>NC_069376.1:52455000-53080000 GCF_021730395.1 Mercenaria mercenaria
TTTTACCTTGTCAGCTCAACTGTGTGGAAGAATTACACCAAACTTCTTAAAAGTTATCTTTGCCAACACTTATTGTACATATAATCCGCATATCCCATTTCGTTGATTTTCAGATGGCCCTTGATTCATCAAATCTTATGACATTTTGGCCACATCTGTTCTATCATTTGGTGGATTCCCACATAACCTTACAGGAGACTAATTGTGGATATTGTCGGTATTTCTGGTTCATTTATTTTCAGCGGAGTTATGGCTCTTGCTATATCTTACAGTGTTTTTACTACTTGACTTATACCACTGGGCTTAAGTTCACCAAAACTCACAAGTGGTCAGTGGGAGGCGTATTTGTGCAAATCGCCTATGATTTTCAGCGGGCTTGTGAGCCTTGATTTGTAAAATTCTATGATGCCTAGTTGTGCAAACTGTTTGAAAGTTACGGTTGGTGATTTTCACTGGAACTTTGGCCCTTAATTTGTGGAATTGTACAATTTTGCGTGTATATGGTAGACGTACGTTTTTCGTAAAAAATAATCTCTAATCTTATTTTGATTTTTATGTAATAAACCTGTGTCTTCAGTTCAATATTATGTCTTAATATTAGATATTCATGAACTCCGAAAACATTAAATTCATTTCATGTAATGATTGTTCGATTACCCCAAAACCAATTATGCTTGTTCTTACTCAAATTTAAAGATTTACTAATAAATTAATTGACATGTAATTAATGTGCAGTAACAAACAAAAACCCAAACAAAGAAGAAACAAACAACAGGATGGTTTATAACTGATGTCTGATGGTATCCTTTCAGAAACCTGACACTTTTATTATCAAATAATTGATCAAATATAATACATTCTACAAAATATCAACTCAACGTAGGGCTTGCGATTGTTTACAAACTCTGCTTAATATGTTACGCATGAAGCTAGATTATAGAGGATACTCAAGACGTCTTAAATACCCTTGAGTCAAACAACCAGTGGTATTCATGTATAATTTATTTCATAGAAGTGTGTCTTTTTAACTAGAGACATGAAGATATTAACTAGATTAAAACACTAGATTAAATAATATTTACGAAAACCCCTTGGAAACTTGTTTTCTCATTTAGGGCAAACCCATTATATGAACTGGGGACCATACGCCGCTTTTCATGGAATCACACGCTAGTGTATCATTGAAGTTCCATGCGCACTGCCGTATGAATACATCTGCGGATGTTTCTTAATTGATTTTTATACTTGTAGCATGTGTAAATGTTGAGTTCTGGTCAACCTGGGGCGTGGACGGTAGCATGCATTTTCACTACCGTCCATGACAATGCTCAAACCAAGCCTGCAACGTTTTCAGTTTTGTCGTGTTGAGCCTCCTGTGGAGTTTCCACTTTTTCTATTGTATTATTATTATTGTATTATCACAGCAGCGTTGTTTGTGCCGTGTGGCGGCCGCAAAAAGTATCCCCGTACATTCAACCAGAGCTGTTATATTTCGATCTTCTCAGATCGTTCAGCACGACTTCGTTTTTGTCGTGTTGAGCGATCTGTGGAGTTTTTAGAAAGCAACCAAACAAGATAGAAGACTCGGCTTAACTAATTCACTTTGTACATAAGAGGTAATCAGCACATCACATGCCACATACCATCAGGTACATGTGTTTGATTCTGCTTACCGATACAAGGTATGGACCATGCGATTCTAAAGAACCAGAAACAGTTCAATAAATTTGTTTTTTCATGTATTAAACCTGAAGGGCTGTTGTTTGTGAAAATAATGTTATGATCGGAATTTTGTTCACCTCATTCACTTTGAATTAAGGAAAGAAATATTACATGTACCCTTAAAAGCACGAATGCTGTAGTCACCTTTAATTGGGATGACATAATTTATGATTTTGTTTAAAAATTACAGAAAACACACATTTGCATGTCCTCTATGTGTATCTGTAAAAGTTAAATGTATATGGTCCAATTTCTTTTTTATTGACGAAAAGCATAAGATTTCAACTAAACTTTTCAGAATAATATTTTGAAATGATTAATGGTTTGAATAATTTATCACGTTAAAGTGTTACACCGGAATATCTATGCAGAAAATCTCACGATGTAGGTTCTGATAACATGCAAATTTTAATTTTTAATGAAAGAAAAAATATCGTTTCGACAGGCAAATTGCATAAAAATGTTTATCAAAGGGAGCGATGTTAAAATTGTTTTTTTTTTAATGAAGTTTTCCATTTGTTAAAGTTCATCAATCTTAACATGAGGGTCATGATTACCCTGACCAGTCATCCTCATTTGGGAAAGAATGTGGGCAAGCTTGTACTATAAAAAAGACATACATTTTGAGGAAATGTCGTTACAATTGATCAAAGCCGAATAACATGACCTAGGTTTTATGGAGACATATACCATTTTAATGTAGATTAGGATGAATATATGGAAAGTTAACAAGGCTTTCTATTATTAGACATAGTGATAACAGTTTTGACCAAAACGTCTCTTTATAAAATAAGGGACCTACACTTTATAACGGCATAAATTATGACTGCATTTGATGGAGATAAGGTAGAAAATTATGCCTCAGTAAGATTTCCCACGATGATAGCACGAGGTAATGTTTACTCTAAGATGGCCTAGTATCAAACTTAAATTTAACCTAAAGTTACATAGATTTGACAGAGATGATTGTTTTAAATAAATTGTATAATTAGTTAAATTATAAGATTGAAAAATGCAACGTCATGGCTTACACATCGAGTTATTTGTACAGCAAGTAAAACAAATCAATCATTGAAAGGTATCTAATTTTGTCTTTAAGAATCATGAGTGGAGTAATTAACTTTGCTCAGAAACATATATATAACAAGTAAGAAGACCCCTTTATTTAAGGTAGATTTATTTCATATAACATTGTCATAACACAATGTAAAGCATTCGTCACTAAACAATGTTTTGTGCAATACAGTTACATTTTTCATACTGATTTAAAAAAAAAAGCAACAGTGGAGCAGCGTTTTCTTTGTGTGTGTGTGTGTGTGTGTGTGTTTACAATTTTTCTCAAGTTTTGTTAGTGCGCTCCATTTAACGGACGTAACAGTGTACAAAAGCTTATAATTCCAGTCCCAGATTGTTCTAAAATGGACTTTAATCACAATAAATATATACTATGTACACATCGTCTATAATATATCATGATACTTATTTTTAGTTGCATTAAAGTTATTTCTCCTATCAAAATTCAATCAGAGTTATGGGGGTTGTTTCTCCTGGTGTATCCTTTGATAGTCAATAACTATTTTAAGTTTCAACTCAAAAGCTTTGATAGTAACAGAGATATTTGACTTTATCAAAAAACTTTAACCAAAAAATTCTAAGTTAAAAAAGAGGCATAACCCTGTCAAAATTCATTAGAGTTATGGGGATTGTTTCACCTGGTGTAGACTTTGATAGTAAATAACTATTTTAAGTTTATCAAGTCAAAAGCTTTGACAGTAACAGAGATATTTGACTTTATCAAAAACTTTAACCAACGGCGAAGCCAACGCCAGGACGAGTGCAATAGCTCTACCTTTTCTTCGAAAAGTCAAGCTAAAAATGCTACTTTTTTCATCTATAGCAGTAAATTTTCAGGACACATATCTATGTCATGTTTATGATTTAAGGTTATGCAGTGTTGTATATTACATATTTTCTAACAGCATTTTCAGACACATGCAATATTTGATCTTTAATTGCATTTCAATATTTTCATAATAATTTATTGTAAATAAATTGTAATTGTTTAAAACCCTCAATTTCTATTTTATTTAAATATTAAGTCAGTCCAGCTTCAGCCTGACCGGAACTGTATACATGTATTCTGTATTTGACCCTTGCTCATATCATTGATGAATGAAAAAATATCAGTTCTATTTGCAGAAACGAATTCTATTTGTAATACAGTTTAGCTTCACCAGTTTTTCAAATGTATAATTTCATAATATTTTTTTTTCTTCATATCTTTAGTCAGTTAATTGAAATGAAGTAGTCTGTAATGATTATATTTCAGATCTAAAACGATAATCAGTTGTATTGACAGTTATTCTGTTACCTGGTTGGTAGTTTTTATATACACCACCCGCTTTTAAAATGCCAGCCCAAAACCATCGGTACAAACACCACACCAATCTTGTTTTTTCCGAATTCAGAAATTTCACTCATAATCTAACAAGGACAGTACGAATTTATGACAATTACCGCAGTATATATAACTTCCGGTTTGTCTAACAAATCGAGGGCATATTAAATACTGAGGCACATTATTGTCATCAAATAATTTGTATAATTCCAAGTGATAGAGCGTTTTACTTGGAGATGACCACAATTCGACTTGAAATGATATTTTGTGCACGTGTTTCACGCATAGAAAATCTCTTCTAGTAGGCGGAATTTTGATATAAGCGAGTGCAAGTTATTGAATTACAGCTGTAAGACATTCTCTGAAAAATTTAAACACAGAAGTAGTTCTCTTCTATAACACGATATTCAGATCAGAAAGTTTATTATCAAACGAATTAACAAATCTCTAAACATTTTTGTTTTCAATTGTGACAATATATACCTAGCATGAAACCAAACACTCCCTAGGACCGGTCTAAATTTTGACCTTGACTTGAAACAAATAAACTATATTTGTTGAATAAATCATTGAAATAACATTTTAATGTATTCTAGCTATATAAGCGTAAATATACCATTTCATGGTTGTTTGATAAGCCAAATTGTAAATTACGTATAGAAATTTGTTTTTGTGACCTCATGATCTTGTACACATTCGTCTCGCTCGTATTTCTAGATATAAAACTGTAATCAGACACATCCCTGAAAACATCAATTTACAATTTGAAAGCAGCACATTATGGTTGACAGCAGATGCAAGATAACGTCAATAAAGTAATCATGTACGTTTTTAAAACGTTAAAAGCAACACGTTCGCAAGGTTTTTGGTAAACCCAAATGATTGTTAATACTTTATTTGTAAAAACTACTTGAATGTTAACAGTGATTTTGTACCAGTTAGTCGTTTGAAGGATATTTAATTGAATCCTGTCTGTCTGTAAATGACACAATATTAGCATGTTATGCCTTTAAAAGGATGTCATCTCTAACATAAAAAGTTTTATGAACAAATGTTTTCTGCCGCTTTCTTCAACTGCATCAAGTACCTGATTTGTTTTCTTTTTGTATACATTAACGTTAACTAATCTTTTATCTGCATACAATTTTACTACTTTTTGCTGTCATTTAATGATAACTTTTGATCGATTGGCAAAAATAAGTATTCACATTTATACAAATTTTGTACACCTTTGAAATGTTTGAGCACAATTAAGTCGTTTCTACGAAAAGTGAGGTATTTTTATTCTTTTTCACATATAATGTATCATTTTTTGGAGCTGAAGTGCAATACACTGACAACATATACAGTGTATATTGACAAGCAATCTGATTACATGGAATGCTTTTTAATAATTCAGAGAAAACGACTGAAACCATCAATTTATTTTTCAGTGCATAAAATTTACGCATTCAGATAGAAACTGCAAAAAATATTTGATATTTAAACAGAAACTTATTTTGATATATATGATTTATGGTTTCTAAGTATTTTGAGCTGGTTGCCAAACTCTGTAAGTCTTTTTACAGATTTTACTAGCTACTGCATCACACGAAACACATTTTTGCAAGTATGTGATTAGGTCAATCAAGAGTAATTCAAATGTCTAGAAAATATTATGTTTGATATCACGACAACGATAATAATTCTCGTGTTCCATCTAGTAAGTTAAATTGTATGAAAAAATAACTAATCTACATGTAACCGTTACAAAGTTCGTTGATAATTGTATGTGGTGCCGGTGTAATGAAGTATTTCGACTCACATAGAATAACGACTCCCCGGTCATTATTCTATAGAAAATGTGACTCCTTTCCTGTAAAATATTGACTCCCCTTATAAAAAACTGACTCCCTTTGAAAACTCTATAGAATAACGACCCACCGGTCATTATTCTATAGAAAAACTGACCCCTCCAAGTAAAATACTGACTCCCTAAAGATGACTCCCTTCGAATCTCATAGAATAACGACCCCGGTTATTATTCTATAGAAAAAGTGACTCCTTCCGTGTAAAATACAATATCGATTCCCGGACATTATTCTATTTAAAAAAGTTACTCTTTCCGTGTAAAACACCGGCTCCTAAAAAGACTTTCGACGATAATATCTATTAAAAAGTGATCCGCACCAAACCTAACGGACAATTTTACTAGATCTACAACTCTGATACCCTCCATTGCAAATAGTTAACAGTTTGATTGTACTACTACTACTACTGGTGCCGCTACTTCTATTGCTATTACTACATGTACTTCTTCTTCTACTACTACTACTACTACTACTTCTACTACTACTACTACAACTGCTACTATTGATACTACTATACCTGCTTCCACTAATACGTCTTGTACATCTACCTCTTCTTCTGCTACTGTTGTTGAGGTCACTTATTCCTCTGCTGCTGCTGCAACTGCCACTAACACTGCCACTAATACTACTACTACTACTAGTACTACTACTTTCTATTGTTGCCGCTACCGTACTTTACTGTCACTGCTAAGTATTGCAACTTCTATTAATACTAAGTTCTATGCTAGCAGTTTCTTGTGCAGTTTTCTTCTGAAGAATTACTTCATACTGAAGTTTGCAGGGATTATTGACACTGGTGTGTTTTGTGAACGTATTGTGAATTGTTATTTTCCTGAAAAAAAAATGTATACACCAAGATACAGCGTCTAGAAATAGAATCCCTTTTCCTGTTGCGGAATGCTCTGATTTCTGTGTCAAGTGATGGTATCTGGGGCTAATGGTCAAACGGAAGGACGGACGGACGGACAAGGGCAAATCTATATGCCCCCCTCCCCCGAGTGGGGGCATAAAATGCAGCAATTAGGCCTTAGATACATGAGTTATCACTAAATTTGACCAAATGACCGGGGGTCGTTTTTTTATGGGAGTCAATATTCTTCGTGAGGTTCAGTTTACTTCACGTGGGGGAGTCATAGTACTATGATCTGGAGGTCATAATACTATGACCGGGGGGTCACCTTTTCTACAGAATAATGACCGGGGGTCATTATTCTATGGGGGTCGAAATACTTCATTACACCGGAAAGTCTGCACTGGCTCTATATTTGTGTGACATTGTTGCTCTGTTTGCTACAGCTGCATTAAGTAAATGATTTGTTGTCTTTTTGTATATACGTTAACAAGAGCTTATCTTTTATGTACATATCCATGATATCGCTAGGGATTTAATAGATGATGAAACTTTTATTTATCAATTTACATTCCACTATTGAATATATTGGCATTGAAACTGAGTGAGCGTGCTGAATTAACCGGTAATAACGTTCCAGATAGTGGTGTTGCCATTGGTCGCACTACTGTGCTCGTTTATTCATTTGAGTTTTACTTTTATTCGATTTCCTTTGTCTATGTAAAATAGCTGTAAAATTGATCACATTTCAGCCTTACAAACACTGATGAAGATTTCACTTTGAGCGACTTTGGGTTTTGTAACGTAACATTCATACAGAATGCTTGTTCCTTTTACTAAATATTGATATCGCTTTAATGCTAAAATACTTTTTCCCTAAGGCTTGTAGATTTGATTTACACATTTAATTAATTTCACTTCTTTTTACTGTCATTTAATGATAACTTTTGATTTATTGAACATAATCGATCAAGTCGTTTCTACGAAAAGTGAATCCTTTTTTTACATTCTTTATCTAATATAATAAATTACTTTTGGAGCTGCAGTGCAAAATATTGACAAGCAATCTGATTTCATGGAATGCTGTGCAAGTGTTCAGAAAAGTGACTGAAACGATCAAAATATGTTAAGTTTCATAATGTTTTATTTCATTTTATTACATAAGATTTGTGCATTACGATAAAAATGTAGAATACCTTTCAAGGTGCATACTGCAAAAAGTGTTTACATTTAACCAGAGACAGTTTTTGTTATAATATATGATAAGTGGTTTATAAGTATCTTGAGCTAGTTATCAACATCATTAAGTTTTTAACTATTGCATCAAGTGGAACACGTTTTTTTGTATGCATGTCATTAAGTCATTAAATCAACCTGAATAATTTTTTTAGATTTAACGTCGCACCGACACATGATAGGACATATGGCGATTTTCCAGCTTTAACGGTGGAGGAAAACCCTAGGTGCTCTCCTGAATAATAGTAACACAAAAATATATGTGTTCTATGTTTCCAACGCGTTTTCTTACACATTTTATGAATTGCCACAATTGCAGTTTGGAGGCAGTAAAATTTCCTCAGGCTCGGACTCTGTTTTATATTGTCTTATCATTTTGGGTCGTGGAGTTCATTCACCTTTATTATAACTACTTAGGTCAAACCTAGGCAGACGTAATGAGTATTTTACGTAACCTCGCGAAGGGCCTCGTTAGGTTGCGTTATTCATATTCAAAGCAGCTTCTTATATAATTAAAAAATAAACCATCTAATTTACCTTTTCACAGCATAGCCATTTTGTATCGATTCGTACTGTTTTCAGTTCACGAAGTATGAGCCTGCGAACGTTGAAAATGTCCGAAGCTTCGTTTGATACTAAATTCACTTTAAATCTATGTATGACATATGCACGAGAGTAGGAAAATAGCATTTTGATACTAAATTCACTTTAAATCTATGTATGACATATGCACGAAAGTAGGAAAATAGCATTTAGAATAGATTCAATTGATCTTTAGAAAGATAAGTGGAATAAAAGGGATACAAAAAATACACATATTTAAGAGTAAGCTGTCATTCAAAATAATACAGAGGAAAGCTTCTGAAAACATTGTTGAAAGAGGTAATAAACCGACAATTTTGAAATGAAACATCGCATACCTGGAGTTCAGTCCTTCCGTTACTTAAAAGTATGATTTTCTCTTTCATTGTATCTTACATTTCATGTTGACGATTCCATGATAAAACCATTTAAATTGAAACTTGTCTCCTTGTCTGTATTGCCTGAACCTTCATTATGTTCCCTTGTTGCTAAAGTATTGAGGACATGCATATTTGGTTCATTAGATGATATTTATAATTATTTACATGGTTTTCTTGTGCTAGGGTGCATAAGGGATGTTGCACATTTCATTGGCTGTCATGGGGTGACCCAAGCGGAGATGGCTATTTGTTTTCTTGGTTGCGTTCTATGCTTCTAATGGATATTCTTATAGGTTCTATTAACTATCACAGCAGCAGGCTATAAGTGCAGTGTGGCGGCTTTCAAAGTGTCCCAGTACTTGGTCTCAGTGTTGTTATATTTGCTGAATATGTGAGAATATGTGAGATCATTGAGTATATTCAGTTTTTATTATTGCTCAACTAAATCATTTTGCAAGCGGGTTTACCGTTTAAATTTTGTAACTGTTTTTGTTTGAATAATTTGATTATTTTTTCTATCATACATCTTAAACAGATTTGATCTTGAAATTTAATATTAATGTTAACATTCTGTCAGCTGATATATCAAAATCTGATTTTATCGGTATGTTATTTAACACATTCGTTAGATTCGTGTCATGGAAAACCTCTAAGTGTATCTGGCAAAGTTACAAAACCTTTCATGAAACCAGGTATGACACAATTGTAAGAAGTAGGCTAATGACTGGCATTCCATCGTAACTAAGCTACATGTAATATGATGTCTGTCAGCTGGTCTGTTTTGTCGGGCCTTTCGGTGGTCTGTCTTCTGCAAAGGTATTGTGTAGATACTTAAGACGTGCTTTTTATATACACTTACAACAGCATGTTTGTGCTTAACACACAACAAGCGTTCTGTAACCATTACATGTATTAGGGGATATCTTTTATTTAAATTATCCTTTGATTTTGAAACATGTTTGGGATTAAGATGGCACCATTATTTAATATACCGTTCGAAAGCGATGCTCCGGTCTGTTCTGTTCCTTTATTTGTTCGTTTCGTGATCGTTCTATTTTAACCTATGTTTACGTTGTCTGTGTATATTGCGTAATATGTAAATTATGTATACTGCTATGGTTGCCGTTTGAGAATATTGCTTCCCCAGGATGTGATTTGTATTGGCTATAGGACATTGAAACTATTAAAAACATAACTATAGTTCCTTTTGTTACCACGGCGTTCGTAAGAGATGCATTGGATGGGGATTTCTTTAATAAACATTATTTACGCTTATTTGTAAAGATGGTATATGGTAGTGGTTATTAGAGAGGTAATTGTGCGCTCCATTAACCGGTTTCACATGTTATTGTTGAGTTCTGCTAAACTGGGGGTACAGGACGTGGATGGTTACTTGCATTTTTACTACCGTCCATGAACAGGCCCAATTAAACCGAGCCTGCAACATTCTTATATTGATGGCATGTTGTGCGACCTGTGGTATTCTATTTGACAGTTTGAATGCAATTTTTTATATTTTTCCCCTTTTTTGACCTTGTTGGCTGGTTGTTTTACTTTCTCTACGTCTACATTTGTTTAAATTTGTATGATGGCTCATGTTTCAGTAATTCAACTTGCATTGTCCCTGTGAATGACATATATCTTTTATAGGATTTTACACCTCCTCAAACGTTCCCTTGGTATCACATATCTTTACATATATGATTATACCGTAAACCTAAAACACATGCTTAAACAAATTTCGAGATGCACTGATAACATTTATAACATAGATATAATGTAACAAAATGCATAATGATGAACGACAGATTTTCGATATTGCATTTTAGAAACCTAACACTTATTATCAGTGTTCTAGTTATCTAGACTGTGAAAATAAAAAATCTAAGCGGGGCTTGAGGCATGAAAAGTACGAGAAAAATAAAACAAGATTAGTGAAATATGCTTTAACGTTCAACGTTCACATATATAGATCTATCTCAAATATAAAGTCCACATACTTCTTTATGGAGAGCACACATCTACGGATGGCGGGGTCGTGAGTTCGATCTCTGGGCGAGGAGTATGTTCTCGGTGACGATTTGATAAAAGACAATGTATCTGAAATAATTCGTCCTCCGCCTCTGATTCATGTGGGGAAATTGGAACTTACTTACGGAGAACAGGTTTGTACTGGTAAAGACTTCAAGTTTACTGCCCGCCAAAACATAAATGAAACACTTTTGAAAAACAGCGTTAAACCCAAAACAAACAAACAATAAGACATTTTAACGTACTAATCACGAAAGTCTGAACCAAGAAAATCTTTTTTATTATTATTTCCTGTACCTAAATAACAGATGTGACAATTGACTTAACAAGATATCAACTCAATCTCTAAATCATTTTAATTTTTAAGTCTTCCATTAAAAAAGTGTAAGTCAGCACAATGCCCCCTCAGCTCAATACGTACCTCACCAAAACCAGTTAGTTCTAATTTTCTTACGAATTAATGCTTTTGTACGTTTATTTATTTATTTATTTATTTATTTATTTAATAATGGTTTCTTACGGAGTATTGGTGTATTGTAAGTTTATTTTTATTGAAAATCTATGATTGTCCTTCACGTAAGACGTAAAACATTATAATAAAATAGGTGGATTAGCACTAAACTTGTCAAATTCGAACCGGTCTTAAAGTCACTATTATGACTTACATGTCCTACACTGCCTTTTGTAACACATTTGACAAAAAATAAAGTTAATAAGCAGTCATGTGTACTTCTAAACATAGAGTAACTTCTTTGACAAACATGACACAAATTTAATTAATAAAATTAACACGTTATATTGAAAAATAATTTAGATACTGTAAAACAGTTAATTTTTGTAGGGTACTTATCATCGTCCATTACGTGGATAAAATCCATAAAATAAAATTCCAGTGAACAAAAAAGTCCAATTCATGTTATCTCCAAAAATTGAAAGTCACAAATTCATATCCAAGAAGTAGGGGAAATAGGAGTTTTCGCAGACCCCCCCCCCCCCCCCCCCCCCCCCCCCCCCCCCCGCCCCAATAGTGTTAGATTTGTTGATTGAAAAAATAACAGCTCCGCCAAGCGAGACAATATACGTCCGAATGGTTACATCAGAGGATGGGAGCAAAAATTAAAGAACCCGACTGTTGAAGCCCAAAGGACAGGAAAAACAACGGAAGAAATTCAAAAAAAAAAAATTAAAGTCCGCAAATAAATATTCTAAGTCCACAAAAATCCCTTACCAGGTGTATGTATGTCAAAATACACCTAAAAATTGGAGGTGCCATCCGTGTTGTACCACAGAAAAGTGATCTCAGTTTTTTCCTACGGCCAATAACAAAAAAAAAGTTTAAAATAAGCTATTTATAGTCACATGAAAGGGAAGTAATTCAAAACAAATTTATTGTAAGTGAACAAAAATGGGATCTGCCAAATAAAAGCAAGAGCATCGCAATGCAGAGCAATATACACAAAGCAAAGTTATATATGACCTTTGACCCCTAAATGTGACCTTGACCTTGAAACGACTCATCCGAAACATGCGCTCTGCACGTCGTCTTGGTGTGGTGAACTTTTGTGCCAAGTTTCTTTGAAATCCTTCGAGCAGTTCACGAGTTACAGAGCGGACACGAAACAAACTGATATGACCTTTGGCCCTCAAATGTGACATTGACCTTGAAGCGAGACATCCAAAACATGCGCTCTGCACGTCGTCTCGGTGTGGTGAACATTTGTCAAATTTCTTTGGAATCCTTCAAGGGGTTCAAGAGTTACAGAGCGAAATTGCTAACAGACGGACAGACGGACACCGTGGGTATAGGCTAATATAATACGTCCCTTCCGGCGTATAAAAGCACAAATTATTCAATAATATAAATATAACTTCATCTACTTTGATACTAGTAATGGATCTATCGTTTTTTATAGCTTAAGATCTATGTGATGTTTAATTTATGAACTGTTATGTATGTTTCGCTCACATTATATAGAAAGATAGTGCATGTAACTAGATTGAACAGTATTTTGCGGTTGATATTAAGGCGGAGTGGCGAATACTTACGTCATCCTTTCCTGCTTCAATCGAATACTAGTAAATAAGACAATGGCCATGAATTTAAGCTGAACTTCCTAGTCTATAATATTAGGACCTGTAGTGGCTGCTTATGGAAATATACAAAAGAATATGTAATGGAAAAAAGTAGTGGACGGGTTACTTCAAAAATCCATTTATTTATTTTGCTGGGTTTAACGTCGCATCGACATAATTAACGTCGGCGACTTTCCAGCTTTGATGGTGAAGGGAGATCCCAGGTGCCCCTTCGTGCTTTATTTCGTCACAAGCGGGTACCTGGGTACAAACAACCACCGACCTACCGTAAGCCAGCTGGATGGCCTCCTCACATGAGGAATTCAACGCTCCGAGTGAGACTCGAACCCACATCGATTAGAGGCAAGTGATTTGAAGTCAGCGATCTTAACCTTCGGCCACGGAGGCCCCTCACAGATCCCTCAAGTAATTATATTTGATTCTATGCAAAATAAAGAAAAGGGGGAACTTAATGGGTAGATAAAAGTGTGGAGGTAATGGAGAAAAGTAGACAAAAATCAAGCCACGTTCAAAGACATTAAGGTAGTTCTGCACGTTCCTATAAATATTCTATAATGTAGAATTTGATTAAACCCTGATTTTGCATAGCTTTAGAATGTACTTGGAAAATTCGGCAAATAAAAATGATAGGATCGTGTGCTCGATTAGTGAAAGACTTATTAAAAACCTTTGACCTCAGTCGGGCTTTCGTAACGGGAATTTATAGGAAAATCACAATTTTGATAACATTTCGCCAATAAATTATTTTCTTAAATAGATGTTAATGAATCTTCTCACAGTAGTAAGCAGACAATATAATATGGTGAAATAGAATGTTTTAAGTTCATGTGCTTGTTTTTGCAATATTTGCCGAAGAGATCTGCGCATTATAAGTTGATTTTAATGATTTTTTGTGGAATTAACATCATATTTTAACTTTAGAAAGATAATAAAGTTGCCGTTGTAACAAATATACCAACTCCTAAAATGATTTTCATTTCCGTACGCGAAATCCAGGACGTATTCTACGTTTTCAAGATATACTACGTTACCTATATCGAACGTGCTGAACTACGTTCAACTTGATAGGACTGTTCAGGACATAACCTAGACTGTATGATGACAACAAAGAATTCGAAATGGTAGTTTAATAACCGGTGTTGTTTCCCCAATCGTGATCACAAACTGTACCATACAATTTAATGAAAGGGACAAAACTCAAGCAAAATACAAGGATGATGAAACAGTCCTGTTTTCCCTTCTCAGAAAACCTTATTAAATGGAGTCTTTAAAACAATCGAAAACCTATGGCAAGTCCAACACACAAGTCTTCGAATGCGACACTTTCTTTCTACGAACGTTACTTTTTTCGAATATAATATGGATCTTTTCTTTACTCTTTACTGTTAGTTGCTGACTGTGTGTTTCAACAATGCAGTGAATTAGAAGTAAGTCTTCCATGAATTGTTCAACAATATACATGCTTTTAAAAGCGGATTTAAAAAAATTCGGGAAATTTGGGGAAAACCCGTTTTTTGGTAATGTTTCCTAAATTTAGTAGAAAGGGGGTTTTGTTTTCCAAAAGTAATGCCCAAACTTCACCATTGCGAAATTTTTTTTTCGCCTTTGTATAATTTTATAAATTAGTCAAGTGAAAGCAAATTTAAAATTATGTTTTACCGGTTTAAATATTATTTTCCGGGCTGTTTCTTTTAAAAAAAAGGAAGTTCAATGCACCCCTGAGGGTTTTTCCCGCCACACAAAAATGACTTTTTTCTTTTGTAGAAATTTAAAAACGGGCAAAACATTGAAAATTTCAAAACTGATTACAAAACAATAAAATTTTCCCATTGAATTTTTTACGTCCTTTAGTATTCGTCTTTAAAAACTATAGTGGCTTCCTCGGGGATTAAAGTTCGTTATGAAAATTGTTTAAGCCTCCTTTTTGCTTATAAGAAAAACATCAGTTTCGGACATCTTAAAGTCATTGATGCGCATCGCCCTTCAGTACCATGCTTTTTTGCTTTGTCGAAAATTTCAAAATTTAAAGGGTAAAAACCAAACACGCAAACCCTTTCGAGTTCGTCCGGAAAATTTTTTGCATGTGTAAAGTTGACCATATTCAAAAAAAGGGCGGTTTATTTTATACCAAAAGAAAACCCATTTTTTTTTTTACGCCCTTCGTATTGTATTGGTATAAAAAAAACGCACCTTGTTTGAAATAGGGCAATTTTTAAAACAACATGCAAAAAAGGGGAAAGTTTCCCGCAGGTCGTTTTCCCAAAACCCTTAATTAAGCGACAATTTTTGTGATATTTAAAAAACAATTGAAAATTTGTAAGCAAATTGGTAGGATTTTTGTTTTTTTCTTTTCATTATACACACTTTTATTTTTTTTTTAAATTTTTTAAATAAACCCCTGGGAAATGTGAAAATTTCTTTTCAACATGTTTTTTTTCTTTTTTAAAAATCAAAAATTTTCAAATCACCTAAAGGGTACTTTTTTTTCTGTTTCCCGTTTAACCCACCCATTGTCAGAACTTTCGGAAAAACTGAAAGTGCATCGTGCGGGATCTCTTGATTTGCACGCCCTGTAGAAAAAACACCATCGGGGCGGTGTCTGTGAAGCCTGTAATATCGGTACCATAAAAAAATGGCAGATTTATCACCCCCGGGAATATGTAGATTTTTAAAAATAGCAAAAAAATCCATTTTTGTTCAAAAACATTTTTCTTTTTTCATTTGAAAAAGGGACTTCCCCGGTAAATTTAGAAAAATTTGAAAATTGGGAATTTTTCTTTTTGGCTTGTTTAAAAAAAAGGTTTGGACAAAAATTTTTCATTTTATACGGGAACTTTAATAAAAAATAGTTTTTGAAATGCTCTTTCTTTAAAATTATGCTCTTTCTACTAGAAACAAAAATGATTCACCCAATCCAGATACCATTCACATTTCAAAAAAAACTTTCATTTTTGGAAAAAGGACTTAAACTGCACTTTGGGGGTGGGTTATGATTTACCCCAAATTTCGGGCCCCGCGGGAGAAAAAGACTTATAAATTTTGGGTTTTACAAGAATCCAAGCATTTAAAGGTAATTCTTGATCAACAAAAATTTTTATTTTTATTTGGGAAAAAAGCAGCATCAACTTTTTCTTAAAGCCAAAGTTTTTTTTCTAGATAGCCATAACTAATAAGAGAATATTTTTTTCTTGGGTTTCTAAATTTTAAAGTTCTAGAAAAAACCAAGGCAACCCCGGGAAACATTTTCAAGATATGTGTTTTGATATTTTGTGATTTTGTTTGAACCCCAAAGGGGGAAAAAAACCTTAACTTTATATATCATTTAAAACCAAAAACCTTTTGTTTTTCTTGCAGTTTTTTTTTTTTTTGTGACAAAAACAATTTAAAGGCCTGAGGGGGTCTCGCACCCAGACGTTTGGGATTCAGGCGGAGGCTTTTTTTCCCTTTTAAGGGCCAGATAAGCTGCTTTTGACCCAAAAAAACCTTGCTTTTTCCAAATTTTTATTAGCAAAAACCTTAAATTTAGGGTACGGGGCCCCCCTTTTATTAATACGTTTTAAAATGGGTTTTTGGGACGCTTTTTTAAAAAAATGCCACCAATCCCAAAAAAAAACCCATGAATTACAACAAGTTTCCCCCAACCATTCGCCTTTGTTTTCAATAAAAACCAAAAACTCTTCCCTGGTTCGTTTCCAGAAATAAAACATGAATGTTTTCGGGTGAAAATAGTTTCCAAAAGGGGTGAAATCTTTCCCTATTGCAATGCATCCCGAAAAACCCCATTTTGTTAAAAACCCTTTCCACATTTTCTTCGAAAATTAAAACCCAAACCCGGTACGGGCAACGAAAAAGGGGCATCAATTTTTGGGGGGAAAAAAAAAAAGTTTCGTAGCGTAAAACTGGAAAAATATTTCTTTGGGAAAAAGGGGAAAAAACTTCAAGATGCGTTTAAAATAAAACAAAAAAATTTCATTTAAACAGAATTTTAATTTAAAAAGAATTAAAAAAAGGATGTGGAAATCCCCAGTTTTTTAAATCTTGGAAAGTTTTTTTTATTGATATGTATCTTTTAAAACAAGTTTAACAGCGAAATATGGAAAATAAATACAAAAGTTTTTGTCGTTTTGAACACGCAAACTCTCTTAAATTGGAAATGGGGTTGCCTAAACCATAAGTGATCCAAATTTCATAAATTAAAAAAAAAAAGGGACTATAGTTTTTTTAAAAGTTGTAGTATGACTTTTTAAATTTTTAAATAAAAGTCATGTTAATTTGCTTTCGGGGGGGGACGATTGTGCTACGAATTTAAATATGAAAAACCCTGGTTTATTTGGTCCGAAACCCAGTTTATCAAACCATAAGAATTTATTTTAATTTTTGGTTTTTAAAATTTTTTTTTTCTTTTTTAAACAACCGTAGGAAATAATTAACCCAAAAAAATTTAAACGTTCATTCATTTTTTTAAATTTTTTTCCTATTTTTTAAATTTTATTTATTTAAAAAAAACAAAAAAAATTCAAATAATGTCTTTTCCCCTTGTAATACTTTCTTCACTTTTTTCAAAGTTTCACAGAGGTCAAATTATGGACTTTTTCCGGGAATTTTTTTCACAAAACTTTAAAATGTAAAATTTTCCGGGGATTTGGGGTTCCTTAACGGTTTTACACTTCAATAGTCTTTGTCGCTGTTGATCTACTCTTTAAATTGATCTAGGTTCTGAGTATTTTTAAAAACTGTTTCCTAAATTTCCACTTTTCCCAAAGATGCTTTTTTGGGGGACTGGCTACCCCTCAGCTTGAATCATCAGAAAAAAATAAACGTCGTACTTCTTTTTCCCTTTTTTGGGGGGCAGAGGGGGTTTTAGGATAAAAGATAATGAAGATCTGGGACTACTGATTGGTGTTGACTGGGCGGTAGGCAAACAGAATGATTCTTGACTATCATAGTCAAACAAACTATTCGGTGTTGACTTAACTGTTCCTCCACTACTAATAACCATGCAACTACTGTCTACACTACTCTGAGTTTCAGTAAACAATTTCTTTGATGCCTGTGATTTTTAAACATTCTTTTATTTACTCCCCCCAAATTTTCTCCCTTGGTGTCACAAAAAATTGAAGTATACTGCCAGTATTCGACACTTGGTGGCATTTGGGACGGTTCAATTCTGTCCTCTTCATAATCTGAGTCACTGTGCTGAGAATAAGGCACTAATGGTTTTGCATAATATATTGTCTCTTCATTATCTCCTGTTGGGCTTAATGGTACTTCACTTGGGCGTATTTCCATGATAACTGGTTCTTCTCCCATGGGTTCTTCATTTTCACTTTTCTGGGGTTTTAGGACAATTTTCTTGTGTGTCATAAATTAAAAATTTCTGGACTGTCAGGGTTTAAAGGTTGGGGGAGCTGTTTGGTTTGATCGGGGTTTTTTTTTTGGTTTACGGGGGAAGTGTTTGTCTGGAACTGGAGTGGCCCTTCTACGTCTACAACGTCAACGAGGGACCATTTGATCCCCCTTTCCTGGATATTGCGGCCCCATGGGGGTCGATTCATTTTTTCCCTTTGGAGCCCTCCCTTCTCTTTGATACAGGTGTTGGGGTTTTTTGGGGGAGCGGGACTCACTGGTTGTGAACTGAGTCAACATTTTTTTCCCAAAAAACTATGAAAACATGCAGTCCTTTGGACGGGATGTGAGAACCGTTTTAAATTGGCTTTTCCCATGTTACCATCTTCACTGAAAAACAAAGCAACGGGGGGCCTTTTTGGGAATTTCTCCCATAGTAGGCGTCTGCAGTGTACAAAACCTCTTCTGAAAAGATCATAGTCACTCTCGTCTAGATCATTAAAAGGAAACGGCTCACGGCCCCATTCGGCTAAAAAGCTGGCTTTTTTTAACGTTTTGGAAGTTGTTTATTTTTGTAGTCATTTGCTTGTTAAACCCATGGTGCGCATAACCATGTGAAAATTAGTTTTTGTAAAAATTTTTTTTCCCACTATCTTTGCATTGACCTGCAAAGGGTTGGGGAACGGACCTTCACAAGTAAAAGAAATTCCCCTTCATGGTTTTTACTATTCAAAAGGTCTTGGAATGTTTCTTGCCCTGGTTTATTAGCTTTTGGATTTTAAACCTTTTGGGGTTCTCACAATAGTAAAAGCTTTATACTTATTTCCCGGGGTCTAATGGCCACTCTGAACCTTTTTACTCCGTTTTTTTTGGATGTGGTGAAATAGGGTTTTGGGAAAAATTTCCTAGGATCTGGGGAAACCTTCTTTTTTCCCGAAACCGGGATTCAATGGGGTTTTTAAAAAACCAAAATTGCCGAAAGTAGGACTGGAGTTCGTTGCAGAACTTTCGGCTTTTTATTTTTAATATTCCCCAAATTTTGGGAAATTTCCCCTCAAAGATTTTTTTGGGAGTCCCCCCCCCTTTATCGGGTTTCCCCATTGTCTTTTGGGGTTTTAAGGGAAATAAGCCCCCTTTTATTCAAGCCCCTTTGAAAAGCGAAGCCCTGCTGACAAAACTGTTTGACCAATACAACCCGCAAACGGTTTTAAATTCCCTGCCCAAAATAACCCTTTCCGGATTCCTGGCGCCCTGCTCATAAGGCTTTTAATTTTGGGAGCGAGTAAAGTGATTTTGATTTTACAGCAAACCCGACAAAAAAAAGGGCCCCTTTTAACCCCAAAAAACACCCACTTTGAAAACGAAAATTGAAAAGCTTCTTTTAAAAAAAATTTAAAAAAAATGTAAAAACCCTATACAATATACCTATTCGTACAAAGAGAAAAGAAAGATCTTTCCCTTGATCCCATTCACCTAAAGTGGGTTTAACTTTTTGAATTTTAGGAAAAAAGTTTGTTCCATGACGTTTCCCATTTAAAATTAAAATGTTTTTCTTGAAAATTTAAACCAAAATCATAAAATGGAAAATTTCCCAAAAAGTTTTTTAATAATAAAGGGTTTTTCTTTGTTTGCTTTTTCAAAACCACGTTTCCATCAATACCAACATGACTAGGAATCCAACAGAATTTGCTAGATTTTTTGAAAGTTGCATAAAACCCTAGAAAAATATTTTGAATGACAGGAAATTTTCCCTGTTTCGGCTGTGAATCGAAATGTAAAAAAGGGAAAACGAGTCCCGGAAAAAAAAATTAAAAAATTTTTTTCCAAAATTTTGATTAAAAAATTTTGGGCCAAAACAATAGCTTTTGCCCCGGCTAAAAATACTGTTGCGTTATTTGGTAAAAAGTAAATTTTTTACTGATAAAAGGTGGCTGATAACCGCACAGCCAACCCCGAAAAAAATCTTTCGAGCCCTCAGTGAAAAGGGGAAAAAAACCTTTTAAAATGACTTGATCCATTATATTTGGGTTTTAAAAATTTCGGATTTGTTTCTGACTTTTTTTAAAGGGGTTTTTTTCAAATCAAACGAAAGTAGGGGAAGCAAAAGGGGCCTTTGGGGCAAAACCGGGAAAAAAAAATTTTTCTTTGATATTTCTAATTCAAAGTCAGTTTTTTTTTTAAGGGAAAATTTTAAGCGAAATCCAAAAGGTTTTTTTGTTTTTTTTTATTTTTCCAAAAGGATCAAAGTGATTAGGAATTTAAAAAAGATTTAAAAAAGAGGGGTTTGGGTTTGTTTGGGAGCCACCCCTTTTAAAACATATTGTAAAGTTTTCTCGGGTGTTTTAAAGGAGGGTTCGTTTTTCCTCAACATACCAAATTTCAAAGGGATGTTCTAAAATTTCACCGAAGCAATACGAAGACCTTTAAATTTTGGGGTGGGACTAACTTTTAAAAAAAAAATTTTCTTTCTGAACCATAAACAACACAACCGTTAAAACTTAAATTTGGAATTTAATCAAAGCTCTATACAGTCTTTTAAAAACTGGCGATCGGCTCCCCAATCAGTATCCCGAAATTACCTTTAAAAATTTAAAAGATTTTTAAAAAAAATTTTCTTTCAAAAATTTTTTTTTGTGAAATTTTAAAAGAAATTTTTTTTTATCAATTTGGAAAAATAACACCAAAAAAGTTTTGCTTTGTCAACAAAGGGGGATTTTGGTACCATTTAGGAAAAGTCAGGTCACAGTGTTGTTTTCCCCTATTTGACAAAAATGGACACCTTTAGTTTTTTGACTTAGAAAATTTTTAAAACCCTTTTTCATGGCCCAAAAATTTTAACTTTATTTTAAACTTTTTGGGGAAAAAGAAAAGGCCCAAAACACAAAAAACCTTCAACAAGAAGTCCCCCTACTCCAAAATTTGATGCTTACCCCAATTTTGTAAACTTTCGGTTTTTCTCTCGATAATTTTCCCTTTTATGGGGACACTCTTCTATGAACTTGCTAACGTAATTGTTACCTGCTTGACTTTTCTCTATCATATACTCTTGAATAGCCTACATCTTGATTGAAAAGAAAATTGTTCGCTTTGAGTCAATGTTTCCAATTTATCTAATTCTACTTCCCTCCTTCTCCCCATTATTTCTTTCAGAAAACTGAAATAAAACATTTTTGGAAATGAATACTTTTTTATCGTTTCAGTCACTTTTCCGAAAAAACGGGGAAGCGTTCCCCTTTAAATCAATTTTCTTGTCAATATTTTTCATGCGCCCAAAAGTAATTTTTAATTTTTAGATTAAAAAATGGGAAAAAAAGTTCACTTTTCGTTTGAAACCTTGATCGATTATGTTTCAAAAAATCAAAAGTTATCCCTTAAATTTAGAGTAAAAAAAGGCAATTTAAATTTTAAAAGTGTAGATTTTAAAATACAAGCCTTGTGCAAAGTATTTTAGCTTAAAACCCACTTCCTCCCAAAAATTTTAAAATTAAGTAAAAGGAACAAGCATTTTGAATGTTACGTTCCCAAAACCCCAAAATCACTCCCAAATGGGAAAATTTTATCCGTGTTTGTATGGTGAAAGGGGATCAACTTGAAAATCAAATTTTTCATTGACAAAAGGGAAATCGATACATTTCAAGTAAAAAATGAAATAATTAACGGAAAAGTGGTACCATCAATGGCAAACCCCTATCGGGTTTTTACCCGGTTTAAATTTAGACACTCACCAATTTCAATACTTTTTATTCTCAAAAGTTTAATGTAAACTGATAAAAAAAAGTTTCCCAACTATTAAAAAACCCCAAAGATTTTTTGGGTAGCTAAAACCCCGGGTAAGTAAATAAAGATTATTCATCTTAAAGCATACAAAAAAAAAACAAATCCCTGTATTAATGCAGCAGAAGCAAACGAGCAAAGAAGTCACACCCCACCAAAAAGCCCTGCGGACTTAAACCCAAAAACCCCCAAAGCAATTGTGGGCCCCCAATTTTTTTTTAAAGGGTTTCAGGGAAAGTTTAATTTATTTTTTCATATAGTTTAACTTTCCGGAAAAACGAGAAATATTACTATCATAAGAAGTGGGGGTTTTGATGTGGTAAATATTAAAAGTTTAAAACCAAACAGTTCAGTGAAAGGGGGGCATAAAAAGTAACCTGAAAATTTTAAAAAAAAATGAGGGAAAACCCCTAAAATACAGGTGTCACAGTTTTTTGGCTGTTTTTTCAAATGATTGCAGGCGATGAAGAGGGAAAAATTTAAGTTAAGTTTGAATCAAATCCTTCTGAACTAAAAAGATAAGTGAAAATGCATCAAAATTAAATAAAATTCTGAGTAAAAAGGGGTTTATAATTCTTTAAATATTGGTGCCAGATTTAAAGAAAACCCTTTTGTCTTATGATTAGGGAAAGGGTGTGAAAAAACCATTTTAAGTTCGAATCAATCCAAATTTTTAATGACGAGTAGAGTAAAATGCACCCAAAACTTTAAAACGAAAACTAAGTAAAAAGGGAATAATTAAAGAAATATTGGTACCAAAAATTTTATCTTTTTCATTTTTATGTGGGTGAAGATGGGGAAAAAATTTTTTTTAAATCCGGGGGCAAATCCAACAAGTAAAAACAAACTTTAAAAGAAATTACATAAAAACTTTTTAAACCCAAAGGGGGGGATTCGGAAAAACACCGAAACCGGGTTAGTTTGGATAGCCCTCCATTAAAATTTGTATTGAGTTAAAAATACCAAATTAAAAAAAAAATTTTTCCCCCTACCCCCTAGTTGTTTTTAGAATGTTACTGGGAAAAAATCTTTTTTAAACCCAAATAAAGCAGATTTTGATTTTTAACAAAAATTTTTTCGAACAAGAATGAAAAAATTTTTGATAAAAATGTTACTTGAAAAATTTTGCCTTTTTTATCCCCCCTCAATACGTTAATTTTTTAACTCCTTTTTTAAGTTTTTCCCCATACTTGTTAAACTTCTTACAGAAAAAAAAAAATTAAAAATTTTTTGGGGAAATTTCATTGTGTACAACTCCCCAAACCCCAAAATTTTTGGGATGAACCCCAAAACATTGCTTTGAGACTTTTGGTATTCAATATCAAAAAAAAATTTTTTTTGTTGCAAATATTTGCACTGCAAATACCCTGGGGAAATTCTTTCGTCTCCAACTTTATCTTTTAAAGTCTTGTTCCTCAAAACCGGTTTAAAAAAAAAAAACTTTTTTTTTCCCCCTTAAAGGGGTTTAAAAGTCCGACATTTGGGGCATTTATAAACTATTTTTTTTTTGAAATAGGTTCGAAATTGACTCTTAATAATGAAATTATGTATCCAGTAACCTAAAAAATTTTAAAGGGTGTTTCCTGTGGAAAATTTTGAAAAATAACAAAAAATTTTGGGAAAAAAACCCGAAAGGTAGTTTTTTTAACTTTTAACATACAAAGTCCCGGAAAGCCTGTTTATGGAGCGGCGTCCCCCTTTTTATTCCCAGAAATTTTTTCCCAGCACAAAATGACAGTGTTTTCCCCAAACATTCTAGGGGTAACAGAATTATCAACAAAATTCAACAAACAAACCTTAATTTACATTTTATAGCAGCTGGAAATGGCAAATTTTTCCTTTTTTTTTTCCGGTCAAATTTTTTTTTAAAAACTTCTATTACTTCAAAGCTTTTAATACGCATTTAGCAGGAAATAACACTTAAAAAAAAATATAAAAAAAACATACTTTTTTTTCCAAAACAAATTTCATTTCTGTCAACCTATTTAACAAAAAAGGGGGTCGTCAAATAAAAACTGAAAAAAATGCAGAAACAATCACACAAGCAAAAATCATATTTGACTTTGTTTCCCAAAGATAATAAACCCCCTTGGGCCCCTGAGTGGGGACCTTGATTGGGGAGGCAACCAAAACATGCCGCTTGCATGTTTCCTTTTTGTGGGGAATTTTTTTTTTGGGCAAATTTTTTTTGAAAAAAAGTTCAAGAAGTTCAAGAAATTACAGAGCGGACCAAAAATTTCTAAAAGACAAAGGAAACCGGGGGGATAACTTTAAAACATTCCTCCCGGCATATGAAAAAAGGATAGTGATCAAGAATTTTGTTTCAAGAAACCTCAAATTTTGGCCCCTACCAAAAAAGTTCAAAAAAAAATAGAAAAAAATTCCAAAAAATAGGAAGCCCCGAAATCAATTTTACAGGGATTCAAAATGGAAAAAGCAAATCACTTGACAATTTAAAAAGATATTTTTTCATCAACTGTGTAACAACTTGCCCAAAATTTTATATTTATTAAATTGCTGCATGCAATATTTCCCATCCAAAAAAGAAAAATTTCTTTCAGACAGAATGTTTTTAAATTTAAAAAGCAAACCGTATTATGAGGAAAGAAACCTTTTCTGCTGTGATCTAAATTTTTCAATTAAAAAAAATAAAAAATATTTTTAAAATCTTATCTTTTTGTGGTTGGTATACAGATTTACACAATTATAAGAAAAATTGCCCCAAAAGTACCAGTAAAAATGGTGCCATATATAGGGTTAGTATCCTGAATCTGGTTTGATGGGTGCTTAAAAATACACTGTTAACTGCACATATCTAGCAATAAGACAAATTTTCCTTTCTTTTTTATTATCTTCACTTTAACATTCAATTTTTTAAAATTTCTTCCCCTTATTAACCCTGCAGGTTTTTTTTAACGTTTCTATATTCTTGGTTTTTCTCTAAAATTTTTTCTTTCCCCTAACTTTTTCGGGGAAATCATAGAGGGCCTGAAAAATTACATTTAAACGGTTTTACTGTCTGCCAAGTTAAATCAAGAAATTGGGGGGCCCTTTTTTCAGTTTTCTTTTCCCTTAAAGAAATATTTAAATTTTAAACCAAAATTTTTGTTACAATGACAAATAAAATATGCAAAAATACTGATTTTTCCCTTTTTTTAACCAACAAGCATATTGCCTACCATGGTTCAAAAAAAAACAAAAATAGGAGCCACAAAACCCCAGAACCCCTTGGAGAAATAAATCGTTTTGGGCTTTTGACCAAAAATCATGTACTAAATGTTTTTTTGACATTTTTCAAGTTAGTACATTTCACACTGAGACCCCTGGATTTTTGTAATTGCACTAAGACCGTTTATATACTTTAAATGCTTCATACTTCTGTGGTGTACACTGTTACATTTCAATGCGCATTCATCTGAAATATGACAACAAACAAGAATTGGATCTGCATTAAATCATAACTGAATACTAACATATTTTTCATCTTTAAAACAAGGGACACTATCTATGGCTTCTTTCAAAAGACATTTACTGTTTTGAAGCTGTTCACTCCAACGGGCCTTCGTCTCATTTAGAAATATGTGAATAGGACTCATTTTCCTACTGTTCTCTGGTTTTTCCATTCCTCCTGGAGCTCCTATAAATATATCACCATGTCAAAAGCCGTAAGAAATGAGCCGCACAATGAGAAAACCAACATAGTGCATTTGAAACCAGCCGCGCAGGCTGGTCTGGATCCAAACTGGTAGGTTGGTTTGCATCCATGCTGGTCGTAAACACTAAGTTGCTTTTCTCATGGCGCAGCTCAAATATCTATTATGTAAAGTCTTTCTCATCATTTCCTTCAAGAAACCTTATGTCTTTCATCAATTTCAAAGTTTGTAAGCAAAAGTATTAATTCTTTACCTACATGCTGAACACTCTTTCATAATTTTATACAGATATAGCATAGTTTCAATGAATCTATTTAATATGAAGACTCATTAAGTCATAATAAGACAGGTATACTACTTTTGTATATACAAAACTTACTTTCAGATGCTCAACTGCAGGAGTGTTTGTAAAACGAAGAATAAAAAAATAACGGCCTGACAGAGATAAAGTGAAAGTGCATTAAATATTTAACCTGAAATCGTAGGTGCAAAATGGGGATAACTCATTAAATACAGGTGTCACAGGTATGGTCATTGTGTCAAATAATGTAGGTGGTAATGATGAAGACTTAATTTAAGTTTGAATAAAATCCCTTATGAGATAACAGAAATATGGTGAAATGCATCAAACTTTACATTAAATTCTAAGTAAAAAGGGGGCATAATTCAAGAAAAATTGGTGCCAAAATAATGGACCACTTGTGTCATATGCTGTGGAACAACATGAACTGTTTTAAAGTTGAATCAAATCCATTTTGTAATAACTGAGATGAAGTGGTAGTGCACCAAAACTTTAATCTGAAAATCTATGTAAAAAGGGGGAATAATCATTAATATTGGTGCCAGACTTATAACTCTTATTCAATATGATTTGGATGACGATGAGGAACAACTACTTAAGTTTAAGCAAATCCATCTAGTAATAACAAAGATAAAGAGAAAGTGCATCAAAACGTTAACCAAAGTGCGGATGCGGAAGAACGCTGACTCCGGGTCTAGTAGAATAGCTCTCCATAATTCGTATAGTCGAGCTAAAAACTCCTTTATAGATGACAATACAGCCTAGACAAGAATTTACACGGAAGAACAGCCACACAGACGGACAGTGCGATTTTAATACGCACACCTTCGGGGACATAGAAACTCTGTTAAGTTTCAATAGAACCTAAAATGTTAATATTTTTCCATATATCAACTGATGTTCAAATTTCATATCAGGTGTGTCGTGACGTCATTTGTGATGTCAGTTTCATGCATGTCGTCTCACTCAAAAGTTATTTAACGACAATATGTTTAGTTTTACTCGGCTAAAGAACAAATATTTATCATATATTAATATAATTTAAGAGTAGATCTAGTACGAGTATGTAATAAAAAGATTATTATTTCCATAGAGAAATATGCAATCGTTTCTTTCGCGTAACAATACTGCGCTTCTCATGTCGCGCAATATTTGAATTTCCGCTGCAGAACTCGTACATTTTCTCGATACGAATCTACATAAATATTGCCCCTTGTATGGGAGACAATTCAATATTTTCACAAAAAAAAAAACAAAAAACAGAGTGCATGAAAATGTCAAAATTGTCTCCCTTACTAGTAGTGGTGTAACTATATATCTCACTGGAACAAATTTTCTTTTTAGTTTACATTTTTATTTTATGACACAGTTATTGAAAAGAGAAATATTTAAATGATAATTTTATGTATGTTCACTGTAAATAAAAGGCCTTATTTCTACCTGATCAACATAGTTTCTAATGCCGACTTACTGTTGCTTTCTCTGCACTTAATCTTACATAATAAAGAGCTCTTAAAATTGCTTACCACTGCATTTCAAGGAATTCAGATTGTCTGCAACCACACTCTTCCTTAATGTGCGACTGGCATTGGTAAACTCGAACACAGGCATAATTACAGTTTATAATTGTGCTGTTTTAATGTTGTCAGGAAACAAAAAGAGAACTGTTACAGAAGTGAAGAATGATACGCTGGCAAAATACGACCTTGTCACAGAATTAAGGCAACTATAAGAAAGAAATGACCACAAGAAGACGGAATGTCTGGAAACCATGAGTTTGGCAAATTTAAAGTTTGAAAGTGGCCACAACTACGTAAAAAATAGTGGAATGTAGCCGAAGTTGAACCCGTTTACAGTTGGACACTACGCTTCCCTCTTTGATTGTGTCTGACGGAAGAGGGAGAGGACTCTGAGATAAGCAGTTTATAAATCCTACCAGGACTGAACTGTTTTGATATTTGTCTTCTGGCCTGTTTCGTCGGGCCCTTAAGGGTGTTTCTCTTGTTGCTCTGTCTTCTGAAAAGGCATTGAGTACATACGATTTTGGTTCTTAAGGCTTGCTTTTTATATATTTATACACGAGCATTTTTTTGTTTTACATGCCATGCCTTTTTGTTTCCATTACGTGTGTAAGAGATTCACCTGGACGGGATTACTTTTATTTACACTGTCCCGTGTCTTTGGAATGTGGTGGGGGTAAGAGTGAGGTTGGGTGCGCACCATAAACCGGTTTAAGCTCCCCAGTGGTGTTTTTGCCACTGACCGTTCCAAGGCGGTGCCCCACTGTGTTCCTTTGTTTGTTCGTTTTGTCCTGATGTGTTGGCTTTGTGTGTGTGTGTTCCTTTGTTTGTTCGTTTTGTCCTGATGTGTTGGCTGTGTGTGTGTGTGTGTGTGTGTGTGTGTGTGGTGCACGCGTCTGCGTGCTGTGGGTTTCGTTTTAAGGAGGCTGCGTTTTTGGTGCGTGGCATTCCCTGTTTGATATTTGTCTTTGTTTTTTGTGACTGATTATGTGGAAGACACTCCAGTGTTCGGTATTTTGAAAGATATTGTTATTGTTAAGAAAATTCTTCATTCTTGAACAAACCCAATTTCCAGCATTTTACAATTCGCATATTCTCCATTATGCTATCTTGCCAACAGGAAACTTGCTGATTTTGCCATTTGAAGTTCTGAAATTTAAACGGCCCTTGAGTATATACAGGTATGAAGGAATGCTTGTAGTTATGAATACAGATAGTCACACATGTGAAATTTTTTGATACGTATTGTATGTACATAGATAATACAGAAATTAGCTGCAGTTGTAACTTGGCAGTTTCTGCTTTTGATAATTATATCCCCACAAATGAATTTTGAGGGGGTATATCACGGTGCCTATACCACGTGACTTTTATGGCTATGTGTGGGTATAAAAAACATAAACAGCCGTCGATTCAGGTAACATTTTTCATGATAATTTTCTTAATCCTGCACCAATTTTATTCAAATAAAGACGAGGGCCCGGTCATAAGAAAGATACAATCACGGCCCATCAGTTTGAGAAGAATAAATTCGTATTTTTGTCGAAAAGTGCAACCGCGCATTTTTCAGTCAGATAGTCGACGTGCTATGTGTGTGTGCATTCTGTTAAAATCGTTTATAAAACTCTTAAAAATGCGTTCAGCGACAGGGCAAATGGAACCGAAAATGTAATTTTACCCTGTTTGACAGTTGCAAAATGACCGTTAAGAAATATAGCGTATTCCTCTCGTTTTTTAAATAAATAAAAAATTGCTATGTGTGGGTGCCGCTAAATTTATGCTATGTGTGGGAGTAAACTAAAAAAACTGAGATATTGCAGATTTTTCTAAATGATACCGTTGCTTCTAACTACTATTGCACGTGCCGGTAATGCAAAATAAATAACGCAACAGTACTAAGAAAGATTAAGTATCATAATGACGGAAATATATCTCAAATTGTCTATTTTAAATTTTCAGAAATGTCTTCATTCATGTGTGATACTTGTGGAAAGGAGTTCAAAACTAACTACAGCCTGTCACGGCATCAAAAATTACATACAAATGCAGGGAAATTTTACTGCTGTGGACAGTCTTTCTATGTAAGTGTGTAATCTCTTACTGTTAGCTCGACTATCATACGAATGTATAATAAGTAGAGCTATCCTACTCACCACGGCGTCGGCGTCACACCTTGATTAAGTTTTTCGTACCAGTCCACATTTTGATAAAAGCTTTTGAGATAAAGCTTTTAAACTTTCAACACTTATCTACCATCACCATGTCTAATTTTAGGCAAGAGTACATAACTCATATCAAGCATTTTAGCTGAGTTATACCCCCTTTTCACTTAGAATATACTTATTATATGGTTCAGCTTTTCGTACCACCCCAAATATTTTCAAAGTCCATTGACATATTGCTTTGATATTTTGCATACTTGTTTACCAACATGACCCCAATCTATAAACAGGGGTAGGCAACTCTGTTAAGCAGTTTAATTAATTGAGTAATGCCCCTTTTCGACTTAATTAATTTTTAGTTATTTTCTTTTTTCATAAGTCAAATATCTAAAATACCATCAAAGGTAATGAGTTGAAACTTGAAATACTTCTTTACTATCAATATCTCCATCTGGGAAAGTAATCCTCATAGTTCTGTTTTATTTTTGACAGATTTATGCCGCTTTTCCAACCAAGAAATTTTGGTTGAAGTTTTATAAAGTCCAATATCATGAAAACTATCAAAAGTATAGAGTTGAAAGTTAAAATACTTCTTTACTGTCTACATCTCCTCCAGGGAAAGCAATCCCCATTACTCTGTTGCATTTTTACTGAGAAAAAGTTTTGTTTTATCGACAAACATTGATAATAGTCGAGTGCGCTGTCTTACGGACAGCTCTTGTTTTAAGAATATTGTTATTGTGACAAGTTCGTACTGCTAAACTCAGTCTTCTTACACTGTAATCATGTCTTAGGATGAATGCGAGAGTTAAGGCCCTTTACATAAATATGTATGAAGTACAACGTAAAAAATTCCAGGTGAAGTGTATGAAATTGCTTTTCAGAGCTAAAAGGCTGATGAAAATGTAAAGTCAGGTTTTAAAGATATTAATTGAATTTTATTGTTACAAGTTATTATATGGTTGCATTTCTCGTACAATAACCAGTTATAGTTAGCATCACAACGTACATAAAGTTAATTGTTGGATCTATGAATGCACTTTTACTATACGGGAATGCTGTGGTCAATGCCGAGGAGAACGAGTAAGACATGGCTCACTGATCGCGGACATGTAAAGAACCCGAATATTGATGTGGATGATCTGTGGTAACTAATTATTTTTATCTGTTTTCTTTATTTCAGGACCTCTACCATCTGAGAAGAAACCGTACCGGTAGGCACGATGGACCCAAAAATCATGTATGTACAAATTGTGGAAAAGTTTTCGCTGACAAGTATCTTTTATCCGCCCATGCGGCATGTGATATTTGCGAAGCGAAATGCAGAAACGAAATCGCTTTGAAGGAACACATGAATTCCCATACCACGGAGAAACGCAACATTTGCAGTGCGTGTGGGAAAAGCTACAAGCACCAGAGCAGTTTGTCCCGTCATAAGCGAGTGCATAAAGACAAAAAGTGAGCTTGTCATCAAATTCGTATTTTGATACGATAATATTACTAAGAATATTTTAAGACGTTCAATAAAGATGCAGTCATTTGTTGTGAGTGTACGGCTTGTAATGATCCATTTGCTTATGTTATGTTGGAGGAAAAAGTCAAAATGAACATTCCATTGAAATTCAAATTTTAATTACTGATATCTGTAAAATACCATAGGCAGCAGTATCAGTGCTTTGATTAAGAAAAATTAAGTAAATTAGATTTTTAACACGAGAAAAACATCTCCAAGTCCTCACTATACTATTTTACTACCAAGTTGTTAGTATGATAGTATAGTACGGACTTTGAGATATTTTTTCGTCTTAAAAATCTAATATACTTAACTTTTCTCAGTCAAAGCACTGATACTGCTGCCTTTGAAAATACCGGATTTAATTGATAAATTAATAAATGTTTTAGAATTGAAAGACTTAAACTAGGGAAAAACTGTTTTAAAGGTTCGTTGCTATTGATTTGTTTAAGCTAAATTTTCCCTTTTCTTTGTTTTGAACATACCGAAATCATTGCTGTTGCGGGGTTGGACATAATTTCTGTGATAATTACTTTATAATCAAAGTGCAATAATCTAAAATGTATGAATATTCTCAAATTGTCTGTGATTTTATCTGATTAAACAGTTATTTTGTTACATGTTGTTGTTAATATGTATACATGATGTGTATGTGTGCGTGCGTGTGTGTGTGCGTGTAAACGTTAACATTACTTTCGTTTGAGGGATTGAAGTTGGAAAGTGATTTGAACTACAGCCCTGTAATAGTAGTAATTTGTGTTGTTTCAAACGTATAGCGCAAAGCTACAATAAATAGCATTTTAGCTACAACTAACCACGAACTAGGTGAGCAGTAGAATTTACAATGGAGCATTGGAAATGGACAGTGCTACGATCTATGCTCTACACTACCATACTGCCCTTTAAAACTATCTCAGGGACAATGATTCAAATGCGTGTTTATGAAAACCGTTGTTTATGCATCAAGATAAAAAAAAAAACACTTTAACACAACTGAAGGAGATTGGAAATAACGTTTTCATAAATTTTACTTCAAACATATATCAGAGTTTTAACGTTTAAAGATGTTTGATAACACGCGCTCGTAATCAATAATAACAATGAATCTGACGCGCTATTCTCTATAACACATCGACTTTCTAAATAAAACTAAAAAAGATCAGTTATTCTAGATGGATACTCATTTCTATGAATGTAACACGAGTAAGTTAAAACTCACTTAGTGCAAGTATCTCAAGCAACGGTATCATTTTTATGAGTTTACTCCCACACATAGCATAAATTTAGCGGCACCCACACATAGCAATTTTTTATTTATTTAAAAAAACGAGAGGAATACGCTATATTTCTTAACGGTCATTTTGCAACTGTCAAACAAGGTAAAATTACATTCTCGGTTCCATTTGCCCTGTCGCTGAATGCATTTTTAAGAGTTTTATAAACGATTTTAACAGAATGCACACACACATAGCACGTCGACTATCTGACTGAAAAATGCGCGGTTGCACTTTTCGACAAAAATACGAATTTATTCTTCTCAAACTGATGGGCCGTGATTGTATCTTTCTTATGGCCGGACCCTCGTCTTTATTTGAATAAAATTGGTGCAGGATTAAGAAAGTTATCATGAAAAATGTTACCTGAATCGACGGCTGTTTATGTTTTTTATACCCACACATAGCCATAAAAGTCACGTGGTATAGGCACCGTGTATATGTAGAAGTGAGCTTGTTGGTCGGTCCGTTGGATTTCCTGGTTTCCGGACAATAACTCCTGAAAGGCTTGACAGATTTAAATAAATTTTGGTACACAGGTGCAACATTATAAAATACAGGTAAAATTAGACTTTGCCTACAAAGCATCATTTTTGACATAGTTGTGGCCCCTTTCCAACTTAATATTTGGCAAACTCATTGTTTCCAGTGTATTTTTTAGGCCAGTTGGGGCCTAAATTGAGCCCCAATCCCAATGGCATAAAGAATGTTTTTCCCAATTTCAAAGTGAAACTTCCAAATTAGATAGTTAAAAAGGATCCTGAACAGTAAAACGGTTGGTTTCCGGATGATAACTTGAGAACGTTTGGGCCTAGGATCATAAATTTTGGTACACTAACATCATAAAATACAGTTCAAGTTCGACTTTGGGATCTGTAGGTCAAAGGTCAAGGTCACATTGACTCGGAACACTTAAATGGTTTCCGGATGATAACTTGAGAACGCTTGAGCCCAGGATAATAAATTTTGGCACACAGGTGTGACATCATAACATACAGGTCAAGTTCGACTTTGAAGTCAAAGATCAAGGTCACAGTGACTCGGAACAGTTAAACGGTTTCCGGGTGATTACTTGAGAACGCTTGGGTCTAGGAACATAAACTTTTGTACACATGTGTACCATGATAAAATACAGTTCAAGTTTGACTTTGAGGCTAGTAGGTCAAAGGTCAAGGTCACAATAACAGGAAACAGTTAAACGGTTTGCGGATGGTAACTCGAGAACGCTTAGGTCTAGGATCATGAAAATTGATAGGGAGGTTGGTTATGACCAGCAGATGACCCCTAGTTATTTTGCGGTCAGTAGGTCATAGGTCAAGGTCACAGTGACCCGGAACTTTTAAACAGTTTTCGGACAATAACTTCAGAGTGCTTAGGCCCAGGATCGCGAAACTTAATAGGATAGGGAGGTTGGTCATGATTAGCAGATGACTTGTATTGATTTTGAGTTCCAAAGGTCAAAGGTCAGAGTGACCCGGAACATTTAAACCTTTTTCGGACAATAACTTTAGAACGCTTGGGCTGAGGATCATGAAACTTCATAGGGAGGTTGATCATGACCAGCAGATGACCTCTATTGATTTTGATCAATATTAGTCAGAATCATAATATACTGGTCAGACGTACTTGCTTTAATAAATTAAACATTTGTATTCATGTAGAAACTTCAAATTGGTTAAATCTTAAATTAATTAATAATTTTAAATAAGAAACTTTAATTTTCGAAAATATGATGCGTCAGGTGCAAGGAGATATCTACACTAACACCGGTTTCAATTAAGTGCAGACTGCCGATTTCACTAAATTGCAGAAACAAAACACAAAATATACATTCATAAAATGTCAGCAAGGCAAGCTTATGTCAACACAGATTCATTTTTTGAGAAGTAATACAGATTTATACGTTGTACATGTTTCAGAAAACGTTCTCAACTGATTTGATTGGAGATTTCCCGACAAAAATATGCAGATGCTGTTTTAAGTTTTGACATGACAGAGACAGTCAAAAGTTATCACGCTGATCTGAAACCTCCCTCCTACGATTTGGACTACTGAAGCTTAAGCATTATTATCCAAGCCTGCTATTAATTGACATATTACCGAACACAGCACACTACCATTATAGTACCAAAGCAGAATGAGTAACTTGTGATTACGATTATGCCCTAGAAAAAAATGCTGTCTTAAACAAACCTACCTGCACCTTTCCCAGAATTCTTGGCAAAAAAAATAGCCTCTTCCGAAACTAGTTTTGTTAACATCCAGTTAGACCAATCCTCAAAGCAAATCAAAAAATTACCATTGTCATACTCGTGAAAATGAACATAATCAAAGTTCTCTGCCCATTGCTTCGCTTGGTCACTTAAAATGAATATCGATGTCATTTTCTGCAAAAAAGACTCTCAACGGTGGAAAAGCTAAGGCTACAGACTGGCTTTTTATCAAATCGACCCTTTCTGTTACGACATGATGGCATGCTTTTTAAAGATTATTATTCAGGATTTAGAAAACTCCTAAACTGTTAATAGTTGGAAACTAAAATATACTTTTCAGCTATGTAGCACGGTATGTTTGAACTCGTGCCCAAGTCATTCAGCATTAAAGTCCATAACATTTTATAGCAAACGAAGATTTCATGCTTAAGACAATCGGAATTTCACGCATCCGAAACGTGTTCTGTCCAAAATCAGTACAGATATCGTATACGTGTACAACGTTTGCGCATTTTAGACCAAATATTTGTAACTATTAGGGCCAATTTGTCCTCGAGCCAGGTCTCAAAATAAATCATTTAGTAATTTAACTGTTTCTTCGAATACTGAACAAAATTCTGCTGTAAGATTGATTTTTGCGGGAGTGAAATAATTACCCCGCAAAAACTAATGGCAAAACACAGATTGCAAGCAAAGTCCATTTGAATTAAAGAACTTACTTAAACGCTTTAAACAAATCCTGTCCAAAACAATTTTGATAGCGTTTCTTACCCGTGTTTACGCTTTCTACCCATAATAAACAATAGTTTTAGAATATCCAAATACAATGTGTTCCAAGAACAACGTGTGTAAAGCGTCTAACGCAGCAAAATGGCGCGGGTATCACGTGCCGATTTTTAGCTCACCTGTCACAAAGTGACAAGGTGAGCTTTTGTGATCGCACAGCGTCCGTCGTCCGTCCGTGCGTCCGTCCGTGCATGCGTAAACTTTTGCTTGTGACCACTCTAAAGGTCACATTTTTCATGGGATCTTTATGAAAGTTGGTCAGAATGTTCACCTTGATGATATCTAGGTCAAGTTCGAAACTGGGTCACGTGCGGTCAAAAACTAGGTCAGTAGGTCTAAAAATAGAAAAACCTTGTGACCTCTCTAGAGGCCACATTTTTCAAAAGATCTGCATGAAAATTGGTCAGAATGTTCACCTTGATGATATCTAGATCAAGTTCGAAACTGGGTCATGTGCAATCAAAAACTAGGTCAGTAGGTGTAAAAATAGAAAAAAAAATTGTGACCTCTCTAATGGCCATATATTTCACAAGATCTTCATGAAAATTGTCAGAATGTTCACCTTGATGATATCTAGATAAAGCTTGAAACTGAGTCATGTGCGGTCAAAAACTAGGTCAAGAGGTCTAAAAATAGAAAAACCTTGTGACCTCTCTAGAGGCCATATATTTCACAAGATCTTCATGAAAATTGGTCAGATTGTTCAACTTGATGTTGTCTAGGTCAAGTTCGAAACTTGGTCATGTGCCTTTAAAAACTAGACGGGGGTCAAATAATAGAAAAACCTTGTGACCTCTCTGAAGGCCATATTTTTCACAACATCTTCATGAAAATGAGTCAGAATGTTCACCTTGATGATATCTAGGTCAGATTCGAAACTGGGTCACGTGCGGTCAAAAACTAGGTCAGTAGGTCTAAAAATAGAAAAACCTTGTGACCTCTCTAGAGGCCATATTTTTCATAAGATCTTCATGAAAATTGGTCAGAATGTTCAACTTGATGATATCTAGGTCAAGTTCGAAACTGGGTCATGTGCGTCAAAATCTAGGTCAGTAGGTCTAAAAATAGAAAAACCTTGTGACCTCTCTAGAGGCCATATATATCACACGATCTTCATGAAAATTGGTCAGAATTTTTATCTTGATGATATCTAGGTCAAGTTTGAAACTGGGTCATGTGCCGTCAAAAACTAGGTCAGGAGGTCAAATAATAGAAAAACCTTGTGACCTCTCTAAAGGCCATACCCTTGAATGGATCTTCATGAAAATTGGTCAGAATGTTCACCTTGATGATATCTAGGTCAAATTTGAAACTGGGCCACGTGCCGTCAAAAACTAGGTCAGTAGGTCAAATAATAAAAAAACCTTTTGACCTCTATAGAGGCCATAGTTTTCATGGGATCTGTATAAAATTTGTTCTAAGTGTTCATCTTGATGATATCTAGGTCAAGTTTTAAATTGGGTCAACTGCGGTCAAAAACTAGAAAATGCTTTTGTAAAAAAGCGCATGTCTCCACCAATGCAAAGTCCTATAGGCAAGAAGTCAATAGGGGTCAGGAGCGAATGTCAAAGAGACACTGATGGTTGGCTGCAATAGGGATCATCTACTTGGCATGTCCAATCATCCCGCTAAATTTCAACACTCTTGGCCTAGTGGTTCTCAAGTCACTGTTCAGACTTCTGTGACCTTGACCTTTGATCAAGTTACCTCAAAATAAATAGGGGTCATCTACTCTGCATGTCCAATCATCCTATTAAGTTTCAACATTGTAGGTCAAGTGGTTCTCAAGTTATTTCCAAAAAATGATTTTACATGAACAGGCCACTGTGACTTTGACCTTTAATAGACTGACCCCAAAATCAATAGGGGTCATCTACTCTGCATGTTCGATCATCCAATGAAGTTTCAACATTCTGGGTCAAGTGGTTCTCAAGTTATTGATCGGAACTGGTTATCAATGTTCAGGCCCCTGTGACCTTGACCTTTAACAGAGTGACCCCAAAATCAATAGGGGTCATTTACTCTGCATAAACAATCATCCTATGAAGTTTCAACATTCTGGGTTGAGAGGTTCTCAAGTTATTGATCGGAAATGGTTTTCCATGTTCAGGCCCCTGTGACCTTGACCTTTAACAGAGTGACCCTAAAATCGTTAGAGGTCATCTACTCTGCATGACCAATCATCCTATGAAGTTTCATCATTCTGGGTCAAGTGGTTCTCAAGTTACTGACCGGAAATGGTTTTCAATGTTCAAGCCCCTGTGACCTTGACCTTTAACAGATTGACCCCAAAATCGTTAGGGGTCATCTACTCTGCATGACCAATCATCCTATTAAGGTTCAACATTCTGGGTAAAGTTGTTCTCAAGTTACTGACCGGAAATGATTTTCAATGTTCAGGCCCCTGTGACCTTGACCTTTAATGGAGTGACCCCAAAATCAATAGGGATGATCTACTCTTTATGACCAATCATCCTATGAAGTTTCAACATTCTGGGTCAAGTGGTTCTCTAGTTATTGATCGGAAATGGTTTTCAATGTTCAGGCCCCTGTAACCTTGACCTTTGATGGAGTGACCCCAAAATCAATAGGGATCATCTACTCTTTATGACCAATCATCCTATGATGATACAACATTCTTGGTCAAGAGGTTCTCTAGTTATTGATCGGAAATGGTTTTCAATGTTCAGGCGCCTGTGACCTTGACCTTTGATGGAGAGACCCCAAAATCAATAGGGGTCATCTACTCTTCATGACCAATTATCCTATGAAGTTTCAACATTCTGGGTCAAGTGGTTCTCAAGTTACTGACTGGAAATGGTTTTCAATGTTCAGGCCCCTATGACCTTGACCTTTAATGGAGTGACCCCAAAATCGATAGGGGTCATCTACTTTGCATGTACAATCATCCTATGAAGTTTCAACATTCTGGGTCAAGAGGTTCTCTAGTTATTGATCGGAAATGGTTTTCCATGTTCAGGCCCCAGTGACCTTGACCTTTGACAGAGTGACCCCAAAATCAATAGGGGTCATCTACTCTTCATGACCAATCATCCTATGAAGTTTAAACATTCTGGGTCAAGTGGTTCTCAAGTTACTGACAGGAAATGGTTTTCAATGTTCGGGCCCCTCTGACCTTGACCTTTGATGGAGTGACCCCAAAATCAATAGGGGTCATCTACTCTTTATGACCAATCATCCTATGAAGTTTCAACATTCTGGGTCAAGTGGTTCTCTAGTTATTAATCGGAAATGGTTTTCAATGTTCGGGCCCCTGTGACCTTGACCTTCGACGGAGTGACCCCAAAAACAACAGGGGTCGTCTACTCCAGCAGCCCTACAATCGTATTAAGTTTGAAGGTTCTAGATCAAATGGTTCTCCAGTTATTGCTCGGAAATGAAGTGTGACGTACGGACGGACGGACAGGGCAAAAATAATATGTCTCCTGGGGGAGACATAACTAGGTCAGTAGGTCTAAAATTAGAAAAATCTTTTGACCTCTCTAGAGGCCATATTGTTCAATGGATCTTCATGAAAATTGGTCTGAATGTTCACCTTGATGATATCTAGGTCAGTTTTTAAACTGGGTCACGTGCGGTCAAGAACTAGGCTAGTAGGTATAAAAATAGAAAAACCTTGTGACATCTCTTGAGGCCATATTTTTCAATAGATCTTCATGCAAATTAGAAAATCTATGCCAAGTTCAAAACAGGGTCATGTACCTTTGAAAACTAGGTCAATAGGTCAAAAAATAGAAAAAAAACCTTGTGACCTTTCTAGAGGCCATATTTTTCAATGGATCTTCATGAAAATTGGTCAGAATTTCTATCTTGATGATATCTAGGTCAAGTTCAAAACTGGGTCACATGAGCTCAAAAACTAGGTCACTATGTCAAATAATAGAAAAAACGACGTCATACTCGAAACTGGGTCATGTGGGAACAGGTGAGCGATTCAGGACCATCATGGTCCTCTTGTTCATTGGCTGTTGGCCGCTTGGTTAATTTCCCGTAAAGAAACGGACTTACTATTGGCGAGAAAAATATATCCGGTGTAAGGGAGGCAACTGCGATACGGACTACTTGGAGGTCTAAACTAAATGGAGTGTCGAGGTCCAAAAATAAAGTGACTATGTTGAAAATCTCTTTCTTTAGCCGCTTTAAATCTGTAGATACTGTCCATTTCAATCTCTTATGTGGCTACCCACGCAAGAGAATTTAGCCAATTTATACATCAAATTACAAATCCAGAGCCACATAATACACCAAATGTAAACGCTTGGCGACGCACCAACAAACAACATCCATACAATCACGTTATGACCCCCAATTAAACAACACATATTAATATATATATATAATGTACTGAATATCATACAAACATAACAACATTATGTGGTCATCATGATTATGTAATCTTTGAGCATATTTATATGTGATAAGGAATTCCCATACATTCATTTCCTTGCTTTTTTGTTTGTTTATATATATATATATATTTTTTTTTTTTCAAATTTGATCAATGAAATACATATCTTTATGCATTTTCGTAACAGAACAGTATGTTTTGATCGCATTTAAAATGTCCAAATTGGTCTACAAGTTATTTTAAACAAGAAAAAATAGCAAACATTTGCGAACAGATTTGTAAAGGGAAGCAAACTTGTCGTATACAGGACAAACTTAGTATACGAGTTACTCTAAGGAAAATGTTTAAAATATTCATACATTATAAAACTAAAAGATATCTTTGTTTTGAATTGTGAGTAAGGCGCGCCTTTGTAAAAAATGTTCTTCCTATACCGGATACTGAAAACAACTGCCACAAGGACAACATAAAAAATGTAATGAATGACTAGGGAACGCCTAGACTGTCTTATGTTTAGAATGACTGATATGCTTGGATAATGTCGTTCTGTCCGAGATACAATATGCTGGTGGGGGGATCCCAATGTGTCCAGTTACTGAAGTGTTATGTTGTGTGCTGATTATATTTTCTTCATTCTATTCAATATATTGTTGGGGGCTATAGTCGTTATGTTCAGTTCTTGAAAGAAACAGGCAGGTGGTAACAAAATTATTTTCAGTTAAAAAGACGCATTGTGGGGTGTTACAGTTATTATGTTCAGTAATAATGATATTCTGTTTTGTACTAAACTCGATTTTAGGCCCAATATAAACAAATACATTTTATCTAAATGGCAGTCGTCATGGAACCGTGCTTCATTCAATAAACTTCATGATATCAAACCTACTCAAGGGGAATGGCACCAAGGGAACAGATCTGTTCGCAGGGAGAAAGTTGTTCTTTCTCGCTGTCGAATAGGTCATACCCGTTTGACTCACTCTTACCTTTTGAATAAAGAAGATCAACCCGAATGTGTACCATGTCAAACACCGCTAACTATTAAACACATTTTAATCGACTGTGTGGACTTTGCTACACAACGCAGTACATATTATGACGTTCAATCTTTGAGAGAATTATTTGACAACGTTTCAGTCGGAAATATTTTATCGTTTTTAAAGCAGATAGGAATATATCAAAAGATCTAACACTTCTTATTTTTATTTACATCTTGCAATATTATTATGTTTGCAGCTGATATTTTAACACACACGTACATACATTTTTACATTACTGTTTTTAGATATGCTTTACATTTTTACATGGGTGCTTTTAGATATATTTTACATTATTCATAGTGTTCTTTACATTTTTACATGGATGTTTTTAGGTATGCTTTACATTTTTACATCAGTGTTTAGGCTTTACAGTTGGCGTTTGCAATATGACTTCTTCTCGGCGATATATGACCATTTTGTGTCGATTCGCCGTAAAACCCAACTCACTCACTCACTCACTAAACTCATTTGGTCAGTTGCAAGACAATTATAAGCTAGAGTTAAGCGATAGTTATTGTGATCCGCCGATCAAACGGGTTGCATGAAACGCCTTCTTAGGTAACCGTTACAATTCTTGGCCACATTCAATGGGAATGCACAAAAATATCAGTGGAGTTTTTACGAATAGGATCAAAATATGCGCCCGTCGGCCACCTGCGGATGGGCGGTAAATCGGCAAGCCTCGTTACCGCCAAATGCACATGTACCCTTGGGACGCATAATTTCTAACCTATTTGTAAACACCTGATATACTTTATTATTTCAAAGACCGATGTTTAAAATAAAAACTTGACTTATCAATATACCTGCTCATCCTGATGAAACTCTGCACCATCATCATATGGGTTACTGAAGCTTTGAATTTGTTGCGACAGCACTGAAAATACTTTTTCCGTGAAAGTATCTACAGCCTCGTCATTAGGCCCTCCCCAAGTTTTAGCCATACTCCTTCTTACAGCGGCCACCTGTCCTTTCGCACGGGCTTTTATATTTTTCCATAGGTCTTTCAACTGTTTCTCAGTTCTCTGTGTTACACCCATCCTGAAAAATTACTATAATTATAGAAAGGGTACATATGAAGAAACTGGAGCTGTCACAGTAGTGTTTAATAATAAGTTTGATTAAAATCCATCTCGTAATAACTGAGATAGAGTGAAAGTGGATCAAAACTGTAACCTGAAATTTTAAGTAAAATGGGGTGATAATTCATAAAATATTAGTGGAAAAGTTATGGCCTTTGAGTCATATGATGTGAATGATGATGTTGAAGAACTATTGTAAGTTTGAATCAAAATAATTTTTTAATAACTGAGATAGAGTGAAGTGCATAAAATATTGGAACTGAAATTCTAAGTAAAAAAGGGGGTATAATTCATGAAATATCTGTGTAAAGAGTTATGGCCCTTGTGGCATAGGATGTGGGTGATAAAGAGGAATAACTATCTAAAGTTTAAAAAAAATATCAAGTACTTACAGAGATAAAAAGAAAGTGCATCATAACTTTAACTAAGCTGCGGACGCGTAAGGACGCCGACGCCGACGCCGGGTCGTGTAGGACAGCTCTCCATACTTAGTATAGTCGCCCTGCTTTCAATAGTATTTCATTTAGATATATGCGGCGAGGTTCCTAATATCGTAACAGTACATGCCAACTCCATTCTAGTAAAACCCAATTCGGGCAGCGGTAAGTGGTGAAAATCCACACACACATTTCTGTTACTTGTACCACACATGACTCGAACCCTGGAGCCTCGCCATAATGTCCATGGCCCAGTCACAATTGAAAATAAGAATTTGTGCACACGTCGCATGTTTTCTATATGCTGAGTGTAAAATAATAAAACCGAAACTACATAAGAATTTCACAAAACAATAAAGAAAAAGAAAAGAAAACATCTTTACCGACTGTTAAATGATGATACTATCTCCTTCCAGGCCTCCTCCTTCTGAAATAGTACCTTTGCATTGTTGCATTTACTTTCAACTATTTTATTATTTTCTACAAGATCAATCAAAACTTCTTTTTCATAGGAAGAAAACAACACCCCCTTTGGCCTAGGCATTTTCAATCTGATTATGCTATCATGTATACACATACACCGTCCAACTACACATACATGTAAATGCTTAAATAAACATTATTCGCCTATCATCCATTACTCAACTGAGTGAGATTTGAAATTTTCATGCGCAACCCATTTGACTCTGGGATAATCTCGAGATTATAGGTAGATAACTCAACCCGTCGCTCAACGTAGATCCGCGAGTTATCGGGCGTTCTGTCCTGCAACCGGCCGTACAATTTATAAATAGATGCAACATATATTATATGCCCAAACGATAACGTGATTTTTACAAACTTAGCATATAATAGGGAATTCAACATTCTTGTAACTCACAAAAACTTAATGAAAATCATTCTTATGATACAGGTAATATACAGCTATACAACAAGTTTTCGGGAGGACAATTTAGGCCCTTCCCAAATAAAAGTGTTTTCACAACTTAGTCTGCAAACCTTTTCAGTTAATCTCTTTTCAGCATAGTTTTAAGAATACAAATTAATAACTATCTTACACTGTAGAAACAAAATGTGATTGAAATTTACCTAAACACACTGATTTATGTACATATAGCTACATTAATTCAATAAATCTCATATTTTTCATGCAAATCGTGTATAACTACCATCATGGAAATACAGTTATTTTGTCGTGTGTCTTAAAACGGATATTCGTTTGAATTAATTTTAAAATCACGTGATTCCGAAGAATTTCCGACCGATTACGGAAAAGTGATAAACACGAAAGTAGGACAAAATTACCACCCAGGTCAGTCTAAGAAAATACAGAAACAATCATTTGTTTCTCTGTACATGTGATGATTTCAAGGGAATATTGCACGGCTATCGTAATGTTTAGTAGTATTTTAAAACGTGTAGTCTAGTTTTAAGATTTATGTCTATTCATTTGTCTTTATTATGCACCTTTAAATGGTACTGTCGTTATGTTGTGTGCTGATTATATTTTATTCAATTAAGGCAATGTGTTGCTCGGTCTAAAGGTCGTTATATTCAGTTCTTAAAATAAACGGGCATGTCGTAACAAAATTATGTTCAGTTAAAATGACTTACTGTGCGGTGTTACAGTTATTATGTTCAGTTATAATAATATGCTATTTGGTGCTCTACTCATTATGTTCACCATGAAAACAAACAGGTGACTGGTATTTTAATTATGTATAGCTGGGGCAATGTATTATTGAGTTGTACTTTTATTATTTTCAGTTGCAATAATATGCTGCTGGGCATTATATAAATTACGTTCAGTCGTGAAAAAGAACTGTTAATTTGTACAAACATTAAGTTAAGATAAATTGATATGCCTTTGTGTACTGAAGTCATCATATTCAGTCGTGAACATACCAGTTGTCTGGTGCCGTCAGTATGTTCAGTTCAGATGATATACTGTTCGGTGGAAAGGTCATTATGTTCAGTTAAAATGATATACAATTCGGTGTTTAAATCATTATCCGCAGTTGAAATAGATTTCTACTGGGTAGTACTGTCCTTATTTTCAGTTAATATGATATAGTATGTTGTTGAGTGTCACTGTCATTTTGTGCAGTTCAGGAAAAGAGATGCTGAGTTGGGCTGTAATTATAGTTTGTTAAGATAATACGCTGTAAGTAATGATACTTTTATCCTTGGTCATTGAGATGTATTAGTTGCTTTTGACATTGTGTTCGACTGATCTTACATTTTATTTCGCATACAAAAGTGTTTCCTCTGCGAATATTTTATTCGAAACAAGTCAAGAGTTTTTTATCTGTAATTTATCAATATACGAATTTAACTGTTTAGGAATTGAAAATAGACATGACGTTCTGAACCTGAGAACAGCTTGTGTATATTTTGGAAACTGCAAATCTCCAAAGTCTGGTTTGACGGCTGGACTTCCAAGGTTCAGAATTCCTAATGCAATTCTCGAGAGCATGTTGGACATAGGATTCACAGTAAAAGAAATTTCGGATTTTTGCCGTTTCTGAAAGCATTATTTATAGGCGTATGATGTGCTATGGGCTGCGAAAGTACAACTTCACAGACGTCAGCGACGAGTTGCTCACTGAAATTGTGATAAAGCTTGTCAATCAATTCCCAAGATGTGGAGAAAAATGCTCAGAGAATTACTCTGACAGAAGAATATTCATGTAAGTTCTAGTTTGTATTTTTGCATGTTATGTCGTGCAGATACATGGAGCAATGGCAATCACGTCCTTACATTCATTATTATCAAGTAATTCACGGGAAAAATCTCAAAACATAACATTGTAAAGAACTAAGGTTCGTCATAAGTAATCTCCCTGTTATCACTCTAGATTATGACTCATTTTTATTGGCAATTTTAACTGCTTCCATGCAGAATGATATAAACTGGTCTTTTTTTTTTTTTTTCAAAAATGATGTTATACTTCAAAGGTCCATATGAAACAAGAATGAGCTTTACGGAGAGGCTATTGATGATAAACTGACAAGAATTCGAATAAGCAGTAAACCCATATGGGCAAATTCTTGGAACATTAAAAACCCTTTTAAGGTATTGGTCCCGTAATAGAGTACCTCCTTTTTGAAGGGTATTCAATTCCAACCATAAACCTACTTTGACTGCAATTTTCAGGGGGGCGTAGGTTCAAGCCCTACTGGGACCAAACTTTTTTTTCCATATTTTCTTCTTTATTCTAGTAAGTTTTTGCTTCTTTCAAGACTAATTATAGATGCATCGTACAAAAGTGGAAAATTTTCATTTTATATGCGATTTCTTGATGTTCAAAGTGAATTTACCTCTGAACCAAGAGGGGTAGAGTTAGACATCTTTAAAAATATTGAGTTACATGCGGTAAAGTTTTCTATTTTGCCTTCATTCTTTAGATAACATATTGTGGAAGAAATACAGGTAGGTTTTACTTCTGTCCCAAGGTTATTTTTGAATGAAGTGAGCAAAATTCAAAACAGACCCACAGGATTCGACCTTAATTTTTCAATGTTGGAGTTAGAATTCTGTCTCATTAAATCTGTTTACCTCAGACACCCTTGAAAAAAATGGTATTTACAGATTTATTTTGTGTTTTATAATTGTTTAGCAATAGTTTGATGTTTCTTTTATCAAAATTAATGCTGTAATGAATTCTCTGCAAACGTTTTAGATAGTGACCATCACATTGAAATTTGTCTCTACTTTAGCTTGAAGAAATACCATAAATTATACAAAATTTACAAAAAAACGGCACGGTAAAAGTTGTTTAAAATTTGCACCACAGTGCGAAAAATGGTCATCTTTAAGAATATACCAAGCAAATGCCATTTTTAGAACATTACTATTAGGGGTCTAATACCTTAAGTAATACATACCTCTCAATGCATTCATTGCGTATGTATTGATATAAGGCCTTTATCTGTGCAATTTTATTTAGTTTAGCACAATGATTCTAATTAAAATGTGCTTTGTTTTCGCGACAGAAATTAAAACATAAATGATTCCTGGTCCGTAAAAAAACAAAGAAAAATATCAAACAGGGAATGCCACGCACCAAAAGCGCAGCCTCCTCAAAACGAACCCCCCCAGCACGCAAACGCGTGCACCACACACACACACACACACACACACACACACTCAAAGCTTACACATCAGGACAAAACGAACAACACACACTCACACACTCAAAGCCAACACATAAGGACAAGACGAACAATAAGCATACACACACACGCGCACACAAAGTCAACACACAATGACAAAACGAACAAACAAAGGAACACAGTGGGGCACCGCCTTGGAACGGTCAGTGGCAAAAACACCACTGGGGAGCTTAAACCGGTTTATGGTGCGCACCCAACCTCACTCTTACCCCCACCATGTTCCAAAGACATGGGACAGTGTAAATAAAAGTAATCCCCTCCAGGTGAATCTCTAACACACGTAATTGAAACAAAAAGGCATGGCATGTAAAACACAAAAATGCTCGTGTATAAATATATAAAAAGCAAACCTTAAGAACCAAAAACGTATGTACTCAATGCCTTTTCAGAAGACAGAGCAACAAGAGAAACACCCTTAAGGGCCCGACGAAACAGGCCAGAAGACAAATATCAAAACAGTTCAGTCCTGGTAGGATTTAAAAACTGCTCATCATAGAGTCCTCCCCCTCTTCCGTCAGACGCAATCAAAGAGGGAAGCGTAGTGTCCAACTGTAAACGGGTTGAAACAAATTTAAGGTATTTATTTAACTTATTACACGATTGCATAGCCTGATATCTGCGTTTAGCGATACAAGAGCAAATTTGTATAAGAAATATGTTCTGACAAGGCAGGGTTTTTCCCCCAGGGAAATACACTACTAGACCAGCCTTGTCTTGAAATCAATTAAAGTGATTTAAGCAATGCAAAACAACTTTTTAGATCCCAACTTATTCTGTCAAATGCAACGAACTATTTGGAATATGAAGTGATTTAATCTGTCAGTTAACGATTAGAAAATGTGAATAAAATGAAAGAAAGTTGTTTGTTGATAAGATAGATACACAAGTGAAATATTAATTCAATCCATGCAAATTATTCCCTTTAAGATATGCAAAAACGTCATTTTTATAGAAATTACATCACAATGTGTCCAAATCCGTGCTAGTGTTCTCTTTAAACTATGCAAAAATATAACTTTTGATAGAAATAAGAACAAAATGTGTCCCGAAATAAGGGATGTGATGCCTAATATAGGGCTTGTGTTGCCTGCATGTAAAACAAAGCTGAAGCTTAATAAGATACATATACACATAGAATCTTAATTCATCGATGTAAGCATTCCCTTTTAAATGCATGGAAACCAATTTGTGTACCAAAATTAAATACATAAAGGGCCATAACTCTCCCAAATGCTCGGGTGTTGTGCCGGCTATCAAAAGGAGCCTGTATATTTATAAGATATATATGCACGCAAAATATTAATTTAACCCATTAAAGCGTCCTCTTTTAAACGAACTGAAACCAATGTGTCCACGGACGGACGGACAGACAACTGCAACGCTTAATGCCCCGTTGCCATTGAAATGGCGGGGGCATAACAATCCAGCTTGCCCTTTACAAGTGTGGAACCTTAAAAGCTATTATCCTATGTTTTATATCCGACCGTACTGGGGATCAAAGGTGACTGGAAAATCATCTGCAGATTATACACTAAAACGACTAACTATTTTCTGGTTTCTTACCGGTTCGACTGTACACCATTTACAATACTGTAGAGATAGTACCTAAGTTTTTCAAATCACAGGTATGAAGTTAAAAAGCTTTGAAATGAAGACAAATGTCCATATATTTCTCAAAAATAGATATATTGACAATATTTAACCAGAAGCGTAGAGTTATGAGCATTTAATATTTTCATGTAAAAGAAAATTTTGTGATCAAGGAAATGTAACTCTTCTTGAACCTGGAGAGCAGAAACATCAAAGGGACATAATATAGCGAATATTTTCTACTTGGGAGCATTTGATTTAACATTAAACTGTGATCTGGATTTCTAAATAATGATCCATGATACTGTGTGCTAAAAATATAGAACAACTGGAACAGTCCTTTAACAGCAAAAAGATGCTGTAGCAGAATGAAAATTGTTAAGCTGTAACTGGGATTCGAACCCAGGACCTCTCACACCTAAGGCAGGCACTCTACCACATCTATAACAGCAGTAGCCATAGCTAGGCGGTTTAAGTGCACTGATTACATTACGTGAACTGGAACAGTTTTGTGACAATAACACATAATCGGCCTACTCCGAATTATCGGCGTATTCGTTTTGTTACCTAACGGCAATTTTCGTGTAAAGGTGGCAGGGGAGCGGTTTCGTAGTTTGGCCCCGGTCGATTTTCTGTATAAACAGGACAGGGTAGATATAAAGGCATATCTATCTTACTGGTTATTTATCATTATTAATTCTTTAATATATCTGGGGAATGAGGAACGGTTAATGATTCTACATGGCGGGTGTTTTAAAATTCCTAGCTCCGTACTTCCGGTTGAGGCTAAAACATAAACATCAGAACAAAAAGTCGACCAGACGCTCGGCTGTTATCCATCCACTTTTTTCAAGTGAAAATTAGGGAAATAAAGTGCTGGTTGGGAGACACATTCCACACCACCTGGGTGTGCATCTATGTTCGCACTATACATATATGCTACGAAATTGGATTTAAAAAAACAAAATGGATGAATGGCAGAGTTCAAAGTGAGGCCCGGTTAGGCTAATTTTGGTCTATAAAATTTGGGTGATTTGGCCAATTTTCACTACATCTGGCATGGAAAGCGACAGGTGCATAGGACCGGAGAGTCGTCTTTATGTGATCTATAGTATCTGCAATAGTCCATAGTAGTTTCAAAGAAAAATAAGCAAAAACGAGATTTCTATGGATATTTCAACACTGGTACCCACACGTCAATGTGGAATTCGCAAATCTGCACTCCCCTGCCACCTTAAGGAAAATAGACAAATTTTCAAACCACTCAAATATTGACTTTTTGCATGTATTTAGACTCATTACGGAATGAACTGTAACCTATAGTGGTTTTTATTCATTTCTGAGTACTAAATTCGACCTAGCGAGTCCCAAAATGCCAGTAGGTGGCCATATAATAATGAAGCTAAGGACCCCCAGCCAGTAGGATTCGTATCATAAAACGGCCAAAAGAAGAAATTAGTGCCTAGATAATGACTATTCATGCCATTTTGTTTAAAAGCAACACATGTGTCTATATCTAGCAATGCCATTAAGCTATATAGTGGCTGGGGTGGCCCCAAAGGATGGATGGGTGGCCTTTAAAGGGTGTCCCGATAGGATAAGTACGGTAATCTGCATTTGTATACCAAAATTATGTTAAAAGTACATGGTTTTAACATTTGAAAAGGCTTTAAAATGTAAATATTATGTGAAATTAACTTTAAAGGCAGTAAATAGTTTTTCGGGGTTACTTTGATTCAGAATGCAAATTTTGGCTGGTTTTTGCGTGGAGGGGTGGGCACTTTTATTGGCTTATTCACCGGCTATCTTGCAAGGTACGGCAACACTTTTTGTTCAGTTGATATCACTATAAGTGTCTTAGGATTCAGGACAGGTTACATTTTATTTTATTTAAACATCTTAAAAACTTAAGGTGGCAGGGGAGCGGTTTCGTAGTTTGGCCCCGGTCGATTTTCTGTATAAACAGGACAGGGTAGATATAAAGGCATATCTATCTTACTGGTTATTTATCATTATTAATTCTTTAATATATCTGGGGAATGAGGAACGGTTAATGATTCTACATGGCGGGTGTTTTAAAATTCCTAGCTCCGTACTTCCGGTTGAGGCTAAAACATAAACATCAGAACAAAAAGTCGACCAGACGCTCGGCTGTTATCCATCCACATTTTTTCAAGTGAAAATTAGGGAAATAAAGTGCTGGTTGGGAGACACATTCCACATCACCTGGGTGTGCATCTATGTTCGCACTATACATATATGCTACGAAATTGGATTTAAAAATACAAAATGGATGAATGGCAGAGTTCAAAGTAAGCCCGGTTAGGCTAATTTTGGTCTATAAAATTTGGGTGATTTTGCCAATTTTAACTACATCTGGCATGGAAAGCGACAGGTGCATAGGACCGGAGAGTCGTCTTTATGTAGTCTATAGTATCTGCAATAGTCCATAGTAGTTTCAAAGAAAAATAAGCAAAAACGAGATTTCTATGGATATTTCAACACTGGTACCCACACGTCAATGTGGAATTCGCAAATCTGCACTCCCCTGCCACCAAAGAAAAATATAATCTAATGCTGTAAACATTTCAATCGGTCAAAACTGCCCAAATTTCTCTCACGTGTTTTTTAAAGTATGAAATAATGGATTTCCCATGAAATATAATTCCCTTTAAATTTATCTTTGCCTTTTTAGCAGCTGGCGAATGGCAAGACGTGGGTTTTGTCCAAATAAAGAAATTATTTTCCCGTTTCGAGGGAATCAATGAGGGGAAATTACATTACAAACAAATCCCTTTCTGAACACATGGGTATTAGGTTACGTCAATCAGATTAGACTAAGTTTGACGTCATTCATCCTTTCCCAATTTTTATAGACAGAGTCCTTGTATACTTTTTTAATCGTGCCCGTGCCTTTAAAAACCTTTTTTTTTTTTGAAAATCGAAGAATGCGAACAGTTTGGGTACGGCTCTAAATACTGAAAAGTGACTCGAAGACAGGCTCTCTTTAAACATTGGTGAAAAATCAGCAAAATATAAAAATCTTGCCCAAAATAGAACCGTTGTGGGTTCCATGCCTTTTTACAATACAAGTACAATTAAGGATGTGAACGGGGGGCCCAACTCCTTTAAATGATATTTTAAAATTTGTATTGCCCGGCATTTTGGAACCTCCTGAAAAAAAATAGGGGAATTTGTTTTTTTGAGTGGATATCATGGAATTATCTCGGGGGAAAGTGATACATTTTGAAATTTTTCGTGGTAGAGGACCATAGGCTTTAAACTCTAAAATTAAAAAAAACCCAAAGGGCCCTTCAGTTTCGGGGCCAATGAAAAATTGGGGAAAACCCCGGGGGGGGGCCTCTTTTTCCACCCAGGACCTAATTTGAACAATCTTGTTAAGATACTAGGCAATGCAAATCCCAAACATCAAAAGCTTGCCTTGCAGTTTCAACAAAAAGTTTTTTTTCTTAAAAGTCTAAATGTAAAACCCGGGGACCTCCTGGGGGGAAAACTTTTTTTCCCCCCAGGGTAATAATTTGAACATTTTCTAGAAGAGGGGGCAATGCCAAAACCCAAAATATAAAAAGCTGGGCTTGCATTTTCGGGAAAGAAGACTTTTCCTATAAAAGTTAGTAAAACTTGACCCCCAACCCCCCCCCTCACGGGGGAGCGGGGCCTTTTTTCCCCGGTTACAATTGGAAAAGGGTAAAGGCCCCAAAAGAAACACTACCAAATATCAAGGCCTGGGTCGTGGTTTCAGAAAAGAATATTTCGTAAAAAGTCATGTAAACTTTTAAAACCCCCGGGTTTTCGGGCCCTCTTTTCTACCCAGGGGATAATTAAAATAACTTCAAAAGGGGCCCCTTGATGATGTCAATGCAAAGTATAAGGTTAAAACCCCTTGGGGTTTTGGACAAGAAAATTTTTATTTTTTCCTTTTTGGGGTTTCCCGTTGCAACCGGGTTTCTGCTTTGAACCCAGTTTTTTAACAATTTGAAAGGGGCCCACCCAAGGACAATTCCTGCAAGTTTGGCATAAATCCCCTAGTGGTTTTTAAAAAGTTTTTTTTTTAAAATTGTTGACGGACGCAGCTGACGACGGAATCACCGTGGCCCTTTTGGCTCCCCTCCCCTAAATTTTTGCCCGACCTAAATTTTTGTAGGGCTTTGGAAAATTTTTTTAATTTCCCCAAAAAAAGTGCAAAACTTCACTTTTTATGTTGAAAAATGGTCAGTGATATTAGAAATAAATTTTTAATGCCTAAAGGCATAACCCCCTGTTTTGTTTTCTTTTTGACATAAAATAATTTCGAAAAGCTATTAAAAAAAAAAATAAAAAAAAACCGCCTCCCTACCCTTTTTTTTCAAAATTTTGGTTTTTTAAAATAAAAATTTTAATAAAACCCTTTCCAATTTTTTTTTTTTTTTTTTTAGATCTTTTGGTCTGCTAACAGTTTGCCCGCACAATAAAAAACAAAGTATCGCGGATTATTCGAAGAAGCACCCAGTTTCTGTTGATAAATCCCCCTCCAAATACATTGCATGGCTGGATTAGAAATTTTTAAAAACAAAAACTTCTGTTCCCTCGCATTTAAAAGGGGCTTTGATTTTTTTGTATGCAAGAGACTAGTTTTTCGATTTTTTAAAAAATTAGAAGCCCCTTTTTAAAACCCCAAACCCAAAATAAAGGTTGAAAATGACGTTACAAAAAGCAAGGGCTAGCGGGTATCATATATCTGGGTTAATCCGGGGTATGCTGATGACTTGAAACTACAAAAATTAAACCGTGCAAAAAAAACAGTTTGTTTTAAGCATTTAGGCGTCAAACGTTTTAATGTAAATCAGAAAAAAATCTGGAACCTCGGATGCAGCGAAGTACTGCGTCTCTGTCCCTGTGTCGGCGATGTTTTTGGCACAAAATCAATTCGTCCCCAAGATATCCACCCCAAAGGGGGTTTAAATTCGGTGTCTGTTAACTTACGCTGTGTGCGCGTATTTTGACCAATAAACTTGTCAGGGCAGATGTCCCATTTCTGAAAAAAACGGTGTTTACGTACATGTAGTGTCCGCCCTCTTTGTTTCATAAGTTTTTACCCAAAAGATCCCAAATGAACCAACAAATTTGTATAACCACGGCCTTGCAATTTGCCCCAAGAGTGTCAGTAGGGACGTAAGAATTCATCACAGAACTCAGTTTTTTTAAACCCAAAGCATAATTATACGAGGAATCTTTCAAAATATAGAAACAAATTTCCCCACAAAAAAAATTTTTACTATATAAAAAAGAATTATAAGTAAAGTAAGAAGACTTTAAGATGGGTTTTGGAAATCTAGCGGTGGCCGAAACCCATGGAAACAGCTACAGAAGCTGGTAACGAAAAACTCAAAAATTTTTTTGTGTTTAATTCAAATTTATTATTTTTTAAAAATTTGTTTTTCATTAAGTTACGAAACCTATTGTTTGCAGTGATTATATTCAAAAATATCTAATTTCGTTTTTAAATTAAAGCACGGAAATTTTAAAATTTTGTATAAAAGCATGCAATTAAATTGTAAAAAAATGATACGTCGTTTACATTTTTTATTTTAATGCAAGGGTTTGCAGCCATAGGCCATTATTCGCTTCCTTTTTAAATACATATGGAAAATGAAGTTAATTTTTAAATGCTTTAAAAATCGGCTTGGAATATTTAATAGATATTATTGAAAACAGGGAAAAACTGTTTTTTGTGACATTCCCTTTGTTAGGTCAGTATTTTTAGATACAGACCTTAAATTTTTAAGCATGCAAAAAATTGTTCCTTTATCGTTATTTTTTACTATTCTGGTACGAAATCAAATATTTTAGATTTATACCTCTATTTTTTTAAAATTACAGATTACCGGGACTTTCTAAAAAAAGCGGAACCTTTAGGGAGTAAACAACCCCAAGAGTAAGGTTTTCCAGTGTGTGTAGAGCGGTTTCCCAAATGATGCTATGTACTGTGAAAAAAAATGTACGATGAAATTTGCGAAAAATAATAATTTTTGGCGTATTTCTTTTTTTCGGGGGGGCACTTATTTTTATTTTGTTGAAACTCGTATGTGCTCCATTTTCCCAATTATCATACCATTGGTAGTTAAAATACTATATTTTTGTATATGACCGGAGGAAAAAAATAAAACAAAAATACGATTTTTTTTAAAGAGTTGTTGTTTTTTTTTCTGCACTTTGTGTGGAAATTCATCACGACGGTTACGAAGAAAAAAATACATATGTTAAAGTGACAGTTTGCAAAAGGAGGGTCGTAAATGTTATCTTTAAAATTTTTCCCCGGCCCTTTTGTTTCAATAATCGAAATTTTTAGTATTTTATATACTTACGTTGAGACAAATTGGAAAAAAAAATGAAAATCAAATGTCTTTTTATATGATGCTTACTTCAAACATTGAAAAAACTTTAAATACCATAATCTCTTTTTTAAAAAGCAAACAAAAAACGTAAGTATGGGACTAGTGTAAGGAGTTTTCAAGTGTTAAAAAATAATGGGGCCAAACCCCCGGATTCCCCCCCCCCCCCCCCCCCCCCCCCCCCCCCCCGCCACTTCCCAAAAATTTGTGAAAATTTGTTTAAACCAAACGTTCAGTGCAAATTTTTATTCTTTATTGCAACTTTGTACGATGTTCCGGACTTATCAAATGCACACTTTTAGAATAAATTTGCTTTGAGTGAAAATCCCAAAAAGGGGTACAAGGTTACTTTCTTTTTTGTTTCTATAAAAAATTTAAATCTTGAGCCTCTTTTTAGGCTTTAAAGATTTCAATGATATAAAAAAAATATCCCTTAAATTAACAGTTTTCTCCCCAAAAAAAAAAATATTTTGAGATGTTAGGTACATATATCAAAAAAAAAATTTGTCTGAAAAAACTCACCTCTAAAAAATACCCCTGAAATTGTCTTTTAGCGAAAACCCCCGTAAAATGTGACATGGAAATTTACAGTGGAATTGATCGACTTTTTCAATACAAAAAGCATACAGCAAACCCAAAGCTATAAGTACGTCATTATTGACTAAAATTACAAGATCTACAACAACAGGATCTACTTTTTGAATTGCAAAAACAGTCATTTTAAATCATTTTCATCTTGGCAAATTCTCTTTTCGAAACCCCGGGCTCATTGTCCCTGCTTTTTAGGGGGGACCCCGTGGGCTTTGCTAATGCCAAAGCTAAAAAAAAAGCTTTAATGCTCAATGCCTAGTTAATTTAGTTACATATTAATGCTAAAGCCTAAATAAAAAAAACTATATGCCGTAACAAAAGTAAATGTCAAAAAAACTCTACATGCACCCACGGAATAATTGCAAGCAATTACAAGGAGAGACTGAAACACCATAAAGGCCTTCCAAGGTTTTGAAACCGCAGAAAAAAAATCCTCAGTCGTCTTTCTAAATAGCATCCCTGTTATGGAATTCGATCAAAATTTAAAGCCCGCACTACCCGGGGAAAGCAGGCCCGAAAAAACCTGAAAAGTAGCCCTCAGTGTATTCTATCCCTTGGGGGGTTTGCAGGAAATTTAAGAGGCAGAAAATGGCTAAGAGAGCTCGCAGAACAACCAAAAAAACCGTGAGTTCAAAAAGAAAGCCCCCATCAAAAGGCACTAACGAGCCCAAGGATAGAGAAAGATGCTTTTCTTCCCCCAAACAAGTGATTTTGGTCATTTTCCTCGGGGGCAAAACAATTAATGCAACATGTCAAAAAAAAACAGACTGGCACCATCCCCAATTTTTTTCATGGGGGTGGGGAAGATGATGCGGGCTTATTTCGAGAGTAAAAAGGCATGACCAGGAGCGGCTGCGTTTTGCGATAATACCTAAATGATCAGAAACTTTATGGAGGCGGGGTCTGCGGCAAACCAAATTTTCATCATGGCTAGGGACAATTAGACAAACAAAGGGGAAAGATAAAAAAAAATTTTTTTGTAAATGAAAAATGGTTTTCCAAAAATTATCAATCTTGTGATTTTATTCTTCAACTAATGAATGAAAATTTTCTCTTTTAAAAAAAAGTAAAGTGTGCCTGTCTAATTAAAGTAAAACGTTGCAGATGTTACGGACAGGGAAACCCAAAACATTTTGCTGTAAAATGTTTATTTATTAATAGACTAAGTTGAAACAGAAAAAAGTTATGTAACAAAGGGAAATAATTAAAAAACAAAATTATTCGTCTTTTTTCAATGGAAATTAGCAATGAGCTTTTTGCATTTTTGTTTTAAAAAAAAGCATTTATCTTTGACAATTCCCTTTCAAAAACCAAATTTTTGAAGTTAAGCGTTCGTAAATAGCATTTTTCATTTTGCTTTAACAAATTTGCTTTTCCTTTTGCGCTTTGACCTTTCCCATATGATATCGCTTTTTGGTAGTTTCTTTTTTATAATTATTTGGCATTTGCTTTAAGTGTTGGCTTTGTTTAAGATTTGGTGTTTAGCATAATTTTTGGGGTTTTTGCTTTAAAAAATTTGTCATTAATATTTGGCTATTTCATGGCGCACCGGCCTTCAAAACAATCAATGCCATAGCCAACCTTTTGTCTAATCCTCAATTATTGCCAAAGGCAATGTACTCGTAAAAAGCATTAACTTTGGAGAAAAATCTGTACCCCTTACACTTATGCTTTTACTTTTAATACGTGAAAAAATGAATTTTATCCCCTGTTTTGAAGAAAAGCTTCTGGGGGGTTATGAAGACATGACGAAATTTTTAGAAATACGTTTTTGGCATTTATTTTTTCGTTTTGCAATTAACAATTATCATTTATTGTTTGAAAATTTAAACTGTACCATTTAAAGGGCCCATATTTGACTTTAAGCAATGCAAATGCATTTTGCAATAATTTTTTTCTTTTAGCTTTTGGCAATAGCATGGAAAACCCGTTTTCCATGCCTTCCTAGTACTTAATAAATGTTTTTCGTTTTCAAAACTTTTCATAAGGAAATTTTGGCATTAGTTTGTTATCTATTTAGAATTTGCAAATAACATAGCACCAGGTTTCCCTTAAAATGAAATTTAGATCATTTTGGTAGAACCGTTCTACCCGTGAAAGTCTTTACTCTGGGCCCTAGTTTGTCCCCATTTTTGTACTGCTAAATTATGGAGAGAATCCGGTAAAGTTTAATTATTAAAGTGTAGAATATGAAATCAAAAAATATTTAATTCGAAACAGAATAGAAAAAATATCAACGAAATGAGAACATTTTATGCATGTTTTTAATGTTAACGATCTATCAATGACGGGTAACAATGTCACAAAAAAAACCCAAAAAAAAAAAAAGTAATTTTATTCACATTTTTTTCCAACAAAAAATTTTGATAAAATTTTTTTTTTTATTTATAATGTTAAATATTCAACCCGAGATTAACGAGTTTTTCCCCAATTTCATTGTCCATGTTTTTAAAAAGGGAAAGGCAAATGAAAAATGTATAGGGCATGCATCCGCTGCTTATATATGAAAGGTGTTTTAAATGACGTGCTTTTTTTGAATTTAATTGCAGCGTATTATATAAAATTTTAAAGCCAAAATTAGCCATAGTTTTTAATTTGTTAGAAAACTTTTTTTGTTAAAAAGGCCCTTTGGTTTACAAAATGAATGCACGCTAATAACTAAATTTCACGTGCTGACGACAATTAAGAAATTTAAAAGATATTAGAATATAATCACTGCAAAAAATAGGTATTCATAAAATTAAACAAAATATGAAAAAAAACAAGTTTTTAATACCTTACTTTTTGAAATATGACAAAGGAATTTTTTTAGTTTCCGCGATTACCAGCTTCAGCGGGTTTCCATGGTTTCGGCACACCCCTAAATTTCTACGACCCCTTTAAAACCCCCATTTGTTGCCGAAGTTTTTATATAGGTGAAAAAGTTTTTATGTTGGGTAAATTAAAATCTTACGGGGGGGCCCGTAACACGAAAACTTCTTTAAAAATAGCATTCTGCCAAACAACACATAGCAAATATTAAATGAGTTATCACCCGCAATTCATGATACAGTAAAAACGAGGTTTAACCCCAAGAGCAATTATGTACCAGAACGTAAACAGCCACTTAACAAGCCTTTTTATAAGAAATCTATGTGTCAACATCACTTACGTTTATGACTGGACAAATTCATTACCACACACATATTTTTTCTGAAACAAAGTGCTCTCGATTTTAAAGATTTAAAAGCCCAAAAGCATACTATTTTTAAATTTTGGGATAAGGACCTTTGCAGAACGTACATCACCTGAACTGAACATAATGACGGATCAGACAACAGTTTTGGTTCACGATGAAAAATGGCTACAGTACACAGCAGCAATTAAGTTATTACAAATGATAGAACCAATAACGACCCCAAAAAGAATTGAATAAACATACAACACTATTGAGCTGAAAAATAAAGGGTACCACTCAATAAACTCTGTCTCAGTAGACTAAGATAGTACATCAACTGTTTTTTTTCATAGTTTAGCATAAAAAAATGAGCACAAAAAACTTATTATTTTAACGAACAAAAAAATTAACACCCAACAAACACTCATTTTTAAATGAACATTTTTTTACCCCAGCCTGTTTCTTTTTAAAAAATGAAAATAAACGACCTTTTCACCGAACAAACATTGACTTGCCGAAAAAAAAAAATAGGCACAAAATAATGATAGTACCCTTTAACAGTTCTTTTTCAAATAAATAAAAAATTTTTTTATATAATATAAACCCAAAAGCAATCTTGCAGCTGAAAGTTTTGTGAGTACTACTCATAGAACTTCTAGCAAAAAAAGTAGTACCCGGGAAAAGTTAATGATAGTAACCCCTCAAACGTTACCTTTTTCTTAAAATTGAACAAATGAAATTAGCACCAAACCACATTTTACATAAGTAACACCCCCATTGCATCTTTTTAACGAAAAGTTGTGTTACCCCCTGCCCGTTTCTTTTAACAATGAAAAACGACTATGCACCCAAAAATACATTGACTTTACCGAAGAAAATATAAAACAGAACAACCATTGTGATTTCCCCGCTTTAATATTGATCTCGGACCAACAAACGACATTTACCAGGGAATATCAGTCATTTTAACATAAGACAGTCCAGGCGTTCCTAAATGCTATTCATTTTTTTTGGTTCGCCCGTAAAAGGGATTTTAGATCGGTTAAATCTGTGTTGAAACTCTCGTGCATTTACAAAAAAATACAAAGTAATTTTTTTTCATATTCAATTAAAGTAACATGCGTTGTAAATGTACAACTGATTTTAAAATTTAGCGTGTTTTAAGCATCCGATTTTTTTGTCAGGGAATTTATGTTTATATAAGCTCGATTGGGGCAATTAAGATAACTTTTCCTTTTTGCTTGCTAAAAAACGGTTTTTTTTTTTTGAATAAATCTTTTGGAGCACTCTATTTTAATAGTTTCTTTGGGAGTATTTCGATTAATTCCCCTTACATGATTTTAATTATTTTTAGCCAGTTGGAATAAATTTTTGTCTCGCAGTATTTGAATTCCCCAAAAAACAGCGCAAAGACGGGGTTTCAATGGGTAACGGGAAAATTAATTTAAACTTAAAACCCCCCCAAATCTATTGGGTAAAAAATGGGAGACATTTCGAGCATGCTTTGTTGAAATTTACGCTGCTGCTTTTAGACCTATGTGTGTTTCATTTAGCAATGTTTTTAGATAATATTAACTATTCCCCTTACATTTTAGGAAAAATATAAAGTTACCCCCAGGAGTGTTGTTTTACTGAATATGATAACTGAATAACCTGCTATACTTTACGCTATACTTTCGAACAAATTAAAACCAATTTATATTACTTAACAAATTTTACACGTCTATGCCAAAGGGGTTAAAACGCCCTACCACGAATTTGGTTATTAGAAAAGGGTTTTTTTAAATTTTAATGGGTAGTTACTGAGGCCCCCCACATTTAAAAGCCCCCCCTTGCCCAAAATTACAAAATAATTTTGAAAAAAAGGAAAATTTTGGCTCAAATATTAAACCCCAAAGCTTTTTAGTTTTTTTAAAAAAAATGAATATAAAGCAAGAAAAAAGTCCAACAGGAAAAGACGCAATGAAATAAGCAGCGAAAAATAGGAAAATATTTTTAAAACTTTTAGGGTAAAAACTATTCTAAAAAGATCATCCATTTTAAAAATGTTTTTAAAAAAAATTTTTTAGGAAAACCGCGAACATTTTCCCAAATCGTGAAGACATTTAGTATACAGGTAATTTCTGGTTATAAGGGCTCATAGTTGTGTAATAGTTTGCCCCTTTTTTTCGAAACATCTGAGACGAGTGTCAGGGAAAAATTTGTGGTCCTGTATAGATTTAGGAAAAAAAAAAAAAAAAAAACGAACAACGCATAAACACAGTAACAAAAAAATCAAATTTGTCCTTTAGGTTTTTTTTCGATGTTAAGTGCTACCAAAAGCCCCATTTACTTTTGTTTTCCTCCTCCCAGTGAAAAAAGAATTTTATAGTTGGTACATGTATCAAAAAGACCGAAAAAATTTGAAGCAAAAAAAGACAAATCTTTTGTTTTCATTTTTTCATTAATCTTTTTATTTCTCAATTATAGTACCTACCCAAAAAACCAACAGCTACAAAATTCAATAGGGAAGTGTAAGTTTATTACTTGAGTCTTGAAAAAAGCCTATACTAAACCCTTTTTTCATTTTTAACTTCAAAAAAAGATCCCAAATTTGCGAGTGAAAAAGAATGTTAATTATTTTTTATGTTAAGTGACTAAAAGTATATAATAAAAAACCCCACAGATTTTACCCCAATATTTTCCATAGGATGCATCCGTTCAGGGGAAATTTTTGATATAAGAAAAGAGAGGTCCAAAAAAAAATCTTGTTTTAAAAAATTTATTATCAGTTAAAAATGTGAATGAATATTTTTTTATTTTTTATTTTAGTTATTATGTACAATATAACCCGCAAAAACAAAAAACAAAACAATTATTTCATTTAGAAATAGGGGTAATTCGTGCCGTTTATATTTTTATGGGAAATTTGTTTTTAATCATGCAGATCAAAAAATGTATCCTTTCTTTGTTTAAAAATTTTCCCCGTACACTAAATTTATTTGTATTTACAAAACCCGCAAAACTTTTTCAGGGTTATTTAGTTATTAAGAAGGGGGGCAGAATTGAGTTACCACCCTACCACTGCGAGGTTTTTACTTGAACTAATTTTGGGGACAAATGAAGGAAAAAAGGGGTTAAAAAACTTGGATTCAAAACACGAGCCAAACCCCTCACACAAAACTGGCAGAAATTTTGGGGTTTTCAGATTAGGGAATATGTAGGAAGTTTTTGGGACCAGAAGAACTTCGCCCAAAAGAATTGTTGTTTTGACCAAAAAGATCAGTTTTACCCTCGTAAGAAAAATGCTCCGAAAAGCCCCAATTGATTCCCTTCCGTGAAAATTTTTTTCAAAGGTTTTTCTTATGATTAAACCCTTTTTTTTAAATTTTTAAAAAATGAAAAATAAATAAAAAAAAATTTAAGGGGCAATTCAAAATAGAATTTTTATTTATCTTCTTCAAAAACTCCCCGGCCAGTTTTGAACTCCAAACTTGGGTGTAAAACTTTGTTTAAAAACCCCTTTTACTTATTCAAGGCTGGGTTTAATGCATGCAACAATAAAGAAGAGTTTTTTTTTTGGTTTTAAAAAAAAAAATTTTAAGGGCCAATTTTATACAATTTGCCCGTGGAACAATGCATAGATTCCAGAACAAAACTTTAAAAAGGATTTTTAAAATTAAAGAAAAATGTATGACAAAATGATTACACTTTTAAATTTTTTTTAAAAAATGTTTTTTGGTAGGTTCAATGATAAAAATGAAAATTTTTAAGAGTTTACCCGCGTGTTAAACAACCCCGGTCCCTACCACAAAAATTTTATGCAAAATCTTTTGAAAATAACTGTTTTACCAAATTTTCCGGAAATGAAAGGGTTCATGAAACCAAATAAAAGGGTTGATCATACGTTTAGAAATAGTTCCAAAAAAACATGTAGGCAATTTTCCCGGATACTCAGTCCAAAATAGTACTTAGGGGTTTGTAACGTATTAGAAATACTAAAAAGGCGTGATGATGCATGAAGCATGGGAACCATATCATCATCACTATTTTTTTGGGGCTTTTTTTCCGTGAAAATTTTGACTGTTTTGTTTTTTACTGCAGTGGGTAAATTTTTTTTTTGATCCGTGATTACTGTCGATTCTTTAACTTCGGCAGCTATTTCACAAAGTAATGGTTATTTTGGGTTTTAAAGAAATTCAACTTCTCTTATTACCTTTAAGCCTGTGATGTTTGCTGACTGAAATTCTTTCCATGTTTTTGGTCTTCGACTCCCCGTTATGGCAGATACTATGCTTTAAAGTATAATAAACCCGTAATATCTTCCTCAACTCCGACGTTTGTCAGAGCATGAAACAATGAGATTGTTTCCCATTGCGATAACGACTCAGACTAAAATGCAGAACAAACAAACTAAACAATCCGTGGTAAACTAGGAGCGCCCGTTTAATCTCATGTTCATCAGCAATTTAAAAATGTTTCCCCTATGACATTTTACGTGTTTGCAACCGGGAATGGTTATTGTGGACTTCCGTAAAAAACAAAAGGGCGGCCATTTAAAATTAAACAACAAGAAGCAAATAAAAAAAATGCCTTCGCGAATGTTGGCGTAAGTTTTTCCCTTCAGTGGATAATTAAACCCCGATAAAACGTTCTACGCAATAGACACGCGAACCGTGACCCTTTTTGTTTTAAGAAGTAAGACAGCTCCGATATTTTAAAAAGTAATGCATTCGAATGAAACGGGTCCAAAAATGCTTTTCAAAGGCATATTTTAAAGCGTTTAACCAATCAAGGGCACCTAAAGTCAAAAAAACACGAGTTCTATTTTTCTTCCACCCTTTTTCCCGTAAAAAAATAATCACTGTAGAGTTTCCAAAAAGCCCGCATTTCGATAGAAACGTTAAAAAACGGCAAAAGGAAATTTTCCAAACGGCTTTTTTAACATCATCAAATATTTGTCCTCCTTTATGAACTATTGCCTTTCAGTGGTTATATTAAACGTTCAGGTAATTTTTTTGCCATTCCCCGATTACTTTGGGCGTTTTAAAGCTTTTACTGCGACCTTGAAAAATTTTTACATATTTTTAAAGAAAACACTCAATAAAAAGGAAAAACAAGTACATCAACTCGTGTGCTTCAACCCGTCAAAAGCGGGGAAACTTGGGCTAAAAAAGTGTTTTGTTGTCCGAAACTTGCCAAAAGCGGCTTTTTAGCAGTTTCAATCTCCATGCAACCCTTTGGGTAGCTTTATATATTTACATTTGGGGGTTCCGAATTCAACAGTTTTTCTATCAAAGTTTTTGTGAAACTAACAAAGGGGGTAAACTTGCTGACGACTCGCTACACTTTATCATTTACTTTATTTACAACTTTTCTTTTTTCCACCTGAAAATGAAAAAGATGACCTCTTACTGGGCAAAGCCACAAACATCTTATTGGGGGGGTAATTTTTTTGTATTGTAGGTACTAAGACATTTTTACATTTTTTGGGAAAGTACAAAAGAAAAGGGGGATGATAATTTAATTATTGTTAGTCTACAATAATCTATTTTATCAAATGAGCAATCATATTTATTGTGGGCATCGACAAACAATGCTTAATCCTTACGAAAACGTGTATAAACCAAATAAGGACCTTGGTTAATCCCTAAAACGCGCTAGTGATTCTTGGATGATTTAGAAAAAATTACAATGTGGTTTTTACCAGTATAAATGCTCAGAAATAACATTCAATTTTTATAGTCAGATAGTTTACAGTAGTTTGTTACAAAATACTTAATAATTCGCGGTCGAATTAGTTTCCGCGAAATTAAGACACCGTGATTTCAAAACTCTCCCAAAACGCAAAGATTTGGCATCGTGAATATATCCCACTATACAGTAAGTGGTTTGCTTTCAATGGGTACCCGAATATCAAAAGTTTTGCATATTTTTGACATCTGCATACAAAAGCCAAAACGACACGAACATGTCCAAATGTAATTTGCCTTCCAATAATACAGTTCCTGGTTTTTATTTGAAATATTAATGTAGTCGTGTCGATTCAGTTTTTATCTTTATCTCAAGATACAATTTACTTTTTTGTAAATGACGTAAGAATGCGCGTGCAATATCGCTTCGGAAAGGCCCATCCTCACTTGTTTATACGAAAATAAACATATAGAATATGTAGTGAATGTAAATTTTTTATGAATGAACAATCCATTCACATCATATTAGCGGTCTCCATCACCGCACAAAGAACTGTTTTTCTTTAAGCATCAAACCGAGTTCGCTATTATTTTTTTGCATTCTTTACTTTCAAACATATTTCATGAAAACTTTAAAAAGAGTTTTACCAACAACAAAAAAAAAGAACGACAAAAATTAATGGAACATTAATATTTGTTAATAAACCAAATGCACGTTTGTTTAGGACAAATTAGGCTTCGATTCGTTGAACAAAATAAAAACAAGTTTGCTAGCTAAGGTCTAAAATCCATCAAGACAGCTATAACTCTAAATACAGACATCATGTCTTCTATCAGCATCAAAATGCTCACACTTTTGCTGTCATAACACGTCCCTCTCATTAAAAGAGTAAATCAAATACAATATGCATTTTTTTTTGTGTTGATATCTCTGATTGCAAAAGGATTCGGTAGCTATAACAAGCCTAAATTATCTAAACACGAAAATTAAGATTAACCAAATAAGACAGACAAGTTTTACATTACTTTAACGCATTTTCTCTCATGTATGATAACGGGTTTTCGACGGCTTCAGTTCCATTATGTTAATAGTCAACATTGAATATTAGGGTACTATTATTAGCAGAATCCTTAACAATTTACATGGTACCCAATTTATCATAACGGTTAAATTAACCATGTCAAATATCTTATATTTTGCTTTTTATCTTTGAAAAAGATTAATTAACTGACCTTTCTTATATAATGTAGCTTCAAAATATTTTATTTCTAAAGTTAGTAATAATGTTAATGTTATTTGCATTTATTTAAACAAATTTCAAAGATTAAAATACTTAAGTACTACTCCTCGTCTGACATTTTTATGGAAAATCATTGCGCTTACAATTATAATATTCATGGCTAGTGTTGAAATACAGATAAAAAGCTGAATATGTGTTCCTTAAATAGATAAGTGGTTTAGGGATTTTAAATATTTTATCTATATATCTGGAACGGAAATTTACAATGAAATAAAAAAAAAAACAATAAGAAACAAGCAGATCGGTAAACCTTTTTTGTAGAGTTGATTATTTTCAACAACCTGAACTAACGATTGATCTCTGTTCGATTCCGTAACAGATAGAATGAATATAATATTTAAAAATCGTGAATAATATCTTAAACAAAGTCAAATTTAAAGCCACAGAAAGTACAAAAAACAAACTCAGTGTAAAACATGGCAAATGTATCAACGACTGCTTCTATGTTGTCCATTCGAGAGGGTTAAGACGCTTTCCAACGGAGGTGAAGGTCCCGGGTTCGATTCCTGGCTACTCTCATTGTAGTGTGTCCTTGGGCAAGGCACATTATCACGATTGCCCCAGTTGACCCAGCTGTAAATGGGTATCAGCAAATTGCTGGGGTAAGGTATAATTGATTTTACCTGTTCTTAAATAGGGTCGCACAAAAGCTCTACAGAGTTCATGTTCATTATTTCACAAAGCGACGGTAAATAAAATTTACCTTTACCTTTTTACCTTTTACATAATTATAAGCACACTGGAATAGTAAATTGGAAATTTCGAGATTAATAAAAATATGTATACTCACAGATATGTTAGCCCTTCACCTTTTCAATACATAAAGTTATGTTTTAAATCTTATATCATTCTATGCATTTTATATATTGGTTATCTTTATAGAGACGATTATTTTGAAATAACTCATTCCCTTAATATAATATCCGCTTCGTAAATTTATAACATATCAAATCAAAGACATTTGAAAAATAACTAATTTTAAAACATCACGCAGCGAGTGCATATTACAGACACCAAAATCGTGCGTCTGTTACAGTAAAATCTCCTTAAACCGCATCCTGTCCGACCAAAGTCTGGTTTTATGAGGGTTCCGGATTTTAGAGTTTTACAAACAGTTATTTGAGGTGTTATATCCATTCTGATGTATTTACATGTATAATGTTTAAGGTCATGTTAACTGTTCATCTGCATGCCATCTCTCTGTAATAAAGTAACAGAATATTAAACATATAATTTGCGCTAATATGTATTGTTCCCTTGTTCTTATAAATCAGAAACATACATCGTATGGATTTTAACTGATATCGCTTTAAGTAAAATATCTTTTTTCGGCGTTAGCTGAATAACATTGATTTTGACCTAGATTCTGTAGTAATCGGGACACGGAACAGGTGTGCGCTGAGAAAATAAACCATTTATTAAGTCTTAAATGACATTGATTATCAGAAGACACATATTAAATGGAACAAATTTAGTAGTTTTGTTACCCTAAGCTAAAATTTTTAAATGATTTGTTCTAATTGAAAGTTTTTAGTAATTTATTACCGCTAGAGAAATCGAAAGTAAACTTCTTCCCCCTCGCGTACCTCGCTTATGGATGAATGACTGGTGGCTGGTTGTAACTGTAGTGTCAGTGTACCCGGTGTCGGACTGTACGCGGTTTCGCACACACGGCAAATTCATGCTCTTCGTGAAAATTTAGCAATTCTTTATCATTTCACGAAACTGAGTTATTCCCTACTTAATTTGACACAAGGGGTCTTTCCCCACTGGAGCCTCGCTGTGGCAAGTGCAGACAAAAACAATAACAACACCAATGGAGGCCAGTAGGTCAACTGATTTTTTTTAATTTCATGAAAATAATGACTATGCAAAAAACAACAATGTGCAAATTAAATTTAAATTTAAAAATTACTATTCCATCATGTATTATTTAAGTATTTACCTATCACTTTACCCAAATAAAAAAAAATATTTCAACATTTATTGAAGGTATCCCAATCTGCAAATGTTTGATTTTTTGCTTTACGTTTTTTTTTTTTAAACTGAGAAGTTTATCAAGTAATTAGAGTTATGGGGGTCACTAGTGATTTAAAAGCTAGGGTTTTATTTTCATGTCAACTGCTTAGCCTTTTCCAGTCCAACTTTGCCCGCTGGTCGACATATTGTGCTAGTAGGTTACTTATGGGGGATTCTAACTCAGGACGTCAAATCATATCACTGAAAGGATACCTCTTGATCATTTAAATTTGCTGCTTAGTTGGAATATTTGCAAATGAATAATGTGTTCGTATATGCATATCCAAATGTCTGTACATTCTGTTTAGTTCTGAATTTTTCATGTGCCAAACATTATTACCTGTACGCCGTTTGTCTTTTTAAAGACATTACTTGTTTTTTCAAATGCCCATACAATTGCCAATACTTATGTTATATAATAACAATAGACTGAATGATAAATCAATGTATTCACCTCCTGTTTTTGCGGAATATATTAAGATATTTTCCTTTACTTACTGGAACATAAAAAAAACGAACTTACCATAGTATGATGGTTTATTGATGATTCTAACATAGCTCGAATTGGTTTCCAGTTAAACAAAGAAGAAAATCAAACGCAATATATCCTGCGATAAACAATGGTTGACGCACGGACCGGTAAGAGAGCATTATGACGTCATTTTTTGACGTCGTGTAGCCACCTGACGTCCGATACATTACTCCTTGCGTAAATGAATTCCAGCATAATATTTATTGCACTATATCAACGTGCATGTCAGAATGAAAACAATCAAGGCCTTCTTGTGATTTATCGTTCAGATGCTTCAGTATTTAACCACTCGGACTAACGCCCTCGTGGTTCAATTCCTAAGCATCTGAACTCTGAACCGTGGTAAATTAGACGATAAACAACGCGAAGGCCTTGATTATTTATTAAACAAACATGTTTCATCTACAATACACAAAACTTTGACATGTATCGGCTAGGATTCTGAGGTTTCATTATATAGAATATTCCTTTGTTGCAATGAATTTATGGTTTCAGGTATTCAGGGTGCTTTTTAAATTGACTTTATAACAGACGGAATAGGGTCTTTGCGAATTCGTTAGATTTTCACATCCCTGTTTTTCAGAGGGTTCCTTGAATCGGAGATTTTACTGTATTTGTAAGAGAAATATAAACATTTATCAAACTTATACGTTACACTAAAATGTTTAGGTGAAGACGGGATTTATCTGATCTGTAACAGACAAAAACCGGAACAAATTACGCAACAAGAGCCTTTACTAAGCGTCTTATTACTGTCTGTATATATATCTTGCAGATTTCAACATAATGAAGCCTTTTTGTGTACGGTTTTTGGGTTAAAATTATCAGATCGACAGTTATCTTTTGATTAAAACTAAAACGTCTGACGAAAAGTCTTGAAAGCAACCTGTGTGAACATATGTGCATATAGAAAAGAAAATCAGCATCGTTGACTGATCCCTAAAACACACAGCTGCTGTGACTCTATGCAGGTGATGACAGTGCGTTAATGTAACAAAACAAACTATATGGGTTGGATTAGATTTTTATGTTGCAAAAAAAAAAAGAATACTGTTATGAAAAAAGCAAAATTTATTGTAGATATCCGATGTTCATTTACCCAAGAATAAGTGTTCAGTCTTGACACAGTATTAAAAAACTAAAATAACATGCATTATCAGCCCGTGAATTGCCTTGTTTATATGTAAGGTTTTTCTATAATCTGTATATCTGTATAGTATATTATTATTCAACTTTACAATATTACACACTGTATTAGACCAATTGCAAACATCATATGAAACAGAGCTAATACAAAACATAACAGCCAATATGAGAAAAACAGGGCTGATACGAGAAAAAACAGGGCCTTCTGATTGGTTCAAAAGAGAGGGCCAATACGGAGAAGTCACTTCCGTTAGATTTTTAAATGACGCCATTTTGTTTTACATCAGAGTTATAGATAACAATTTTTCTTTCACATTTTGACAAAAAATTATCTAACATGTTCATGTAATAACCAAGTATAACTGAGCGGGGCTGTACGTCTTCATAGATTACAACGATACTTTCGCTTATTCGGTATTGTGTAAAATGCAAGTGTTTCCTGTCAGAAATTCTGGCAGTTGTCAAGGAAAATAATGAGAAAATACGGAAACTCAGATTAATTAAATGGATGCGACTTATCTTTAACAGACATTTTGTTAGTGTGGACTATTTGTGCAATGATAAATAGCGATTCAAATGCTGGAAAATGGATGAATAAAGTGGCGAACAAGAGTGTCAGTTGTGAACTGCAAACAATTTCGGATCAGAATAAAACGAGACATGGGAGTGTATAATGTGTGCTTGGTTGGTTGTATTATCTTTTGAGCTCACCTGAGCAATGCTCATGTGAGTTTTTCTGATCGCTCGATGTCCGGCGTCTGTCGTCTGTCTGTCGTCCGTCTGTCGTCTGTCTGTCGTCCGTCAACATTTAGCTTGTGTATGCGATAGAGGCTGTATTTTTCAACTGATCTTCAGGAATTTTGGTCAGAATGATAACCTTGATAAAATCAAGGCCGAATTCGAAAATGGGTCATCTGGGGTCAAAAACTAGGTCACTAGGTCAAATCAAAGAAAAACCTTGTGTATGCGATAGAGGCTGTATTTTTCAATTGATCTTCATGAAATTTTGTCAGAATGATAACCGTGGTAAAATCTAGGCCGAGTTTGAAATTGGGTCACCCGGGGTCAAAAACTAGGTCACTAGGTAAAATCAAAGAAAAACCTTGTGTATGCGATAGAGGCTGCATTTTTTAATTGATCTTCATGAAGTTTGGTCAGGATGATTGCCTTGATGAAATCTAGGCCGAGTTCGAAAATGAGTCATCTCGGGTCAAAAACTAGGTCACTAGGTCAAATCAAAGAAAAACCTTGTGTATGCGATAGAGGCTGTATTTTTCAATTGATCTTCATGAATATTAGTCAGAATGATTGCCTTGATGAAATCTAGGCCGAGTTCAAAAATGGGTCATCTCGGGTCAAAAACTAGGTCACTTGGTCAAATCAAAGAAAAGCCTTGTGTATGCGATAGAGGCTGTAGTTTTCAATTATTCTTCATGAATATTGGTCAGAATGATAACCGTGATGAAATCTAGTCCGAGTTTGAAAATGGGTCATCTCGGGTCAAAAACTAGGTCACTAGGTCAAATCAAAGAAAAACCTTGTGTATGCGATACAGGCTGTATTTTTTCAATTGATCTTCATGAATATTGGCCAGAATGATTGCCTTGATGAAATCTAGGCCGAGTTTGAAAATGGGTCATCTTGGGGCAAAAACTAGGTCACAAGGTCAAATCAAAGAAAAACCTTGTGTATGCGATAGAGGCTGTATTTTTCAATTGATCTTCATGAATTTTGGTTAGAATGATAACCTTGATGAAATCTAGGCCGAGTTCGAAAATGGGTCATCTCGGGTCAAAAACTAGGTCAAATCAAAGAAAAGCCTTGTGTATGCGATAGAGGCTGTATTTTTCAATTGATCTTCATGAATTTTTGTCAGAATGATTACCTTGATGAAATTTAGACCAGGTTCGAAAATGGGTCATCGGGGGTCAAAAACTAGGTCACTAGATCAAATCAAAGAAAAACCTTGTGTATGCAATAGAGGCTGTACTTTTCAACTGATCTTCATGAAATTTAGCCAGAATGATTACCTTGATAAAATCTAGGCCGAGTTCGAAAATGGGTCATCTGGATCTAAAACTAGGTCACTAGGTCAAATCGAAAAAAAACATTGTGTATGCAATAGAGGATGTATTTTTCAATTGATCTTCATGAAATTTGGTCAGAGTGATTGCCTTGATGAAATCTAGGTCGAGTTCGAATATGGGTTATCTGAGGTCAAAAACTAGGTCACTAGGTCAAATTAAAGAAAAAATCTTGTTAATGCGATAGAGACTGTTTTTTCAATTGATTTTTATGAAATTTGGTCAGGATGATTGCCTTAATGAAATCTAGGTCAAATTTCAATATGGGTCATCTGAGATCAAAAACTAGGTCACTTGGTCAAATCAAAGAAAAAAAAGTTTTGTATGTGATAGAGGCTGTATTTTTCAATTGATCTTCATGAATTTTGGTCAGAATGATTGCCTTGATAAAATCTAGGTCGAGTTTGAACATGGGTCCTCTAGCCTCAAAAACTAGGTCATATCTAAGAAAATGCTTGTTTTATCGCAAGAGACCAATTTTTTGGTCCAATCGTAATGAAAATTGGTCAGAATATTTGTTTGCATGAAATCACTAGGTCAAACATGTTTAACACTGTTATGGTGTGTTTCTTAGGTGAGCGACCTAGGGCCATCTTGGCCCTCTTGTTTTTTTTGTTTGATTTAACATCGCACCGACACATGATAGGTCATATGGCGACTTTCCAGCTTTAATGGTGGAGGAAGACCTCATGCATTATTTCATCACGAGCGGATGATATGATAACTCACTAAAGAAAATGAATAGGAATTCAAAAATAAGGTAAGTTCTAGTTACTCTTGATTATGTCACATCAAAAATATATTATTCTCAAGTACCTACATACAATTCTGTTTTACCGGCTAAAATGGTTATGATTTCTAAAATAAGTCTAACAACTTGTCAAGATTTTTTCACCTGAACGCGCATAGCTTCCATAAGGTAACTCACTGAGTTCTTGTATTGTTACCAATAACAGTCGAAAGTTGAATAATAGTATTATCATTAATCAAGCGATTTCATATTTGCCTAGTTATTTGTCCTCGGGCAGTCGTAATTGCCCTCGGCCTATGGCCTCGGGCCAATGCGACAACCCTTGGACAAATAACAAGGCCAATATGAAATTGCTTGATTAATAACATTATATTACAGTATAACATTTGTTAATATAGAATTAGCTTACAATTGTGGGGACAATTGTATACATGAAAAGAGGTGTTATAAAAATAGTAGAATGACAGTAATGGTTACTATTACTGCTTATAAAATAATGATTACAAATATAATATTAACTAGTATGTTAAAATAACACAAAGTCTATAAATGAAAAAGACTGTGAGAAATATGAGATTTAGAAAAAAAAGTCTTCTTTCTGTTCATAAGACAATGTGCCATTATTTGCGCCACGAGGACTCGAACTCTTATTGATGAAAACTGGAACATAATCTATGTGTCATAAAGGACAGAAGGTACCCAGCACTATTATTTTTATTTTACAAATCTTAGCAGTTCCTTTAGAGAATTTTCTACAACTAAAAGTAGTCAGTGTATTACGACATTGTGTTAAACATTAGACCTTTTTCAATAAATGTTTACATATTTTGTTAATGAGTTAAGACAGTTCAGCCTAAAACAGTGAATTATTAAAGATAGCAACATAGCTAAATCAAACAGCGTCACATCAGGATGGCGTGGTGCAAAAAAGAGCGCGGTGAAGAAGATATCGTTTTGTTGTAGATGGTGTGGTGCACAAGGTGAAATGTATTTCGCTTACTTGTTAATTAGAAACTGGTCAACATTTCTTATTAAAATGTAATTGAAATCTTTTACAATTAACCACTTTGATTCTTATTGTGGCATATGAAATATGATTGAAATGAAGCTAAGATACACATATTTGAGGGTATGGTCATGCATCCAAATGTAAAAGCAGGTTTGCGTTGAAATATTTCATCGCACGACATGAAACTCATCAATATCTCATAATGAAGTTTAACCCACTCGCTTAGCTCAGTAGGAAGAGCTCAGATCAGATCTACGGATCTCTGATCGTAGCTCTGGACACCTGGCGGGGCGTATGTTCTCCGTGACGATATGATTAATGACATTGTGTCTGAATCATTCGTCCTCCTCCTCAGATCTATGAATCGCGGGATCGGGAGTTCGATTACAAGGCGAGACGTATATTCTCCGTGACGACTGGTAAAAAAAAACATTATGTCTAATATCAATCGCCTTTCACCTCTGAATAATGTGGTGAAATTGTCAGATATGATGTTTGCGGAGAACAGATTGATACTGGTACAGAATCAATAAACACTGGTTATGTTAACTGACCGCCGTTACACAAGCGAAATACTGTCCAAAACAAAGGACCAAACTGCACCAGGAGGCACACATACCGGGTACTGTACCGTATCTTGATTGGTGATATCAAGTTATGCCGTCACTAAAACTCTGACTGGCTCTTCATTGTATGCTATAAAGCATATATCATGGTCGTAAGTTGTATACACCAAGCGTCATTCAGATATCCTAAGAACTGCCAATAAGGCGCGTATGTTATTCCATAGCAAGTTAATAAAGTACCTTCTAACAATTAGTTACTATAAGATTGTAAAATATCATCAGAGAATACATTGTACTATGTTATCATATTTATACCGTAAGAAATTCATTTCTTTATGCATCTCTTGGTTGATATGGCTTCTGCGGCCCGCTGACTTGGAATCACGTACCCTCCACCGATGTGGGTTCAAAACCTCGCTCGGTGTGTATTATACTTGATGTGAGGCTGTCATGCAGCTAGTTTACGGAAAATCTGTGGTGGTTCCGCCTATGTCTGAAACAATGCATAGAGGGTCACCTGGCACCTGGAAAGGTCACCATATTACCTAAATTGTGCCGGTGTGATTTAAACCAAACCAAACAGAATAAAATGACCAACCAATAATGCTACTAATGTACTGCTGCTTCAAATATAGCCTTTATTGTACATCTATAACTGTAAATTTTGTTTGTTTATTCCTAATCGGATGTTCGGAATTTCAACAGTTATTCCCTTGAAGCTAACTTTCAAACCCTACATCACTAGCAGAATGGCGATTGAACTAAAATACAAACTTCAATTAGACAGTACCTATTTAAGATGTATGTGTACTTAACAACATGAAAGTACAGTCTGAAAACATTATCAAAATATCTTCTTTTTTTGAAAAAAAAAAACAAGTTATTTGAGTTGAAAAAATGATCTCGGGAAAAATATTTGAAAAAAAAAATGAAGACAACTTCTGGTAGGCTTAAGTCGAGTTTTGATATAGGACCTCATGCAAACCATGTACTTTTTACCTCTATGCATGAGAAAAGCATGCATAGGAACTACAACCGTCAGAAGTCTGAAAAAATTATTATGTAAAGATCAAATCAGTAAATGCCCTGAGAAAAGTATGATTTTTTTGTGGTAAAATTTATTAACAATTTGTTCTTAAAAGGTCAAAACCCACAGAATTTCACAAGGTAAAATATGTTGAAAAGCAACTGCTGGAAAGAGAACAAACTTTACTACTCATAAATATGCGTCAAAGTATGGGGAAAATATCTAGAAAAATGTGAAAGTCAAAGAAAACAATTCCAGCATTTTTAGATGCTTGACTGTGTTATCCTGCAGAGCATATAACATAGATAGCTTTCTTTTCCATTGCATTGATATATCATGGACAGGATTAAGATTGACAAACGGTGTTCACTCAATAATTATACTCTATGAACAGGTTGTTTTCTTTTGTGCCGAGGGCTTAGGTAAGTCTCAAGTTAATGTTTCCCATCACATCGCTTTTTGCCTGCTTTGACCTGAAAATAAATATCTTAAACCTAGCAACTGTCTTATAGCAAGCAGAAGGTTCGTTTACATTTATTCTGCCATGCATATGTCGTGCTGTCAAACATGTCCACAAATCTCATAATTTGAATATTCGTGCACTGAATACCTAGAAGTTACACGCAAGTTTATAGAAAGAGTTGCATTCTTTTTTGGCTTGCTCCAACAATGTGCATAGCGATAGTCTTCTAGAGTGTTTTTGTGGATCAACATTATACGTAGACGGAGAAATAGAATATGAATCCAATCAGTCAAGAAACATTTCTTCGTTTCGTTTCTGAAGGGTCTTTTCATGCATTTATTTTAAGAAGAGCAAAATTCATATCAATGTAAGGCTGAATGGTAGAAGCATTCTAATTAGTAACGCCTTTTCTGCTACAGATATTAATAAAACAGATATAACAATGTTATAAAATAGTGAATAAATATTAAACCGACATTGTAAAAGCAAACAACTCTTTATTCGTACAAACTGTCCTCTGTGATCTTTTGTAATATTTGCTAGTGCGAATGATAGCTACAAATCAGATAACGGGATATTAACAAATGATGTAGAATAACTAATTAAATAAAACGAAATATGACAAAGAATACATTGACTGCAGATCTTATCACATACACCACATGAACATAAAAGTTATTATATTTATACAATAACGCTATTTTGTGCATTATTCTCTAATTGACAAGCTCGAAAAACATGAATAATTACTAGGCAGAACAATCGCAGTACGAAATATTAGGCTTATCACTTACTTTGCGATCGATGTTTTTGCTCTGTTGTACTTCAGTGTTTTGTTACTATACAAAACAGCCATCAACATTTATCTGTTTTATTTAATAAAAGGAAAAACCGGACATATTTTTGTTTAGGTCCAATTAAGGTTCAAATAATTTCACAGAAAAAAGCTGATATGGGTCTTGAATAGACACAATTAAAACGAGTCGGCTATTTTTTTCACTTGGTTGCATTCTATGTTTCAAAAGAATATTGTAAAAAAATTGTGTAACATGAAAGCCTTAAAACCATGCCCCGTTTATTTTTGTTTGTTTGTTTTGGGTTTAACGCCGTTTTTCAGCAGTATTTCAGTCATATAACGGCGGGCAGTTAACCTAACCAGTGTTCCTGGATTCTGTACCAGTACAAACCTGTTCTCCGCAAGTAACTGCAAACTTCCCCATATGAATCAGAGGTGGAGCACTAATGATTTCAGACACAATGTCGTTTATCAAACAGTCACGGAGAACATACGCCCCGCCCAAGGATCGAACTCGCGACCCCGCGATCCGTATACCAACGCTCTTACCTACTGAGCTAAGCGGGCGGGCTCCAATAGTTTTCCCGGGTAATGGGGCACGTTAAATATTACTGCATAAGCCAGGTCTACTTAATTAAGACAGATGTAAGTGGTGTTGCACATTTCCTGAAATCTCAGGCGCAGACCAGATTAAATCAGTTGATAGCCTAGTGGCAGAGCGTCCGCTTCGAGTGCTGGAGGTCGTGGGTTCGATCCCCGGCCGCGTCATACCAAAGAAGTGACAAGTGGTATCAGTAGCTCCCTAGCTTGGCGCTCAGCATTAAAAGGGAAACTGGCCCCTTCTCTCATACTCTCGTGGCGATGAATTCCATCAGGAATGAGGTGTCGAGAGTGATTAATATAATATAAGAACTTCCTTCACAATCGACCTAAAATAAATTATGTATCAACTAAATCAGTTTTCTATTATGATTTTGAGATATATGCTTCAACTTGGGTCTGCTACTTTAAAAGCGCAGTCAGTTTTACCAAGTTTAAAGATTCTCTGTCGAGTGGCTCTGAAGATACTTGGCGGAAACTGTTTTCAAAAATTGGGTCCCTTTGACCTACTGGTCCATGGTCAAGTGATTTTCATATTATTGGGCAGAAACTGTTTTCAAGGTTCGGGCCCCTGTGACTTTAACCTTTGATTTCTTGACCCCAAAAGCAATCGGAGTAATTTACGTTCTAAGCTCAAAAAATGCTACCAAGTTTAAAAGTCATTGATCAAGTGGTTCTTTAAAAGTTATTCGGCGGAAACCGTCTTCAAATTCAGGCACAGGGGCCTCCGTGGCCGAGTGGTTAAGGTCGCTGACTTCAAATCACTTGCCCCTCATCGATGTGGGTTTGAGCCTCACTCGGGGCGTCGAATTCTTCATGTGAGGAAGCCATCCAGCAGGCTTACGGAAGGTCGGTGGTTCTACCCAGGTGCCCGCTCCTGATGAAATAATGCACGGAGGGGCACCTGGGGTCTTCCTCCACCATTAAAGCTGGAAAGTCGCCATATGACTTATCATGTGTCGGTGCGACGTTAAATCCAACAAAAAAACATTCAGGCCCCTGTGACCTTGAACTTTCACCTTCTGACCCCAAAAACTTAAAGTTCATCTACTTTATCATCTCAATCCTGCTGTTAAGTTCAAAGGTCCAGGGTCAAGTGGTTCTTAAGTTATTTGGCGGAAATCGTTTCCAAGGTTCGAGTCCATGTGACCTTGACCTCTGACCTACAGATCCCAAAGGATATAGAGGTCATTTACTTTGATGCAAATGTTAAAGGTTCTGGGTCATGTGGGTCTTATTTTATTGGGCGGAAACCCTTCCCTATACCGAACGACCAGTGTGACTGACGTGCAATAATTCCCGCTTCTTCGAAGGGGACGAGCCATGAAAATACAATCTATAGACTTCCGCGGACGTGTTCGTACGACGTTTATATTCACGGAACCTTCAACAATAGAGTGAAATTCCATGAAAACGGCTTATGGTCCCCATATAAAGTAATGAGCCCGCCCTAAACGAGAAAACAGTGGACCAAACGAAACAATGTGGAATTTAGAAATGGGAGCTACGGGTTATTGAGACTGCATATCACAGACATTGTCAAAGGAGAAATGTTCAAAATAAGAACTAAACTCTACCATTAACACAACATAAAAGTCATATTGAACGTTCTAATAGGATTGAAATATAACATCTCTGAATCAATTTTTATGTCCGCTACACAGAACTACGCTGCTGACCCTGCGATCTAAAAATATGCAACATCCACAGCTCCAAGATGGCAAATATGGAAATGTTGCAAGCTCGGTTTCATTGCGAATGTTCATGGACGGTAGTAGAAATGCAAGCTACAGTCCATGTTTCTAACTCAAAGTGAAGTACCTATGTAACAAGTACAAAAAATGAATTTAGAGAATACGTAGATGTCTTTATATGGCAGTTTTCGATGGACCTTCACTGATACACCGAGTGTATTACCATGAAAAGCGGCGAATGTCTCCCAGTAAAGACTGTGGACTTGCCCTAAACGGGAAAATAATGGGCTAAGACTTATTTAAAACTGCACGTTTTTCATTTTTGCAAAGAAATACAATAAATATCTACATTTCTCAAAGGATTTTACTGCAGAGAACTGTGTTTTATGATAGAACGCAATTTCATACCGATTTCATATTCTATTTAAAAATGACTTGCTGTTTTTTTTTGGTACAGTTATAATCCTTGGCGCCCTAAACGATTAATTTAATTTCGTGTGGTTGTAGAAACATTTGTGGGTATTCATATCCCATCAAACTCAACAAAAGCATTAAAAGTTCATGTGATACATACAAATCGTTGACAAATGATCTTAAGTGACTATATATGATGACAAATGTAAAATCAATTACAGATCAATCTCTTGTCGCATAAAACATATGAACATAAAGCGTGTCATAATGTACAATGACGTTATTAGCGTTCAGTTATTCCAGAAATGACAATACCTCGAACAGCGGGAACAATTACCAGGCAGAACAATGGCATGGAAAGTTGAAGATCAGGCTTATCACTCATGTTTCGAACAAACTGAGAATAATAAATAATCTGAAGTATTGCTACCTTTTGTTGTGTAGTTGTTGGCTTTTTCTTTTTATTTATTGTTTCATTGGTTGTTTCTAAGAAAAAGTAAAATATGACACATTTCTTTTAAAGTCCAGTAACGGTTCAATTTATTAAGCAGAATAATAATGTGTTTAAGTAAAATGATGTATTTAGTCATAATCTGAAATACTTCAGGCGATCATTAGCAACGTACGTAGGTGTATACATGCTCGTGATTTAAATGACTCATAGTATTTGTTTATATACAAGAACGTTTACGATACGATTTCAGAGCCAACTAATCTAATAAAAAAAATATAACAACATTGAGTCACAGTACGCGGAGACATTTTACAGCAACTACACGTCACTTAAAGACTGAATACTTTCTATAAGAATATCATTTTGAAGCATAAGACGCTACCAAGCAACTGTAACGGCAAATAATCAGTGATTGCGGCACGACATTATGACGGCTCGACATATTTTACAATGCACCGATACAGTTGTTTATTAGGATGTTGCGAACGTCATATTAAAACATCGAAATAATCAGGCAGTGTCTGTGTTGTATGTAAATGCAAAGGTATCAGGTTTACTTACGTTAATCCCATCCAACAATAGCTGAAAGAGAACAAAACGTGTTGTTCATTAAAATATATTGATAATCTGTCATGATTCATATTTAAAAAGACTGTAAATTCCTTTTTCATCGAAGATGCGCACTTACAGATAACATGGTTTGCGACTGATTGCATAATGAAAAGATAGCATTGAAATACCATTTTAGCTCGTCTGATTTTTAATAAAAGATCAACGAGGTATTGTCGTCACTTGATCGTCGGCGTCGGTGTCGCCGTTTGTTAAAATTTTTGTTTAGGTTCACCTTTTGTCAAAAACTATATGAGCTACAACCTTGAAACTTTGTACACTTGTTCATCATCATAATTGGACTGTGTAGGCCAAGAAATATAACACTGATATGCATTTTGTCAGAATTATGGCCCTTTTATATTTAGAAAATTTGAGTTTCTTGGTTATTTGTTTTGTTTAGGTCAACCTTTTCTCAAAAGCTATCAGCGCTACAGCTTTGAAACTTTGCAAACTTGTTTATCATTATTAGTTGACTATATATTGGGCCAAGAAGCATAACTCTAACCTGCATTTTGCCAGACTTATGGCCCTTTTTGTACTTTGAAAATCTGAACTATAACTCTTTTCTTACATATTGTCTAGCATTTGCAGACGAGCAATGACATCCGTATGCGGTGCTCTTGTTTGTATATGTAATATGTTTGTTGAAATGCGCGGCTGTTGTTTATTGTTATGAAAATACCATCTGTGGTGCATATCAATATCTCATCATGAAGACCCATGTAGGGTTACAGCTTATCAATCTAGTGAAAATATTCATATCACTGTACAACTGTAAATAATCAATGACGAATATCATAGACTCATTTCCAAATATTCGCTGACTCTCGTGATATATGTTTTAAAAATTACTGGCCATGAATCCAATGAAATATCTAATAGCCGGTGTAATTAAGTATTTCGACCCCCGTAGAATAACCACCCCCGGTCATTATTCTATAGAAAATGTGACTCCTTTCCTGTAAAATATTGACTCCCCTTATAAAAAACTAACTCTTTTTGAAAACTCTATAGAATAACGACCCCCGGTCATTATTCTATAGAAAACTGACCCCTCCAAGTAAAATACTGACTCCCTTAAGATGACTCCCTTCGAATCTCATAGAATAACGACCCCGGTTATTATTCTATAGAAAAAGTGACTCCTTCCATGTAAAATACTCACTGCCGAAATTACTACATTCGAACTCTCATACAATATCGATTCCCGGACATTATTCTATTTAAAAAAGTTACTCTTTCCGTGTAAAACACCGGCTCCTAAAAAGACTTTCGACGATAATATCTATTAAAAAGTGATTCCCACCAAACCTAACGGAAAATTTTACTAGATCTACAACTCTAATACCCTCCATTGCCAATAGTTAACATTTTGATTGTACTACTACTACTGGTGCCGCTACTTCTATTGCTATTACTACATGTACTTCTTCTTCTTCTACTGCTACTACTACTACTTCTACTACTACTATTACAACTGCTACTACTGATACTACTATACCTGCTTCCACTAATACGTCTTGTACATCTATCTCTTCTTCTCCTGCTGCTGTTGTTGCTGTCACTTATTCCTCTGCTGCTACTGCAACTGCCACTACCACTGCCACTACTACTACTTCTACTACTACTACTACTACTACTACTTTCTATTGTTGCCGCTACCGTACTTTACTGCCACTGCTAAGTATTGAAACTTCTATTAATACTAAGTTCTATGCTAGCAGTTTCTTGTGCAGTTTTCTTCTGAAGAATTACTTCATACCGAAGTTTGCAGGGATTATTGACACTGGTGTGTTTTGTGAACGTATTGTGAATAGTTATTTTCCTGAAAAAAATGTATACACCAAGATACAGCGTCTAGAAATAGAATCCCTTTTCCCGTTGCGGAATGCTCTGATTTCTGTGTCAAGTGATGGTATCTGGGGCTAATGGTCAAACGGAAGGTCGGACGGACGGACGGACAAGGGCAAATCTATTTGCCCCCCCCCCCCTTCCCCCGAGTGGGGGCATAAAATGCAGCAATTAGGCCTTAGATACATGAGTTATCATTAAATTTGACCAAATGACCGGGGTCGTTTTTTTATGGGAGTCAATATTCTTCGTGAGGTTCAGTTTACTTCACGCGGGGGAGTCATAGTACTATGATCTGGAGGTCATAATACTATGACCGGGGGTTCACTTTTTCTATAGAATAACAACCGGGGGGTCATTATTCTATGGGGGTCGAAATACTTCATTACACCTGCCATGAATCCAATGAAATATCTAATAGCCGAGTAATCTATGATCCTCCTAATAGACATTTACGGATTAAGTCTACGTGGACTGTGGACACCTAAGGCGATAGATTTTTCAAGGGGACCGTCTCAACATAGTTTAATTATATTATGCGCGATATGAAAAAGAGTTTATAACGGCAATAGGGTTATTATATCATCACTATGCGGTAGGTAATATAAATTTGGATGTGCCTGTTTTTAGCTCGACTTTTCAAAGAAAAAGTAGAGCTATTACACTCGTGTCGGCGTCTCCGTTGGTTTAAAATTTTTGATAAAGTCAAATATATCTGTTACTGACAAAGCAGCTATTGACTTGAAACTTAAAATACTTATTTACTATCAAAGTCTACACAAGGAAGAAATTTTTACAGAATTATGCCCCTTTTGAATTTAGCATTTTTCGTTATAGTTTTTGATAAAGTCAAGTATCTCTGTTACTATCAAAGCTATTGACTTGAAACTTATAATGGTTATTTACTATCGCAGTCTTCACCATGAGAAATAACCCCATAACTCTTTTTTGATAGAATTATGCCCCTTTTAACTTATAATTTTTGGTTAAAGTTTGTGATAAAGTCAAATATCTCTGTTACTATCAAAGCTATTGACTTGAAACTTATATGACCTTTGACCCCTTAGTGTGACCTTGACCTTGTATCTAGCCATCCAAAACATGCACTCTGCACGTCGACTCGACGTGGTGGTCATTTGTGTAATGTTTCTTTAAAATCCCTCATACAGATCAAGAGTTACAGAACGGACACAAAACAAAGTCATATGACCTTGACCCCGAAGTGTGACCTTGGTCTTAAAGCAAGCCACCTGATACAGGCGCTGTGCACGTCCTCTTGGTGTGGATAACATAAGTTTCAAGTGCTTTTAAAATCCTTAAATCCGATATTTTTAACGGACAAACGGACAGACAGACAAACAGACAGACGGCCAGATGAACACCTGTGGTATCCCAAAATACGTCCCTTCGGGCGTATAATAACAACAAAGGAATGGAGATGCAAGATAGTACGTTTCCTACAGTTTTCACAATGTTTTACCTGCTGACCTACATTTTGATCCCAACTTACACAGTTTAGACTTTTTTTTCATGTTGCACGACGACTACGATGGAATACGGATACATTGCGATCAGACTAGCTCATCTTTTCAACTTTGTCGCAGATGCGCAACTTATAATATTGAAGAACATTTCAGGAAAGTGTTATGACGCTAGATCAAATACTTTTTGCGATATGTATAACAAAACATTTCTTTGGCGAACAGACGGACGGACAGACAAATCCAAATATTATCCTGTGCAGTGACATATTAAGCCAGACCTTACCATCATTATAGGAATGTTTTCCTACCGAACATAAATTAAAATTATCATGTTGAGACGGTCCCCTTGAAAAATCGATCGTATTAGGTGTTCACAGTCCACGTAGACTTAATCCGTAAATGTCTATTAATAGATTCTTACATCATGATGTGAGCCGTGCCATGGAAAAACCAACATAGTGGTTTTGGGACCAGCATGGTTCCAGACCAGCCTGCGCATCCGCGCAGTCTAGACAGGATCCATGCTGTTCGCTAACAGTTTCTCTAATTGCAATAGGCTTTGAAAGCAAACAGCATGGATCCTGACCAGACTGCGAGGATGCGCAGGCTGGTCAGGATCCATGCTGGTCGCAAAGCCACTATGTTGGTTTTCTCATGGCGCGGCTCATGTATGTTTAGAAATCTTATTTGCACCGAACGTTTATTAGTACATTTTGTAATGTGTAAAAGCGATATCTTCCCTGTAGCCTTGCCGACTTTCCAATAGTTATGAGCGTGATTACTCGGAACACGGATTGTTGTTTAGCCTACTTACAGTTGCGCCACCGACATGTTTTATGACGTTTGACCTCTTACAGACGTTACATTCAACTTAATTAAGATGATTTTAAGATGTTCCATTTAGCAAAATGATTTTATATTGTGAACTCTTTGTCTTTATGGAAACATTTCTTATGCACAGAAAAATCGTTTTTATAACTCCTCACAAGTCGTAACTGTACAGATTAACTAACAGGCGTAATTGTTAACATGTGACATTATTATATATCTTGATTAAAAGGTTAATCTATTTAGGAAAAACGCATAAATGTAGAATGAACTACTAGCCTAAGGTTAAAAGAGTTTTTTTTTCAGTAATAAAATCTTTTCAGGATCGACGGGTACAATAATAGGAATAATAAAAACGCGTTCCTTAAATTAGAATAACTGAATGTGTCGCTTTAAGCAACAAAAACGTAAATCTATACAAAATTTACATCGTGTATGTTTTGATTGACTTCTAAGCATTTAACACTAACCCACCACACGATGTTATTCAATTGCAATATTCTAGATATTTCTAAACACATCTGTTACACAAAACACTCCGATTCTAAATCAGTCTAAATCAAGAAACATTTTAATATTGAAAATCATGGCTTTTTTCATCGAAACATGGCAATAATTACGTCAAATATATAATTATTCAGCGGCATGTAGGCGCCGAGAAAGAGTGATATACACGTTATTCACACATATTGAAAAGATTAATAGGCACATAGAATAATTCACTAGAAGTCTACGCTCCCTAAATCATTTAGGGGGACATGTAACATTTTAGACGTAATTCATCAGTGAATTGAAAAGTTACATAGACCCTCTTTCCAGTTTTACAGACAGAGGAACGCCTAAAAAGCCTCATACGGTCACTTACTTGCGGATACCTAAGTTTGTTGAGCATTCAACAACCGCAAGCCAGCTAGATTTCATCCACAGACGATTTCTTAAGTTTCGAACCCGCAGCAATGGGAGCCAGTCCCTAGTCAGCGACATATTCCATTAAATCCCATCCGTAGATTGACATTTCTTTTATCCAAATTAATGGTATAATGAATTCTCTGTAAACATTTTGGACAGAGGCCGTCACTTTGAAATGCTTAGGAAATATCATGAATTTTACCAAACATATATATAAAAGAACGACACGGCAAAAGTTGTTTAAATTTTGCATAAAAGTCTCTCACTGGATACAATATATTGCTGTAACATTGTTTTGGACATTTGAAATATTCACCATTAGGTTGATAATATTTTCTTTTCATTCAACACAGTGATGGTCTTTAAAGATAAAAAGATTTGATTTTTTTCCTAATTAATGAGAAGCTATATCCGCTTTCAACTGGCAGAGATCATACATCGTGTTGAAGTATCACGTAGCGAGTGCTAGACAATATTTCAACTGAATATTCTCTTTTATATGTACTTAATCAACAAATATAATTGTAAATATTTATAAAACTTTAATTACTTGTTCCGCCCGACAATGAAAGAACTATTTGATGAACAATATACCTTTTATATTAAGTGGTTATTAATTGAACTGTGAAATTTATTTATATACTGACGCATTGCTTTTATCTTAACTCTGTCTACGTGTTTGATCTTAAAATATCTGTCGGCACTTCAACAATTTCAGACATGTTTCCCTTATAAAAAATGTATAAACATAGGCGATAAATGAACATTTTACGAAAGAAACTTAGGACAAAACCTCATTGTATGATCATTTATGTCAGCTTGGACATGAACTACACGATTTTAATTTAAACAAGAGGGCCAAGATGGCCCTAGGTGCTCACCTGAGAAACACACCATAACAGTGTAGAGATAGACCCTAACATTTTCATTGATAGAAAAACATTAAATAAAGTCTAGAAATTGATTTACAAGTCCTTGATATTAACAAAAATGATTTCACAAATGTGCAATGTATGATAGTTTTGCTAATATCAATAACAGAAATTTCAACATTTAATTCAAAGTTGTGATCCGCAAAGAATGTCAACTCTTGCCTTGGATTTGAATTTAAAGCAGAGATTTTTATTAGTTTACTTCCCTTGCAATTACACAATAGAGTAGAAAATGAAAACGGTTTAGGACACAATATTATACATTTTTGCACAACAAAGGATTTATTAATATGTGTTTGATTTACCCCTGTAACACTGGTTCCTATGATTCTGTTAACTTACTTATGGTAAAAATTAACTTTTAACAAGCCGATAATTAAATGAAATACCAGTAAGTATTTTATAGTGCAGATAAACATGTCTGACATAGTGATTTCATGGAAACAAATATTCTGACCAATTTTCATTAAGATTGGACCAAAAATGTGGTTTCTTATGTGTAAACAAGTATTTTCTTCAATTTGACCTAGTGACCTAGTTTATGAGCCAAGATGACCTACATTCAAACTTGCCCTAGATTTGATCAAGGCAATTATTCTGACCAAATTTCATGAACCTCAATTGAAAAATACAGCCTCTATCGTATACAAAACGTTTTTCTTTGATTCGTCCTAGCGACCTAGTTTTTGATCCCAGATGACCCATATTCAAACTTGACCTTCACTTCATCAAGGCTATCATTCTGATTAAATTTCATGAAGATCAATTGAAAAATACAGTCTCTATCGACAAGGTAGCCAGAGGAAAATTTATGTATGAGATATTTGGTCTCATCAGCTATACGTTTTAACAAAGGACATTCTATTTCGTTTGTCAGCTAGTCTAAGACATAGTTACCCTAGCGATTGGACACATTTCATTGTTTAAGATACTAAAGGAGTGGGCACTTCCCTGGGTCATATAATTCGTATCCTGACAATTTGCTCATATGTCAGGTCAGCTTTGAGTTAATAAAGTTGTGTCCTGACCTGTTCTGATTTTCAATTAACTATAAAAACATTCAACATCTCTAGATGATATGCGGCGTGTAGAAATTAAATACAAGTAGTACGGAAAATTACAATAATTATATAATAATTTTATGACACCAGCCCCTTTCAGAAAAGGGTTCCAAAATCACAAGTATTCGTTTTTCTAAATTTAGTGAATCAAAATGTTTCGAATTGAATAAATATTCAAGGACATTAAACGGTTATAATGTTCTTATATATAATAAAACATGTAATTTTGTTAAGGACTTAAAATGTTAATATTTACAATGCATAAGGCGTTTTGTTACCAATATTAAGTTTTGTTAAAAATCGAATTGTTGTTAGTAGCATTTAGTTAAAATCTGTAAATATTCAAAACTGCATGTAAAGCAGTTTTTGAAATATTGTCAGGAACTGCTATCCATAGAAGTTGAACATAAATAAGGCCGGTATTTTAAATACAGGGGTTTGAAAGTCTCCCCTGTAGTGTCTTTAAATAAGGATTTCATTTTGTATTTAAACCCAATGAAAACTGTGGAAACGAGCAGTGTAGAAACGGTGCGAAACAAAATGATCGCAAAACGCTAAAATGCGTTTCAAATGCAATGTATTCATCTGCAATGTAATTAACAATCCGATATTATTTTATTACCCGCCGCCAGGATATTGGTATGCTAAAAAATTTTAGCTTGTGGGACATGGAGCAAGTCATGTGACAGGTTTTCGATCCTGTACAGATTTTGTTGTTAGTAGATGTATGATACACTAATACTTTATTTAAATGTTAAAATATTCTATTTATACATATATATTTTATTTTTTTAAATAAGAAAAAGACTTGGGTCACGTGACACGTTTCGACCATCTTCGTAACACACCGAAAGTTAAAAAACAAAGACAAATATCAAACAGGGAATGCCACGCACCAAAAACGCAGCCTCCTCAAAACGAAACCCACAGCACGCAGACGCGTGCACCACACACACACACACACAGCCAACACATTAGGACAAAACGAACAAACAAAGGAACACACACACACAAAGCCAACACATCAGGACAAGACGAACAAACAAAGGAACACAGTGGGGCACCGCCTTGGAACGGTCAGTGGCAAAAACACCACTGGGGAGCCATCTCGAATGATCGTGACGTAATTCACACGATCAAAAGCTTTTGTTTACATTTTTATTTCTACAATTTTCGCCTTTCATATGATACATTTGACTTAGATACAAGAATTTTATAATTTGGTGGTGATGTAAGATTACCACGATTATCTGAGAGTTGTGGAATTATGCTTTTTCTTAATATTAAATTGTAAAAACAGGTTGTGTATGACGTCATCAACATCCGCGTACATAGCGTGTAAACAAATAATCAACTGTTCAGTGAGCTAATAACCTTTGATAGAGATGAGTAAATGGAAAAGTGTTTACATTTCTTCTGTTAGGATTCTGGTTAGGAAAGTGTGGTTAGTTTGCATAAACTATAGATATTAGATTTTTTATACGCCCGTTTGAAAAACGGGACGTATTATGGGAACGCCCCTGGTACGGCGTCCAGACTTTGTTCGGAGCATATCTTCTACATGCATGAAGGGATTTTGATGAAACTTGGCACAGTTGTTCACCATCATGAGACGGAGTGTCATGCGCAAAAACCAGGTTCCTAGGTTTAAGGTCAAGGTCACAGTTAGAGGTCAAAGGTCAAATTCAAGAATGACTTTGTCCGGAGCATATCTTCTTCATGCATAGAGGGATTTTAATGAAAGTTGGCACAATTGTTCATCATCATGAGACGGAGTGTCATGCGCAAGAACCAGGTCCCTAGGTCTAAGGTCAAGGTCACACTTAGAGGTCAAAGGATACAAGAATGAAAACTTTCTCCAGAGCATATCTTCTTCATGCATAGAGGGATTTTGATATAACTTGGCACAAATGTTCACCACAACGAGGCGGAGTGTCATGCGCAAGAACCAGGTCCCTAGGTCTAAGGTCAAGGTCACACTTAGAGGTCAAAGGATACAAGAATGAAAACCTTGTACGGAGCATTTCTTCTTCATGCATAGAGGGATTTTGATATAACTATGCACAAATGTTCACCACCACAAGGCGGAGTGTCATGCGCAAGAACCAGGTCCCTAGGTCAAAGGTCAAGGTCACACTTAGAGGCCAAAGGTCAGATACAAGAATGACTTTGTCCGAAGCATTTCTTCTTCATGCATGGAGGGATTTTGATGTAACTTGGCACAATTATACACCATCATGAGACGAAGTGTCAAGCGCAGTTCCCTTCTTTAGAATTACTTCCCCTTGTTGTTACTATAAATAGCTTAAATTATAACTTTTTCATTACTAGTCGTAGAGAAAAATCGAGACCACTTTTCTGTAGTACAACATGCATGCTAGATCCAATTATGATGTTTATTTTGACCAATCTCTACCTGGTAAAGATTTTTGTGTGGATTTACAATTTTTTTTGGATTTTTTTTTTAAGATTATCTTCCCTTAGTTGTTACTATAAATAACTTATATTGTAACTTTTTTATAATTGACCGTAGGGTAAAAACAAGACCACTTTTCTGTGGTACAACATAGATGTTATTTTCAAATTTTACATGTATTTTAAGGTATCTCTACCTGGTAAGGAGTTTTTTTGTGGACTTAGAAAAACAAATGACTTACAATGATTACTAAACAACCACAAAATTAAAATTCCATTTGCAAATACAGGTGCTAGAGTAAAGAAATTTGCTGTGACGGGCGTATATTGTGACATTCTGGCACTCTTGTTAGGATATAATTTAATATTTAGATTGCCGTGTCCTGCAGATGACCCCAATTATTTTTGAGATCATTAAAAGGACATTCATTATGACTAATCTGAATATACATTTCTGGCGGCGGAAAAACTTTTGACTTGTTTTTACTTTAGCACGATTTAAGACATTTTGTAAATAACGTAAACGCAGATATGTTTATAAACAAAACGCAAACACACCAACATATACATCTATTTGAAGCAAAACAGAAATATCAACATATTAACGTTGAGTAACTATTTTCTTCGGGAAACAGTGAAATATGTGTAAACCTGAAAAATAAAAGGTACAGGCAGATCTGAGTCATGTTAATAGAGTTGTAACCATAAACATTTATGGAAAAGTCATAAGGCAGACGATCAATCCTTGAAAACCCCTTGACCAGACTAACTTTATTAAACTCGCAAATGTTTATGGACCGTACAATTTGTAAAGCTATAAAATCGATTTGTTGGCTGGCGGTAAGACACGCTATGCCGTTTAAAAAAAACGTTCTTCTGCGCCAAATGATAAAAGCTTTGAATTCTATAGAAGTTCTATTCTAAATGCATGAAGATGGAGGATAAGACATTTGGAATACTCAGACTGATCGTATAACTATTTCCTTTTCTTTGATTTATCGAGTGTATAAATATTTGCACTGGCATCGTGAGGTTATTCTTGAAATCCATTGTATAATATTCGGTTAAATTGTATATTAAAAGCAGTTGCTTACACAACAGTGTCAATACTCATTGATATCGGGCTATATATATATATATGTTGATGAAAAGTCACATGCCCAATATTTTTATGATAATAAATTACAAAAACCAGTTAAAAATTATTAATATTATAATGCTGTTTGCATAACATATATGCCTCCATGGTAACATGTCGTACAAACTATGCATGTAACGTTTAGTCTCAAATAAGCCATGACCTTGGCCTTTGTGACTCTGACCCGACAAAAGTTAGAGCTGACTTGACAATATGATATTATTTTATAAAGATTTACTTCTGTAAGTCCATGCTCTTCCCAGTATGGTAGTTGTTTAAAGTCTAACAGTCATTGTGACCTTGATATTTGACCTACTGACTCCACTAAGTCAGGGACATCTGCAGAAAACAGGTAAATTATCATATTGAGATTGTACTATCAAAAAGGCATTTCCTTCAATCTTTTTTCCCGCTATATACATATATACAAATGTAATGCATTTTTTTCACCATTGGAAAGTCTGGTTAATAATTTCAAAAAGTCGTTTGGTTATTGGTTTAAAGTAATCAGTAAGCAATTTTACGACTTCGGCGGATATATCCGGATGCGGTCTACCTTTATTTTCAGGCAAACATAGGACTGTTTTGTTACCTCTCCGAAAACAGTATTTGCCTTTTGTAGAATTATATACAAAACTTTCCATGCTAAAGAAATGTTTTACATTCAAGAACTTTTCTACTTTAATAAGACTTCCTAAAGGATGTTTATCAAATGCATTTCCATCAAGAATCAGCAATTGGGTTCTGTTAAAGAGATATTAATCCATCGTTGCATAGGTACCACGTACGAGGACACCTGTATAATTGCTGAATTAGGATTTATTTGCAAAGTGGTTCCACCGAACATTGTTACCATTCTTTCAAACAAAAATTCATTCGCCCTGTAATATTTTCGTTCCCTCCACATTGCATACAGCGATGCTGCAACTGTTACTGGATCTTTAAGTATAATTATAATTTTTGACTTCGGGTTCATGTCATGAATACGAAGACCTGCTTTAGGATGTAAAAAATAGTGCGCTGTTTTTTCAATTGTTATTTGGGTTTTAAACGTGCAGGGCATAATATTTCTGTACCAACGGAATCCTCTTGAAATATAATATTTATTAAAGAATTGAATATCTCCACTTTCCCGGCATGCGAAAATTTGCGGATGCTCATTCAAAAACTCTGTTAATGCCCCAGTACCGATTTGTATTGTCCAGCGATTATTACTTGTGGTAGTCGTTTATGACACTTTTCTTTTGTTGCTAATCCGAAATGTCCACCCGAATGTACTTCTTTCCTATCTTTGTTGCTAGGACGAACATTTTCTATGACGTTCTTCAGACCTTCTACGTTGAAGTGAGAAATGTATTTATGTTTTTCTTTTGCCGTCTTATCTGCAAAATAAAGTAAATAAGGTAAGTAATTGATACATGAGTAAGGTTGTTTTTTCATACTCGGTGCCGATGGTGTTTGGTTTTGTTTATATCTTACAAATGTCCGTTCTTCTTTGAAAAAGATAGAAGAAAATGCTGTAATCTTCTTTAATACACCGATAACGGGTAATCATTGTAGAAATGTGTTTTTTGTATGATTGTACTGCACTTTTTTTTACTACGGTTTGCTGATGTTGACCTTACTCAAGAATAAACTTTGACATTGAGAAATGATCTAAATGAATATTTAACCTGATGGAGTTTATGTGAACATGATGATATGCCGATTATATACTCGACAAATAATGTTCTGCAACAAAACATGTTTTATGCTGTAACTTATTTATTGCTTAACGTACAATATTAATTTATATATCAAATAAAATTAAAAGTTAGTCTTAACGAAATACTGAAAACAGAATGAAAATTGAATTACCGGTTTCGGCAAATTTCATGTTCAAAGTCTCATAGGGTACCTGATCAAAAGTTGCAAAAATGCTGCGTGAATTTCAATAGTGTGTGTATCTACCATTTTGCGCATTGCATTCAATTAGACGACTCCTTATTGAAAACACAAGCCGGCGGATTTTCCGTTGTGGGATGAGAGCCCACTCCTGTTGCAGAATGTTGGGCAGGTCGTCAAGTCTTGTCTGTTTTGTAATTATTTTATTTACAACACGCCCAAGAATGTCCCATAAGTGTTCAATACATGCCAAATCTGGTGATATTAGTGGCCACTGCAGCCGCTAAACTCAATGTTGGTTCAGAAAATTATCAACGAATCTGGCACGATGTGGTCTTACATGGTCGGCCTGAAAAAATGCATTCGGACCCAAGCGGGCAATATACGGCAAAACATTCAAGCAGACGACTCCTCTAGCGCTTTGATTAAACACTATCTGAGATAAACGATGCGATTTTGCAACTTTTGACAAGGTACCCTAGGTGACTTTGAATAATAAATATTCTTAAGTTATGATTCGATTTTCATTCTGCATTTAATAATTTGATCACGTTGACATGTACTTTTATATGATATATGAATTTTGTACGTGCATTTAGTAATAAAAACGTTACAACATAAAACATGTTTTGTCGCAGAACTTATTTGTCGAGTATTCTTGTGCCCTACCCTTTACGGTTTTCTCAAGTCCCGGATCATCTTTGAGAAACTTCGATCAGTTTTTGAAAATGTTGAATTTCAAGGTTCATATTTTATATTTTATTCACTGGTTACAACACTTTCATTTTATATTACATATTATATATATTTCGTGGTATATTTATCTCTATAATATTTTTTAATATTTGCGTATACACGTATATTATAAAAGAGATCAGCCTTGCATCGGAAAATATGCAGCCCTTTTTAGTGAAATAAAACTGCTAATGCTCCAAAACTCGCGCAAAATTTTTTTCCGCTCAAAGCCTCATGACCACTTGATTAATATAATATGTAAAGAGTATTCGCTCAACTGATATAGAAAAATTGAAAAATTTGTATTTGTATTACTTTTATGAATAAATGTGAATAAATGATACTTACCCGTCATTACAGTGTGGATTCTCTTTCCTTGATCCGCATAATAAACTTTTTATATACCGGAACTGAACATTTTACCCTAACACCGCCACTTCCTACTAGAATCGCCACTTGCTTCAGTTTCCTTTTCTGAGGAAAGTGTTCACCTTAGGAAGACTGTTTAAAAGGCATGTGAGGAAGGAGGATGGGTACCTGTAATGACAGGTAAGTATTATTTATTCATAAAACTAATTTTGCCTGTCATTACAGTGTGGATTATTTTCAGATTCCACAGCAGTATTCTTTGTGGTGGGAGTCCTTTTAAACCCATCATAACCATACCAAGGAGAAGTAGATCCCATTCAGGTACCAACCGTTTAATTGGTGATCGTTCATTAAATACAGCTCTTAGCAACCGGATAATGAAAGAATGTTGACCTATAGGATTTTTTGCAACTGGGTCTAATACTGATGATAGCATTGATCTATAGTCCTGTATTTAGACCTTTTATCTAAGAGTTAGGTCAGAATATCGGCACAGTTTTCTAAAGTGGCAAAATAGGGATCAGTATCCCTCTCACTAAACCAGCTAACACATTGTCTGAATTTGCTTCTATAACCTTTTTGTGCGCCTTTCTGCCAGGACTTCGCCAATAATTTTCTGGGTTTTTTTTTCAGAAAACCCTTTTGATTAGAAACGTTGGTCGATCACAACCAAGAAGTCAGATGGAGTGTTTCCGGAGTTTTCTTGTTCTTAAAAGTTGCAAAGATGTACATAGTTGGTTGATCCAAGATGCTGAATATCTTCCACGCCACTATATTGTTTAAAGACCACTTTGTGGCACTCACTTGTACTTCACTTAATTAATCTGCCAGTATATTCTTCATCCCCTTGACATGTACTGCTTTCAATATCATTTTGCTGTCTAGAGCTATATGCCACAGATCCATTGTCAGATTGCACAGTTGTACAGACCGTGTCCCGCCCTGTTGGTTCATTTACAGGCATACAGTTGTGTTGTCGCGAGTTCGATCCTCGGGCGGGGCGTATGTTCTCCGTGACGATTTGATGAAAGACATTGTGTCTGAAAGCATTCGTCCTCCACCTCTGATAATTCATGTGGGGAAGTTGGCAGTTACTTGCGGAGAACAGGTTTGTACTGGTACAGAGTCCAGGAACACTGGCTAGGTTAACTGCCCGCCGTTACATGACTGAAATACTGTTGAAAAACGACGTTAAACCCAAAACAAACAAACAAACAAACTGACCTGAACAGGACATTGTGACCTTTGAAATGAGATAGGAATTACTTTATACTCATAAACAGAGCCATCATTTCTAAATAATTGATGTGCATCGACTTCTGAATTTTGCTCCTCTGACCTTGATATGTAAGGTTGCTTATGTGACCACCCCAGCCCCGTTGCCATTGACATCTGTGGTTACTGTAATCAAATGCTGATCTTTCTGTAATAATCTGCCCATGGCAATGTATTGATCCAGTAACCACTAAATCAGACTTGAGATTAGCTGTGGAGTAAGTGGTATTTTTACAGAGTTTCATTCTTGACGGACTCCAATTTTGTAGCAAATGAAGCTGAATTGGTCTCATGAACATCCTGGCATTTGGAATCAGTTCTGTTATGTAATGTCTGGCAGTGATTTGACCCTGAATGAAATTCGACACTGCTGACTTTATATTTAATAATCTTTCTGCGGTTGGATACACCAAGCCGTTTGCTAGATTGAACAGAACCCCGATATAAACTATTGTCTGAACAGGAAGAAGCTGAGATTTTTACTTTTTCACTATGAATTCCAGTTGGTAAAAGAGACTGAGTATAGTTGTTCTGTTTACTAAAGTCATTTTCTGTGAACTGTTTGCTGCTAGCTAATCGTCTAGGTAGATGCAAGCCGAATATTTTGTTTTCTTAGATAAGTAAGTACCACCGATATAACTTTTACAACAACTCTTGGTGCCCTGGTGGAAACGAAACAGTGCCCGGAACTGGCATACCACTGCCTGAAACTGAAAACGAATATACTGACGATGGCCCTTGAAAATATTTATATGGAAATAGGCATCTTTTAGATCTGTTATTATACCCCAGTCTTCTTTCCTTACTGGATTTAGTACCTTTGATAATGTGTCCATGTTAAATTTCTTTTAGGGAAGATACTCGTTGAGGGGTTTCACATTTATGACTGGTTTCTATTCTCCCTTCTTTTTGGGAGCAAAGAATAATGTACTGTAGAAACCTAAATAAATGTTTTTCGGATCCACTATTTCTACAGACTGTTTTTCTTAACGACAGTTTATTTCATTTTTTAATTTATTAAATTTTGATTTTTCAAAGCAACCATTGTAGGTTTTAAACCGTGAAAAGGAGAATTCGTTTGGAACTCAAAATTGTAGCCCAGTTTTATTGTTTCTAGAACCCACTTGTCCATGGTAATTTTTTCCAACTCTGACAGGAAATGAGACAGTTACCCCCAATGAGTATCTCCAAATGCCTTGCAATTAGACTTACAGAATCACTGGTTATCTGTCATTCAAGACTTAGCTCAAGGCGTTCCTCGACTAGAGGTTACAGAGTGTCTGGTGTAGCTTTTATAGCCACCTCGTGATCTGGGGACATATTGATTTCGTTCCTCCATCTGTGTATCTTCTGGAACTTTTTGGATCTGAAAAATATTCCTGTTTGTACTAGTGGAAGTACTATAGTTTGTACTTTGGATGTCACTGGCCAGTCCTTTGTTAGATTCTGGTTGATAACCTCTGAATGTTCGCTTCAAATATTTCCTTTTCATGCCTAGTATCAAATTGTCAATCTGTTTTTCTTCTGTTTAAGCAACACTTCTAATTCAGTCCCAAAAATACCATCACCGGTCAGTTGTAAATTAGAAAATTCCGCATTGTCTGGTTGTTCAAACAAAAAAGTATCTGCTATTGCAACAGACTTGCGCACTATATGATGGAAAGGACCTGCTCTCCCAATTTGATCTAGATATTTAGTAGACATGGCGAAAACGTCCTTGATCTATTGTGAAGCCGTCTCTTTCTCAAAGGTCTCGGATTCAATGAATTGTAGCAAATTTCCCAATCTCTACTGAACATACATTTGTATAACCAGACCAAGTCGAGCTGCTTGTTGTAACTTATTATTTCAACCATTTTCGCTGGCTAGGCAAATAATCTCTTCCCCTTGTTTTTAGGGAAAGAAGCCTTATTTCCGTATCACTCATTCAGCCCTCAACTAAATCATCTAGAGACGGAACCTGTTACAACTTCTCTGAATCTTAATCAACAGGAAACTGATCAAAACAGTCATCCGAGAACGCTGATAAGAAAATTTGTTCTTTGCAGTTGTAACTGTTATCCAGGACATCAATCAGTCTTTCTTTCGTAGCAGTTTTTTTCACAATCGCGTCATCGCCAAACTTGTCATATAAACACTTTTTACTGTTATTCTAACAAGCAAGTCTCTTTGTTGGTAAATTATTGTTTTTATCAGAGTTTGATACTCTTGTTCACTATCCGGAAAACGAGTTCTAGATATCTGACTACCACCATATATAGAGAATAATAGGTTAGTGCCGTAGATGAGAAAGTTTATCTGGCGAGGTGGAGGAGGTTATCGGGTGAGCCGAAGGCGAACCTGATAACGTCCGGAGCCGAGCCAGATAAACTTTCTCCATCTTAGGCACTAACCTATTATTCTATTTATCTTGTCATTACTTCATTTTCCGATATTTGGCAATTTATTTTACAAAAATAAGTGTGCGACAACCGCTTTAATGACGTCATATTCGTAATGACGTCACTTATATAATGACGTGATTACCGGCAAAATCGCAATAACTTCTTCGTTTTTGAATAAAAACTCATTATTTGACCACTCATTTTCTTAGTTCGGACATTTCCAACACAATGATGATGGTTTCGTTGCAAAATTTCTTATGACAACAATATCGACCATAAGGTCACATGATCAACTGACCGTATATCACTGGTCACATGATCAACTGACGGTATATCAAGAAAGATATACGGCACCCTGATATCGGGTCGAAAATACTGCAAGTGACAGGATAAAAAGATATATTATCCCGATCAAGAGAATCACTATGTGAAAATGCATCATGCTTTTGTGACAGCACTTGTGCAGAATGTTTTTCTCGAGTTTGTCTCTGAACAGCCTGCTTTAAAATTTCTTTCAACATCCTTGCAACATATCTTCAATGACTGAAAATCTTTTCTCAGTTCACTGTACTTTGAAGGCTTTTTTTGTTGCCTTTTTGGCCTTTTAGCACTAGAACATGGCGTAGAAGGCGAATTTTCATCATTTTCAACTTTATGAACTTAATCCTACAGCGGGTTTGTCCCGTCTAACTGTTTCGAATCCGACACAATTTTGCCATCCTCGGAAGATTTGCTCGACGCCATAACCAATAGAAGTCAGCAATAATGTCTAAACTGACTAAGAACCACAAAGTCGAAACTAAAACTAAAGTATATAAGTTTATATCCGCGACGAAGCGAACACTTTCGCAATAAAAAAAGAGAAACTGAAGCATGTGGCGATTCTAGTAGGAATTGACGTACCAGTGTTACGGTAAAATGATCACTTCCGGTATATTAAAAACTTTATTATGCGGATCAAGGAAAGAGAATCCACACTGTAATGACAGAAAAGTTTAGTTATGAAATAAAATCTGATAAAGCATAATTCCTTCACTAGATCTACATAAAAATTTTGATACATGTATATCAGTACTTACTTAAAATATTCAGACGTGTTGATATATTTGTATCAAACGGTCTAAAAACATTGTTTCCTCCTTTGATGGTCAGTACAAAATTAGCTACAGTGACAGTAACACTCATTACCAACACCACAGCCGCCAGTGACTTTAACATCAGTATCGTACCGTTTTCCATTATCCTCATATTAATCAGTTTTCGCTGCTAGCAATATACCTGAAAAGCATATGCTCGTCTTTTAATGCACGCACTTGTCGTCAAATATACATGCAGACACTCTAATCGAGTATATTACTGTAATTAAAAATTTTAATTAAACTTTGTTATTTAGATTTGTACAATATATGCACATTGCGGACGCGGAAGGTGTGACGTCATTTTAATTACGTCGTTTAATGCAGTAGTAATAACAAAACGACTTTGATTAAATATCACTAGGTTTTGAATAAAGTACTATAAGATTATGTTTAAGATATAATATGAATTAAAGAGCGTAACTCCACATAATGTTTGTTTTCATGTTAATATGATTTTCAAAGAAAACGTATGTGTTTTAACGATTTAGCTATACTAGTCTTAATGTATTATGATAATAAACTTTAAGAGCAGGGATAACAATAAGAAAATACTTCTTTTTTGATACGATACCTGTCGACTTATTCCATGAAAATAATTCAACTGCCGCACAAGATATAGATTTTAACGTCTAGGCAAGCCATCTGCCGTATATTTATCCCATAATAACTGTAAAATCAATCAAAGCATTGAAATATAGTATATATTTGTTCCATTGACGTATCGACATTTACATTCAAAATAAGTTCAATACTGTTAAATCAACAACGATATTCGCTATTTTCACGCTGTCAAGAATAGGTAGTTATCAGCTCTGAACGATGTTTGCCAGTTCAATCAAATATACTGAACAGCAATGAACTATCCAGATGTATAACTGGGGTATCTTTCAACATTTTTTTTTTAAACTTGACTTGTTTCTTCATACCACATTACACTTGAAGAACTTCACGTGTTAAAATTAAATAATCGACCAACCGTGAAGTAAGTAGTCCCACAATAGCTGTTTTACACGAACTTCACGTGCGCGTGTAATTAACAATTTTCTTTGTGAAATTTTATTGTCACTGGAAACATTGATGACTGATTCACTCGAAAAACATATGGTATTGGCCAAATTCACTGATGGACCAGTCCATTTTAGAAATTTAGCAGGCTAAAGGTTAAAGTTCCATAAGGCTTTCACATTTCATACTTCTCATTTTATAGTTTCTATATATTTTACTGTGTAAAATGAGAAACGGGAAATGTGAATTTCATCTTTCATATTTATCACTTCACGATTTCGATAGTTTTACCAAAGTTTAGAAGTGTGAGGTATAATATGAGAAATATGAATTTTACATTTCCCATTTCAAGATTTCGATACCAACGTTAATAAGTGCGAAGTAAGAAATGTAAATTTCACATTTCACACTTTTAATTTAATAGTTTCTATATGTTTTATGGTGCAAATTGTAAAACGAGAAATAGGAAATGAGAATAATACTAAAATATGAAGTCACTACCGGGCTTTCGTAACTAAGCTATCAATTCATTTCCCTAATACTAACTATTTCAATAGATACCGTACTTTGCATACTCTAGCCTGGTAAACTACAGAGCTGCTACCTCTTTAAGAGGTATACGGTAAACTGCTCTGTCGCAACTTCCGAGGTAGTGCACGTCGCGATAAAAGAACATCAACAAAGGTGAGTGTCATCATATTTTTTTTATTTTATTTTTTTGCATTTTTACAAGCAGTGTATCGAATATCAAAAATCGGGGAATGGTAGGCGATGTAGATATGATTTAACTTTACAGAGAACTTTAAGTTTGCTAATTCATTCTTAATTTGTGGTCGTGGTGATGTTTACCAACAAGCTGATTTAGCAGTAAATTTGGTCATTTCGTCATGAAAGCACTTTCATTGTCTAACTTAACTTAGGCGTGAGATAGCTGTAAAATATACAATGCATTTGGAAATAAAATATGTATCGAAAATGGTTTGGGAGTAGAATTATTCACTTTTTTTGTGAGAGATGGCTCTGTCGTGAAGGAGATAGTCATGTCGCTAAGGAGATAGCTCTGTGTTGCATGAACAGAGCTCGGTGTTCATAATTTAAACTTTAACGTTTTAATATTTACCTTGTATGTCCTCATTTGAAATAATATAAGGTTACTGTTCCATTTGATAAACATATGTATGAATTTTCAGTGTATTGTTTTTATAAAGGTTTTTCATGAGGTTATAATTGTAAATTTTGAATAGTTGTACATCTGTTAACCTTTTTGCTCAGGTGAGTTATTGTGATCGCTCGATGTCCGTCGTCAGTCGTCTGTCTGTCTCTCTGTCAACATTTAGCTTGTGTATGCAATAGGGACATTTTTCAATTAATCTTCATGAAATTTAGTCAAAATCGTTGTCTTGTTTAAATCTAGGTCAAATAAGAAAATGTGTTATTTGGGGTCAAAAACTAGGTCACTAGGTCAAATTAAAGAAATACCTTATCTATGCAATAGGAACTGCATTTACACGTTGTCTTTATGAAAGTTGATGAGAATGTGTGTCTGGATAAAATATAGGATAAATTTGAATATTGGTTAACTGGAATAACTTGGTCACTTGGTTAAATCAAAGGAAAGCTTTGAGTATGTGATAGATGCTGCAGTTTTTCGATGGATTTTCATGAAATTTGGTCAGAATGATTGCCTTGGTGAAATCTAGGTCAACTTTTAATATGGGTTATCTTGGATCAAAAACTAGGCCACTAGGAAAAAGAAAAGAAAAACATTGTGTTTGCAATTGGAACGGTTTTTATACCGGATCTTTATGAATTTTGATCAGAATGTCTGTCTGGGTGAAATCTAGGTAAAATTGAAATATAGGTAATCTTGGATAATGCAGCCCCTACTGAATCCACAAAGTTTTTCTTTGATTTTACTATTTAGTTTACCAGGCATGATACTGAAGTCCATATATCCAACTCTTCCTTCTACAGATCAAGCTGAGAGGTCAGTGACAAAGTGTAATGCATACTATTTTGATCTAGTAGTCAAGATGTGAAATTGTTTACACACATATAGCCATCATGAGAAAAGCGTGCATTTTACCGAAGTTCAACTTTGAATGTACGCGTTGCGGTGCTACATTAGAACGTTTGCAATTAAAACAGTTTGTGTTATTTTACTCTTGTCATGTCAGAGATCTATGGATTAATTTATAGGCATGTCTCCACCGACAGTCATTGCAGGGGTCGAACGTGTTTGGGTAAGTTGACATTTTAAGGGGACGCATATTGCTACATTCACAGTTCATACAGCAATGCGGAAAGGGTGCATATTCAAGAAATCGATGGTGGGAAAATAAAAAACATATTCCTAAACTGATATAATACTGATGGACACCTGTAATATTCAGTATTTTGTGGATAAGGATGTGGTACTATGAATGTAATAGGAAAACAGAGGTGTTTGTGAAAGTACATTCAACACAAAATATTAAGCTTTTGTATAAGGAAAAAACAGGTTTTTTACAATAACAGTGTTCCAAATAATGTTGAAGGGATGAGATTTTCTTTCTAACACACCTGGTTTGCTTAAACATGTAAAAATTTAACGCCACGTCAGTTCATATCGGGATGGACGCCATATTTCTCATTGACAAAAAATGTAAACAAAAAAAATCAGAGTGGAATTAACATTGCAAGGACATAACATGACATTCTACACAATGAATACCTTAGAACAGATATCTAAGATGCCACACAGGTCAGGCGGGTTAAATGCATAATGTCGATCACTTGAAATTCATCTTGAAAAGGTGTTAATTTTAGTTTGTTTACATGGTTTTTAATTTTCCACGACTTCTCGGCGATTCACTGCAAATGTATTACTGTGCCGGGAAAAAGGGTAACTCTAAAAAACAACGGGCAACTTAGGTGTAGCACTTAAAACGTTTTAAAAAAAAACATGTCGATATTAAATTTGTTACAAAAAAGAACCATTCGATTTTCGCTTTATATTAGAAAATTATTAATTTCGTGGACATTGTCAAAAAAATTACTACAGTGCTACTTTGCCAAAAACGGGTTTTCCGCTTCAGCTGTGAGGCATTTCCTTTAACTTTTGACAACAATAACAAAACCAAAAAAATCATAAGTCACTAATAAACCGACTTATTTAAAATCAGGTAGTAAATTGTTTTACAACATTATACAGGGTTCTACGTTTGAATAAATTTTATCAACTGAAAAAAACCTTAACACTTTTACATGATTTTGCTTTACAAATTTTGACCCCATTTTTTTACTGAATGACAGCATTCTCGGCAACTCGTGCAAACAGATTTATGAAAAGTTGGGTGGAAATTAAAGGACAAATTAAAATGAATTAAGTGGGGATAATGATTTCGTCCAGTTTGATCATTCATTGACATTCCTCTTGTATTAAGAATTTTTTGTGAAAAAAATTAGAATTTCTTTTGCCTAACACATTGATTGGCCCTCTCAACCAATTTCATACCTTATTTGGGGTTTTTTTAAGACAGAGTTTTTTAAAAAGTTTTTGAATGTGTTTTGTTTTTTAAAGTCTTGCAGTTCATGAATACCAAAAAAAATAATATGGCAACATTCTGGGCCTTTTTTGTAACCACAGACTCGTAATGAAAAATTTTTAAATGTATGGGGGAAATATACTCTTTTAGTTTGTAATGTGGCTTTCCCTTGCCCACCGTTTTTTTCTTATGCCTACTTTTTAAAAAAACTAAATAATGTTTTTAGCTCACATAGCCAAATAAAAAAGCAAGACGTGAACTTTTTTACATTTTTTCTTTAAATTAAACTTAGGACTTTGAAAAAGTTTGGACAAAGAAAAAGCATATTTTTTTCGCACCAAAAAGTCTTAATTTTTTGACTTGAATGACACAAAAACTTTGTAATTAAACAAAACTTTCTTGTTTCTTTTTCCTTTTTTTATTTTATGAGCAATCCTTTTTTACTTATAACAGTTGAAACAGTATTCTTTCTTTTTCCCAAAAACCGTGTATTTTTTTTGCAGAAAAAATTTTATAATACCCCCCACCCACTTTTTTCTAATTTCAAAAAAACGCCCCCTTAAAAGAGCAAAAGGTTACTTTGACAAAAATGGCGGAATAACCGTAAAAAAAGATAAAAGGAAAAAGTATTGTTTTTAAAAAAAATTTTATATATTTTTTTTCAACAATATCATCGGGGGGGGGAAAATGTTTCAGCTGTATAAATTTTTGCCGTTTTAGAAAACTATTCGTATAAAAAATTTTATTGAGTGAAAATTTAGAACTTTCGCTTTCTCACAAACGAAATTTTTAAAAAAAAAAACATCAATTTGGTCATTTGGGTCGGGAAATTTTGCTTTTTTTATTTTTTTTTATGAAATTTTGACTAGAACGGGGGCCCTTTAAATTTGTTAGTCATTGATGCTTAACTGTCGCATGCCAAAAAATGTGGTGACGAATGCAAAACAGTTGGTTAAACTACATGTACGCTCAGATTAATTGTGTTTCATATATTTGGCACTACCGGGGTAATTTTTTCGTATTGCGAATACCGGTATTTGAAAAATTTCAAACGACCTAAATCAAAATCAGGGCCATTTACCATCAAAATGCCCCTCCATTAAATTTTTTATCAAAACCAAAGTATCTCTAGTTTTTTTGCAAACATACTTTTTCTGGTTCAAGTGACCTCACAAATGACCTACCGCCCTTTAAACTTAAGAGGGTCATCTACCGGGGTAAAATTAAAACCCTTCTATTAAATTTCATCATCTTTATCCAACGCCCAAAATTTTCGTCCGGAGTAAAATAAAAATTGTTTGTTTTTGGCTTTATTTGACCCCTTAAAAAACCTTTTGACCATTTCTAAAAAAAACCCAAAGTCAAGCAATTAAAAAAAAAAAAAATAAAAAATTTTTTCATAGTACTATATAAAACCTATAGAAAAAATATGTTAAACACTTCTCCCAAAATTTTTACCAAAATCCTGCCAGAAAACAGAGTACCCGAGAGATAAAATGTAAAAAGGTTTGGCCTAATATAACATACGGAAATAAAAATAGTGTGGTTGAATTTAGACCACATTTTTTTTTTCTTTTAAAACACCTTCCTACTTCCTTTTTTTGTAACCTTTTACTAAAAAAAACAACTGTTAAAGACATTAAAAAAGACAAAAAAGGTACACATACCAAATAATACTTTAATTTTTTACCCCATGAAACAAAAAAATTTCAAACTAAAATAACCAGACCGGGAAAACCCAAATCAAAATAAACAATTATAAAAAGGCCGGGTTTTTTAAAAACTGTCCCCCTTTAAAAATTAAAATTTAAAAAAAAAAAAAAAAAATATCTCCCTTTGTTGAAATTCATAAAAATTTTTCTTAAAAAAATATTGGAAATAAATTACTTTAGGGTTGTTATTATTTAAAAAAAAAAGTAATTGAAAAATTTTAAAAAACACAAAAAATAAAATTATAAAATTTCAAAACCAAAAACATTATTATAATAAAAAATATACACTATATAAACTTTTATACATTGAGTCGAGTTGTGTTACGCTTATTCCGGAAGTTTATCGACGTTTCCTTGTTTTTTTTTAAAAGGGATTTGCAGTATGGTTTTTGTACTGGTCGTCTTGTCTTTACGGTTACAGCCTGCGTTATGACTTGACGGGTTGGCACATAAAGAATTTTTCCGTAAATGCGTGATAGCACTTCGTTTTGTCTCTTTTTTGGGGAAGGGTTTCGGGGGGCAACAAACGGGGTTGAAGGTGTTTTCGGGCTGAAAAACCGGGGATTTTTGATGTTTTTGGAAAAACCACTGTATGGTGACCTACCGATGGGGCTCAGGAAAGACTAAGGTTAAAAACCCGCGTCGGGTGTGCACGAATAAATTCTACCGGGCTCGGGTTAAATAAAGTACGCAACACGGCTTTTGCACTTTTTTAACAAACAAACAACTGAAATCACTAAACCGTTTAGTATGCCATGGGCATAGCATGATTACATCCCTTTTTTGAATATTTTTTCAACCTTTCATCGTCGAATGGTTTCATTGTTTAAAAACATTTACAAACATAGTTTTTAATGTTTACAACAAAAAACCGCTTTAAGGTATTAAGCTTTAAGTTTTATCATTATTCGTGTTAACCCACAATTTAGGAGAGTATAAGTAAATGGGCGTCGGGGCCACTTTTTAAATTTTAAAAAAAAATAATTTATAAAAATCAACAATTTTCAAAAATATTTTTAAATTAAATTTAAAAAGTAACCAAACACCTATTTACTTTTCTACTTTTAAAACTATATTTCTTTAAAACAATTTTTTAATTTAAAAAAACAATTATATTTTTTAAAAAAATTTTTTAAATTTAAAACAAAAAGATATTTTTTAAAAAAAATAATTTATCTTGTTTGTTCTTTTGCTCTTTGATTTTTAAAACTTTTAGTATTTTATACAATAAATCGACAACGTACTTTTCTTGTAACTTTTTAATAAAAAATAAACAAAATTTCCCAAGACACATTTGATTTGTTTGGGTTTAAAAAAAACATAAATAATGATTTTTTAAAAAATAAAATATTTTGTTTGAAAGAAAGAAATTTACTGAAATTTAAAAAACCCCCCATTTGTTAAAAACAAAAAAGGGGAAAAAATGATAAGGGGCTACTTGTGGCTCTTGTGGAAGAATAAATCAAAGTTTTTAAAACACATGACAGCAGGTAATTAGATATCCAAAAAATGTTACCTTTATTCCCTAAAAAAGGGTTAACACTTCCCGATTAACTTTGGGGCCAAAAAAATTTTTCAAAAAAGGCCTCCGTAAACAACGGAGCAGTAGTAAAAACCCACGACGTTTTGCTATACAGCGTGAAAAAAAAGGTACTTTTGGAAAAAAAAAAAGCTTTCCAAATTTTAAAACACAATCAAAAACTTTGGGGGAAAAATTTGAAAAACATTTTTTTAAAAACCTATAATTAAAAAAACGAAATACAAACTTGGCCCCGGGACATAATAAAAAAAAAGGGGAAAGGGGGGTATACTCCCCCCCAAATAAATTGGAGTGGAATTAGCAAAAGAATTACAAAAACCCAAATTTTAAAAGAAAATTTGGGAAACGAAGAGTGTATTAATAAAATTTGATGAACTTGTCAGCGTTTTGTTGACATGAAATTTTTTAAAAATACAAAAAAGGGAGAAAAGTACTTGTTAACCGTTATTAATATTTAGTAAATATGCTTGGTTATTCCTTAAAAAAAAAAAACCGGAGAATCTTACGAAGCTTTTAATAAAATTTTTTTAGAAGGAGAATTCAGGGACAAAAGTCCCCCAAACTGAAAGGATTCCACAAAATTTATGGGAGTGAAGGAAAAAATTTTATAAAAAAAGTTGAATCATTTTTGAATAAAAATAGATTAATATGTACCATACTTTAAAAAGGAAAGGGCTGTAGTAATCAAAAAGATTTAATAAAGTTTAAAAGAAAAATTTGGGAAAATTTTTCAGCAAATAAACTTATACTTATTTAAATAATTTGCAGGATATGGTTGAAAATATAACAAAAAAAAAACACTCTATATAAAAATGACCCAACCGAACCCATAAAAACTTAAAAAAGGTACTTTTTATTTTAAATTTTTATTGTCGTTTAAAGATCCCAAAAGAGAAAACCAAAAAATTAAAAAATTGGTATGTGTTCGTTTAAATAAATTTAAAAGACTTTTTAAAAGAGGATATAACCAAAACTGGACAGGGGAAATTTTTTAAAATTTTAGGAATTAAAAATAAAAACCCCAGAACATCCTATTAAAGATTTAAATGATGAAATAACAAGTTCATTTTATGAACAAGAACTTTTTACTACCAAGAAGTTTTAGAATAAAAAATTATTAGACGAGACTATAAAAAAAAACAACTTTAGTAAATGGAAGGTTACAATGAAAATTTAAATATTTGGGTTCCGTTTAGTAAATTGGAAAAATTTTAAAATTTGAAAAATTATTATAAAATATAAAAAATATCAAATTTCTAATTGAGGACTCGGTACCCCCGCGCTGCCCTGGAATAAAAAAATAGATCAAAAATTTTATTCACCAACTAAACTATGCGGGCTTACAAAAAATTTAAAAAATTTTTGTGGGAGATAAATCAGGATTAAGATTACAGCAGGTATTTTTGGTTTTGGGCTGCATTACACTTTTTTCCGCTGTTCCATATTTAGCATTGCGGGTGCTTTTCCCCATCAGTAATTCCATATTTCAAAAAAACAAAATTTTACGACAAAAAATTTATTTTAAAAGCACATCACACAAAATAAAACAAAAAAAAAAAAGCCGTTTGCGGCTTTACGTTCAAAACCCCTAAAATCCAGAAAAAAAGAAGAAAAAAAAGTTATTCAAGATTTTTTTTAAATACTTTTAGAAATGCAAAAAAAAAAAAATATTTAAGGCCTTTTTAAAATTTAATAAAAGTTTTTAAACAAAACGGATAAAGGAAAAAGGGGGGAATAATATTTTTTAAATTGTTTTTTTGTGTAAGTTTTTTTCTAAATTTATAAAAATGTTTAAAAAAGATAGATAGAATGATTAGCCAAAATTACTAGGCTTAGAGAAATAATAATCCAATAAAGATTCAAAAAAAAAAAGTTTCTTAAAAGAAAAAAATGTTTTTAAAAAAAACTTAAAAAATAGCGATGAATAAAAAAATCATGTCATTGATAATTAAAAAATTTATTGACCTTACTATCAGAAAAAAAAAAATTTAATTTAAATGGAAAGGGGGTTTTCTATTACCGAAGAAGAAAATACTGAAAGGTTATGTATTCCCCCCAGACAAATAATTATGAAACAACCAAAAAAGGTTATTGCAATAAATTGTAGTAAAAACGGAAAAAAAAAAAAAACTATTTATCAAAACCTCAAAAAAAATTTTAATTCTAAAAACGAAGCAAATTTTTGGGAAAGGGAAAGGAGGCAAAATTGGAAGATAAAAAAAACGGGGAGAAAAATATAAATGAAATTATATAATTTTTAAACCGAGGGTGCTTTTTTGTCCAAAGTTTTTACTAATATAAATATAAGGGAAATCGAAATCACAAAAGGATTTATAAAAAATTTTGAAATGAAAATTAAATTTAAAAACAAGATCCAAAAATAAATTATTTAAACTATAAATATCATTTAGTATTCTTAAATCTAAACTTAAGTTTTAAAAGGTATAAAAAAAAACGTTTTTTTAAAAATAACCTTTCAAAAATGATAAGGCTGATCAATATAAAAATCAGCCATTTCCAATCAAAGGCTTAAAATTTTAAAAACAAAAACAAAAAAAAAACTTTGCGTACGCTTTGATAAAAATAAACAGAATCGGTAATTGGATATCTGAAGAATGGGCGGAGAATAAATCAGTCGATTTCCCTATATAAATAATAAAAATATAACCTTTCCCCCGTTTCCTTTTAATCGGAAATTTCCCGAAAAAATTCAAACCAAATAAAAGGATTGATAAATATAAAAAAAAAAAAAAAGAATGTTTCATGGTGCCTTTTTGGGCATGTAAATTTCCTGTTAAAACTTTGAAAGATTTTTCTAATAAAAGAAACAATGAAAAATTTTGATTACACAGGAAAAAATTTTCCTTTACTTTAAACAAATCCAAAATAAGTTTTTAATAAAATTAATTTTAATTTTTTGGTATGAAAAAACCTTCGGTGTCTACCCTTATACATTCAAAGAGTGTTTTAAAGACCACTGTATTATTTTTAATTTCTAAAACCCCCAAATGTATGTTAGTTACCATTAAATCATTATGTGGGGATCAAGATTTTTGCGACTAATTTTTACAAAAAAAAAATTTGCATGAAAAAAACATTTCTGCAAAATTGCTTGCAAATTTTACAAGTAAATTTTTTTTAGATAACCCAAAAGAAAATTGTCTTGCTATCAAGGGGCACGGCTTTTAAAGATGCCTCCTGTTTTTCTAGCAAATAAATTTAAAATTTATAAAACAATTGGCGACCTTTGTAATTTGCTGTTTTTGAGCATTAACTCAAAAGGTGTCTTCACAAAACCTAATTCTGACCCCTTTACCGAGGAATATCAAAGCATTTTGACTGGGGCAAAGGGGTATAAAGTATCTTTTTTTAAGACACAAATATACCAAGCCAACACAGGCTAAAAGGGGACCTGATCTTTTTTAATTTATAGAAAAAATCCCGAGAAGAAAAAAATTGTAAAAAGTATTAAGAAATAATTTTAAATAAATTTTTAAGATGTCCGGAAAAGAAAAAAAATTTTTAAAAGACAAAAACTTTCATATATGCCAAAAAAATATAAAAAAATAAAAACCCATAAGGACCTTTTGCCTTTAAAACGGAAAATTTAGAGAGCGCTCACTCAAGTGCAACATTAATTTTTTTTTAAACAAAGAAATACCAGTTGTATTTCAAATTTTGGGGGTTATGACTCTCATTTTATTATGCAAAAAATTGGAAATTTAAAAAAAAAATAACAAAAATTTCCTAAAAATAGGGAAAAATTTAAATGGCGTTTTATGAAAAGTGACTTGAATTTATTGTTTCTTTTCAATTTTGTCTCATCATTTTGATTTTTTAGTAAAAATATTTCTAAATTTAAGTTTTTTAAATCGAATTTAATAAAAATAGAATTTTTAAAAGTCAGGAGCTTATCCTTTTTACTAAGGTTCTTTTTAAAAATTAAAAAAAAAAAAAAATTCCCAAATAAAAGGAGTTTATCTTCATTAAATGAAAAAAAATTATTTCTGATGAAAATATGACTCCCCAAAAAATTTTGGAAAAAGTTTAAAATTAAAAAAAGGGAAAAAACCCAAAAATCTTTACCTAAAACAGACGTTCTGCTTCTGAAGACCTTTAAAAATTTTTAAAAAAATTTTTAAATGGGATTATAATTAAGACCCCGTCTTTTTTTTCATCCTGGGTTGGCCTTGGGATGCTATGTTAAAAATGACAAAAAATAAAATTAGATTTAATTCAGATTAGATAGTATCGTTTTAGAAAAAGGCCTTAAGGGGTTTTAGTTTTACAAACCTTACAGTAAAAAATAATAAAAATAAAAGTTATAAAAAAAAAAGAGAAATAATATATTCTTATTAATGCGAATAATTTATAGGGTTGGGCCATACCAGTCTTTACCATCTGAAATTTTTAAAAATGCCCCCGAAAAGAAATTTTAAAAAAATTAAACAAAGGGTAAAACCAATTTATAGTTGAAGTGATTTTTACTACCGAAAATTCTTTCTTTACAAAAATAAACCCCCACTAGCGCCAGAAAAAATTATTTCCAGATTAATGGTTATCTAATTACAGAAAAAAATTTAAAAGAAAAATTTGAAATAGGAAAAGCAATGTAAAAAAGTTGGTTCCACTTTGAAGAAAAGAAAAATTTATTTGGGTTCATTATAAAACCTAAATTTATACATTGGGTTTAAAATAACCAAAATTCATGGGTTTTTTTTAACCCTTTTGTAAATTTCCGGTTAAAAAGAATATATAGTTTTTTAATCCCGAAAAGATCTTCTAAAAAAATTTCCTTGAAAAGGATTTTTTTAAATTAATGAAAAACTCTGAACGGTAAGACTAGGAAATTTGAAAAAAGGGTTAACATTAAAAAAAACCCATTGAAAAATTTTTTAAAAACATGTTGCACGCCCAAACATTTACAGGCAAAAAAATTTCAATGATAATTTTATTTGGAAAAATAAATTAAAAAAGCTATTATTAAATAACCCAGTTTGGGGGAATGGTTTATTAATTTATCAAAATCTAAGACGTTTTCCTTACAATTATAAAAAAAAAAAAATGGAAATTCAGCGAAGTTGTTATTCACTGACACGATTCCTTTGCAAAAAAAAAACCAAAGATGCTATAAGACTTTAAAAGATAAAGAATTTTTCGTAATAGGATTATCAAAAAATTTAAAAATTTTTATTTCAATGAAAAAAAAAAAGTAATTAAAAAATTTTAAAGATAAACTGCTGGCACCCAAATATTATTTTTGGTTTACGGACAAAATTATTCTTTTTTGCAGAAAATGAACAAAAATTAAAATTTAAAGGAAAAAAAAAAAGTTTTGTAAAAAAGCAATAACGCAAAAAATTAAAAAGTTACTTTTTTAACTCACAAAAAGAAAGCATAAATTTTAAATTTAAAAAATAAAAAAATCATAACATTTCTAGTTTTTGTTATAAATAAACCTCACTTCATGTTTATTAAAAGATATTCTTAATACGGATTATACCGAAGCATTAAAAAACAATAATCTTAAAAAATATATTATGAATTAAAACCAAAAAATAATTTTGAATTAAATCAAAAAATAAAAAAAATTTTAAAAATCTTTTTTATGATTTTTTTTTAAACATCTTTTTGATGGTTTTTGGTATTTTTTAAACATCTTTTTTGATGGATTTTTGGTATTTTTTAAAAATCTTTTTTGATATTTTTTAAACATCTTTTTTGGGGGGGGTTTTTTAATATTTTAAACATCTTTTTTTAAACATCTTTTTGATTTTTTTAACATCTTTATGAGTGATTTTATAATTTTTTAAGGGGAAACAAATTTCACAAATAAAAACCATAATTTTAAATTTAAAATTTTTTCATTTAAAACCCTAATAGAAATAACACATCATGTTAAATTTTAGCATAATTAATAGAAAAAGATTCATTTTTTCTCTTTTTGGGTTTTACGTAACTTTTGAAGAATTTCTTTCTTTTGTTTTTTAGTTGTAAATTTTTTTCTCCTTTTTCAATTTTAAATTGCCAAAAGAATAAAAAAGAATTTAAAATTAAATTTTTCTTATTTCCATTTTGACTAAACCCGGGCTAGCATTTTCAACTTTCCCTTGAAAAATCCCTATCAGTATCTTGTGTTCAAAGTTAAAAACAAAGAGGTTTTCTTTTTATTTTTTGTCGTATTTTCTTACTTTTTTATTTATATTATTAAATATCCCAATAATTAATTATTCCCTTTAAATAAAAAAACAGTAATTTATTAAAGTTTTAGTTAACAAGAAAGAATCTTAACATAAATTCCTGGGGCTATAGTAAATTGAATTCCCCAAAAAAGTTTTGGATCAATCCAAAATTGTAAACAATGTTTCCCTTTCTTTAAATTTAATTTTAATTTTTTTTTGGGAAACAGAAATTCATTTACGTCCCAAAAAAATAACCGCTCCACCAGAAAAATGCATTCAAAATTACTATGCTCGGGGGGGAACCAAAATATGTTAACTTCAAATTTATTCCCCCTTTTTTGAACTTGAAAAACACTCGCTTCATACCCCGGGGATCTTTTATTTTTGACTGTTTTTTAAAAACTTTTATAATCTGTTATCTTTAAATCTATTCCAATAATGCAAAAAATTTGGGATTTAATACCTTTTTTTGTAAAAGTTTATTTCAATGCAATTTCTCCCCCCAATATATCTCATTAACTGTTGCATATAATATTCAAAAAGAAACACTTCACGTCTTACTTTTTTTAGTTCTTCTTTCATAGTTTTATATTTTTTTTTCATTTCAAGAATTACTTCAGCAAATCACAACTCGTTTTTTTGTAGCAACTTTAAAGCAACAAATTTTCAAAAACCCTTTGTTCACAACGGTTTTTTTTTTTAAGAAAACATTTTTTTTCTTTGTAATTTCTTGGGTTAGTAAAATTACTTTGGGGATTTGCATAAATTTATTATCCTTGTTTACTGAATTTTAAACAGAGTCCAGATCTTTTTTTTTTTTTTTTTAATTTATCATTTAATTCGTTTATATCTTTTGTAAAAACCGTAAATTTTTCTTTAATCTGCGTACTTTAAAAAATGACTGTGTCAACAACTAATCAAAATCCGAGTTGTTTCTTTAAATTTTCTAGCGATCTTAACTTATTAATTTCTTCTCCTTGTTTAGCGATTTTTCAACTACAAGGGCATTCATTTTTTTTTTTTCAACTTTAGCATTAAAATCTTCTTTTAAATTTTTTGTAAAATTTCTTAAGTCTGATACTTTTAAAATTATACGGTTTCAACAATCTAAAACCAATTTCGAATTTGTTTTTTAAACTCTCTATTTTGAATTAAACTCTTCTTTAAATTTATCTATGCGTTCATGACACGCCTCTTTGTGAAACTCCCCCTCCGTTCAGAATATTCTGCAATTTATTTGAAAAGATCGAGTAAAACTTGGGGTTTTTTTTTTTTAAATCATATTTTATTTATTTATTCTGCGATTTTTAAAATGATACAATTTTGTAATTTTTTTTTTTTTTGGCTTCAATAATCTTTTCTTTTTTTTTTTTCATTTAAAACATACACTTTTAAATCTTTAACTTGATTGATAAATTTTCAAAATTGGTTCTAAAACTTTCTTTATGTTGTCACTTTAAATCAGATTTCTCCAAATTTTTTAAAAAAATCAACCATAGCTTCATTTCTTTTTCAATTTTATCTTGTAATTAACTATTAATAACAATTCTTTTTAAAATTTTTTTTTTCTTCATTTTCTTACTTCTTTTCTAGTGTTTTTTTTATAATTGATGTCTTCAAATCATAGTCATCTTTACACTTTTAACTTTTTAAACACAAATGTCTTAAAGCTCGTTGGGTTTTTTCTGGGTCTCCTAATTGATTATTCATTACCCCCATATCCAAAGCTTTGTTCATTGTGTTAAACAAATTCCTTATTTCTGGAAGATATGATTCTGTTTTCCCTTTTTTAAATTTTTTGAATTGTTTTTTAGTAGCATAAACGCTAAATCAAATCAAAATTTTAAATTTACTTTAAAGAGGTTTACTTTTTCTTTTACAAACTTAAAAATTTCCCCTCTTTTTTTACCCGTAAAGTTTTTTCTTTAAAAAATTTCCCAGTTTGTCAATATTAAAAAATCTATTTTTTTTTGTTGCATTAGCGAGGGTTAGGGGTTTTTTAAATTTTTTTCATTTCAAATCTATCATTTTCCCCCTTTTTCCCGGGGCTTTCAAATAAAATAATTTAACAGTTAATACGATATCTTTTGGGGTTTTATATAAGACGAATTAAATAAATAACCAAAGTTTTTAAAAGTCCTTTAATAAGTATTTTGTTTTCATTTAAAAACCTTTTTAAAACTTCACATACAAAATCACAAATATTTCTACTTTTTTTTTTTCGATTCAAGATTCTCACAGGGTTTAATTTGGTCAGAATCACTGAATATTTGAGTATTTCATCAGGATTAATTTCAATTTTTTTTGCAAAAATTTTGTTAAAAAAATTTTGATTAAAAACTTTATTTTAAAATTTTTCTGATTTTTAGCATATAAGTTTTTTTATCATAATATATTTTGGGGGTTTTTTAACATTTGTATTAAAGTGTTTGTTTTACCAACCCAAGATCCCCAATTAACTTCAAAACAGAAACTGGGATAAAGGGATAATTTTTTAAAAAGTTATTATCTTTTTTGATCTAATTTGGAATTTCCATTAATTATTGTCATTATTATTTTGTATTATTTTAAATTTTTTTTTTTTTTCTTATTTTACATTTCTTACTTATTATATATAAATGCAAAACAAAATTAAAGAAAAAAAAAAAAAAACTTATCGGGAAAAAGAAGGGCTCTTAAGAAGAATAAAAGAGAAAAATTAGAAAACCAGAAAACGGGGTAGGAACTGAAAAATTTTTAAACCAAATTTCTGAAGGAATAGAAAGTCCCAAAAAAAACATTTTCAAATCTTAAAAGCATTACCTGGATTAAAGACAATTTGCGTTTTAGGTTAATAAAAATTTAGAAAAATTCAGGGTTTTACCCAGCATTCTAAGAACCACCGCCATTTTCTGGTCTCCAAAACGGGGAAGGAAAAAAAAATACAGGGAAAAAAACAAAAACCTACGAAAAAAATTAAAAAATACTGAAAATTAGAAAAAGAACAAACTTTTAAAAACAGCTTCTTATTTACCATTCTTGGGAAGGGAACCTACTGGGATTTCTGAAACGATTTTAAAGATTAGAAGTTAGGAAGAGAAAAGATTTGGGGGTAACGAAAAAACGAAAATCGGAATTGGGGGGAAAACCCAAAAAAAAACAAAGTTTTAATAAGTTTTAAAAACTTTAAGAAAAAAACACACCCAAAAGGTTTGATTTTTCACCAAACAAAGACCAGAGAAAATCAGGGAAAAAAAAAAACAAAAAATGTATTAGGATAAAAATAAAAAAAATTCCCCAAAAACAGAAAAAAAAAAAAAGGAAAAACTTAACAGAAGATAAGAAGAAAATAAAATACAATTACAAAGAAAAAAGAGAAAAAGAATTCTTAGATCAATTAAATTCGTAAACAAAAAAAAAAAAGAAAGGATAAACATCATAATTTATAAATTTTCACCAAAAGGGCAATATGGTAAATTTATTAACTTAAAAAACTTATGTCAAAAAAAATTAATTTCTAAGGGGTAACTGGGAAAAGGGAAAAATTTAAAACCAAGGTAATTGATTTAATTTTTTGATTAAAAAAGATTAAAAATAATAAAAATATTCAACATTTAGAAAAATATTTAAAGAAAAACAAAAAAATCAGGGTTACCTACAAAAAAAAACATGAAATTTAAAAAAAAAATTAGAGGACAGGGTTTACTTTGCCATGTAATCCAGAAGAAAAGGAATGCTTGGATTAATTTGTGTTCGATTGATGCTGAAATAATATGAAGAACTAAAAAATGAAGGTTTAAATAATTAGAAATTTAAAAAAAAATTCACCTTTCCAGAACAAAATGAAAGTTATAAAAAAATTTTTTCTTGTTTATTTAAAAAAAAATTTTAAATAAATTTTATAAATGGGAAAAAAAAATTGATTAATTTTTAAACGTTAAAGTTACGAAAAAAATACCCCTAGTGATTTTCAATCGATTTTGGGCGTTCTTTTATTTTTGATAAAAAAAACTTTCTGTTTTGGTTTTTTGTAAAACACTAAACATTTTTGGCAAATATTGTGATGAATAGACAATAAAAGAAATTTGTTTTAAAAAATGGCAAGGATTTGGAAAAATATTATATTTACAAATGGTTCTTCAGTACCTGAAATTTTTTAAATTTCTAAGGGGAAAAATTAATAAGTAATGATGATTTGAAATTTTATAATCGACATTGCCCAAAAAGTTTGGAATTTGATTTTAAATAGTTTTAAGATTTTTTTTTCAAATTAAAAATAATTTTAAAATTTAATTTTAAAAAGTCCAAAAATTTTATACACTCTTGATTTTAGAAAAAAGCATTGAGAATCGAATGGGGATCTCAAAACCAATATAACTAACTCTGGGATACAATCATATTTATTGTGACTTTTTGAAATTCACTTGTTGAATGTAAAATTTTAGTAAATTATCTATCTTTAAAAAACAGCATCTTAAAGAGGTTATCCATTTACAAAAAAAACCCGGATAATTGGTATTTCTGAAGTTAAAAATATTATAAATTCAAAAGAATAAATTCAGATAATTTTGGGAGAATAATTTAATTTTAAAAAACGGGTTGAAACGTTTACTTTAATTTAAAAGAAATTTAATTTAAAAAAATTTATTTTTTTATAATGAGTAAAAAATTTATGATAAAAAAAAAGGAATATTTGTTTATGTTAACCTTACAGGAGAAAAATCAACGTGGATACCTGGGTCTCCCAGGCGCAGTCCTTGGGAAAAGGTACTTTGACACTTTAAAAGAAATTGCTTTCAAGTTCATCGCACTGCGGAAAAAAAACTTTGGAAAAAGCAGGAAAAACAGCACTTGAAAATGGAAAAAAAAGGTGGAACAGAAGTTGGAAAATTTGCTCGCGAAACTTTTGAAGCTTCACTGGGAGGGTACTAAAAAAATTTTGAAAAAAATTTAAAAAGAAACCTACTCCGGAGTTTTAATTTAATTTCAAGGAATTCAAGAATTAAAAAAAATAAGGGGGAAAATTTAAAAAAGATTAAAATTATGTCAGATCGGGGATTCACTCGAAAAAACCTTAAAAGATTAAATTTTTAAAAACTAAATTTTAAATTTAATAAAAAATAAAATAATAATAATTTAAAACAGTTTTAAAAAAAAAATTTGTGAAGTTGAAATAAAACCCCTTTTAATTTTAATACGCTTAAAACTGTCTTGGGAAAAGGTGTTAACAACAAAAAAAAAAGGGTATCAATTTACAATTTAATGAAGAAACCAATTTTGATTTGGTTTAATGGTTATTTTGAAGTAAGTTTTAAATAAATAAGCTTTCTGATGGTGCTATTATCTGGGGAGATCAATTGCTTTAAATTTAAAATGCGCTTCATTAATTTATCAGTTAAGGTTAAAAAAATGGGAAAATTGATATATTGTGAAAATTTTTATAAGGGGAGTAAAAATTAAGAACTGGTTGAACAAAAAATGATTTTCGAATCAAAAGGAACAAAATTTAAATTTTTTATTTTGACGTTAAGCTAGGCTGAAAGCAAAAAACCAACGAATTAATAAAGGTTTTGGTCTTAGAAAAGGATTAATCCAGGTGGTAAAGAGGTAAATGCTAAAATTCCACCCTAAAAAAATTATTCATTTTTTCAGGGTTTAGAAAAAATATTTTACCTCCAAGTCAAATTCAAATAATATTCAGCTGACAAATATGATAAATTATTTTTTAGCTAATGCTGCGAGCTGGTAGGGTAATTGTAACAAAATTAATCTATGGGTTTCCCCGTTTTGGTTTTAATGAATTTTTGGGCTTTAATTTTAATTGCTGAAAGATTTTCAAAAGCAAGATGGTCAACCTTCGGGGAAAAATCACAATCAACTGATACACAAAAAATTTAAACAAAATTTAGAAAAACGGGTGTGAAAAAAAACCACAACATGTATTTGTTTATTTTTAAAAAGACCCGATAAAATGATTCACAAAAACATAATCCGCATTTTTTAGATCAAAATTAATGCGCAAAAGTCTTGCACTTTTTAGTTCTTTTCGTCTTGAAGTTGGTAATGGGGTTTTTATCCAAAAAAGAATCACAAGTAATCAGAAATATGAGAGAATTGTTATTATTAAAAACAAAAAGAAAACTACTGGAATCTCTAAAAATTTAATTTCCCCAAAATTTGTTTGGATTTTTTCATTTTAAATGGAATATAAAAAGGGGTAATAAGGAAGATCCAACCAAATTTCATTACACTTTCGTTTAAATACACTTCCCGGTGCAAAATATCGTGTTTACGCAAATTTTATTGTATAAGAAAAAGTTGAAAAAAATACTATTGGAATGAACTTTTTACTGTTTAAATAAAAAAAAAATAAAAAGTTATAAGCATCAAATTTATTAATGTAAGTTAACCTTTCAGATGGACAAAAGAAAAATTTAGCTAAAGCATATACTAAAAAATCCAAAAATTTTAGTTAAAAAAATGAAAAAATTATGGAAAATTCCCCCTTTTTTTTAACAAAAACCAAATTTAAACAAATTGAAAAATCTATTGAAAAAGAAGGGGTTAAAAATTACATTTCAAAAAAAAAAATGTCCAGTCAAGGGCAAAAAAGGTGGTTTTTTAGGAGCTTTGGCTGGTTTTTTTAAGAAAAAAATTCTTCCAATGGCAGCAAAAAAACTCCCAAAAAAATTACTCCCTAGGGATTGGGGCCCTTTTTGGGGGTGGCCAGTACTGTTTAGTAATTCTTTTGGGAATGGTATGATTTCAGTAGCAATGATAAAGAAATATATATCACCATATCTTACCCTAATCAAAGAAAACCCCCGTAGGGCTGGGTGATTTAAATTAACACAAAACGAGACAAAAGGGGGCTTTTTGGGGAACGGCTGCAGTCTAGGAAACCTTTTTTTACATTTTGTTAACTGGGAAAGGGGAAAAGGGCCCGGGGGAAACAAGACTCGAGAGACCTACAGCAATTCCCCCTATTAAAAAAAATAAAATTTTTAAACAAACCTTTTCAACTTTGAAATAGAACAAGGAAAAAATTTAAAAAAAAACTTAGGGGGTATTTTGCAGAATAATTTTTAAAAATAAAAAAAAATGAATTTGGGAAAATAAATTAAGATGACCTTTGGACCTGAACAATTGGTTGTTTTTTAAAAAATAAATTTTGACCATTTGGACCTCCCCCACCAAAAAAGGTAATAAAATAATAAAAAAATATAAAATATAAAACGCTCAAAATCGACAAATCAAAGGGGCTCTGTTTACTAATTTTTTTATTTTTCAAAAAATGTTACAAACAAAGTAAAACCCTTGACGATTTATTGTTAAAAAACTAAAAGTAACTCAAAGAGCAAACGAACAAACTTTAAATTATTTTTTTTAAAAAAAATAACTTGTTTTATTTTTAATTAAAAGTTGTTTTAAAAAAAAAATAATTTTTGTTTTTTAAATTTAAAAAAGTTTTTAAAAAAAAATTACTTTTTAAATGTATATAGTAAAAAGGGTGTTTGGGATACTTTTTTAAAATTTAATTAAAAAAAAAAATTTTTTAAAATTTTTGATTTTTATAATTTTTTTTTTTTTTAATTAAAAATTTAAAAATGGCCCAACAGCCCTTTTTTCATACACTTTGGAGGGCGTAGGCAGTCTCCAGAAACCATTTTTTAATAATTTTAAATCATAAATATAAAAAACAAAAAAAAATTTGTGTAAAAAGAAAGGAAATTTTCTATTATAAAAACTCAAAGTCAACAAAAAAGGTGACTTATTTAAAGGGGCCCTGTGCATCCTGTGGTAATTAAAAAAAACCCAAATTTTTAAAAGTTCTGGGGGTGCAAAATTTATATTCCAAAGCAATGTTACCTTTTTGCCTAAAAAGGGTAAACCTTTCCCGGGTTTCGCTATTTTGGCCGGGGAAACCCCCAGAAATGGACCCCCGTAAAAGAACTGGGGCAGTATGAGGGCCATACTTTTTTCTAGACATCGGTGTAAAAAAGGTACAGCGACAAAAAAAAAAAGCTTTCCGACTTAAAAAAACTAAATCAAAAAAATTGGGGGAAAAAATTTCAAAACTTTATTGTAAAAACCATAATTTAAAAAAAATACAAACTTGGGGGGAAAAAGTCAAAAAACGGGAAAAGGGGGGGAAAATACCCCGATCACATAGAGGGGATGAATTAGAAAGATTATACAAACTATTAAAAAAAATTTAGGAAACGAAAAGTGATTGTTTTTGATTGATGATACTTTGGGCAGTGATTTTGTTGACATTCAAGCTTTTTTCAAAAAAAATAAAGGAGTAAGTCTTTTTAAACCCTTTTTGATATATTTAGTAAATACTTTGGGGTTTTTCCCTTAAGAATAAAAATGGAGAATCTGTTAAGAAGCATTTTAAAAAAAATTTTGAAGGACGATTTCCCGTAATTTTTTTGGTGGGTGAAGGAAAAAAATTTTATAAAAAAAAATTTGAATCATTTTTAAATAAATATAAGATTATATGTATCATACATTTAATGAAGGAAAGGCTGTAGTAATAGAAAGAATTAATAGAAGTTTAAAAAGAATAATGTGGAAATATTTTTACAGCAAATAATACTTATACTTATTTAGATAATTACAGGAAATGGTTGATAAATATAACAAAACAAAACACTCTAGTATAAAAATGACACCAACAGAAGCTAGTAAAAACTTAAATAAAGTTACTGTTTACTTTAATTTATATGGTAATTTAAAGATACCAAAGAGTAAAGCAAAATTTAAAATTGGTGATCGAGTTCGCTTAAGCAAACTGAAAAGACATTTCGAAAAAGGATATACACCAAACTGGACAGAGGAGATATTTATAATTTATAAAATTAATAATACAAATCCCAGAACATACACTATAAAAGATTTAAATGATGAAATAATTCAAGGTTCATTTTATGAACAAGAACTTTTACCTACTACACAAGAGGTTTTTAGAATAGAAAAAGTTATCAGACGAGACTATAAGAGAAAACAAGCTTTAGTAAAATGGAAAGGTTACAATGAAAAATTTAATAGTTGGGTACCATTTAGTGAACTGGAAGAAATTTAATTTAAAAAAATTTAATAATATAATTATAATAAATGAGTTATAAAAATCTAATTTCTAATAATGGAATAGAAACAATAGATCAGTTAATCATTCACTTAACTAAACTAGCTGCTGCTTACAGAAAAAGTTATAAATTTTGTGGGAGAGTAAGTACTGGGTTATATATTACAGCAGGTATCTTTTGTTGTTCAGCTGCATTAGCACTTGTTCCAGCTATTCCTATATTTGTAGCAGTTGCTGGCGCTGTTCCATCAGTAATTACCATATTTACTAATAGACTAAAACTTGACGACAAGAAATTTATTTTAAAAGCACATCATCACAAAATAAAACAACTAATAACAAAAGCACGGATTGGAAAAGTAAATAAAGATAAACCAAATAAAGTTATTCAGGATATTTTTACAATACTATTAGAAATGCAGAAAGAAAAATATTATTCAACACCTCTTGAAAGGCATATGAAGGAATTTAAACTTTACGGATATAAAAGCAAAAAGAAAGAAGAGTTGTATTAAAGATTATTAAAGATTTTTTCTATAAGTATTTTATATATAAATGAGAAAAATTATATCAGTTGAAGGTAATATTGCATCAGGAAAAAGTATGTTTTTAGATATTATTAAAGAATATAATCCTACTTTTAATATAATTCCAGAACCAATTCACGAATGGCAAAATGTTATGGCCCCAAGTTATAATTCATATAACCTTTTTGAACTTGCTGCTCAAGAACCTTCCAAATATTTATTTCCTTTTCAACTAACAACTTTAAATAGTCATATAAAAATGTTATCTTCTGCTAAACAGTTTGATGGCGTTTCTGTCCTTGAACGTTGTTATTTAACTAACAGTAACGTTTTTACAAAACAACATCACGACAACGGTGTTATAAATGACCCCGAGTGGGCAGTATACAATCTTTTCTTAACTGATCATATTATAAAACCATACGGAAAAAACCCAATTGATGGGTTTGTTTATGTTAAAACCGACCCAGAAATATGTTTTAAAAGACTTCAAAAAAGAAACAGAACGGAAGAAAACAAAGTTGGTTTAGATTATTTAGAAAAACTACACAAATTACACGAAGAATGGTTGAACAGAATGTCTCAAGAAGGTATTAAAATTTTTAACAGTTGATAACAATTTAGAAAAAATGACTTTAAAATCTTATTCAAAAGATATAGATAATATAAACAAATTTCTCAAATCAATATAATTTCTTTAGGTGCGTTTTTAAAGATTTTTTTCTATAAGTATATTATATATAGATGGTTAATAGAAAGGTAGATAGAATGATAATGCCAAAATTATCTAGCACTTTAGGAGAAATGATGAATCAAGACAAAAATTCATATAAGAAAGTTCTTAAAAGAAGAAATGTTATTAAATCAAAACTTGATCAAATAGTTAGCGATGAATATAAAAATCATGTCATTGATAAATTACAAAATGTTATAGATCCTTATCTTTTAAAAAATAATTTATTTGAATGGGACTGTGGTTGTCTATTAACTGAAGAAGAAAATGCTGAAAGATTATGTGATTGTCCCAGACCAAATAATATTCGAAACAATCCTAAAAAAGTTATTTCAACCGATTGTGATACTAATGAAGAAAAAACATATAAAAGCACTTATGCAGCATCCAAAGACCTCGATATTAATTCAGGGTTAATAACAATGTGCTGCAAAGGAAAAACCAAGTTAAAAGTGGAATTATCAAAAACCAGTGGAAAAAGATATAAATTTAAATATTTTATTTCTTCTTAAACTTTATTTATTTTATTATTTTTTTAATCCTTTTTTCCTTAGTGATTTTTTTTTCTAAATATAATATATAGATGGAAATTGAGAGAGCTACAAAACAATATTATAAGAAATTTGAAATTAAAATTACATATAGACAAGATCCAAAGAATCAGTTATATTTAACTATAAACGACTCTTATGAAATGCTTTTAATCTGAACTTAAAATTTTAAAGGTATAAAAATAAACGTGTGTTTTAACAAATAACTTTTGCAAAAATGATAAACTGATACAATATATAATCAGCTTATTTTCATCAAAGGCTTTGGAAAATATTAACACAAACGAAATAAAAAACACTTTACGTCAAGCTTTTGATGAATAATAAATAGAATTGTAATTGGATTTCTGAAGGAAGTGGCTGGAGAGCAGAGTCAGTGATGCTCATTTATAAATAGATATAAGTATAGTCCACTGGCTGCTTAAAGTTATTTAGAATTACCAAAACCATTACAACATCCAATGAAAGGATTATAAATATAAAGAATGATGATAACGAATGTTTAGACGGATGTCATTTAGCTTATAAATTTCCTGTTGAAAAAGATCCTCAAAAATTTCAAAATATAAAAAACATCTAAACGATCTTGATTATACTGGAATAAGTTTCCCGTTACATTAAATCAAATACCTAAAATAGAAGTTTTAAATGAAATATCATTAATATATTTGGTTATGAAGAACCTACGGGAATTTATCCATTGTACATATCAAAATATCAATACGAAGAACATTGTGACATGTTGCTAATTACTAATGATAAAATAACTGATGATGACTGTAAGAGGGCTAAAGCCACTGTAGTCCAACATTATGTTTGCATAAAAGATTTTAATAGATTAATGAATAACAAAACAAAAAATACAAACAAGAAACATTTTTGTAGATCTTGCCTGCAACACTTTACCCAAGAAAGAATATTAAATGAACATGTTGAAAATTGTTTAGCTATTAATGGTACTCAAGGTGTAAAAATGCCAAAAGAGGGAAGTAAAGTACAATTTAAAAATTATCATAAAGGTTTAGCAGTACCTTTTGTAATTTATGCTGATTTTGAATCAATAACTAAAAAAGTTTTAATGCTTTACCATCAACTGAATCTTCATTTACTGAACCATATCAAAATCATATAGATTGTGGTTACGGCTATAAGATTTTTGTTGTTATGATAACAGTTTATACTAAACCAACCCAGATTTATAGAGGTCTAATGCAGTTTATATAGTTTATTGAAAAAATGCTTGAGGAAGAGGAATATTGTAAATAAATATTTAGTGTTAACTTTAACAAAGAACTAAGAATGTCTAAAAAAGATGAAATGGAATTTAAAAAACAAAAGTTTTGTCATATCTGTGAAAAAGAATATAAAGAAAATGAAAATCCTGTCCGAGACCATTGTCATATAACAGGAAAATTCAGAGGAAGCGCTCACTCAGAATGTAATATTAATTTTAGACTAACACATAAAATTCCTGTTATTTTTCATAATTTAAGAGGTTATGACGGTCATTTTATTATGCAACAAATAGGGAAATTCAAGAAAGAAATTAATGTTATTCCTAACAATATGGAAAGATATATGGCATTTATGATAAGTGATTTAATTTTTATTGATTCATTCCAATTTATGTCTCAATCATTGGATAACTTAGTAAAAAATATTCCAGAATTTAAATATCTATCTCAAGAATTTAATTATGAAAACATTAATTTATTAAAGACAAAAGGTGTTTATCCATATGATTATATGGATTCATTTAAAAAATTCAAAGAAACAAAATTACCTCCTAAAAATGAGTTTATTCAATTTTAAATGAAACACACATATCTGACAACGAATATGAACATGCTAAAAATGTTTGGAATAAATTTAAAATTAAAACAATGGGAGTATATCATGATCTATATTTAAAAACTGATGTATTACTTTTAGCTGATGTATTCGAAAATTTTAGAAAATTATGTTTAGAGTACTACAAATTAGACCCTTGTCATTATTTTAGTAGTCCTGGTTTAGCTTGGGATGCAATGTTAAAAATGACTGGAATTAAGTTAGATTTAATAACTGATATTGATATGTATCTTTTTATTGAAAACGGATTGAGAGGAGGAATAAGTTATATTTCAAACAGATACAGTAAAGCAAACAATAAATATATGAAAGATGATAACCCTAAACTTGACAGCAAATACATTATGTACCTCGACGCCAATAACCTTTACGGTTGGGCCATGTGTCAACCTTTACCCTCTGGATACTTTAAATTTATATCCGAAAAACAATTCAAGAAATTAATTGCAAAAGGTAAAACTAACGTTATAGTTGAATGAGATCTTGAATATCCAAAAGAATTACATACTATACATAATGATTATCCTTTAGCTCCTGAAAAAATTAAAATACCAGATCAATGGCTTTCCAATTATAGTAAAAATATTAAAACAGAATTTGAAATAGGAAAAAGTAATGTAGAAAAATAAGTTCCAACTTTAATGAAAAAACAAAATTATGTTGTTCATTTTAAAAATCTTGAACTATATACACAATTAGGGTTAAAAGTAACAAAAATACATAGAATATTAACTTTTGACGAAAGTCCTTGGTTAAAAAAGTATATTGACTTTAATACTCAAAAAAGATCTAAAGCAAAAATATTTATTTGAAAAGGACTTTTTTAAGTTGATGAACAACTCTGTATTCGGTAAGACGATGGAGAATTTACGCAAGGGGTTAATATTAAATTAACTCATGATGAAAACCTTTTATTAAAATATATAGCCAAACTATCATTTGTTAGTTCAACGATGTTTAACAAGAATTTGTTTGGCATTCATAGAATAAAAGAAAGCTTGTTATTAAACAGACCTTGTTATGTTGGAATGTGCATTCTAGATTTATCAAAATATTTAATGTATGATTTTCATTATAATTACATCAAGGAAAAGTACGAGGGTAATTGTAAATTACTATTCACTGACACTGATTCATTATGTTATGAAATTAAAACCAAAGATGAAATACTGTTGAAAAACGGCGTTAAACCCAAAACAAACAAACAAATAAAACCAAAGATGCATATTAGGATTTTTATAAGGACAAAGATTTATTTGATAATAGTGATTACGATAACAACTCAAAATTTTATTTCGACAATAATAAAAAGTAATTGGAAAATTTAAAGATGAAGCTGCCGGCATTCCCATTGTTGAATTTGTTGGATTAAGAAGTAAAATGTATTCATATTTATTAGAAAATGAAGTTAATGTTAAAAAATTTAAGGGAATTAAAAATCTTGTTGTTAAGAAAACAATAGTTCATAAAAAATACAAAGATACTTTGTTTAATTCAACCCGAAGTAATCACACCTTTAAAGTTATTCGTTCTGATAAGCATAATCTTTCCAGCTATGTTATAAATAAAACATCTTTATCATGTTATGATGATAAAAGATATATTCTTGATAATGGTATTGATACATTAGCTTATTCTTAAATTAATTAAAACTTAAATTAAAACTTAAATAATAGAACCATAAATTGTTAACTGAATATTTTTAACGTTTAAAGAATTAATATAAATAACATCATTTATTTTAAATTCATTAGCATAATTAATAGAAATAGATTCATTTTTTCTATTATTTTTTACATTATAACTTTGAAGAATTACATTTTCTTTATTTTTTAGTTGTAATTTAGCTTCTCCTTTATCTAATTTAATTGCATCAACAAGAATAATTAAAATGCAATTTTGTTTAATTGTTATATTATTACCATTTTGAACTAAACCAGGACTAGCATTTACAGTTTTCCATTGAAATAATCCACTATCGGTATCTTCGGTATAACATGTTAAGAACAATGGAGGTTTTCTTATTAATTGTTTTTCTATTTGTCTTTCTATTTTATTTACTTTTTCATTTATATTATTGAATATTCCCATTATATTAATTATTCCAGTTAAATAAAAACTACAGTTTTAACTTTAATAAAAACTAAAGATTAACTCAAAAGTCTGTTTCCATCATAAGATACATATTCATCTGATATGTAGAATCTGATGTAACTATCCGTCAAAAGCGTAAAATTTATTTCTGTAGATGATGAACTGTCATAAGGATGAATGTCAAACATTGTCCCTTGTTTTAGATAAACTTTAATTTTTTTCTTATACATAGATATTGTTTTGTCCGATCCAATGTCAAAGTCCTCGGCTACTATATTTACATTATCGATAAATATACTAAGAAATGGATCAGCATTATCATTTCACCACCTAAATATAAAATGTGATATTGGACTTTTATGGCTTTTATTCGGTTCCGCTTTAAACCCGGCCCCGGCTAATAAAATCTTAATATCTATTATGTAAATTCCGTTTTTTTCGACCATAAACACACCTTTTAAAAGTACATCTGGTACAACTAGTTTATATTCTTGGTTTGTGTTTATAAAATCTTTATAATCTACGATAATTCCAGATCCTAATTCAAATGCATTTAAATAGTTCAAACCGGCCATATTTTCATATGTTGAATATATCCAGGCACCCCGACGGTCAAAATACTTTTTCATTTTTACGTATTCATAAAAACCGTATTTAAACCTTGGATCTGTTTCATAAAAACTGTTATATTCAAAAAGAAACACTTCGCGTTTTATTTTTTCTATTTCTTTTTCCAATTCTTCTTTTATTTTTTTTTTGTCTTTCTTTTTAAGTTTAAGAATTACTTCAGCTAAATCATCAACTCGTTTTGTTGTAGCAACTTCAGAAGCAGACAAATTATCAACTGTATTCTTTGTTCTAGCTAATTGTGTTTCTTGTTTTCAGAAAAAAAAGTTTTACTTTTGTAATTTCTTCAGCATTAGTGGTAATTTCTTCGACATTAGTGGTTATTGCTTTAGTATTAGCAGTAATTACTTGGGTATTAGCAGTGATTGATTCTCCTTGTTTAGCTGATATTTCAACTACAGAGTCTAGATCATTTTTATGTTCTTCAACTTTATCATTAAATTCATTAATATCTTTTTTGTAATAAACCTGTAAGTGTACTTAATTCCGCGTACTTTAAATTGTGACGTGTGTCAACAGTACTAATTAAGGTTCGAAGTTGTTTCTTTAAATTTTTTAGTTGATCATTAATTGTGTTAATTGCTTCAGTATTAGTAGTAATTGATTCTCCTTGTTTAACTGATTTTTCAACTACGAAGTCCAGATCATTTTTATGTTCTTCAACTTTAGCATTAAGCTGCGTCGTATCTTCTTGTAATTTTTTGTAATATTATTTAAGTCTGCATACTTTAAATTATGACGGTTGTCAACAGTACTAATCCAAATTCGAATTTGTTTCTTAAAGTCTTCTATTTTAGAATTGAGCTCTTTTTTAAGGTTATCTAATGCTGTGTCATGGTCATCACCTCTTTGTGAAGCTGCCTTTTCCAGTTCAGATTTATATTCTGCAAGTTTATTTGAAATTAATTCTAATAAATCTTTATGCTTATTTTCAGTTTCAGTATTTAGTTTATTTATTTCTGTTCTGATTTCTAACTGATACATATTTTGTAACTTTTTCTCAGCTTCAATAATCTTGTCTTTTAGTTCTTCATGTTTAATCATACTATCTTTTAATTCTTGAATTTGAGTGAATAAAATGTTTAAATTGACTCGAAATACTTCTTTTATGTTGTCATCTGTCAAATTAGATTTCTCTTCAAGTTTTTTAATAGAATCAACCATAGCTTTCATTTCTTTTCAATTTTATCTTGTAATTACAACTATTAATAATGAATTCTTTTTAAAATCTTTTGTTAATTCTTCAATATTCTTTACTTCTGCTTCTAGTGTCTGTTTATACTTTTAATATCTTCAAGATTAATAGTCATCCATTACACTTTGAACTTTTTATTACATAAAACCGTCTTGAAACTGCGTCGTTGGGTTTATCTGGATCTCCCAGGTTGATTATTTCATTACCTCCCATATCTAATGCTCTGTTCATTGTGTTATCAAGTTCCTTATTTCTGTGAAGATATGATTCCATGTCCTTTTTAAGCTTTTTGTATTGTTTTTAGTAGCATAATCACTTAAATCAATATCAAATTTAACTTTACTTATACTGTCAGGTTCACTTATTTGTTCTATATTATTAAAAACTCCCATTATATGATTATTATTATTACCAGTAAAGTTTTTTCTTAAAAACTTCCTTGGTTGTCAATATATAAGAAATCATATTTTTGATTTGTTGCATTAGCAAAAGATTTAGGGTTAATATTTTGTTCATTACAAAATCATATCATTTTCTCGTTTACCTGGACTTTCAAATAAAATATAATGTGAACAGTTAATTCGGATATCTTTTGGTGTTTTATGTAAGACTAACTTAAATAAATAACACAACAGTTTTTGTGACGTCCTTGAATAAAGTATTTTGTTATTTCATTTTGAACCTTTTTATCTTCACATACAAAATTATCAAATATTACTACTTTTTGTTTTTCTGATTCAAGATCATTAACATCAATTATTTCATTATTAGAACATTCAAGTATTTCATTTGGATCTACTTTAATTTTTTTTGCAATTTGACTTAAGTGGTTTATTAAATCTTGATATCTAGATTGTTCTAGGTTTTTTAGCATAAAGTATAATTTATCATAATATATAAGAGGTTTTCGAAGTATATGCATTATGTATTTGTTTTTCCAGATCTCAGAAGATCCACATATTAATATTCTTAAACATAAATCTGGCATAAAGGGATAATGTTGTTTAAAGTTTTGGATTATCGCTTTTTGTATCATAATTTGGAATTTCCATTTATATATAATAATACATTATTTTACATTATTTTACATTATCTTACATTATTTTACATTATCTTACATTATTATATAAATGCAATCAAAACTTAATGAAATAAGAAAAAGAAAAAAGTTAGTCGAGCAAAAGATGAGAGCTCTTAGAGAAGAAATAATGAGAGAAAAATTAAGAAAGCTACAAATCGGGATATGTACACTGAAATTTATAAACCAATTACTGAAGGAATAGAAAGTCAAAAAGAAAAACTATCAAGTCAGTTCAAAGCATTACCTGGAATAAAACAACAATTAGCGTTACTAGGTGATGAAATGAAAGACATACAAACATATCAAGGTTTACCACAGCTATTCCAAGAACCGCTGCCATCATTACCGGACTCCTCTGAACGTGTTAAAGATCTTAAAAAAATATTGGCAGATTATGAACATAAAATAAGAAAAGAACAAGCTTTAAAACCAACTTCCTATACATCAATAGATTGGGGAGATGAACCTGTTGGACGGGTTCCTCAAGATGAATTTCAGAAATTAGAAGATTACGGATAAAAAAAGATGGGAATAACTGCAGAAACGTTACCGTCAGAGATTAAAATAACAAAAGAAGATCTTATAAAATTATCAAAAGAAGAAATTGATGAATTAAAAAAAAAACTATACTCTAATGGATGAAATGGAAGACGGATCTGTTAAATTCTTATCTAAAGAATCTATAACAGATCTATTAGATCCATTAAACTATTATGATAATGAAATTAAAGAATATATTGAAGAATTGAGAGCAAGACCAAAAGAATTTACAGTTAATTTTAATAAAGGCATTGACTTAAAACTTTTAGATAAAGAAAAATATAATACACCGCAAGAAGTGTTTGAATATTTTCATAGCAAATCTAAAACTCCTGATGAAAGAATGACTAGGGAAGAAGTAGAGAGTATCATAGAACATGCATCGGATGAAATAAAAAAATTGGGTAATGAATCTGGTGCAATAACCAGAATGGAAAATCCCACAGATCTTGATCTAAAGCAAAAGAAAGCAATTATAGCTAAGTCGGATAATTTAAGAAAATATAGTGAAACTATTAGAAATATTCTAAAATCTGGAAAAAATATGGGAAAAGGAATAAAAATATTATAACCCAATATAAAGTTCACCAAATGGACATATATGGTAATTTAATTATTAATTTAAATAAACTTTATGGTCAAAAACAAATTAATTGCTAAGGATAGAATAACTGGAAAAGAAGTAATTAACACTAAAGTAGATAATGATTTAATTGATTTGATTAATAAAGATATAACAATAATAAAAAACATTCAATTCATTCAAGAAAAATATCAAGAATTAACAGAAAAAATCAGGATTACCCATCAATAAAAGATCTATGAAATTTAAAAAAGTAATTAGAGGACAGGCTTATTACGTTTGTCCATGTAATCCAGAAGAATTGGTTAATGACTTGGAGTTAATTTGTGGTTCGATTGATGCTAGAAATAATAATGAAGAACTAAAAAATGAAGGTATTAGGGTAGTAGACCAATTATTAAAAATGAATTCACTCTTACCAGAACAACATGAAATGTTATATAAAAAATATTTTTCTTGAATATATAAATGGAACAAAAAATTGTGTTAAGTTCTGAAACAGTTAAAAACGATAATAAAAAATACTCCGAGTGATTTTACAATCAGATTTAGTCGTTCTTTAATTTTAGATAAAAATAAAACTTATGTTGTTGGTTTGGATAGTATTAACACTATGACTTACTCTTGGCATAATATTAGTGATGAATATTGATTAATAAAAAGAATTCGTTATAATAATGGTAAAGAATGGAAAGATATTATTTACCAAATGGTTCTTACAGTTACACAGATATTAATAATTATATCAGAGAAACATTAGATAAGTAATGGTGATATGAATTTGATAAATCAGACATTGCTCCAATAAGTTTGGAATTTGATTTAAGTAGTTTTAAGGTTTTGATTTCAATTCATGATAATTTTATATTGGATTTAAGAATGTCAAATTTTCATACATTGCTTGGATTTGAGAAAAAAGCATTGAGAAATACTGAATGGGGAACTACAACACCAAATATAACTAACTCTGTGGATACAATTTATATTCATTGTGATCTTATTGATAATTCACTTGTTGATGGTAATTTCAGTGCTATTATCTATGCTTTAAGTACTGCAGATTTAACATGAGCTTATCCTTTTACAAAAGAACCAAACAGAGTCGAATATTCTGAAATTAATAAAAATATTATAAATTCAATAAGAATATATATTACAGATATATTTGGTAGAATAATTAATTTTAATGGGGTTGAAACAAGTTTTACATTAATTTTGAAAGAAATATGAAATTATAAATTTTAGTTTTATATAATGTACAAAAAAGTTTATGACAAAAATAAAGGAATATTTATTTATGTTGATGCTCACACAGGAGAAGAAACTATACACGGCACAGGTATCTTTGACACTTTAACGAAATTGTTTTCAAGTGGAATTGCATCTTCAATTAGCACAGCTGGAAAAAAAGCTTTGGAAACAGCAGGAAAAGCAGCACTTGAAAGTGGAACAAAAAAGGTTGGAACAGAAGTTGGAAATTTAGCTGCTAATAAAATTGTTGAAAAATTTAAAAAGAAACCTTCTCCGGCAGTTGGTAATTTAATTGCTAAGGAATTACAAGAAAAGAATAACAGTAAAAATAATAATGATAAAGAGGAGGATATTAATATAAGATTCAATAGATTATTGTCAGGATCTGGGACTTCAGCTCAGCGTAAACGTATTAACAGATTAATTTATAAAAAATAAAATAATATATAATATATACATGTTTAGAACAAAACAATATTGTGAAAGATACGAACTAACTCCTATTCAATTAGATACAGCTTTAATATCTGTCTTGGAATAATGTTAAGCAACAAAAAAAACGGATATCACTTTACAATTAATGATAGAAGCTCATATTTTGATTGGTTTAATGGTTTTTTGAAGTAAGTTTTAAAGTAAATAAGCTTGCTAATGGTAATAATTATGCTGATGGAGATCAAATTGCTTTAATTAATAATGCAGCTTCATTAATTGATCAGTTAGTGGTTAAACAAAATGGAAAAATTGTTTAATGATTGTAATAATTTATACAAGGTAATAAATGTAAAAAATTTAGTTGAACTATCTAATGATTATGCAGAATCAACTAGAACAAATGAATTTATTTATTTAGATACGACTGCTACTGCTGCTACTGATGATAATAAAGGTTTTGCTTTTAGAAAATGATTAATCCAGGGAGGTAATGAGGTAAATGCTAAGATTCCATAAATAATTATTCATTTTTTCAGGGTTTAGAAACAATATTTACTCCAAGTCAAATCAAATAACACTGCAGCTGACAGATGATGATGAATTTATTTTTTGAGCTAATGCTGCTGATGCTGGTAGAGTAATTGTAACAAAATTAATTCTATGGGTTCCACGTTTAATTTTCAATGAATTTGGACTTAATCTAATTGCTGAAAGATTTACAAAAGCAAGATGGGCATACCTTCGGGAAATGATGACGCAATCAACTGATTCACAACAGATTAATACAACTTTTAGAATAACGGCTGGTGTAACAAAACCACAACATGTATTTGTTTATTCACAACGACCTGATAAAAGTAATTCACAAGAACATAACCCACATTTATTAGATACATTTAGAGTTAATGCAGCAAATGATAATTGCACTTTAAGCTCCTGTCGTCTTGAAGTTGGTAATGGTGGTTTTTATCCAGAAATAGAATACACAAGTATATCAAGAATATACGATGATGTAATTAATTATTATTATAAACAAAATAACAAAACTACTGGAGGTCTCTTAAATAGATTTAATTTTCAAAGTTTGTTTGGATTTGTTCATTTTAAACATGGAATATAAAAAGGAAGTAATAACAGAAGATCCTAAGCATATTACATTACCACTTTCGTTTAAATACACTTCCCGTGCAAGATATCGTATGTACGCAATTGTATTATATGAGGAAACAGTTTAAATAAATACTATTGGAAATGAACTTGTTATTGTTTAAAAATAAATTAATATAAATTATATTATAATGGTATCAAATTATATTGATATAAAGTTAACCTAACAAATGGACAAAAGAAAAATTTAGCACAAGCTTATAATAATAAAATTCCACATACTTTTAGATTAAAACATGAACAATTACGTGGAAACTTTCCTTTACTTTTAACAAAAGCACAAATTAATCAAATTGAAATTACAATTTCAAAAAAACAAATGTCCAGTCAAGGTCAGAATGGTGGATTTTTAGGAGCTTTGGCTGGTTTGTTAGGAAAAACAATTATTCCAATGGCAGCAAAAATAGCTCCAAAAATATTAGCCCCTCTAGGCATCGGAGCCCTCTCTGGGTTAGCCAGTACCGGTGTTAGTAAGTTACTTGGGAATGGTATGATTTCGGTAGCTAATGATAAGAGAAATATGATATCACCATATCTTACACCTAATCAAAGAAAGCAACAAGTAGGGTCTGGAGTGATTAAATTAACACAAAAACAGAGACAAAATGGCGGCTTTTTGGGTATGCTGGCTGCTAGTCTAGGAATACCTTTGATTACATCTTTGTTGAATGGAAAAGGACATGGTCAGGGTATACAGATTGATTCTCAGAAAAGACCTTACAGACGAATTCCTATAGTAAAAAAAAAGTTATAAACAAACCTATTTCTAACTTTGAAATTGAACAATGGGTAAAACAACTCGGTATAATGAACTTTAGGGGTGTATTTAGTAGAAATAATTTACCAAAATCAAAGTTGAATAATGAATGTGGAATTATAAATTTAGACGACTCTGTTGGACCTGGAACACATTGGGTTTGTTACTTTAATACTTTGTACTTTGACCCATTTGGGCTTCCTCCGCCGAAGAAGGTAATTAAGTATATACCAAATGTAAAATACAACAATGTTCAATATCAAGACAAAACAAGTACACTCTGTGGATATTATTGTTTATTTTTCATTAAAATGTTACAAGACAAAGTACCGTTGTATAATTTACTGTATAAAATACTAAAAGTTAATAATGTAAAACAAAATGAACAAAGTATTATAAATTATTTTAACTAATAAGGACATAAACTTTGTGCACTTACAAAAAAGAAACAAGAGGTTAAGTGAGGTTAAACTGACCCTGTTTTCGTGGCAGGATTTTGGTAAAAATTTGGCAGAAGTGTTTAATCATATTTTACTATAGGTTTTCATATAGTACTATGAAAACTTGTTTATTTTTTGGTTTTTAATTGCTTGACTTTGTTCTTTTTAGAAGTGGTCAAAAGGTTAAATGGAGTCAAATAACGCCAAAACAAACAATTGTTATACTAGTGTCCGGAAACGGTTTAACTGTTCCGGGTTACTATGACCTCGACCTTTGACCTACTGACCTAAAAATCAATAGGGTCATTTGCTCGACATGTTCAGCATCCCTATCAGATGTCCTGATCATAGACCCTAGCGTTTAAAGGTATCATCCGGAAACTGTTCCACTGTTCCGGGTTACTGTGACCTTTAGCTTATTATCCTCAAAATCAATACGGGTCATCTGCTGGTCATGTACAACATACCTTCATTTATCCTGTCACTTGCAGTATTTTCGACCCGATATCAGGGTGCCGTATATCTTTCTTGTTATACCGTCAGTTGACACGTGACCAGTGATATACGGTCAGTTGATCATGCGACCTTATGATCGATATTGTTGTCATAAGAAAGTTTGCATTGAAACCATCACCATTGTGTTGGAAATGTCCGAACTAAGAAAATGAGTGGTCAAATAATGAGTTTTTATTCAGAAAAGAAGAAAATATTGCGATTTTGTCGGTGATTGCGTTATTATATAAGTGACGTCATTACGTCATTAAAACGGTTGTCGCACACTTATTTTGGTAAAAAAAGCTAAATATCGGAAAATGAAGTAATGACAAGATAAATAGAATAATAGGTTAGTGCCTAAGATGGAGAAAGTTTATCTGGCTCGGCTCCGGACGTTATTAAGTTCGCCTTCGGCTCACCCGATAACCTCCTCCACCTCCCCAGAAAAACTTTGTCATCTACGGCACTAACCTATTATTCTCTATATATCTTTCAGCTTTCATAATAATAGGCACATGCGTTCTTGAGTTATCGTCAGGAAGCCGTTTAACTGTTCTATGTCACTGTGACCTTGACCTTTGACCTACGTATCTCAAAATAAATAGGGGTAATTTGCTGGTCATGACCAACCTACCTATCAACTTTCATGATCTATGCCCAAGCGTTCTTACGTTATCGTGCAGAAACCGTTTTACTTTTCCGGGGCACTGTGACCCTGATCTTTGACCTACTAATTTCAAAATCAATAAGAGTCATCTGCTAGTCATAACCAATAATCAACGTTCATGATCCTATGCTTAGGCGTTCTTAAGGAATCATCCAGAAACCGATTTGTGTACATACGGACCGACATACTGACCGACCGGCAGACATCTGCAAAACAATATACCCCTCCTTCCTCGAGGATGGGTGGGAGGCATAAAATTGATAATAAACTTACGTAATAAACGTTTCACGTCGACGTCGTTTAGTGTATATGAAATGTTGGTCGACTTAACTTCTTTTAAATAGCAGAAGAAAGGAGATATTTTTTCGGTAGGAAAATCTAACATGTGATAAAAGAATATTACATTTGTGACTTTCCGCATTGAATTTTTAAAACTTGTTGAATAAAAACTGATAAAATGCTCGGTTTGAGTCTCGCATTTTACTCAACTCAATAAAAGAATCAATATGAAAAAACACTTTATATAATTAAATGTAATGCAGAAATAGTATTTGTTAACAAATGTCACTTTTTTAGTGTGAGTGCACTCTTATCCTTAGTTTTGCTATAAAGATTTTAGAGTATCTTCTATTTTCAACCCATTTCATAACATCGTTAATAAATATAAACTACAAAAACATTATATAGTGATTTTTCATATTTTCAGATATGTAATTTGAGTATAGTATATCTCAACATGTTCAAAAGCAGATAATAATATTTCAAAATCAACTGTCCTTTCAGGAAAAGTTTGAACCCAAATACAAATGACAAAACGATTAAGGCTTAAATTACATACGAATTCAATCCATTAAATTAACCAACAATCATTTGCATTATTAATTTTAAGATAAGCGAGTAATCATATAAATTAAAATTCCAAAATGCACACAACAAAAAAATACCATTTAAGTTTGAAAAGCCCGCCGGGTGTGTGGACATAGATACGACTGCAGTCCGATTAGTATATGATGATATAAATATATGCAACAGTTTGGCGGGCTGATAGCCTATCCAGTGTTCCTGGTTTTTGTGCACGTAACTGTTAACATCTAAGCATGGATCAGAGGTGGATAACGAAAAAGTTAAGACACCATTTATTTATGATATATATAGTATATATTATTATTTTTATATTATTCTTTATATGTCTGCCCTGATGATTTTGATATGAAACTGGTAGGTAGACAGAAATACAGATAGGAAACCCATTGGATGTTTTTCTTTCTATATATATATATATATATATATATATATATATATATATATATATATATATATATATATATATATATATGTGTGTGTGTGTGTGTGTGTGTGTGTGTGTGTGTGTGTTTAATTAAATACTTTTTAGGGATGGGGCCTCCGTGGCCGAGGGGTTCAGGTCGCTGACTCCAAATCACTTGCAACTCATCGATGTGGGCTCGAGCCTCACTTGGGGCGTTGAATTCTTCATGTGAGGAAGCCATCCAGCTAGCTTACGGGAGGTCGGTGGTTCTACCCAGGTGTCCGCTCGTGATGAAATAATGCACGGAGGGGCACCTGGGGTCTTCCTCCACCATCAAAGCTTGAAAGTCGCCATATGACCTATAATTGTGTCGGTGCGACGTTAAACCAAACAAAATAAATAAATAATTACATACTTTTAAAACATGTAAATCACTGCAAATTTAAATAATCTCGAAAATATTAAATATTATCTTAAAGCATTTGTGGGAGCGGTGGTCTAGTGGATAAGGTGTCGGCCGCTCAATCCAGAGGTCGTGGGTTAGAACCCCACTCGGGTCACGATCATGACTTCTCATATGACACCAGAACTGTTTGTTCCATGAAGCTTGAGAGTGATTCAAATAAGCTTGAAGCTTTCATCACAATCGAGCTAAAAAAATTAGTATCAACTAACTTAATCGATTGTGTTAAAATATAGATTTCTGGACATATGTGGTTTGTCTTAGCCTTTATGCAATAATAATGAAGCACAAAGGACACTTTTTTTTCTTAAAACTTTTGGGTAAGGCTTATATATCTCAGGAAAAAGATGGAAACATTCATGTTGGCAAAACCAGGATTTTGGCAAACTTCACTATCATTTCTACGTGCTTAACCCTAGTGAAGTTTCCATTTTTTTCTACTTAAGGAACTTCTGTTTTAGCTTAGATGGTAGTTTAGGGACCATGAAGAAATGAATGACTGAATTTTGTAATGCTTCACAAATATTTAGGAACAAAAATAATCAGTTAAAAACAATTTAGACATTTTCCATTGATAAATTATATCAAAAGTTTCAAGTTAATTTATAAGCGTGCTATTTTGCTTGTTTATATATAATTAAATTTAAAAAACGAAATTCAATTACTCATAAATTTTGATTCCGTATGCCTGCTCATGGTTGTGTTCTCGGTTATGTGGATAAATGGCTTCCGCTACAATATAGAATACCTCATATTTTATGTACAGATGAATACATTTGCTTTATATTATGGTGGCCGACTTGTGCCATTTTGTTACTTTTGTTCTGTCACAGCTACTCAACGACAAACGTTGCCATGGCGCCCGAAGAACGTCGCCCCTCCTAATGTCGCCCAGCCGAACATCACTATGGCGCCCCGCCAAACATCGCCCCTTCGAACTTCCTATAACATCTTACGAAAAACCGAAACGTAACAATATTAGGAAGAACAACTCTTAAAAATAATCAGCAGTATAATATTAATAAATCTATTCATTTTCATTGTAACAAGACAATGTGACTGTTAAAAGATAAAGCTTACCTCAAATCTTTTGTTTTAATTCTTTATTTTCAAACGGTATTTAAAATGATTGATTTTTAATAAGGGTACATTGAAATAATCTACATAAAATGATCTAAACGGTATCAGGTAATATGTTATATATTATTAAATGGCAAAACGTATAAGCTCCGCATTAACAGTATTGCAGAACATGTTGCATTATATATCGTCCTTTCGTCTCCAGTAAATTGCATTTTGTAGTTTGTAAATAAGTGAACACAAAATAAATAAATTTGAGAGTGATTTGTGTGTATGTTCCAAGTTCTTTTAGTAATGTGAGGAAGCCATCCAGCTGGCTTAGGGAAGGTCGGTGGTTCTTCCCATGTGCCCGCGTGATGAAATAATCGGAGGGGCACCTTGGACCTTCCTCCACCATCAAAGCTGGAAAGTCGCCATATGACCTAAAATTGTGTCGGTGCGACGTTAAACCCAACAAAATAAATAAATGTTCTTTTAGAATAGGTGATAACAGATTAAATGTCTGATTCTAATGACAGATTGATTTTCTATCAGAGTTAAACCAATAGAAAGCAACAGAAGTATTTTACAGAATGAACGATACTTCATGATAATTATCAAAGACATGTAGTCCTTACAAAGGAAATTCCATTAATAAAATCTGTAAAAAGATCCTTTGGAAGCAAAGACTAATAGCAGACTCGGTTTGACCGAGTCTGTTCCGGATAGGTGATGAAATGTGCAACACCTCTCACGCTCCCTAGCACCGGCTTAAGAGGAACTCTATTACACACATGGTGAATGGTATCTATAATCCCAAAGGACCAGAAAAAAATGACAACACTGACAAATACAATTTAGTATAAGAAAAACAAATTATTTTTTCAGAATGATCATAACTTATTGCTAAAACATAGACATAAGCTCTGACTGGTGAGACAAGACTGAATTACATGAAAAAATTAAAACTAAAAAGAACGTTCTTACCCATAAACATGAAATTTTGAAAATTCTAGTGTCTTCTAGTGAGAACTTAGCTCATTTAAGACGAAAACAAACATAAAATAACGTTGACATTTACACATGCTTTTTACGTTAACAAACTCACTGTTCTGAAGAATAGGGATGTTTGTCAATAGATGGAACTTTTGTACTTTGTTTTTACTTCTATAATTATTTTTTTTGAAACATGTATATTTTTGTAGAATAGCTAGTTTGTTTACGATTAGCATTGTGAGATGACAAGATTATAATAATTTTAATTACAATTGAGCAATGAAGTATCTCTGTACAGTTCAGAACGAGTTATGAAATACATGGATTTGCATGAGAAAAAATCGGAATGAATTGAGAAAAACATGTATTTCAATGATATATGTGCATAACGAATTAAGAAAAAGGGAACAATATTGCACTGTGGTATTGGTATTTTCTCCACGAGCTGTTGGTTGGTTGAGTATTATAGTAACCTATGTCCATTTTTTAATTTAGAAATATTGATACTTTAACAGTTGAGTTCATCTTGAAGCGAATTCTCTCTATGTCCCGTCACGGAATTCTTATCTCGTGCTAAAATTATAGTTTTGATAATCAGGTTATGCCAGCTCCCGAATATGACTAACAATAAAATTGTACTAAGTAAATACTATATTCTGGTGTTTTCATTTTCTTTAATATCCATTTGTGTCCCTATATTTTGAATATGAAATGATATTCCAATGAAAATGTTTTGCTTTTAACCGAGACCAAAGACAAATTCCTAATCATCTAAGAACCATAAGACATAAAGTTCTATAATTCTGCTCGAATTAATAATGTAACACAACATAAATGGAACAGCTTTAATTTTTGAAGTTGACCAAAGGCAAGAAAAATACAGTGTGCTTTTCGTAGTGATGCTGTTTACAAACGCCATTAGATTCTGTGTCACGGCCATTATTAAATGGTTTTACAAGAAGTTACACGATACAATGTTGGGATTAACAGTGAGGATTCGTGCAACATTAACCGTTGTAAGCTGCTTTGTCTGGATTATGCCCCTGACCGTTAGAAGGCCATATATATATTATGTTTTAAAATGATTACCGGTAAATATTAAAATTATTGTCCAAACGTTTTATTGCATGACATAATTATGACATCAGGAATGGATTTCAGATTTAACTTAAGTACGAAAAAAAATCTGATGTTGAACCGGCCATACAGCACAAGGACATACCGGCGGCTTATAGAAGAACTTGGGTAATATCAAGGTTTTAATTTAGGTGAGCGGCGTTCTTGGAACGCGGCTTTTGCTATTTATTATTTATCCCTAGTTTTCCCAGAGTTTATCAGAGTACATATATCACTATAACAGTCAAGCGACACCTTAGTTTACATTTAATATTAAAAAAACAACATTATATCAAAACAGAAACCATAACCTGTGGCATTTCATTGTTTACTTAAAATTCTTTTAACATTATAAGGGAATATTATCAAAATTTGTTTATGTAGATAATTATGTACAGCGGTATTGAAATAATAATTTTTGTAAAGCGTAATCCTGATTTCAAGACGTAAATTTATGCATAAATGAAATATCAGTTATAGTGCTTTGATTTTTCAGTTGACAGGGTGGCACGAGTGGCTGGGTTCACTGACTTTAAATCAGTTGTTCCCCACCTCGCTTGTGGAGTAGAAATCTATAAGTGATGGCTTACGGAAGGTCGGCAGATCTAATAAAGTACCAGTCCGTGTCTGAATCAATGCATGGAGGGGCAACTTGGATCTTTATTTGCCAACAAAAGCTAAAAAAGCGGCCATATTACCGATATGGTGTCGGCATGTTTATAAACGCAACACAAAATAAAATGAACACGTTGTGCATCACGTTTTACATGTAAATTTATTTGTTTGTCCATTGTCTGCTGTTTGATTTACATAATCTATATTATTGACATCATGTATCGTTATCAAGACTTTCAAAGGAACTTATATAAATATTGTTCGAAGTTGACCGCTTTTGCACTTTTCGGAAACAAAATCCCATAACTGGTAATTATTGCCATTTTCGAACATGAAGTATGGCACTTAACTTAAAAATCACAACATTTAATTGGTCAGATATTAACAATGGATTTTTATTTAGACAGGCATTTAATGTATGAAATCCCAAGTAAGACCCAAGTTTAAACTGCAGTTACATAATTTCAAATGCCGAAAGGTTTCATGATTTTGAAATCTCGAACAAAAACAAAACCCCGTTACTACAACTTCACATACTGATCAACAATCCCTTCAGGTTGGATGACTTTATGTCAAACATTTTATTAAGATACACACAACACGAAATCGAACTGATGGACGGACGTACAGACATCCGGGTAGACGGACTGACATGCGGACAAGGATAGATCTAAGAAAGCATTGGCAGAAAAACATCTGTTACAAGTTGGGTTATTCAAAATGTAGTTTCAAATTACACTAAATATTGAATTAATTCCTTCTACAACACTTACTGCAAAACACGTTTGACAATAATTCCTTCACCAGTTTTCTGAAATGTAGGTTCATGAATCCATAGATAAAAGGATTGACCATACTATTTATGAAATAAGTTCTCAAAAAGACATGATAGGCAATTTTTCCTGATTTATCTAGTCCAAAGTAGTACTTCGGGTTCGAGTAACGTATTATGAGAATACATAAAAATGGCGTGAATGATACCATGAATGCTATGGTAACCATTCTCATCATCACAGTATTTTTTCTGGTTGGTTTTGTTTTTACTGTCGAAAATTTTCGACTGTTACGCTTGTATCGCAACGGAGATAACTTTTCATCCGGGTCAGTGTTTTTTTTCGAGTCCTCAATTTCGACCGCTTCATTTATGCTAGATAACGTGCGTTCCTGACAATTTTTGGAAACCTTCATTTGGTCGCCGCCACTGAAACTGTTTGTGTGTCTGCTAATTGAATTTCTTTTCATTTCTGTGGGTTTTGCAACTCCAGTTATCGCAGAAATTATACTTTTGCTGAATAAACTAGTTACTTCTTCTTTTCCATCTGACGTTATGTCTGTGCATGTAGCAATGTAGATTTTTCTCCCAATTGCGATATACAGCACAATTAGCACTACAAATGTCAGAACAAGCAGGGCAAACAATACCGTGGTGAAAATCAAGAGCAGTCCAGTTCTAAACTCGTGTTCGTCAGCAATTAAACATGTCTTCCCTACAACATTGACACCCTTTGCAAACGGAATGGTAAGTGTGTGGCTGCCGTAGAAAACGAAGGACGGCCATGAAAATACTGAAGTTATTGTGAAAGCAAGTAAGCACATACCTTTTGCAAATTTGGGCGTAAGTTGCCTACTCTTCAAAGGGTAATATACTAGAATATAACGTTCTATCGCAATAGATACAAGAACCAATGATCCTGTGTTGTTGATAAAGAAAGTGCAACCTCGTGAAATTTTACATAAGTAATGTAAATCGAACGATAATGGGTGCCACAAAACGGCAATTTCAACTGGCATATTAAATACACAGTTCAACCAATCTAGCATAGCCAAGGTCAAAATGAATACACGGGTCTTATTTTTCTTCCACTTTCTCCAGTAGATATATATCACAATACTGTTTCCTATAAATCCCAGCACTGCAAATATGAACGTAAATATAAGCGGCCAAATGAAAATTTTCAATTGATCTTTTTCAGCATCTTCAAATGTTTTGCCATCCCTTATAAAAACTACTTCATTCACAGTTGTGACATTTGACTGATCACTATCATTTAATTCCATTTTCGGTGTCTTTTAGATGTTTCACTGTCGCAATTTTTACTACATGTTAATCAAAACTGTTTTTCAGTTACATTAAAACATTTGTGTTTATCCTTTACAAAAGCGTTAATGCTAATACGTTTGTGTTGCATTATCGAGGGTTTGTAGAAGTATCCATTTTATAACAGTATTAATCAAACATATGATATGATTGTGAATTAATTTGGCTTATTTAAATCCGTGTCCTGAGATTTTCAATAGTTCTTCCCTCACCAGAAATGTGAAGCAAACGAGTTCTGAATTCAAGCAGAGTCGTCAGTGAAACTATTGCTTTTTAAAGTTGTTGTAACAATGGGACAATCTCCGCCTTGTCAGTTTTCCAATATCAACTCATCCCATCGGATTTTGCATATCTATCAACCTGAAAATAAAAAAGAACAATATTTATCTTCAACCGTATGACACTTATTAGTATTACATTTTGTATTTGTCTAAAACTAAAAGTTGTTACTGACAATGGACATTTCATTTCATCATCCGTTACAGCGAACAAATGTACAAACTTCGATGTTATCAAATATTGCTGACGCCTGGGAATATTGTCAGGACAAAAATCAAACTTGCAACAATACGTTTAGGGGACTCAGTCACCCACACATGAGTGCGGAAAAATGCAAATACATTTACATGGAAATTAGCATGTATTACATATTAAATAAAAATGTTCAGCAGCCCGTAGCCTTTTATAAATTATCTGAGCGCATTTATTACACGACACCAATGTCGATAAAGTCTACAAGAAGACCATTTAGAAAAACGGAACACAACTAAGCAAATAATAGCAGTCTTGGTTTGATTGAATATATTAATGGATGCATAAAATCTAACGCCTGTACCACCCGCTTACGCGGTATTATCATACATAATTATTGAGCTGAACTACACCAACAGGACCATCAATATGACAAACTGCGTCAAAAAGTAAAGGAAAACTTTTAAGGGATTCCATAAGGCGCAAGGCACATAAAGGCTGCTGTTGTAATGATAATATGTAAGAAGATCATTTAGAAGAACGCAACTGAGCACCAAAACTGTAAACAACTCAGTTTCAACGAGTCTGCTCATGAGAGGTAATGAAATCTGCAACACCTTCATCCAAATCTCCCATAGCATTGGCTGAAGTGAAACTCTTTTATACATACACACTGAATACAACATATGATCTCAAAGAACAGGAAAGTATATTACGCCAAAGCACTGGGAGACATTTTACGGCATCTGCAATATCACTTCAGACTGCTGTTGTGATATCAGATATATATGCACTTTTAACATGATTTCAGAAACAAGAGGGCCAAGATGGCCCTAGGTCGCTCATCTGAGAAACACATCATAGCAGTGTAAACATGTTTTCCAGATGACCCGTGTTTGAATTTGATCTAGATTTCATCAAGGCAATCATTCTTACTAAATTTTATGAATATCCAGTGTAAAACGCAGCCCCTATTGCCTACACAAGGTTTCTCTTTAAATTGAAAAAGGTAACCTAGTTTTTTACCCTAGATGACCCATTCATCCAAACAAATAATCTGATCAAATTTTATGAAGACCCGGTCCGGTGTAAAATGCAGCCCCTGCTGCATACACAAGGTTTTTCATTGATTTGACCTAGTGACCTAGTTTTTGAACCAAGATGATCCATATTCAATCTTGACCTACATTTCATCAAGGCAATTATTCTGACCAAAATTCATGAAGATCAATTGAAAAATACAGCCTCTATGGCATACACAAAGTTTTTCTCTGATTTGACCTAGTGACCTAGCTTTTGACCCCAGATGATCCATTTTCAAACTTGGCCTAGATTTCATCAAGGTAATCATTCTGAGAAAATTTGATGAAGTTCAGTTGAAAAATACAGAAATTCGATTCGAAATCCTCCTGAATTTCATCAAGGCAATCATTCTGACTAAATTTTATGAATATCCAGTGTAATATGCAGCCCCTATTGCCTACACAAGGTTTTACTTTAATTTGACTGGGTGACCTAGTTTTTGACCCCAGATGAGCAATATTCAAACTTGACCTAGGTTTAATCCAGACAAACATTCTGATCAGATTTCATGAATGATTTGGTGTAAAATGCAGTCCCTATTCCATACACAAGATTTTTCTTTGACATCACCTAGTGACCTAGGTTTTGACCAGAGATGACCCACATTCGAACATTACCTAAATTTCATCTAGGCAATCATTCTGGCCAAAATTCATGAAGATAAATTTAGAAATACAGCATCTGTTGCATACACAAGATTTTTCTTTGATTTGACCTAGTGACCTAGTTTTTGACCCCAGATGACCCATTTTCAAACTTGGCCTAGATTTCATCAAGGTAATCATTCTGACCAAATTCATGAAGATTAATTGAAACATACAGCCTCTATCACATACACAACGTTTTTCTTTGATTTGACCTAGTGACCTAGTTTTTGATCCCAGATGATCCATTTTCAAACTTGGCCTAGATTTCATCAATGTTATCATTCTGAAAAAATTTGATGAAGTTCAGTTGAAAAATACAGCCTATATCGCATACACAAGCTAAATGTTGACATATGACAGACAGACGACAGACAGACGCCGGACATCGAGCGATCACAAAAACACCTGAGCATTGCTCAGGCGAGCTAAAAAGAGATACAAAGTATCAAACCGGGACCAAGATTACAGTCTTCAAATATATTGCCTACTTAGAAATATAAAATAGGCTAAATTCATATAATTTTGCAAACAGTACTGCAGTACTAAAACATACCTTGCAAACTTCAAATAGGCAACATTCAGACGGGTTGTTTTCGTTGATGGTAGAATGTTATTGCCTACCGATTTCAAAGTACGTTGTTATTTAACCCATGCAACCCGCAGCATTCTATACACTGAATTGAGTTTGGTGACAATAAGGTCCATGACAGTAAAATGTTAAAATATTCATAAATGAAGGCAATATCTGTTTAGAATGTTTGAATTATTACACATATTTTGATCAAATGTGTTGATAAAATAGAAGATATTAAATTTATGTCTTACTAAACGACCTTGAAAAATTATCAATTTTATTCAACGAGTTTTATGCATTCAAGTTGGGAATACACAAATGTAATATTATTTTTATGACATGTATGCCTTTTCCTCCTGAAACATGAACATTATTTACCTATTATGGACGGAACAGTTCGACCGACCAACGTCACACTGACTTTAATGTTTTTCTGCTTATTCGACACAAAATGTTTGGTAAATATGTGAGCACACCTACAGACCAGGCAAGCAGTTGGTTATTGCAGTTGAAATACTCCCAACACTGTCAATCATGTTATACGTCACTTGTATAACTCACTTGAAAGTCGCTTACACAAGTCTCATGTATAAACGTGAAAATAGCAATTGATCGACCGACCAATATGTGCAAAGCTTCTTGGACTGGGGTGGGGTCATAAGGTTCATCTACACTTTAAGACCAATCATCCTATCAAGTTGGAGGGAGCTCTATTGCTTTTCACTTTTCGCTCTCAGTTCCTTTCAGGGTTCCCATACCAAACAATGTGGTCGGACCACTATTTTGACTTATCAGTACAAATCTTAATCACATTAGAATAAAAACAACATTTACAATAAACAAACTTCCAATTTCTAATAATCTGGTTTTATTTGTTTGGTTAACAGATACAGCCTATCTTTATTCCAAACATCATTAATACTAAACATATAAAATGATATATAATAATATATATAACTATAATAAAATTTTATCACTCTTTTTTATGTAAAGTTTCCGCCAAAATACATAAATATCATGCTTGCATGAATAGTACAAGTTAAGGCTCCGACCGCATATTCCGTCGGAACTTCGCCGTAAAAGCTACACCATCGGCTTAATAATTACATGTTTGCCCTTTGCGACAGGTCCAGTGCTTCTCAAGTTACCATGCAGAAATACTTGTCAATGTTCAGGCATCTACGGCCTTGATCTTTGACTTCTTGTCCTCAGTAAGTAATAGAAATCATCTTCTTCATAAGCCGAATAACGCAATCAAGTTTGAAGATACTTGGTCCAGCGGTTCTCTGACCCCAGATCTAATAAGGGTTCACAAGCCAAAGCATGCTATCAAGTTTAAAAGATTTGGTTATAGTCGTCCTCAAACTAATCCAGGTTCCGTTTGCCTTGATCTTTGACCTGTTGACACCCAATATACTACGGATCATTAACTTCATAAGTCCAGTCCTGCTACCAAGTTTGAAAGTTCTGGGTCAGTCAAGTCGTTTTCAAATTGAGTGGAAACCGTTCTCAAGGTTCCGGCTCCTGTGACCTTGACCTTTGACATAATGACCCAAAACAAGAGGTCTCATTTATTCATAAGCTCAATTATTCCATCCATTTTGAAGATTCTGGATCAGTGGTTCTATATTTTTTCAGAGGAAAACGTTTTCAAGGTTCAGGCCCCTTTGACCTTAACCTTTGATCTATCGACCCTTAAAACAAAAGGGATTATTTACTTCAAAAGTCCAGTAAGGCCAAGTTTAAATATTCTGGGTCAAGTGGTTGTCGATATATTGAGCGACAGATGGACATACTGACAGACCGATCCGACCGGCATATGCAAAGCAATATGCCTCCACTTTTTCAAAAGGGGGCATAACTAGTGCAATCGGTTTTATTTCACTCCAACGACGTGGGGAAAAATATATTATATTACTATTATTTTTGTATGCTTTATATTGTAGGAGTGAAAACAGACTAGTATGACTGTGGTAAAAAGAACATGTGTTTGTTTTACTACACATGGTGAAGTGATTGCCGCAGTGTCGCATTTTTATTTAGCTCTAATGACAAAGCCATATGAAAATACACCTAGTATGTAATATCCTAAGCTTAACACATTGTATACTGAAACAGATAAACTACAGAGCAGTCATCAAAAGGCTAAATGCTATTGATCCTCAATTGCTCCCGTTGTTGTCTTCTATTATGTTTGTTGATTTTTTTGCCAATGAGAACAATGGCGGTCAATCTGATAAATCAGCTTGAACTAGGACTACTAATTAAATATAATGAGTGACGACAAAGGACACAACGGATTGAGATAACATAGTCGTGTTACTTCACACACATAAATCAAAAGCTTGCTTTATTCATACAATTTCTTTATAAAGTTGATTCGTTTCTATGACAATACCTCGAACAACGAAAATAATTACATGGCAGAACAATAGCATGGCAATAGAACAGAGCATTGCTCATTTTACTATGTTTATCTGCTGTATGGTTTTAACATACAAATGTCCTATGCATAATTAGCGGAAAGTCAGATGCAAGTTTATGTAGGCCCAGTTTAGGTTCCAATCTTTAACTAATGAAACTGTGGGTTGGAGGCTACTGCGAAATCATTAATATTCGTGGGGGACTAATTTTCGTGGATTTCGTGGTTGAGTCAATCCACGAAATTTAATCCCAACGAACAAGTAAAATTCCCATTCATTTTATGTTCAAATGTTGAAATCCATGAATTCATATCCCCACGAAATTGCCGTTTTGACCAAAACCACGAAATTTCATGCCCACGAAATTAAATGATTTTACAGTATATGACTTTCAACACTTCTATAAGCTTTAAATTACAGTGTTTTGCAAACAATCTATAAATTACCAGTTTTCGTGACGACTTCCATGACAATAAAAGAATGTTTTGTAAATGTAGGCACAATTTAGGCATAATTTTTCACTTTTTATGAAGTTTATTTAACAAATTTGTTCTGAATTTAAAAATAGCAGACCTGCGTGTCGCGGGACATTAAATATATCATAGCCATTGTGCAGGAACTTGCAAATATTTAATAGTTGGTGCGATAAGTATCACCTTAGGGATAAATAATAGAAAGATTGAACAAAGTCACTATGTCCTGTAAAATCGTTTAACCAGCATACACAAAAATATATAGGTAATCAAGTTTCCAGAAACGTAATTTAATTTCATTTACTCTTGAAATAATTTACATAAGGAAATACTACTGGTTATAAGAACCTTGAATTATTTTTACATATCTTGGATACTTTTTTTGATTCATCAACAAAACGACTTTGATGAGTTTTCTGGACACCGTAACTAGCCTAAAGGCAACATTTTCATGCAATATCTTATTCTCGAACTATTGATTTTTGCCTAATTTTAAGACGAGAAAAAACATGGTCATAAAACTGAGATTGTTAGATACTTAAAAAATTCAAAATTGATGTAACTACCACCTTCGGATTAGGATTAGTTTATATATGAATGTTGCAAAATAAAGCCACAATTAGCAAGTAAACTTATTTTAAGGATTTTGTAGATTAAAACAGTAAATATCCATTTTGCATGCAACATGGTTCTCACAGTAACTGTTGTTAAAACATTTGAAGCAGACATAGGACGCACGGCGAATGTTACTGGAAATGAATACAGCTCGTTTTATCCCACTGTTTTATTTTGTTAAAATGACAGAGATCAAACTTACCAAGTTACTTATATAACTCAGTCGCCTTTATAGAAGAAATTCTTGTACTAGAATAAACTTAAATTCAGCATGGCTAAGGTATTTTACTTTGTTTAGCGCATGTCGTCAAACGTTAGATGTAAAATAAACAGTAAAATAGAATGAAACAGATAAAATCTGTACAATTTAACGATATTACAAATTTGCATAAAAATATGCACACTCTGTGATATTTTCAAAATCACTGACATATATTTCACACAGCAAATATCAGTTTACAAATAATAGATGTATTGTAAAGAGATACTAATAAACTTTGATAATGTGGCAGTTGAGTCCATTAAGTCCAGGGATGTTCAAAGTTAATCCGTCATTATACGGTCATAGATCTATTTTAAAGCAAATATTGGATTTACCTGTATTGGTAAATAAACAGTGTCGACTGGATTTAGGTCAACTGCCACATTATCAAAGTTTATTAGTACCTGGATATGCGAACTAACTCAACCGCGAAATGTTTGTATTATCAAGGATGTATAGTATGATTTATAGAGTAATGTTGTTCTAAATGAATATAAAATCGCATAAAGGAAAGTCCACGTTTTCTTCTTCAGCTACTGTAATCAGGTACAGCCATTCTTCTTTCTCTAAATACTTTCATGACAGATGGCATATAATACTTTATTAAGGAATTTCTGCACGTCCGTGCCAAATATTGTCGTACAATGTAGAATTTGATTAATCCCCGATTTTTCAAAACTTCAAACTATACTTAATAAATTCGGCAGATAAAAAAGATAGGGTGGTGTGCTAGAATTTTTTGCGAGACTGATTCGAAAACTTTGGACCTCACAAAAAAATTATATTGAAAAATGACAATTCAGATAAACATTTTCGTGAACAGAATATTTTTACAAAGTAGATTTTAATGGAACTTCTCACAGTCGAAAATAAACATAATATATGGTTTATAATGAAGTGAAATAAAATGTATAGGTCCATGTGCTTGTTTTTGAGATAAGTTGCCGTGATTTAAGAGATTTAAACTAAGACATTATTTGGAATTATTTATCGCATTAAGGTTTTAAATATCACAAATTATCTGTATAAAAATAATAATGTTGCCGTTTTGATTTAATCACAGGTTGCATTAATTTATAATAGTATTATGATTTTCATTGACTTTAATATACAATATCCGAATAAATAAGGTTAGGCATTTACTTTTTAGGTTTGTACTTTGTCATGATGTATCGAAACTTATGTATGAATGCTTTTGAAAGGTCTTATACATCACTAAATAAAACAGGGCAGACAAATTAACTTCCGTCGAGCACAATAATCACCAAATATTAACTACTGAATATATAATATTAAACTAGGTGGTCGGTCACATTTAAGCAACATTTTATGACATTTTTCATTTTTAGTGCGTTCGGTTAGAGAATTATTTAATGAACAAAAGCACCCAAATAGTTTGATTTCAGTATAATTTTTAGTTTGACGTTTGCATTTGATAGATATTGAGATGTTTCAAAAATCGTAACCAAATGATAAGTTTTAAAATAGTGTGTAGCTTCCTAATTCATTGATTTCAATCTATCCTGGTTGCGAAACCAAAATATATGAACGGAGGTAAAACTAGAGTTGTCACAGAAGTGACGAATTATACCCCCACAATATAGCCTTGTCACAGAACTAAGCCAATGTTAAAGCCGAACTTACTTGGCCTTTGACCTACTGACCTCAAAATCAATACAGGTCATCTGCTGGTCATGATTAACCTTCCTATTAAGTTTCATGATCCTCGGCCCAAGCGTTCTCAAGTTACTGTCCGGAAAAGGATTAAATGTTCTGGGTCACTCTGACCTTTGACCTTTGGAACTCAAAATTAATAGGGGTCATCTGCTGGTCATGACTAATCTCTCTATGAAGTTTCGTGATCCTAGTCCAAAGTATTCTGAAGTTATTGTCCGAAAACCATTTTAAATGTTCCATTTATTTATTTATTTATTTATTTGGGTTTTACGGCGCACCAACGCAGTATAGGTTATATGGCGCCAAATAGGACTACAAATTTTGGTTCCACATTTAAATGTTCCAGGTCACTGTGACCTTGACCTGTGACATACTGACCTCAAAATCCTAAGGGTAGATCTGCTTGTCATAACCAAACTCCCTATCAATTTTCATGATCCTAGGCCCAAACGTTCTCAGGTTATCATCCGGAAACTGTTTAACTGTTTCGTGTCATTGCGACCTTGACCTTTGACCTACGAACTTCAAAGTCAAACTTGACCTGTATTTTCTGATGTTACATCTGTGTACAAAAAAATATGATCCTAGACCCAAGCGTTCTCAAGTTATCATCCGGAAACCGTTTAACTGTTCTGAGTCACTGTGACCTTGACCTTTGACCTACTGAACCCAAAGTCGAATTTGACCCGTATTTTCTGATGTTACACCTGTGTACCAATAAATTTTTTAAAATCGGTCAAGCCTTACATGAGTTATCATCCGAAAGCCATGAAAACCGACGGACCGACAGACCGACCGACCTACCGACAAGCTCACTCCCATATACCCCCCTCCCCTCAAACGAAACTTTCATTTCCAATAAATTTCGGCTAGATATATTTGTTAATGTAAATGTTTGACAAATATAATACAATAATTCGTATATCCATAACATTCCTTCAGCTAGGTATGTTTATTAGATTTGTACATGATTATGCTAAAATACCGGGATTTATAAAATACCTCCAGAGAAAATCAAACATCATGTACTAAATATTCAGTAAGCACAAATAAGCGTACTAGATAATCCTTTGATAAATATTCAATCAAATCCACTGTTTGATCAAAATCTGATTAATCACATTTAAGTTATAAGGATTTCAAGAGCTTCACGCGAGCTTGATTACAAATGTAATGTATACTTATGTTTCATACATGCTGAGGTAAGGTCTAAACGATTTGATGACAAATGCTACACAACAAAAACTTCTTGCTTTCACATTGAAACGTACAGCTGTTACATATTTATTGTTTGTGCAGTATATCAATACAAGTACTTTACAAGTACTTTATGCACAAGGCCACGAAGATATTCATCTTGAACAGGCTTGCAGAAAAATAATAATGATTATAAAAAAATCATTTTTAAAGATGTAAATGTAATTTGTAGCTTTAAAATGCCCCGAAAATGTATTGTACATTTATACAAGGAATTAACATACAGTTTCCCAGTCAAATGTCCTTTATAAAGAAACAAAGGTCTTTCCGCTATAATTATACATAGAAGAGAAATGCATAGTGCAATAGACAAAAGAGTGCCTAGTAAAATACAAATATGGCGAAGATGTTTGGAACAATATAGAGTGAGTTGTGTGTGTACCACTAACTGATAAATTAGCGTAATCATATTTTACTGATATTGTATTCACGTACACACAGCAAGCACACATAAATACATGGATGCAAGCATACAAAAGGTTTGCACCAAGCATTTAAAAGCACCAACAAATAACAAAAATAAACTACTTATTATTCAAAAGTTACATTTGTGTCAAGTTTCTTTGAAATCATTCAAGGGGGTCAGGAGTTACAGAGTGGACACGAAACACACTCAAATAACCTTTGACCCTTAAGTGTGACTTTGACCTTGAAGCGAGCCATCCAGAACATGCGCTTTGCACGTCGTCCCGATGTAGTGAACCTTTGTGCAAAGTTTCTCTGAAATCCTTTAAGGGGTTAAAGAGTTACAGAGCGGACACGAAATTGCTAACAGACAGACGGACAACGAAGGTATAACATAATACGTGTCAACATAAGTGTATATTTACTGAGGTTAAATGTCGTATACTCGGCATACTTGTTCTTAATTTTTTTTTAAAGATAAGCGTTATCTGCATTATTCATAATTTATGCATCTTTACCTTCAAACGGTACCGAATCCCTACCCAATGATATTTATAAATACCTACATACAGTTCCGGAAAACTAGTGAAAATACAAACAAATGTGTTTTTACTGTAGCGGAAAAGCGTACACTGAAAATAAGAATTGTATTTCATCAATATTTCTTAATTTTTCTTATAAGAAAATAAATACTGTAACACGATAATAATTATTTCCCTATTTAACATAGAAGAATAAATATTATGTCCACTGAACGCCACGATTATTACACCATAGCATACATCGTCATACCAGCTTGCTGGAAACGAACCCGCACAAAATAGGCAGATATTTGGCGAATGCCGTCAATGATGTAGATATAAAATACTTGAAAACGTGTTAGAATCGAAATAATATATCTCAAATAGTGATTTGCTCTTGAAGAAAATTATTGTGTGTCACTCAAAATGCGTATTATTATATCAAACGATAGCGCAACTGAACTCAAAACAATGATTTAAGTAAACAATAAATCACTGCTTGGGATATATTACATCCTTAAATACAATACCATATTATTACTATTATAAGTTTTGCCATCAGTATCTATATAATTTTACTGTTGTTATCAATGAAAAAGATTTTATTACACTGGAAAAACAGAAAAAAAAATCTTATACAATTGTACTTCTACAGAGGTACCAACAAAGATTTCGTTTTTACATTTTAAATGGACAATCTGAGTGTAATTTTTACACAAAACGAGATACAAAATGTATAGTCGATATTTAGAAATAATAAAGAAGCGGACATTGGTACTAAATACCAAAGAAACTCGTGTAAAATGTTTATTTTGTTCATCATTTGACAAAGTATAACATACGTTTTACTTATTTTTACGCCATACTTTACAACAAAAGGGAATATTGCAACAGACATATGCCAAAGACCACTTTTACACCACAGTTTACGACGAACGTCATATAAGCCGCGCCATTAGAAAACCAACATAGTGGCTTTGCGGCCAGCATTGATCCAGACCAGCCTGCGCATCCGCGCAGTCTGGTCAGGATCCATGCTGTCCGCTTTCAAAGCCTATTGGAATTAGAGATACTGTTAGCGAACAGCATGGATCCTGACCAGACTGCGCAGGCTGGTCTGGATCCATGCTGGTCGCAAAGCCACTATGTTGGTTTTCCCATGTCACGGCTCATATACTGAAATTAAGATTATGCCAAATACTAGCTTGGAACACATTAAGAGAGGTCTTCGATTAACTTATAGTGCATACAAGAGCCGCTTTCAAATTTTAGACAGTTAGACACCTGCCATATCAAGTTTATGCATATTGTGCAGCAGTTAGATTGCCTGCACTTTATTACTGACAATAAACATTAGTCATGCAAGCATTTTACTGATATCACTATCAACATTAAGATTCCGTTTCATGTAAAGGTACGATACCTTATAGTGTAATCAGACTTATATTTGTTTTCTTATGTTTGGAATGTGGAGGTCATGAAATGACCTAGACTCCCTTCTTGGGTGGCCATTTTGTTCCCCACAGGATCCCGTTCTTGCCCGTAATGATACCCTGAGAGGCACAGGCGGTGTTTTACTCCATCGTTACAGTGTTCGAAAGAAGCTTAAATATGACATAATATGTATATAGATACCCTAAGAGTTAGATAGACTTGGTTTGTTTTTTTTTGTGATCGTGTCACTATGTTCAGAGAAATTTAAATGACTTTAGGTACAGTTTTTTATTTAATCACATTGAATCCATTTAGGAATTATAAGATTTTATATTTTTAATATGAGACAATAACAACGCTTCTGTCAAAGGCCTCATTTGATAAAAAAAATTTAGTATTATTGGAAGCATTTCGGACCAATAAACATTACGAAGGCCATCGCTGAAATGGAAAGTGGGAGTGGCTTACCTATTAACACTATACTTTAAAGAATATTTGCCTTATGGTTAAAAGTGGGTTTTGATATATTTTAGTTTGCAAAACATTAAGAAACAAGTATTTGAATTTAATTCCGCTATTTGTGTGAGTTTTATTTCATGATGTGATAGACAAAACTCGTAAAATTCGTCTAAATTTTCTCCTCAAAGCAGTTTTGTTATAGCTTATCTAGAAGATAACCACACAAAATGTACTATCACAAGATGATTATTCCTTAAGAGATCGATATCATCCAGGTAAAGCATGACTTTATATTATGTCGTTAAACTGAATTTTATGTTCCGGGTAACCGAATATCAAAGGTAACGGTAGGTCAAATAAGGATTAGAAACACTTTTTTTTTAACTTTAATGCAGCTTTTACGTACATTTCTTCATACTGTGAGAAGTAACGGCTCCTTAAATACAGTTATTGCACGGGCCCGGCGAACGTTGGTTAACTTTCAGCGGAGTCGTACCATTATTATGTTCTAACGTTATTATTAGTTACACGGTTACACTTGTGAGAACAAGTCTTTAGAACAGCCGTCAGAAATTGTTCAACTGTAAAATTCTGCAAACTTTATAAGCAAAACATATTCTCTTATGAACCTATATTTGGTCTAGATTAATTGCATCTTTATCTTTTCGCAAATCACACACACATATTTTTGTTAAGGTACGCACATTAGATGTTTACACTGCATGAGTTTACACAAAGATGTTATTGTAAAGTATCCTCTTCCGTATATGATAATGTACAGTTATGTCATCATACATTCTACTTTCTACTTGATAGTACAAATTTAAAGATATATTAGACGCAAATTCATATTTAAAACTATGAGCAATTACTTCATAGTGTGTATGTAAACAAACAATTAAAAGTATGAAAAAAGTACACTATCAACACAAGTAAAGCTAAGCACAGAACAAATATGTACTAACTGGAAAGCTTTTTAACAAATGACATTTAATTGAGAATGTAACTCTGCAAACATATTTAGTTTATACGTTTAATCAAGTTAAAATTCATTTGATGAGAATTTCTACATTTCTTTGATACCTTTTAACGAATTTAACAAAAAAGCAGGTTTCAGAAGTATATACCTTGTTTCCTTGTTTTAGTAGACCACTGATTTATAGAACTATCTTAAACTTCTTAAAACAATCGATTTTTGGATACCACTAACAGAAATACATATACCCGCATTACTGAACATTATTATTACTGCTCACTGACTGTCAATGCAACAAAATAACAAAATAGCACAAATCAGCCGCCATACTTCGTATTACCGAAACCCTACGCTGGGTTATTGTGGGGACATAATTCACGCAAACATATGTTCGGCACTGGATGTGTAATATATTGCGTGCGGTGACTTCTGATTGTCTAGAAAAACTCCTGATACTTTGCTGATATTGCAACAGTTATTTTCATTTATGTATCATTTTAATGGCTTGAAATAATGCGATTAATATTGAAAATCAGCCAATGTTATTCGTAAGTTAGAAGGGAAACACATGCGAGGGATTTTGTTTTACGTTGTAAAATTAAAAAATATAAACATCAAGCAATATTTTACTCACCGATAATGTATTTCTTTAATCAACAGAACTGAACAGGAACTTGTAATTTGTATAAGCAGGAAGATATTCATTTCTTTTTATTTTCTATGTTATCGCCCCTTAAAATGATAAATAACGTGTTTTTTTCTTCTAAACTATGTCTAATTGACATGAACTCATACGTAGTGGACCTTTTCCCCAATGTGCAAATCTTGTGAGTTACAGATTAAATCGGAGGAACTTGTATTTTTGTCAGCCATGCTCTAATAATAAGTCGATTGGAACCTCTTTTTTACAACAGACTCATACACACAAATTTTAACATTACATAAGGCGGACAAGACCAACATGCAAACAAACATGAAACAAACGTTAACACAACCAAGAAGTAAAACCGTTCGTACCGCTTATATATTTGTGCAACTTCTTACAGAATTTTTGATGAAACCCTGTCTTACGGTAGCCACTAGGAACTTCTAACTTCTCTACTTCTTACTCCCAACTTCCTTACTCCTATCTCACGACTTGTAACTGCCAATATCATTATTTCTAACTTCATTATTTTTGACTTGCAGTCTCGTTACTTCTAAGTTCACATAATTATATTAATACCAACTTCACTTCTTCTAACTTTATTACTTCTGCTTCCTTACTTTCATCTTCAAACTCAATTATTTCTTACTACCAACTTAATTACGTTTAATTATCTTAAATCTTCCATTTTGATGTAAAGAAACTTATATTTGGTCTGAACAAAGGGTCAAAATAAACTGAAGGCTAATACATGCTTATGTGAAATCTGACACCTACTTAAAACCATATTAAAATGACTATTCATTCGTTTTTTATGTGTGTTTAATATACATCAATTACATAAAGTTGCCTAAAACCAATATGTCTTCCTGTAAATTGTTGTTATTTCATAGGCCATGTCTTTCGAGTGCGAAACTGTTTTTATGTAACTATACTTTTTTAGTATTTACATGATATTTCTTATCAGTTGTACTATTAATGCAAATGTATGCTATGCGTCTTTTAATAGTTATGTAAAAATATTTTTACTTATATGATATTTGAAAAAGTATGTTTCATAAATTAACATGGATGGGACTGAACAGAATATATAAAATATGAGCCGTGCCATGAGAAAACCAACATAGTGGGTTTGCAATCCGCGCAGTCTGGTCAGGACCCATGCTGTTTGCTAACAGTTTCTCCAATTCCAATAGGCTTTAAAAGCGAACAGCATGGATCCTGACCAGACTGCGCGGATGCGCAGGCTGGTCTGGATCCATGCTGGTCGCAAAGCCACTATGTTGGTTTTCTCATGGTGTGGCTCATATATATACATTTGTAATATAATATGTATAAAACATTGATGTTTACGTATAAATCATTATTATTTTAATGAAAATGAAAATAAAATGAATATTCAACTTACTTATTGTCGCACATCATAAAAATGTCCATACCGGCTTGTTAGATTGCACTACAATGTATGTGAGATAATCCGGTATTTTGAGTGAAACAGGTTAAAGTTTCATATAACAAATATTCCTTTATTAATAATAAGTCCTCTGTACAGGGATGTTTTTGTGTGAATGTAACATAACTCAACCGCGGAAAAATTGTATTATCAAAAACGAAATTTGATATGATTAATATAAAGTAATTTTCGCTATTATCTGGTACTCGTGTAATTATACAGCAGTCAAGGTAAAAATAAGCTACATTTATACTGAAATTTATGTAACCTTGCTGAAACGTCACTAAAAGGGACTGTTCATTTGACATACACGTAATTGCCATTTAGATTAGAACATGTTTTAAAGTTTGAACTATGTTTTGATTATTTTCTAGATTTTACGAAAGTTTTTTTATTGCCTACTTTTCCTGTCATCAAAAACACACACACACACACACACACACACACACACACACACACGCGTGCACACACACGTGCGCGGGGTGGGGGTGGAGGGGAGTTTAAACTGGTGTATTGTGCGCACAAAATCTCACTTGTAACTATCCGCATGTTCAAAAGTCACAGGAAAAAGACAAATAAATGTTATGTTGGGCAGGTGAAATCATTGTCAAAAACAAACAAGAGTACCAGAATGTCACAATATACGCCCGTCACAGCAAATTTCTTTACTCTAGCACCTGTATTTGCAAATGGAATTTTAATTTTGTGGTTGTTTAGTAATCATTGTAAGTCATTTGTTTTTCTAAGTCCACTAAAAAACTCCTTACCAGGTAGAGATACCTTACAATACACCTAAAATTTGAAAGTAACATCTATGTTGTACCACAGAAAAGTGGTCTTGTTTTTCCCTACGGTCAATTATAAAAAAGTTACAATATAAGTTATTTATAGTAACAACTAAGGGAAGGTAATCTTTAAAGAAAAAAAAAAAAAAAAAAAAAAATCCAAAAAAAAATTGTAAGTCCACACAAAAATCTTTACCAGGTAGAGATTGGTCAAAATACACCTACTAATTGGATGTAGCATGCATGTTGTACTACAAAAAAGTGGTCTCGATTTTTCCCTACGACTAGTAATGAAAAAGTTACAATATAAGCTATTTATAGTAACAACAAAGGGAAGTAATTCTAAAAAGGGAACTGCGCATGACACTTCGTCTCATGATGGTGTATAATTGTGCCAAGTTACATCAAAATCCCTCCATGCATGAAGAAAAATGCTTCGGACAAAGTCATTCTTGTATCTGACCTTTGGCCTCTAAGTGTGACCTTGACCTTAGACCTAGGGACCTGGTGCTTGTGCATGACACTCCGTCTCGTGGTGGTGAACATTTGTGCCAAGTTATATCAAAATCCCTCTATGCATGAAGAAGAAATGCTCCGGACAAGGTTTTCATTCTTGTATCCTTTGACCTCTAAGTGTGACCTTGACCTTAGACCTAGGGACCTGGTTCTTGCGCATGACACTCCGCCTCGTGGTGGTGAACATTTGTGCCAAGTTATATCAAAATTCCTCTATGCATGAAGAAGATATGCTCCGGACAAAGTTTTCTTTCTTGTGTCCTTTGACCTCTAAGTGTGACCTTGACCTTAGACCTAGGGACCTGGTTCTTGCGCATGACACTCCGTCTCATGATGATGAACAACTGTGCCAACTTTCATCAAAATCCCTCCATGCATGAAGAAGATATGCTCCGGACAAAGTCATTCTTGAATTTGACCTTTGACCTCTAAGTGTGACCTTGACCTTAGACCTAGGGACCTGGTTCTTGCGCATGACACTCTGCCTCATGATGGTGAACAACTGTGCCAAGTTTCATCAAAATCCCTCTATGCATGTAGAAGATATGCTCCGGACAAAGTCTGTGGACGCCGCCCGCCCGCCCGCCATCCCGCCCGCCAGGGGCGTTCCCATAATACGTCCCGTTTCTCAAACGGGCGTATAAAAATATAAAACAGAAGGAACAATTACCCAATGCCTCTACAGAAGACAGCAACAAGAGAAACACTATCAGATCTCATATATAAATGTTTAAAGTCCTAATGCGTTTAATCTTCAATTAGGAACAGAGAAGTCAGATGTCCTAAACAAAAATATCGCATGAAACATAGAAAAGTACCAATTTTAATTTGCACATGAACTTATACTGTCCGAGACATGAATGGGGGTAATAAAAAAGAACTGATTCCAAATTATGTTCCACTATGCTAATCAAATATTCCAACCTCTGACAAACATACGGGTATGAGATTAAAATTAAATATGAAATAAAAGAGGTATATTTAATTTATGATCACAAAATAAAATGGCAGCTACATTTAACCCAAAGCCAGCCATTGTGGACCTTTAATAGATTTCTAATCGTTAGAATTCAGTACTTGTTATGTCTAGCTGTCTAATGACACTTTCGATGTTAATAAAATAAAATAAGTACTCATGTTAGAAGCTTCTACGATATAATGAAGAAGTCTACTGCTATGTCCAACCATTCATATTATGTGCGTTTCTGTGAAGGATCAGACAATGACATATCTAAGTAATTTTTTCATGTCTTAGTTAATATGATTCAACAAGAGCATCGTAGTGCGGAGCAATATACACCCGAAGGTATGACATTTGGCCCCTAAGTGTGACCGAAGGGTTATATCAAAAGATGGGAGCAACATTTAAAGAACTTGACTGTTGAAGCCCAAAGGACAGGAACAACAAAAGGAAGAAATTCCAAAAAACAAATATCTAAAACGGACAGACAGACAGACGGACACCGGGGCTATAACATGATACGTTCCTTCAGGCGTATAACAACTCACTTTCGTATTTTTAATTCCTTTAAAGAAATGCAAAATGTATCCAGTCAGGAAAACTAAAACTGTTTTTCGCGTCAAGAGAAACATTATTTCAAACAGCTATTTCCTTTCATATGATGCTTAAACATTCTCAACCAGAATGGACACAGATGTTTGAAATATTTTTCTTTTTTGCTTTTAGTAGGCCCATAAATGCTAAGACTTTCTCCGTTCTGAGAATAAAAACCACCAAACGGAAAGTAATTAAGCAAGCTGTGTTTAACTGATGCCTCTTAATATATAAGTGCATATGTACAAATCATTACTTATTACTGCAAACATTATGTTAAACTTAGAATAACTGAATGTTTACTGTCCGCGCTGGCGTACTGGTTTATGTTTCAGAACAAAAAGACGCTGACTTTTTTGTGTTGCCTCAGCGAATTGACTAAAGTCGAGAACATTTAATTTAGTTCTCTAATGCTGACAAGCTGAACAAATGACTGAAAATGTGACTATCCCAGTATGTCTTTATTGCAGACTTTGAAACCTCTTACAATTACTTGAAATTAGATCCCCATCATCAATTTTCATTCTTTTATACGTGCACAGCTTTAGGGTTTGATTTGGGACGGCTGCGTTCTTGAAACACCACGGCTTTTACTGTAGGATCTTTGTCATTATTTACTCTCACTATAGTGTTGTTTGTGCCGTGTTGTGATTGTGAAACATATTGCCGTATATTCGATCAATTCTGTTACACTTTCATCCTTTAGGGATTTTGTTATACCTTCTGTCTTCTTAAGTTTAAAACAGTTTGGATTAAGATTAAGAAATAGTGCACCATTAACCAGCTTAAATCCGGCAGGTATTTTCCCACTGGTCGTTCCAAAGCGGGGTGTTTTCTGTTATATATATATATTTATTTGGTCATTGTTGTCTAACAGTTTTGTTTCTTTGCGTACTTCTGTGTAAGTGTCTGTCATTTATATATCTATACATACTTTATATAAAGCATTATTTTGGCAGGCGACGTTCTAGGATCATGGGTATTCCTACTGCATTTTTATCTTTGTTTTACTGATACTTTTTATTATGATTATAATATACACATTACTGTCCTTTACTTTGAAAGTGAGTCTATACCGTAACACCGGTAATTTTTTCCTTTCCAGGCTACGTCTGTTAATGTTGATGTTTGTGACGCTATTCCCTTTACATATATTGATTTTATAATAACAACAAGTTTATCTTTAAAACATATTCTTGAAATGTATCGTTTTGATGGGAAGATTGGTACAAGACATTGTGTTATATATGGCCATAACAGCCATTATGGTGGTTCAACTTCTAGTGTGTAATTCTGGTTACATTTTGAGTTCTCAATGCTTCCATCAAACTTACTTTCTTGTTTAAGCACACAACATTACACGGAAGTTGATTTGAGTGCTATGTGTAAGGCGAATATTAATTGCTATCATTGATAAAATCATTGTAAAACATCGATAGCCTGACAGTGTGTAACATACTGCTATAAACACTGTATAATGTAGACTTACAAAGTCTGTTGAGATCAAATAATCTGTAATAAGGTTAATTTCTTTCTTCATACTGACACTGATATTTTATCAGAAAACCATTTTCTCTCTAGGCTCATCTCGACAGAGGCAAGAGATATTGCAAGTTTTTTTTCAGAAAGTGCTATTAGAAAGGATTGATTTTATGCCAAGTGCTTTACAATTAATGACTTTAACGACTGATGCCAGTCTATGTATAATGTTTTATGTGAATAAAATCTATATGCCTTGGTATTTGTTCATATAACTTAAATACTGAATAAATGTTTTCTCTGTTTCAGTTACAATATTACCCTACAAAAACATCGTGTTTTTTTTTTTTATTTTGTATAAGAATGAACACATTGTGGAAAACTTGGGCTTATCAGGTGTATCAACCTAAAGTGTCGTCAGGGTGCAATGTACTTTGAACAGTAAACAAATAGATTAACAGTGTTACTGGAAAAAATAGTACATCACGTACTTTTATGGGTGTGCGCCATATTATCTAGACACTACTGAACTGATAAAAGCCATACATTTAAATCTCTGTAGCCAAGTTTTGTGCATGAAGTCGGGGTTTTGCTGTAAGGTCACGCGCCAAACTATGAACGTAAAACTGTTACCGACAGGTCCCTTGCTTTGAAGTTGTAAAATGAGGTTAGAGTATCTATTAACTGTTCACCATTCTCGTCGCACACGAGCTATTTAGTCCATGTTATATGTATATCCTATGCGGTGTTAAAACAATTATTTTTACAGTTTACGTATCTGGCAAAATATAAAATGCTTAAAATAATTATTAAATTATATCCTGACCATTTAATTGCATTAGATCCATCAAACTCAATTAAAACCAAAGACAATAAAAGGCAAAGAACGAAGCCTCCCCAGAGCAAAATGTCAAAAAATGGAAAATTATAACTGTCGAGACGTTTTTATGCATTGCAACAGAACAATTTTATATTGTTGCTTTATTTTTTTATAAATGGCTTCATACAACTTTATTTTGCTAAGAAATGTATGAGTGAGTGACTTTAAATCAACTGCATCTTTGTGCTATTTGTTGGGAGTATTTTTTGATAATATGTAAGACAAACCTAAAACATCGTTCTCTGTTTCTTCCATTATCTGATTCAGCTGCGATAAGTATTTATTGAGTTCTCCAGTTTATCGTTTAAATTACAACTCATCAGGTAGATGGTTAAAACATATAACCACTTACTATCACAAGATAATTATTTATCATTGCTGTTTTACTACATCCTGTTTTGTTTTATAGAGCATTTATCCTGCCAAGCAAAATATAAGCATCTGTAACGTAATTGAATATACTAAGTTACAGTTTTATGTATCTTGGAAGTGTTATACTTCTAAAATTCCAAATGGCTAATTTCTGGTTTTCTGACAAGAAACTGTTCGCATAACTGGCGTTATTTCATCACGGTCAGGGATCAGCGACCTTGAATCATTTGGCCACGCATCCCCCCTACCCCCACCCCCACCGCGCCACACACACACACACTTCTTCCAAACACGACAAACCCCGATGAAAATTAAGTCAACAAGAGCTCGTCGAACACGAAATGCCCCCCTTGATGCATTCAGTAATTGCACAAGGAACAGAAATTATATGCTCACTGTAAACAAAAGTTCTACCATTCTGGTTTAATCTGACCTTGACCTTTAACCTATTTACCTAACAAGAGATTACAGAGTGACCTTGGCACCATCCACTGAGCCATTTTTGAATGTTCCAAATTCAAGACTAGCTCAAGGTCAAAATCAAGGTCAAATTTCATTTTGGTACAAAACAATGTGTATGTGGTCCAAATTTGAAAGCTGTGGCTTGAGAAATGTGAAAGCAAGTCACTAGATCAATTTCAAGGTCAAAGTTCATTTCAGTAGACAGAACTATGTATGTGCTTCAAATCTGGAGGCTGTAGCTTGAGAAATGTGAAAATAGGTAATAGGTAAAAATCAATGTCAAATTTCAATTCATAACACAAAAATGTGCATGCGGTCCAAATTTGAAGCCTGTAACTTCAGAAATGTGAAGGTAGGTCACTAGGTCAATCTCTAGATCAAAGTTTATTTCGGTACACAAAACTATGCAAGTGGTTCAAATTTGAAGGCTGTAGCTTGTGAAATGTGAAAGTAGGTCACTAGGTCAAAATCAATGTCAAATTTTATTTCGTAAAAAAAAACTATGCAAGTGGTCTAAATTTGAAGCCTGTACCTTCAGAAATGTGAAAGTAGGTCACTAGGTCAATCTCAAGATCAAAGTTCATTTCAGTACACAAAACTATGCTTGTGGTTCAAATTTGAAGGCTGTAGCTTGAGAAATGTGAAAGTAGGTCACTAGGTCAAAATCAAGGCCAAATTTTATTTTTGAACAAAAAACTATGCATGTGGTCCAAATTTGAAGCCTGTACCTTCAAAAATGTTAAAGTAGGTCACTTGGTCAATAACAAGGTCAAAGTTTTTTTCGGCACACAAACCTATGCATGTGGTCTAAATTTGAAGGCTGCAGCTACAGAAATGTGAAAGTAGATCACTAGGTCAAGATCAAGGTCAACTCATGTCAAGGTTCATCTTGCCATTCAAAACTATACATGTGGTCCAAATTTGAATGATGTAAGTTATGGACATGAAGATTCTAAATTTTTCCCTATATAAGTCTATATGAACCATATGACCCCTGGGGCGGGGCCATATTTGACCCTAGAGGGATAATTTGAACAAACTTGGTAGAGAACCACTAAATGATGCTACATTACAAAATATGAAAGCTACAGTCTTTGTGGTTTGGACAAGAAGATTTTCAAAGTTTTTCCCTATATAAGTCTATGTAAACAATGTGACCCCCAGGGCGGAGCCATATTTGACCCTTGGGGAATATTTTGAACAATCTTAGTAGAGGACCACTAAATGATGTCACATACAAAATATCAAAGCCCTAGGCCCTGTGGTTTTGGACAAGAGGTTTTTCAAAGTTTTTTCCTATATAAGTCTATATAAACCATGTGACCCCCGGGGTGGGGTCATATTTGACCCCGGGGAAATAATCTAAACAATCTTAGTAGAGGACCAAAGATTTTGCTACATACCAAATATTAAAGCCCTAGCCCCTATGGTTTTGAACAAGAAGATCAGAAACCGTTTAACTGTTCCTGTCCAATGTGACCTTGACCTTTGACATACTGACCTCAAAATCAATAGGGTCATCTGCTGGTCATGACCAACCTCCCTATAAACTTTCGTGACCCTAGGCCTAAGAGTTCTTGAGTTATCATCCGGAAACCGTTTTACTGTTCAGGGTCACTGTGACATTGACCTTTAACATACTGACCTCAGCATCAATAGGGGTCATCTGCTGGTCATTACCAACCTCCCTATCAACTTCCATGATCCTAGGCCCAAGTGTTCTTGAGTTATCATCCGGAAACCGTTTTACTATTCAGGGTCACTGTGACCTTGACCTTTGACATACAGACCTCAAAATCAATAGGGGTCATCTGCTGGTGATGACCAACCTTCCTATCAACTTTCATGATCCTTGGCTTTACATTCCGACCGACCGACCGATTGACAGACCGACCGACCGACCGACATCTGCAAAACAATATACCCTCCTTCTTCGAAGAGGGGCATAATTAAGCATAAGAATATAGTGGACGCAACTTGACCCCGATGGTTGACCTTTGTATTATAATACATAATAAGGCACAACCTATTATTGGAAAGGAGTGTACGTAAAACACGATCTGCACGAGAAAAGGAAAATATAATTTTGTGTAAAAATAAATTAGTGTATTGGAAAGTTTTAACTGATCAAATGTAATTTTATAAACTTTGATACTGCACTGTATACAAACTTATTCAATATAAATATACATGGCTACCCTAAGCACCCTTGATTTCTACAATGAAATAATCGATATGAATATTCAGCCTAAGGTCAACCATCGTGGTCAAGTTGCGACTACTATATCAAGTACTAAAATACTTAAACAGCCTGGAGCGTGCCACTTTTTATATGGCACAATTCAGGTTCTACTAATCTCAACAAAAGCTGAAGCTGGAGATAAAATAGGATTAATATGATCTCCATTTAATGCATTTTTTTATTCTCACATATCACATAAATATGTTTTGTTTCGTTACATAAACCTATAACGCGGTTACGACGAACACGGATGTTTAACATAAGGAGTTATTTAGTACTATAATTTGAACACTTATCTGTCTAATTCATAATATAATCATTTATTCATCCATTACGTTTTCGTAAACGGGAAGGGAGATCGTGTTAGGCCTTATAGAACAACTACTAAATTTGTACTTAACATGATTATGTATTAATATGTATCTACTTACGCAGGAAACGTTTAACTTCACTTGAATGTGCTTAGTAACTTTTATTGCATATAACTATTTGTCATTTGGCGTTTCATTTGCGTATCAAAGATTCTGTATTAAAAGGAATACTTCACTGTAGAGCAAAAAAAAAAAGATTAAAGGGCAGCATGTATGTATGTTGCCTAAGACTTTAGTTTTTTTTAATGTTTAAAAAACGACATAGGAACCATCTAATTAAATTGAGAAATGTGTGGTTGACAGTAAGTACTTTCCTATGAAGTTTGACACGACCGTATACTAAAGCGTTTTATAGTTATTTAGCGGAACTGTGTTTCGTCTCAAGATCAGTGCATTCTTGACATTCGATCTTCTGACTCCCAAACAACAGGATCATCAAATGACCAGATGCAATACTGGTTATTTATGGACAACAGGCATTTGTTCTCTGACGTTTGACGACTATAGGCCAAACCGTTCTTTGGTTATTGTGCGGCAACCGTCTTCAGTTTTAGGGTCATTGTGACCTTCACCTTTGACCTACTGATCCCTACGACCATAACAGCTTGACTTTATGAGACTAAGCGTTCTCTTGACACTGATCGAAAGACCGACCGATAGACAGACAGATATAAGGAAATTGGCAAAACGATATTCCCTCTCATACTTGAAGATGTAAGGGCATTAACTGAAATACGGAGTCATTAGTTTCAAACTATCAAATACAAACGTAAATGTAACTGCTTTTACAATAATATTACCTGTACAGTTTTACATTTTAGTTTTCATAACACCTATTTGCAACAAGAGGACCATGATGGTCCTGATTCGCTCAACTGTCCCCACATGACCCAGTTTTTAACTGAGTATAGTGACCTAGTTTTTGAGCTCATGTGACCCAGTTTTGAATTTGACCTAGATATCATCAAGATAAAAATTCTGACCAATTTTCCTGAAGATCCACTGAAAATATGGCCTCTAGAGAGGTCACAAGGTTTTTCTATTATTTGACCTACTGACCTAGTTTTTGAAGGCACGTGACCCAGTTTTGAACTTGACCTAGATATCATCAAGGTGAACATTCTCACCAATTTCATGAAGATCTCGTGAAAAAATATTGCCTCTAGAGAGGTCACAAGGTTTTTCTATTTTTATATCTACTGACATAGTTTTTGACCGCACCTGACCCAGTTTCGAAGGTCAAGGTCAAGGATATCTAGGTCAAGTTGGAAACTGGGTCAACTGCGATCAAAAACTAGGTCAGTGGGTCTAAAAATAGAAAAACCTTGTGACCTCTCTAGAGGCCTTACTTTTCAATGCATCTTCATGAACGTTAGTCAGAATGTTCACCTTGATGATATCTAGGTCAAGTTTGAAACTGGGTCACATGCCATCAAAAACTAGGTCAGTAGGTTAAATAATATAAAAAACATTGTGACCTCTCTAGAGGCCATATTTTGCATGGGATCTGTATGAAAGTTAGTGAGAATGTTCATCTTGATGATATCTAGGTCAAGTTTGAAACTGGGTCAACTGCAATCAAAAACTAGGTCAGTAGGTCTAAAAATAGAAAAACCTTGTGACCTCTCTAGAGGCCATACTTGAGAATGGATCTTCATGAAAATTAGTCAGAATGTTTATCTTGATGATATCTAGGTCAAGTTCAAAACTTGGTTACATGCCTTTAATAACTAGGTCAGTAGGTCAAATAACAGTAAAACCTTGTGACCTCTCTAGAGGCCATATTTTTCATGGGATCTGTATGAAAATTGGTCAGAACTTTTATCTTGATGATATCTAGATCAAGTTAGAAACTGGTTCAACTGCGGTCAAAAACTAGGTCAGTAGGTCTAAAAATAGAAAAAACTTGTGACATCTCTAGAGGCCATACTTTTCAATGGATCTTCATAAAAGTAAGTCAGAATGTTCATCTTGATGATATCTAGGTCTTGTTCGAAACTTGGTCACGTGTTTTAATAACTAGGTCAGTAGGTCAAATAACAAAAAAGCCTTGTGACCTCTCTAGAGGCCATATTTTTCATGGGATCTATATGAAAATTGGTCTGAATGTTCATCTTGATGATATCTAGGTCAGGTTTGAAACTGGGTCAACTGCAGTCAAAAACTAGGTCAGGTCTAAAAATAGAAAAACCTTGTGACCTCTCTAGAGGCCATACTTTTGAATGGATCTTCATGAAAATTGGTCAGAATGTTCACCTTGATGATATCTAGGTCAGTTTCGAAACTGGGTCATGTGCCGTCAATAACTAGGTCAGTAGGTCAAAAAATAAAAAATCTTGTGACCTCTCCAGAGGCCATATTTTTCAGTGGATCTTCATGAAAATTGGTTAGAATTTTTATCTTGATGATATCTAGGTCAGATTCAACACTGGGTCACATGAGCTCAAAAACTATGTCACAATGTCAAATAATAGAAAAAAAACGACATCATACTCGGTTTAAAACTTGGTCACGTTGGGACAGGTGAGCGATTCGGGACCATCATGGTCCTCTTGTTAGACCTACTGACCTAGTTTTTGAACGCAGTTGACCCAGTTTCGAACTTGACCTAGATATCATCAAGATAAACATTCAGACCAATGATCACACATATCCCATGAAAAATGTGGCCTCTAGAGAGATCACAAGGTTTTTTATATTATTTGACCTACTGACCTAGTTTTAGAAGGCACGTAACCCAGTTTCAAACTTGACCTAGATATCATTAAGTTAAACATTCTGATCAATTTTCATGAAGATCCATTCAAAAGTATGGCCTCTAGAGAGGTCACAAGGTTTTTCTATTTTTAGATCTACTGACCTAGTTTTAGACCTCGCGTGACCCAGTTTCGAACTTGATCTAGATATCATCAAGTTGCACATTCCCACTAACTTTCATAAAGATCCCATGAAAAATGTGACCTCTAGAGTGGTCACAAGCAAAAGTTTACGGACGCACGCACGCACGGACGACGGACGACCGACGCTGCGCGATCACAAAAGCTCACCTTGTCACTTTGTGACATGTGAGCTTATAAAAATTAAACCCAGTTGGTGTTTTGAAGGACTTACAAAACTATAGTAAATTGATTACTTTAAATGATGTGTAAGCCGCAAATTTTAGATACCAATATTTTCATAAAGATAAAATTAAACAAATAATAAACTTACGTATGGAGTCTGACTTCACAAACAAAATTATCCACTTGCTAGTTTATATTATCATAATGAGTGTTATATAGCTGAAATCAGTGCATGTGAATGCAATACAACTGCGGAAAGCTTGTGTTAATATAAAGGAAGAAATATTTTATGATTTGCTACGTACTTCCTGATATCTATACACTCGTCAAGGTATACTAAGAGATACACATTTAATGTAATTTAACTTTAAACACTTTCTATGGAAAACTGAAATGAAGTCAACATTTGTTGAAACATGTGACAGACAACCTTAAATATGAGGAATCTTGAATGAAATAACTTTTTTGATAAGTTTTATCAGTAATCAAATGTTGATACTGGTTTATGTTGTATTATTGACAAGTATCATGCCTGCCAGGTATCTTGCCATTTTTGTGGTTGTGTTTTCACATCGCATTTTAGTACAAAGACAGTGTTGTTCATATAATGTTAGACAATTGACTTAGTACTGATAAGACAATATCACCTTTAGATTATTTAGTATTCAATTATAGAAAGAATTAAGATTTTTTAAAACTTTTTTTAAAATTCTAGCAGATATACATGTAATCAATTTGGTCAGGTTCGCGCCATTTTTTGTCCGAACAGGTGTTGTATTCAAGCGGTCTTTACATAAAATTTAGCCTGGTGACCCATACATTTTTAGCCATTTTTTATTCTCACAATACAATTATTCATACACAAGAAAAATAGGAAAAAAATCTATGAAACAGTTTTTTTCAAAATTTAAAAAAATATTCTTCACTATGGGTATTTTTCATTGAGAAAAGTTCACAAAAGTGAATAGGAAACAAGATTTATCTTTCATTTGTACCCATAATTGTAAGGATATAGTATTACAAATATGACTATAGTATCTAATAAGTATATAATAAAATCTGTAAAAAGAATCAACTTTATTGTGCTGTCTTGATGTATATTTTGGTTGGTATTTATAAAAAAAATATGAAAATGTTGAAAAGTCGCTGGAAGATTCAGCAACAGTAGGTGTGTTCAAAACAATTTTTCACAAAAACAAGCCTTGTGACCCATTGTTTTTATTTGTTCATTGTTTTCATCACAAAATTTCCTATCATATATGTGAATTTGAAAAAATTCTATGAAAGGAAAAAAAAAAACTATAGGAATTCTCTTTGCCACCAGTGTAGATCAAGATCTGCACTGTTCGCCTTTCAGTCAGTATCTTTTTAGTAAGCGCCCCTTTTAACAGTTAATGGTACTGTCCAAATTGAAAGATGGACAAGTTCATTATAGAAATTTAGCAGGGTAAGAATTAAATGTGTAATTTCTTTTTCAATAGTATTTGACTAATGCTGGTAGCAAAAATAAGTTTTAAAATTTTAAAGTTGTTTTATTTCATGGCGGCTTTCTCCAAAAAAAAGACACTACAGCATATTTTAATAGATCTTGTTTTCATTATTTCCTTTTTTGCTTATTTTTTATCTCTTACCTAATTTCACTTAACATATTTCCATTGTTATCAAGATGAACAAACAAATACAGCCAAACAAAACAACAAAATTAGTATAAATTAACTTAATTGAACACTGTGTTATAATGCATTTTATTACAATCACATTTTTTTAAACACACAGATGCTTCTTTCTCATCTGGATAGAGCAGTATGTATCTGACCCTGTAGTTTGACTGTGTTGATATATACAGACAGAATATTCTGAATAGAATGCAAATATGTACAAATCACATTTTGTCATGGAATTCTGTTTGAACACAATTATAATCAAGTGATGATATATTAAATAAAAACAACGACCGTTTAAGCTAAGAAATAAACATGTAGCATTGTGGATGAAAAACCAAAACCCTTTCAATCATTGTAGAAACAATGGCTCACAGTGACATGCTTCGTTAATATATGTATAATATATATACGGTTGTTACTTTGGTGATGCGGTTGCGCAGTTTTCATGCCTTTGCTTACCTAAACTCGTATACATAGTTAGGATAACACCTAGAAAATAGCTACAAAATGTCACACTTTTCTTTTTAATGGTACTTCCTTCAACCGGGGATAAGGTGAGATAAATAGAGTTAGATGGTCAAATACTTGGTAGGATAATTTGTCATATGTTTTCGCGACTTCACATCTAGTCATGTTGCGATTACTAAAGCCTACAAAACAGTCTCTTTCTGATTCCTTTAATTTATTAAAAAAGGAATTAGAAAAAATCATAAACCTATGTCTTGACAAATAACTAATTATCCGTCTAAGGCTGGTCGTATTAACGTATAGCCAGTAAATTGTGATTTCATTATCAAATTTCTGGACAACTTTATCCGTCTATAGCTTTATGGAATTGTTAAAGTACTATCAAGTATGAACGGTATAGAAAAAATATGTAGGTATTAAAATTCTTTAGTTTTAATTGCTAAAAATTAAATAAATTCTGGTGTAAGGAAAATGCACGCAAAAGGTAGGTCAGTAGGTCAAAGGTTTCGGGGGACCTTTGACTGCAAAACTTTGTCCGAGCAGTAACTCATAAATGCTTCAGCCTAGGAACATCAGACTTTGTATGGAGGTTTGTCATGACCAGCAGATGATCCCCTATTGTTTTGTAGGTCAAGGGACTACAAAACAGTTTTCGGGCTATTTACACTTAAGGCTTCATATCATGTAAGACCCATTGTTGCTTTTACAGTTACTGACTCCACCAAGGGGGATTTTCATGTTCTGAGCTCTTCAAGAGTCTTGTAATATTGAACTTGTACGTTATGATATGGTCCCCTTTACAAATACATAAGAGCCACACCATGAGAAAACCAACATAGTGACTTTGCGACCACCACAGATTCAGACCAGTCTGTGCATCTGCAGTATAGTCAGAATCCATGCTGTTCGCTTATGTTTCCCCATATTACAATAGACTTCGAAAACGAACAGCATGGAACCTGATCTGCGCTGGTCTGTATTCATGCTGGTCACAAAGCCACTATGTTGGTTTTCTCATGGTGCGGCTCATATATGTTGTTTAACACTTGGATATTTTAAAACATAACTGCCATATTCATTATAATTTTACAGCTACTATTGTTACTAGGACAGCAGTCAGGGAAACCAAAACCAAAAGATGAATACATTTGTTTGCATTTATACTTTTATATAACAGGAATTGGTCACGGCGACAATGTAGATGTGGAACAGATTCCAGATTCCATTCCAAGGGGTAATTTTAAACCTGTCCAGTTACCAGGACCCCCAGCTGTTATATCTTTTGACTTGGAAACAACAGGCCTGAGTGAGTAATTGTTTAGTTTGTTACAACTTCAGAAATCATGTCCACTAACTTCTGTATTTTGGTGTCAGACACATGGTTGCTAGTGTCTGCTGTATGTACAACATAGTCTACCAGACAGCATGGATATAGTATAACATTGTTATCATTGAAGAACTATTTTTATGCTAGTTTCAACAACATTATTATATATACAGTTAACATGGGAATGCATATCAGAATTTTTCTCATGGAGGGTCACCAATAGCTCTTTCGACCAAAGTGTCAGTCTGAGAAGCTGGGGACAAGAGTACAATCTCCACTAGCAGTTCCAAAATTTGGACAATCCGTGCAAGTGAAGTAGGTGAATGGACATTTACTTCTGAATAAAGTGAATATGTATACATTTTTTTTTTCAATTGTTTTGCAGTTAAAGACGGAGTGCTTCCGCAGATTACACAGATTGCTGCAGTGGAGTTACAGTCAGGAGAGCAGTTCAATACATATGTTAAACCAACAGTTCCCATTTCTATGGCTGCAACAACTGTTACTGGCATATCATTTTATAATGAGGAAATGACAGTAAATGGAACAAAAGTGCAATCAGTATCCATAAAAACTGCTATGGATGAATTTGTTAATTGGATATCCAAATTCAAAAGTGTATGTTTAGTAGCTCACAATGGTCGCAGATTTGACTTTCCCATTCTTGTGTCTACATTAAAGAACATTGGAGCTCAGGATAAGTTATCAGAATGTGCATTCATTGACTCCATGTCAGTGTTTCGAAAGCTTTATCCGAACACATCACTGAAACAAGTAGACCTTGTGTCATCCTTACTTGGTGAAACATACGATGCACACAATGCCATGGGTGATGTGGTTGCCCTTGGGAAATTAATCAAGTTTGTGAACCTCTCAAGTAGTGATTTAATGGCTCATAGTTTTACTCAGTCAGCAATTGCTAATAACATGGCTTTCAACAAATCTAAAACACTCAATTTGCCATCATTGAATCCGTTGATTTATTCAGGTGTGATAAAAAAAAACCTACCGCTGAAAACATTGCTGGGTCTGGTCTGAATATAAACCACTTAAAACTGTTGCATACCAGAGGTGGGGAAGATGCTTTAAAAGATGTGTTTATTTCAAAGAACTCAGAAGGCTTACCAAGAGTCTCTAACAATAAGAAAGTGTTGGAAGAGATTGTACCACAAATTGCTAAATATTTTGAAAATCACTAGATTTTTATACTCTGGTATAATAACTGTTCAGGGACAAAAATGTTTTCTGTACATTTATTTGTCTGTCATCCACAGTGATAATTAAGGAAATAACAATATAGGTGTTCTATATTTATTGCAATGTTCTTATATATAAAACATTATACAATGTATTTACCAGAAAATATTTATGTAATGCGTAAGACATATTATTTACTCAAATTTTGTCTCGGCAAATTTACTTTTTGGTGGTATCAAATACCTAATGATATCATATTATTTTACATTAAAATGGTTAAACCAACTAGTAAATGTATTCAAATGTGTTTGTATTGTTATAAACTCCAAACAACTTGTAAAAATGTCAATAATACATAGATTCTGATTGTTATAGGCAGCTGTCGATATGTAGTAGTGGAAATAAAGTGATGAAAATATTTCCATCTGTCCAACTTCCTATTGGTGTTTTTTCAATACTAGACGGGCAAAGTTTTTAAATATGGTTTATTTACCTTAGGAATAGGTCAGTTATAAAAAAATAAGCATTAATTTGTTTTGGAATAATCATATTATTGCGGAAAAATCATACTTTTAATGTCGTCACGACATTTTGCCGCGGAATAAAGTGCTTTTGAGTTTGCACATATTGTCATGGGTAAATGCAAATTTAGAAGAAATGTCTTGCAAATAAACATTTAAATCATCTTATTTGCAAACATACAACACTTCTTGGTCCATAAACTCCAAATTTAGTATTACATTGCTTAATATAAGTAATTTATGGCCATTTTATTTACCCTAGGGGTCAGATAATTTTGAGTAAAAGTGAAAACATGGGGTGGGATGGAATGTTTTTTTAAAAAAAATTTTATTCACCTGGAAAGGTGTCCTAATATTTTAAAAACAATTCAGTGGTATGATATAGATAATAAAAAACACATTTTGAATTAAGTTCGGAATATTGTCCATTAGAGTTGTCCTACCTTAACTAAGACATGGCAGTAAGAAAATACAATATTACTTAGTTTCTCAAATAATCAGTCTCCGCGAGTATACGTGCTGAGGGAAACAGAAGTTGTCCAACAGTATGTAACACGTATTGCTGCTTTTCATATTATTTCCTAGCAATTATTGGTATTTTTTTCTTTCAAGTTAAGCATTCAAAACGACAGAAATGAATACTCAAAATACAGACACATCCCAATAAAGCTTAGCTTAAATGGGAGAACTTCATAAAACTAGAACATCAAAATAATTAACTAAACAAGAAAAACTTTTTTAACTTAAATAAATAATAACAGTTTTTAATAAAATCCCTGTGCGTCTACTGTTTATTTGATATATCTGAGTGGACTTACTATGCGTTGCAGACAGCTACTTCTTTAAATCATCAATTAATGTTTTCCCAACGGACACTTGAAGTAATAATATATTAACTATTCCTTCACAGATGATTAATAATGACTTACAGTAAAATAACATAATAGTTTGAGTAAAAGCACACGTGTCACTACAAAGAGAGAAATACGTAAATCATAAACATGTGAGGGAAATATAAATATTTTGCGGATCTCTAGGTTCGACTTTCTATTATATCTAGTCATATTTAATTAAACAGAACTAGACAGGAACTATTTTTAAACATCCTCGAGTTCGCTTCTCGGAAACCTCCGATAACGATGTCCCATCAGAACGTGCGCAGTCGGCCCCTCCAACCCCCGATTACTTAGCCGACACGATTCACTCTAAACAGCGGCATTGCCTAAAATTAAATATGCGCAATGAAACAACAGCATTTTGGAATGGAAAATCTTACCAAGAGCCTTTACGACATCAGCGCCTAGCATTGAATTGACTACGCCTATATCTGCTTTGCTATCCGTCAGTAGCACAGAAACATGCCCGTACCGGGATGAAGACAAGCTGATGGATAAAGTAAATGAGAATAAAACTCCAAACATTGAAAGTTATATATTGTACTACTTCAGGTCTGTTTCCATAAGCAGCTGCATTATGTTACAGCCATGTTGCAACTTATTCAAAGATTGTGTTTTTTGATGTTCGTTTTAATGTAACAAACACACAATGATAGGTCAAATGACAACTTGTCCAGCTTTTTTTATTGTGGTTGAAGTCCCATGGCGCCTCTTCGTGTAACACGGGCAGACACACTGGTAGAACCACAGAGCCCCCGTAAGCCAGCTGTATGATTTCGTCACATTATTTTTTTTACCCTGAATGAGGTTTCTTACCCACAGCGTCGATATATATATACGGTAAATAAGTAGCATTTATAGAGAGAACTTTTTAAAATATATTCTGAGATAAGTCATTTCATTAACAATTCCGTTAACAAACATATGAGAGAGAGGTTTGGGACGTTTCCAACTAAAATGACTTTCGAAATTAGAAAGGTTAACATAGTCCTTACTTTATTCATACTGTTTGTCGGTTAGATGTGGTAAACTGAAATAAAACACAGTACAATGCCACGTAAAGTATAATACACTTAACAAAGTGACACAAGGATAATTTGGGAGATTAAAAAGGTAAAATGATAACCGAGTAAGACCATTACAATAGCAGTCTTTAGGTGCCGTCCCTCGTCCGAAAAATATATCCCCGTTTTATTTCGGGGCCCTTTACACAAAAGTTCAGAAGCTTTTATTTTAAGTTCCCTCCAAAGTATGTGTTTTAAAAACACATTTGAGCCGCGCCATGGGAAAACCAACATAGTGGGTATGCGACCAGCATCCGCGCAGTCTGGTCAGGATCCATGCTGTTCGCTAATAGTTTCTCCAATTCCAATAGGCTTTAAAAGCGAATAGCATGGAGCCTGACCAGACTGCGCGGATGCGCAGGCTGGTCTGGATCCATGCTGGTCGCATACCCACTATGTTGGTTTTCTCATGGCACGGCTCATTTATTTCATAGCATATAACTTGTATCCTTTTCAGAAGATGTTGTTAACTCATTTCAGGACAATTGTTTTACTCAGACTAAGAATAGCCACATAGTTAAATTAAATGTAATTGAAATGATGTTTGTAAAACATCTTACTTTGTCCTAAGTAGGCTTCGTGGAATGGTCCATGGTCCTTTGGGATAACTTTGTCTATTTATCTGTGCAAAAGTATTCCGCTTAAACCGGCACTAAGGCATGAGAGGTTTTGTACATTTCATTACCTCTCGCGGAAAGATATTTTGCTTGGTTGCTCCCAGAGGATTTTCTTACTAAAAACACAGTCCACTCGCACCATGACCGCGTAGGACCAGAAAAAATAACCGCACGGAATCTATCTGTAATCTATAAAAAGCAAAATTCCCCATCTTCTGATTAATTATATTGGCTTTTCTACCCTGGTGAGTTACTACTGATTCAGAAGTGATTACAAACAAATCATTCTCCCATACTAGAATATGTATCTGTTAACAAGAAAGTATTTGTTGTTTTTTTTCGTCCTCGTGTTTTGAGCTGCTGTTTGGGGATGCTGCGCTATTGGAAGTTACTTTCTCTCCTTGATATTCTTCTATGCTTTTGTTTATTCATAACAGGAAATGAATTGCGCAACACCCTTCAGGTATTTATAACTTCTTCTTTCAATGAGCTAATTGATTAATGACCCCTAAATACCGCTTTATTACAGGAAATTGTTTCCTTCAAGGAAGTCAAAATTATTGTCTCAGATGTTAAAAATGTGACAAATGAATTACACAGAGGAAATGAAATTTTATCACATGGCGTGATAAGAGTTATTGTTCTTGGGGCTTTCGCTTCCTCCTTTTGTCGTTTTGTGTTAAGTTACCATCAGTGTTTGTTCTTTAAATACGTATGATAGAGTTACGGTTCTAAAGCATTTCGCTTACTAATATCTAGATAATATTACTACTATCATTGTAACATTACATTCTCTCCAACAAAGTTTAAGATACTCGTATTGTCATTAGTGTTCAAAGAATCGAAACAATACTAAAAGAGATAAAACATGTTTTTCAATGACTCTAGATCAATATTTTACAGGAGGCAACTCTTTCTTCCAAAATGTCCACTCCTTGAAAGTTATCAATAAACATATTCACATTGTATGACTCATTAAGTTTCGCTTTTTCCAAGTTACTATACGATGATACTGTGCAATAACTAATGGTTTATCAGATTGTGTGTGTACCATATTTAACACTGAGAAATGTTTTATCTGTTCCAATAATTACCTACATAAAACATTGCGATTCTGTCTCATACAAGTATGGTAATGACCGGAAAGATAGGAAAATCAATCGTTTCAATCTCAATACCGTTATGTTGTTTTGCACTTAAAACAATAGACAAGAGGAAACATTTATCATTGTTCAGGGCGTCATTGGACAAGACCAGTACAAAATAATTGATATATTATTCCAAGAGTTTTATATAAATTTTACGGTTATTTAAACTATGATTTGCTTTATTTTTTCACTATGTGGAAACCTAAAATAATATATTTTCAGTAAATAAAAGTTATCACCCCCCCCCCCCCACCCCCACCACCACACACACACACACACACACTCACACCCTCCCCAGGGTTGTAAAAGCAGAAAGACGCTACATAATATATGTTTTCTTCAACCGGCTAAAGAAAAGAGTGGGTATGTACTACCACGGGTCAACGTTATTTTCTTAGGACATTATCCGGATATATGATGTTGAAAATAGCTTCAGAAATTGAATTGATATTGTTAGCGTGATAAACCATACGTAAAAATGAAATACTTTGTCAAAATACCTCTGTGCAAAACACAGCATGTTGTAATTCGGTAGTTTAGTTTTTACATAATGTCAAGCGATGGATTATTTTCTTACCGAAAGAAATTTCTTTATGCAAATTCTCTTCATATTTCTTCATTTTTATACGAAATTTAGGAATAGATAGAATAATGATCGAGGGACAAAAGAGTCATGCGTCGTCTTAGTTAGGCATGCACCTACTCATACTTAAAGATAAAAAGATAAATCATCGACCATCCTCAATTAGCATATTGCATGACTGAGAACAGAACAAAGTATTTTCTACAAGTGTTTGTATATTCCGGATGTACTTATACAACAAACCTAAATAAGACACACGAGTACATACCTCTTACACTCTTATCATATCTGAAAGATGGCGTAACATAAATTTAGAAGCCAGTGAAGGTTTTCTGAGAAATATTATCTCATTTATTTTTACTTCTACATGTAAGTAATTCCTTCCTTTTAGTTGTTTTATCAAAATGTATCTTTGTTGAATAAATGTATTTACTGATTATTCAATGATTGCAATATTATTGTACATGTACATTAAAAAACCTGAAATGAACTGTATAAACAACGTACTTCAGTGACACGTAATATATGTTTTTACATGCCCCATTATTTCGAATTAATTTTATATGAATATCCTCTAAGATAACGATAGCCGTGCGAATCGTGCATATAGAACGCGCATTTTATTTGAGGTACATGTAGCTCGGGTATTTGAGCCCTGTATGCAAAAACTAAACACGTGAACAGGGAAAGTTTGATTCTATAAAGAAGCCATGTTACTGGAGCATTTTAAAAAAGCCTGAATATAATAATTTTATCAAGCATAAAATCAAAGGTACTTTTAATCAAAAAAAGTTTCCTTATATTGCACTATAGCATGCTTTCATTTGTAGATGGCTACCTTTTAGTGTATGATTCTAAACCAATTCAAGAGGCATAAAATTATTCCCCTATTCGACTAGTTACTTGTTACAAAGTTAAGATACACGCACTTTCACACTGGATAACCGGCTATCTTGACGCCAGCTGGAAATGTAACCCAGCTGTAAATCGGTAGGTTAAGTTTTTCATTTATTTCTATTAAAACGAAGCCAATTCTTGCAAATCAACTTGACAGTTTTGTCAAGGAATGACCATGGCTTACATTTACAATTTCTGGGCCGAAAACGATCGTTATGTTTTGAGATATTCGCTGACAAAATCTTCAGTTTGAAAAATCGAGCAAAAATCCGAAGTTTTGCGCAGATTGTTTTGTTTATGAACAACCTGTCAAAACATTTATCATCTGGTTTAACAGATGTGTCCTTTCGGAACACCTGTGTAAAGTATCCGGGTTCTACGTTATTCCTGAAAAATTATATTAGCTGTTAAATAGGCATGGTCGGAAAAAAAAGACTGTCGAAAACGGCCGCTAGTGCTGTCGTTGAACTCGGATGTTAACATTTGTAGACTATCCATTAACTCCGATGATTTAGAATACATTTGTATGTAAAAAGTATTACTGGCAGTGATTTGACGGAAACGTAATTATTTTCAAAAATGGCACTTTCATTTCAAGAGGCTTTGGGGCTATATTCCTTCACACCCGGGCTGAATTTTAACCTAGTTCACGCGTCCTTGCCATTTTTCCGCCATGCGAAACCATATATATACTTTTTTTGCAGTTACACCGAAGCAATATAGTGCATATTGCCATTTTGCCAGCTTTTGATGGTAGAGGTGCCTCCGGGCTATTACAGAAATAGAGAAAAGTGGAAACTTCACAGGTCGCTCAACACGACAAAAACGAAACTGTTGCAGGCTCGGTTTGATTGAGCCTGTTCATGGTAGTGGAAATGCATGTTACCGTCCACGCCCTCTAGCCCCGGGTTGAGCAGAACTCAACATTTACACATGCTAAAGGTACAAAAAGCAATTTAAAAACATCCGCAGATGTATTCAAACGGCGGAGAACATGGAACCTTCAATGATACACGAGTTGAGGCGTGTAATTCCGTGAAGAGCGGCGTTTGGTCTCCAGATAAAATAATGGGTTTGCCCCAAACGAGAAAACAATGGGCAGAACTAAACAAACTGGAATATAGGAAGGGGATCTGAGGTTATGGAGCCTGCGTATCACAGGAACTGTCAAAAGACAAAATTAAAAAGCAGGTACCATATCCAAGGGGTGATTATACAATACTCAAGACTATGAAAGCGGGAGTATTGGAACCACCCAGGCCGAAATGGTCATGTTGAGAAACTAAACAGTACCAATAACACAACAAAAAAGTCGTGCTGAACGATCTGAGAAGATCGAAATATAACAGCCCTGATTGAATGTACGGGGAAACTTTTTACGGCCGCCACACGGCACAAAAACCTTGGGTTTTGCAAGTGCAAATGATTGCCTCTGGTCGTCAGTCCTTTGAATTTCGTCTGAAGAATTCAGTATCTTTAATGAATCTAAAACTGCAAGTTGTTGATGTATAGAGGCAAACAATTGAAAACGACTGTTTCAAATCTAAATAAGCAGAACTTCGCAAAATCTCATATGACTGTTAATCAGTTGTTTCTTAACATCGCAGCCACATGTAGCTTAAATCAAAATATAACAACGTAGATCGGAACTCTTCCTTACTTGTTTACGATCTTTCACACTCAGCTATCAAATAAAACCGCATGAAAATAAAAGTTCTACTATACGACACAATATATTTGAAATTTTGTCTATGCATGTAGGAATTGCCAGTCTGGCACAAAATACTTATTTATAGTTCTGTGTTAAAGTTTTTTTTATTATATTAACACTGGAGGTGGTCATTACTAATACTTGTATCATCGGTAACACATGTGTGAAGTTTAAAAACCAATACTTAAAAAACAGTCCATGCATGTAGAATCAGAGCCCGGACAAGACACTGTGGGCGGACGGACGGACGAACGAAAGTAACAAAGCAACTTTTAAACCCTAAACCAAAAGGACATTGATAATGAAATCAACAAGAATTACTCGACATGGCAATAAGGACTTTAGTATATACAAACATACAAACTGTTTACTGACTGCACGTATACACATTTTACACAAATGAAAGACGAAAGAAATCGCAAAACACAGACGAACTAAACAGATACAAAATATACATAAAGAAGAGACACTACGAGGCATATAACATGTCTACAAGACAGTTTTTTTTTACTTTTATACAGCTGTGTTCTCGATAGCCGACAGCTGACTTCAACGACTGCCTATTTCAAATACAGCGGCCGTTTTCGACAGTCATTTTTTCTCGACCATGCCTATTTAACGGCTAATATACTTTTTCAGGAATAACGTAGAACCCGGAAACTTCACACAGGTGTTCCGAAAGGACACATCTGTTAAACCAGATGATAAATGTTTTCACAGTTGTTCATAAACAAAACAATCTGCGCAAAACTTCGAATTTTTGCTCGATTTTTCAAACTGAAGATTTTGTCAGCGAATATCTCAAAACATAACGATCGTTTTCGGCCCAGAAATTGTAAATGTAAGACATGGTCATTGCTTGACAAAACTGTCAAGTTGATTTGCTAGAATTATTTTCGTTATAATAGAATTAAATGAAAAACTTTACCAACCGATTTACAGCTGGGTTACATTTCCAGCTGGGTTACATTTCCAGCGGGCGTCAGGATAGCCGGTTATCCAGTGTGACTTTGTCTAGTTTAGAAGGTCGTTTTGGATTGGATACAAATGACCGTAATATTTGGACAGTTTCCACATATTCTGTAAACGAATAAAAAAGACAAAGGTATTTGAAGGGTCAGTGAAATTTAGTTTAACCCATAATGCTCATTATCATATAGTTATCGACTGGTAGAAATCATGCTGTGCCAATGATTTAATTGTTTGGAAACTAGTTGCACAAACAGAAGCAAAGACAACGTCTTTGAAGTTCGATTTTATCATCAGTTAAAAAGTATCAAAAGGTCTTGGTATTGTCATTTATATAAAGAAAAGTATTCTGAGATAAGGTTTAGTTCCGGGACATTGAGTGAATGAAAAAGAACATTCAATTAACACCACACATTGTCTTTGCAGTTACTGATAACAGGATTTTATATAGACAGAACAAGCTGTTAGTTAAATAAACATCAAAGAAGTAGAGGTATCAAAGTGTCATTTTTCGGCTTTATGATACAACTAACTTATATTTACATGTTTTACAAACATAGCATTTAGTGTACATTTAGTAAATAAGTCTATAAGTGACGAAATTTTATTTATATTCAATAATGAAGAAGTATTTCTAATAATTGCAGTATATATCTCCTATTCTACAACAGTTAAACTGACAAAGCACTTCTGAAAACCATCACTTCTAACATGCTCTTTGTCAGAAGGACAAAAGAAGTAAATATCTCCCATTCTACAACAGTCATACTGACAATGCACTTCTGAAAACCATCACTTCTAACATGCTCTTTGTCAGAAGGACAAAAGAAGTAAATATCTCCCATTCTACAACAGTCATACTGACAAAGCACTTCTGAAAACCATCACTTCTAACAAGCTCTTTGTCAGAAGGACAAAAGAAGTAAATATCTCCCATTCTACAACAGTCATACTGACAATGCACTCCTGAAAACCATCACTTCTAACAAGCTCTTTGTCAGGACAAAGAAGTAAAACAACCAATAGACAACAGTTTGACGCCGGGACCAGTAGGACAGCATTGTGTTGTCAAGTTGACGCATGGCCCCGTCTATTTCTACTCAGAAGGTCAGCACTATATTTATGAGCATGTTAGAATGAACATAAACAATGCATTCGTGTTCTATATGGCCTCATATTCCACTCTTCGTAGTTCAGATTTTGGATAAAGCCTCCCACCAATGCCAGTTAATATAACCTAAAGTTAATATGAGCCGTACCATGGGAAAACCAACATAGTGGCTTTGTGACCAGCATGGATCCAGACCAGCCTGCGCATCCGCGCAGTCTGGTCAGGATCCATGCTGTTCGCTAACAGTTTCTCCTATTCCAATAGGCTTTAAAAGCGAACAGCATGGAACCTGATCAGACTGCGCGGATGCGCAGGCTGGTCTGGATCCATGCTGGTCGCAAACCCACTATGTTGGTTTTCTCATGGCGCGGCTCATATCATATCTGCATAAGAAGTAACAGAAAAGCTGATCTAAACTTTAGACACGATGCGGTTAATATGGCTTGATGATTACATTGCAAAGCAGACAATTTAATTTCATAACATTTAATAATTGATAACAATTAGCACGCACGCAGCTAGTTTACGAGAATATTCAAAGGTAATAATAAAGTATTTTTTATGATACTGATATTTAAAAAAAAAATAATAAAATTTTCAAATGAGTATTTACAAAAACAGAACCTACTTGTCTGTGAACAAAATCCGTTCCGACTTCAACTGAATGAAACACTTTCGTTGTCGTCTACGGATCGCGAGGTCGTGAGTTCGATTCTCGGGTGGGTCGTATGTTCTCCGTGGCAATTTAATAAAATACATTATGTCTGAAATCATTCGTCCTCCACCTCTGGTTCATGTGTGGAAGTTGGCAGTTACTTGCGGAGAACAGGTTTGAACTGGTGCAGAATCTAGGAACACTAGTTAGGTTAACTGCCCGCCGTTACGTAACTGAAATACTGTTGAAAAACGGTGCTAAATCCAAAACAAACAAACGAAAACCGTGAAGTCTGAAAACACGACAACCCTGAGTTATATTTTGCTTTCATTTCATGTCAAGATAGTATTAAATGCAATATTCTGTGCGGAATTTAAATGACAAATATATTAATAAGTAAATGATGCCACATCAAGTTACATTTGCTGCAACGTCTACCTTTAAATGTGCTAGAGTTTGATTATTTTTTTCAAAATTAAAAATATATCGAGTTGTTAAACCTGCTTGTGCATTTTATGAACAATTAAATAAGACATCCCATCTAATCAAACATGGTATGGAAATATGGAAAATAAATTATTCTGCCTTTAAGTCCAAACATAACAAAAGTACTACAAAATGAACATCGTCCAGCCGATTGAAATGACAGAGTTAAGTAAAACAACAGCGCTATGATGGGTAAAAACCAAGGCTGGCTTTATATTTTACTATTATAATTAAGCAGTACGTCCGAAAACAATTACAGAATGTGACGAGAAACTGAACATTCTAACTGATGCAGAGGATACAAATTGCAATGTTATAAATGTATATTGAAAAAAGAAATCCTGCCTTGGAGCAACAGTCACGCAGTTCATTATAAATACTTCTTACTCAAACGGCCAGCTCCATTATGAGCATACAATAAAATCATTCTATCACGCTGCACATTTATCAGAATTCATTTCTGCTTGTACGAAAATATGAAATATTTATTTCAGACTTACATCAAAATTAATACTACTTGCTCATTTTCACTATCAGAACATCAGTCTTTATATGCACAGTAGCGACCTTAAAAAGTATTCCGTATTTGGGCACAGTGTTATTTTTTGTCCTTTGGGATCATGGATTCAATTCTATGTTACTGTGCAATACCATTACGTTTAAGCCAGAGCTGCATTAGTGCAGTTTTTCGTTGATACTCAATAGTAGCATGACATATAAACACAAGGTAACCGTTTATCTCTTTAATTCCCCACGTGTAATCCCGTTATGAATAAATGGTTATCCCGTTACGAATAAACGGCCAAGAAAGCACATGTGTTTACTTCAATACACTCGATGACACGCTTCTCTGAATGACATAATCTGACCTATTTTAAACCTTGTAATGATGCTTGAATATCTATAAATAGTTTCCTCAATCAGAACAATGTCAATGTGTTGCCCTCATATTTGCGTGACTATATGTAATGTTTTTTGTGAAATCTTGGATTTATCTCATGTTTTTGTATGTACAAACTGAGAATTTATTGAATAAACTTGAAACTTGAAACTTGAGGTGCGTTGGTAACTGAGTTGCCCTATCATTTGGAAAATCAATTTACCAATTCCAGATTGACCGGCTTACGAGGGATTGACATTTAACACCTTAATGGTTTTGGATTGATTAAAGCTGCTCTGTTATTCACGGTTACCGAACATGTCAAAATGTACAATGACGAAATAATAGTGAGATTTTTTTCATCACAACGGTCGGAGACTGGTTTTCTATCCACAACATTCTATATCAACTACATTTAAATTATACTTTACGTATCATAAATGTGATAAAAAAGATGAATTTTGAATATTTTAGCGACTAAAATTTCATAAAGTGTTATGCAACCCGTCCATTGTACTGTTTAAACCGTACGATATTCATCTATTTTAAACAGTCGACAATTTGGGAATGTTGTACATCTAGAGAGGTAAGTATCAAAACATATTAAGAAACAAGAGCTGTCTCCATAGGATGACACATGCCCCCGATGGCACTTTGAATGAATAGTTATGGCCGCTGTAAGAGTTTAGGACCTTTGACCTACGGAGCTGGGTCTTGCGCGCGAGACGTCGTCTTACTGTGTCACACATTCATGCGTAGTTATTTTAAAATCCATGCATGAATGACAATGATATGGACCGGACACGCCCATCAATGCACTATCATGAAAAATGACCTTTAATGTCTAAATGTGACCTTGACCTTTGAGCTACGGACCTGGGTCTTGCGTGCGACACGTCGTCTTACTGTGGTACACATTCATGCCAAGTTATTTGAAAATCCATCCATCGATGACAAAGATATGGACCGGAAACACCCATCAATGCACTATCCTTTAACGTCTAAGTGTGACCTTGACCTTTGAGCTACGGACCTGGGTCTTGCGCGCGACACGTCGTCTTACTGTGGTACACATTCACGCCAAGTTATTTGAAAATCCATCCATCGATGACAAAGATATGGACCGGACACGCCCTTCAATGCACTATCCTTTAATGTCTAAGTGTGACCTTGACCTTTGAGCTACGGACCTTGGTCTTGCACGCGACACGTCGTCTTACTGTGGTACACATTCATGCCAAGTTATTTGAAAATCCATCCATCGATGACAAAGATATGGACCTGACACGAAAATTGCGGACAGACTGACAGACCGACAGACGTACAGATTGTTCAAAAACTATATGCCTCCCTTCGGGGGCATAAAAAAGAGAAGAAAACAGCATGTAGACTATTTAGTGCTTATGCTGACAGTATATATAATTATAATTCATTCTTTATATGTACACATGCAAATCAAACATTTTGATGGTGCAAAACAAAGTGATGATAAATAATTATGAATACAATTTTGCATTCCCTTGTATATTCGTCCTTATTCAACTTTCCCCTTCGGATTCCTCACCCCCCCCCCCCCCCCCCCACACACACAACCCCCTCCCCACCCCCACCACCTCCCCCACCCCCGACCCCATTTCGCCCCTTGTCGTTTCCTTCCCCTACATCAATATTTAGCAAAATTCAATATGTACCTCTTGTGTTTTTGGTGCTCTGTGCTTCCGAGAAATCTACCCTTACCTATTATCTTTTGGTTTCGCAATAAACTCCTGTTGTCTAACATGTGTCAGTCGCTTTTGTACTAAAATAAACAGTTAACACAACATGAATTGCCTTACTATACACATTATTTAGAAATAATGCAATCGAACTTTTTCTGAAGGTTTTCTGTAGTAATTTTGCCTATACATCATTATATGCAGACAGGAAAAGTCATTTATGAAAAAAAAAACATGAAATGCTTCTCAATTTTTGATACTACTGTATAGCATTCATTGCGAGTATTATTATGGTATTCAAAGCTTTATCTAAACCTCTGCACTTCTGAGTTGAGTAGAAACTTTATTTTTACAACACAGCTGTTTTGACTTGATCAGAAGCTTTATGAATACCATTGTGCTTTTGACTTTATTGGAAACTTTATCTAAACCTCTGGACTTCTGCTTTATTTTTACAACTGTACTTTTGACTTTTAAATTATTAGAAGCTTTATCTTAACCTCTGCAATTCTTAGTTCAGTACAAACTTTTTAAGAACCGAGTACTTCGTTTCTAAATTTTGTACATGTCTACGTTTCATAGTTTAGTAGAAATTTTATCGGTACAAATTGTTATCATATTCGTAAAAGGTTGTATACAAACAGGACAGAAAGAAGGCATTAACAGTAAACAGTTTTGCGAATACGCATTCTGATTTGCTCACAACAAAAACAAATTAAGAACGTGATGGATAAATACTCTTTTGCATACTAGTTCTTCTATCACTATTGATATGAATTTCTTTTATTATACATATAATTGTAATGTTTACTCATGTGCATGTAGATCTAGTTATTTATTATAGTTATATCTGTTCATTAGCCAAAGACATGTTATGTCGATATTGCTAATTAAGTTTGTTGTTGTTGTACTATTTCACTGAGTTCCCAAAATTAGAAAATCAAAAGATCCAACAAAGTATAACATAATTTAGATTCTAAACATAATTAAGAATATTTTATATATAACGTTAGCATGGTTAGAGCATCTGTAATTGATTTCCATTTAATATATAATTATCATAACGGTTTGGAAAACGATTCCTGAGTGTCAACTGTTTCTGATATAATAATCATAACCGGACTTGTTTATGTGGAATTTATGAAGAATCTTAATTAGTGCTGATATTCAGATAGGATTTAAATTGAATTTCTTTTCCCAAATGACACTTAACGAAAAGATCAAAGAAATGTACCTCCACGCATTCTGCAACATATGAATAATAAAAGTAGCAAGTGTAGGCACATTTCTCATGAAAACGGCAAAGATGCATCAATTATTAACAAGACAAATAAATACAATCTATAAACTAAAATGATATTAGCACATCTAAAACTTTGGTTTTGTTTTCTTAATTTATTGTTGTAAGTTTTTGTGTTTTTTTTGTTTGTTTGTTAAAGTAAGAATAAAATAAATACACAGTAAGTTCATAAAGCGAGAACATAAACTCACGATTTTTTAAATCTGAAATATGATGCCATATCTCGCTACATTATGACACGGCAATCATACAAAATTACGTGACAGGTACTCCACAAGCTAGTTATATTCATGTTACAAGTCCTAATCAATTGTTAAATCCGCTTCCGAATTTCATTAACAGCCTTACGTAAGAAGAACATTTAAACATTATTCGATCTTTTCGTTCCTCCCCAAAATCTATAAGTACAATTTTTATACCAAAACTCTGACAAGTAAGCTACATTTGTTGTTCAGACTTAAGTATTTAAAATAAACTAGTTTCAAATTAAATAATGTACCGAAGGTCCATCCTGTAAGTTTTTATTATGTGTCTAATCCTACTGTACCGTAGCTGTGTACTGAAACCTTCGGGTAAGAGAAAGAAGCAGAAGATCTTACCTATATTTTCTGCATATTATATCACTATCCCATACCACTACCTAGGTTTTTATATATCAATCTTATGAGCAACCTTTGACAACTACATAATTTGAACGGGTTATATATTCTCCATCCAATAGATAATCTTCTCAGATGTCACATTAATTATGTTAAACCACTGTCCAATATTACTGGCTGCACTATTAGAATCACTTTGAATAATATTTTATGATTAAACATATGAATAGGTTCTAGACGCGTCTGAAAATGAAAATTTCAGATATATAAGCTTCCTTCGTCCCGGAATTTCAATCTTCTAATTAATTCTAATGGCGTTAGTGTATACAAAAAATCATTATGTCATGCTACAAATGTCTGAGCTTCTCGAAGTACTTTATTATTACGACGAAAATAGGGAGTATTTGTTTGTTTGTTTGTTTGTTTCAGTGCAAGAGATAGTGACAGATTATACCGACTGAATTTCCGTGAGTGTTAAAACGTCTAGATTATCAAAACTGAACTAGTGCAATAAATAAAGTTAATTAATATAACTGCTCTTTAATAGAAGAAACAATTCAATCAGGGACATCAAGGTTTTAAAATATAACAAATGAAGTTTATTAATGGCATAATTTTATATTACAATCTATAGCAAAATTATCGTTCGTAAGATGCATTTGTTATTGCGTGTTTCTAAAATCTAGAGTTCGTGGACGGTAGCTTGCAGTTCCACTACCGTCCATGAACATGAGCCACAACATTTTTATTTAGGTCAATTTTGGAGACCTGTGGTTTTTCTGTTTCTTTGATACTGACATGCACATTTCATATTCTGTGCGCGACGTTATTTGCCAGTAATTGTATGTGCGTGGTTGCATTAACATGTTCATTGTTGGAGATACTTTCGATTTTACTCAGACTATAAGTCTACAACATTTGTATATTCAAAATAATAGTAGATAAACTAAAACAGATAAAAGACTATGAGAATTGTATAACATATATCCATCCGCTCTCGCACGGAAAATACTGTACTATTTGACTCTTGCGATATCTCCGATTTCAAAACGTGCATATTTCTCGATTCGAAATTTGCACCTTTCAATAATGCATTAAATTGTTATTACATTGCCCTTTCTGTTCATTTATGTAGTATGAGTTCGTTGTTTTATTCTTATTTTGTTGTTGTTGTTTTTGGACGAATTAAATGCACCATTCCAAAGCAACCATACTGTGAGAACACTTGTGAAAATCATAACACAGTTTCGTAACAATAACAGATGATATATATTTAAAAATACAAAGAACAGCTAGAACAGTGGATCGAAAGTCTCTGTGTGGGTGATTAAATTACTTGCCAACGCAGACAAGCTAATCACATGACATAAAATATTCATTGCTGACTTATTTAATATCAAAGCTAGTTAACGGGATTATTCAAAGTGTTGCGCGAGACAATGATTATTTCAAAAATAAAGCATTGAATTTTGTAATAATAACTAGGCATGTGCCTATGGACATGAATGCACACGCTATGTTTTGTTATGGAACGGACGTGTGACTCTTGTAATGGTACTTTGACAATAGATCATGTATACTGATGTTCCAGATTGAAAAAAGGAGACCGTATATATTTATTTAACCACTAAATGATTAAATGAGCCGTGCCATGAGAAAACCAACATAGTGGGTTTGCGACCAGCATGGATCCAGACCAGCCTGCGCATCCGCGCAGTCTGGTCAGGCTCCATGCTGTCGCTTTTAAAGCCTATTGGAATTGGAGAAACTGTTAGCGAACAGCATGGAGCCTGACCAGACTGCGCGGATGCGCAGGCTGGTCTGGATCCATGCTGGTCGCAAACCCACTATGTTGGTTTTCTCATGGCACGGCTCAAATATAACATTGATTGTCTTGTTATGTAGACTGTTTGTACTAAGTTATTTAAATACCTCCCTTTGCATAAAGAAATATACAGAGCAGAGAAGAAATGGCCCAAAATCGTTGTCCTATTAGTGTTAAATATCAATCCATATGTACAAAAGTACAACAGTTATAGATTTCAGAGAAAATTAACATTGACCTCTTTGAATATGACCTTTGAGAAGGAGGGTCAAGATCCTTATCTCAACACATCATCTAGTAATAGTAACGAAAATTATAGAATGAACACGAAATATCATGCATCTTTACTTCTAAATGTGGCATTGACTTTTGACTTAGGTTATGGATCTTTAATGTGGCACTTCATCTTGATATGGTGAATATTTGTACTATTATATTTGAAAATCCATGCATCATAAAAATGTAAGTGAGCAGACAAGAAAAAAATAACTGAAATAGTTGACCTGTTAGTGTGAACTTGACATTTGAGCTAGGGGTTTGGACTTTGCAAACAACACGTAATCTTGTTCTGGTGGTTATTTGTGCCAAGTTATTTTAAAACACATGCATTCATGAAAAGTTAAAAAGTAAACAAAAATACCTTAAATATTTGACCTTCTAATGTGATCTTGACCTTTAAGGTACGGCACTAGATGTTACATTCGACTCATTATCTTGTTATGACGTATTTTCAAATTCCAACAATGCACAACAAAATTATCAGCCGCACAATATTTCTTTGCACAAACGGATATGGGTAACACTTTTGCAACACCATCTCGCCTACCCCAATTTTTAATTGTTGGGACATTAAAATGGGACCGTCCCTTCATAAAAATCCAACATGACTAGCACTTAAAAACTAATGGTGATACCGAAAAGATTAACACACCATATTTCAAAAATGATTTTGACTGCAAAGCCTTTGTGTGTGTACCAAAGCAAAGTATTTGTGATCAACATCGAATATTTTGTATGAAACAAAGAGCTGATGAATTACTTTAGCAAACATAAATAATATGTAAAATTCCAGTAAAACAGTTAATATTCGCATCGTTTATTTTCAACTAAAACAATAAAATGTTACGGTAGGTTGTCCAGAAGCAAAGAGCACGCAAAACACTGTCAGAGAGCCATGCGTTGCAAACACGAAACAAGTATTAAACTATAAAGTTTGAATATTGTCGAGCGACTTTGGCACATTGTAGTGGTCGACAAGTTATGGCATACTGTGGGGGTCAATAAGTATTGGTAGATTATTTATCGCATTGTTTCTGACGATAAGGTTCGAAACATAAGGTTCGACACATTGTGTTTGTCGATAAGGATTGGCACATTGTATTTGTCGATAAGGTTTGGCACATTGTAGTAGTCGATTATGTTTGGCAAATGTAATTTATACACAAGGTTTACAAGTTTATTGTTTATTTTCTAAATTCCATGCATAACGTTGCAATGAAGTATTTGACAAAATGCCGAAAACTGCACGCGTAAAATGCAGCAGAGTTTATTATTCATATATTATATAGTTACGGATTCGTAGAAGTTATTTAAACAACGGTAGAAAATACATGATATTATATTGTGGATAATTTGAAATTAAGGTACATTTTGCAATAACAACAACATCAAACACAACAACAACTACACAAACCTTTTCAGCAATTCCAACAAAATTTCTACAGTGCAGTATATCTGTGATTGAAAATGTATTTGGAGGGTTTTTAGTGTCCCATAAAAGGACAACAAAAAATTAATAATCTTATCATATAGGTATAAGGTATTCCTTATTTTAACTTGACAAATCTTGAATATCTGTTGTTCTGAATGTTCATGTATTTTCTCTTTGTAATTTTTTCTATTTCAATGCGTTTACCTTGAAATACATTCTGAGATGGTATGTAAAGGACACGCTATGCTACATCTCTGCATAACAGCCAATAAGGTAGATGACAATTTATGACATTCTGCCTTTTTTTTTGAGATTACGCACTCTCATTTATGACACAATCAAACATTCTTTGGACGTACATACAGCTCAACACGCACATACCTTTCCATAAAAATGCTGCAATTACATACGGCGAATACGTAATTTTTCTGTCTGTCATTCAGGTCGTGCGTCGCTTTGGGTGCGTGTAGAGTGTTCATTACTTCCATAGAATCTACATATATCCTTAATTATGAAAAGCAAACATTAAAAATGAGTCTAAAAGTGGCCTAAAGAATTGTTTATGTGACAGCGTACTCAATTCCAATGCTACGATTCACATACACCCTTGCAAACTATCATCTTTATCATTACATTTTCTGTATATGAGCCGTGCCATGAGAAAACCAACATAGTGGGTGTGCGACCAGCATGGATCCAGACCAGCCTGCGCATCCGCGCAGTCTGGTCAGGCTCCATGCTGTTCGCTTTTAAAGCCTATTGGAATTGGAGAAACTGTTAGCGAACAGCATGGATCCTGACCAGACTGCGCGGATGCGCAGGCTGGTCTGGATCCATGCTGGTCGCAAACCCACTATGTTGGTTTTCTCATGGCACGGCTCATATCATGTTCAACAATGAACAAAAGATTTATTTTTTCCAATATCCCCTTGAACAAAACATCTTATCCCCTTGAATAAAACATTGTAATTTTATTTGATACAATAAAGTGAGAGAAATTGCCGGAAACAGGTTAATTGCTTGAATACATAATAGTGTCGTTATGGTGCATTGCACTTAAATAATAAACATGAGTAAACAATAAATAGAACTAAGGTTATTATCTGACACGTTCATTGTTCATCAGGCATGTTGAACTACTCGAGCCAATGAACCAGAATAGTAACAGTATCACTTTGGTGCAAAAACAAAGATTCAATGTTATTTGTCATTACATAAGTGCTTAAAATAAATTAGTGCAAGTACATCACACGAAAATGTATTTATTTAGAAATTGTATAATGATTTGAAACCACGTATTTTCGTAAAAGTAACGTAATGCAAGTTATGAATCTTGTTTGCGTGTAGAATAGCATAAAACACAATGCGACCTCTAGTGAATCAATTAAGGACCTGTAGCGCAACTAATGGTTTTGCCAGAATTCAAACCGTAAAGAAGCACAAAAGCATATTTCTAGACTGATTCTTAGTATCTTTATGAAAATGAATACTAGACATATAAGCCTTCTACATACTCATTATTATTTAGTATAATCTACCAAATGGATAAAAATATGTGCCTTTCAAAGTGTGTTTTCTGATATTTAGATATTTTGTCTAATGTAAGAGATGCTCCGTTCTACAGCAGACAAACTGACAAAACTCTAACAGAAATCATTATTCTGCTCTTAACAAATACTTGAATTAACAAATTAAATGTTTATAACACATAGCGGAACAGATCGACGCTGCAGACGGTTGATTTATTACATGCCACGTCAAACATTTATTGCTGAAAATAATAATTAATACAAAATCTCGTTAAAGGGTTTATTCAAATATGATAAAGTGTTGTTCGAGAGATTAATGTTTCAGAGTAAAGTTTCTTTCTGCGCAAAAACGTAATAAAACATACTCGTAAAAGTAAACAACATTTGTTGCTCACACGTAAGTATTTAAATATACTTTACATATAAAATATCAATGTTATAAGTTTTATTGTGTGTATGATTATACCGTACCATAGCTGTGTACTCAAATCTTAACGTAAATGAAAGTAAAATGTAACAGCGCCTTTGATTCTTTTTCTTACAAATATGTCACTGTTTTGTTTTATAGTGTTGAAAGTACAAGTTTATCACTATGATGTCTAAAGTAACGCATTTGGTATTCAGGTTTTATATAATCAAGAGGGCCAAGATAATCCTAAGTCGCTCACCTGAGTAACACACCATAACAGTGTAAATATGTTTGACCTAGTGATTTCATGGAGACATATATTCTGACCAATTTTCATTAAGATTGGACCAAAATTGTAGCCTCTAGAGCGTAAACAAGCTTTTCCTTTGATTTTGATCCCAGATGACCCAATTTCGTACTTGATCTAGGTTTCATCAAGAAAATCATTCTGGTCAAAGTTCACAAATATCCACCCAAAAATGCAGCACCTATTGCACACACAGAGTTTTCTTTGATTTGATCGGGTGACCTACTTTTGGACCCATATTCAAACTTGAACTAAACTTCATAAAGACAAACATTCTAATGCCATGAGCCAATTCTCATGAGTTTCAAACGTAAAATGTGGTCTCACATGACCCAGATTCGAACTTGACCTAGATGTTATCAAGATAAATATTCTGATTATTTCTCATGCGTTTCAAACTTAAACTGTGGACTCTAGAGTGTAAATAAGATTGTCCTTTGACCCACAGAACCCAGTTTCAAACTTTACCTAGAGATAACCAAGACAATCTTTCTGACCAAGTTTCATAAAGATTGGGTCACAAGTGTGGTCTCGAGAATGTTCACAAAGCAACTGTTGACGGACGACGCCCGCAGACGGACGCCGGACAATGTCCGGTCACGAGCACTTCGTGCTCAGTTGAGCTAAACACTTATCATCTCCCTCTGCCATCTATGTAATTATAACGAAAATTCGATGGGTTCTATTCTCTATCCGAGAAATAATCTCCTAAAATGTCATATTTAATTATGATGAAACACTGTCCAATGTTACTGCCTACACAACCATATCCTTAGGATGGTATAATTTGATTAAACAATGGAAACGGTTGCAGACGTGCCTGAAGATAAAAATCTTACATATAAATTTTCTATGTCGGAACTAGAATCTTCCAATTAATTCTAGCGGCGTTTTATTTTTGCGGATTGCTGCTTATTATATACAATGTGACCATTATGCCATGAGATCATTATGTCATGCTGCATATTTTATGTCTGCAATTTGTGGAACACTTTATTATTACGACGGAAATAGAGATTATTTGTTTGTTTCAGTGGAAGATAGTATTAGCTTATACCGACTGAATCTTCATTATTATAAAATCTGACTATCAAGAATGAATAAGAGTTACAAGAATTTAATAGTACCCTAACAAAACCGCTTTATTAAAAGAAACGAATGCATCGGGGATATTATGTTATTGTCTTAGATATTCTAATACATGACAAATTAAGTATCACAATCTACTGCAAAATTATCGCTCGTAAGGTGTATTTGTTATTGCCAGTATTCTAATTCATATTTCTAAATTTCTAAACGGCATGGACGTTAACTCGCCTTTCCACCACCGTGACGTTATTTATCAGTAATTTCATGCGTGTGGTTGCATTAAAATGTTCATTACTAGAGAAACTTTCGACATGGACAAACTTTATATCATATTTATATTCAAAATAAGAACAAATAACACTATAAGAATTGTAGGGCATATTTGTGAACGTCTTTGCACGAAATAATACTGCACGTTCGAACAGTTGCAAAATATATCTGATTTCAAGGCATGTGTATATTTCTCGCTTAGAGTTAGTACCTTTCAAATTTGCATAATATGGTCATTAAATTTCTCTTTCTGTTCATTTATGTAGTGTGTATTCGTTGTTTATGCGAACGAATAAAATGCATCGTTCAAAAGCAAGCATACTGACACAACATTTTTAAAACTCATAACATACTTTTATAACAATGACCCATATTTAATTTAATATTTAAATTCAAAGAATTGCTAGTACAGCGGATTGAAGCTATCTGCCTTGGTGATTAAATTTCCTGCCAACGCAGACACGCTGATATAAGATATATACTGCTGACTCACTATAAAAGCTAGAAAAAGAGATTAATCGAAGATAGTAAAAGTAATAATGACAAAACTAAAGCATTGAATTACGCATTAATAACTAGAAATGTGTCCACGAATGCCCCCGTTCTCTGTTGTTAGGACACAATTACCCTTGTGAGTAATGCCACTTTGACAATGGATCATGAACACTGAAGGTACGGACTGGAAAAGTAACATGACCGTATGTATTAATTTTAACCTTAAATAATTTAATACAACACCGTCTTGTTATGTAGAAATTGTGTATTTGAATATCTTTCTTTACATATAAATATTTTATACCAGAGAAGAAAAACGACACAAAGTGCTGGTCTTGACCTTTTATAGTAAAGGGTGTAAGTCTTACACTGGACACATTGTAATATAATGGTAAATGTATGTTTGTCTGTAGGTTTATTTCAATATCAATCAATAACTGAGTACAAAATACAGAACTGATAGTCTGCACAAGAACAAACAGGCCCTTGACCAATTTGGCATTGACTTATCATGTAGATTCTAGATCCATAGTACAAAAGATCAAATGGTTATAATGCAAGCGGCATTTTACCTTGATATGTTGAATATTTGTACCATAATATTTAAATATCTATTCATGCATAAAAGTATTTAAGAGCAGAAAAGAAAAATTATCTTTGATATTGACTTTTGCGCTAGGGAAATGGATTTTGCAAGGGAAAAGTCATCTTGTTGTGGTGATTATTTGTGCCAAGTTAGTGCAATTACCATACATTCACACAAGGTTGGGAAGTGGAAAAATCCATTAATGCGAATAAAAAGTTATCAGCTGCACAAAAGTTTTGTGCAAATATGAAATTTTGTGCTCACACGGACCACACACGGACATAGGTAACACTAATTGCCACCCCAACTCCCCCACTCCTATATTTTAAATGCTGGGATATGAAAACGGGACCGTCCTGTCATGAAAATCCAATCTGACTCACACTTAAAACTTTTATTTGATTCAACAGCGTAATCGCGTCAAGTTTCACGTGAACTTGAAACACATGTAAAAAGGAAGAAAACACAAAGCACTTTGATATCTGCAATTTAAATTAGTTGCTGTTCAATTCATATTACAGGCACAGAAACACATTAACTTGGATTATTAACAAAACTATTCGTTCGGCCTATAACAATTATAAAATCCAATTTGATGTGGATCCTAATGTTATTTTTATTGACTGTTTTCTTATTAATAAAAATATATATAAATATATATAAACAGTATCCAGATGTTGTTAAATTGATATCAGTGTTCACAGCTAAATTATTTTACTTCAAAGAAACAAACTTCTGATGTTTAAAATGTTAATTGACGAATGTCGGCGATAGTAATCTAATTTAAGATAAGAAGTTGGAGAGGTGGGCCAGCAAAAAGTGTCTCTGCATATAAACGATTTATTATTGGTACAAAAAAATTAATCTTGATCCTGAAGAAAGTTTCCATTAGAAATCAATTTTGTACGTAGCCGCTGTGTACAGTCACGTTTGTTAATTGCTAAGATTTATAAAATGACATGTAAAACTTGGTAGTCAAGTAAGTATACGTAACGCACCGCTTTAGATATTCAGCGTAAACAGTTATGAACGGTAAACGAGACCTTGAGATTTGACCAAATGACTTTAAATTTATGTTAATAACAGCTGGCCTTCCCAAGGACAATTTGCTTGCCAATCTTAGGATCTTATATAAAAGGGTTCTCAAGATAATAATAATATTATTATTTTTTAACTAGCTTTTTATAGCGCCCTTAGCAAACGCAGCCACACAGGGGTCGAAATTCATCCTCTACTTGTACAGACACAGAGCGATCTGACCAGAGGGATAGAGGAGATAAAGTCCCCAGAACAGATAGAGAGAAATCCTTATTAGAAACAGACCTGTCCGGCTAACTTAGCCTAGCTCTTTCCGATAAGTCTATTTCTTTAACGTGTCCGGTATATAGCACCGATACTCGCGTAGCCGCTTTTCCTGGGAAGAACTAGTACAGGCCAGTTAGGTGGGAGATACTCGAGAGCATCTCAAACTTTCCAGGGCTTGGACCGGGATTTGAAACGCAAGCCTCTGGATTGACAGTCAAGCGTGTAACCACTAGACCACCGGCCCGCCCATATTGACCGGATGCCGATCAGCCAATCAGACCGATGAAAGCGCGTATGACTGTGTTACGTGAACAAGTGAAGGAACAGAAATTTCATATTCATGTTAAATCGAGTACCGCCTCGGTAGCCTAGTGGAAGAGCGTCCGCTTTGAGTGCGGGAAGTCGTGGGTTCGATCCCCGGCCCCGTCATACCAAAGACGTAAAAAGTGGTACTAGTAGCTTCCTCGCTTAGCGCTCAGCATTGAAACGGTAGTGCTCGGACTGGTCAGCCTGGCGTCAGTATAATGTGACTGTGTGGGGTATCATGTCATGTGTCTACGGCGTGATATTCCAGTGAGGCAGCACTATAAAGTTAGGCATTGTGCTCACTGCTACAAGTAGACACCGTCGTTTTTATGACTGAAAACAAATGTTGAAAAAGACAAATGATACCAAATATTTGGTCTCTTGGTCGGACATTTTTCTTTAAGCCTGCCTCTGGACTTTGAGGACGACATGTCGTCGTGTCACAGTGGATGTTTTCGCCAAGTTATTTAAAGATCCAAACATGCACAACATAGTTAGGGCCGATACCATAATGTGCACACTTTAAAATCATACACAACGACTCGTACTTGAACGCACGTCCACAAAGGGTAAACCTATAATAATTATGCCCCATAATTTGTATGGCGTTGCGAATAAAACGTCTGGGTAGATGTACTTACTGCTGGCATTAAGATACTAAGAGTTGTGTACGTGACCGCGTGCTTGTTTTTGTTGCTATTGCTACGATTCACAAAAACAATGCACTATATCATACAAACCATTATATTTGTCTTTGTATCATTTTCAACACTGATCAGCATATTTATTTATTCCGATATCCTATTACATAAATCATCGAGATTTTATCTGATTCAAGTCTGAGAAATTTCCAGAAACGGCCTAATTACTTGAAGTAAGTGAAATATGTTGCATATCACCTAAACGGATAAACAGGAGTAAACAATTAATAGTGTTAAGATCACTATTGGACACGGGCTTTGATTATTACATATTATTTTCTGAAGGAATATTGAATAAGACTAGACAATGAACCAGAAGAGTTTCTTAACACTTGGGGAACAGTATAATATGCCAAAGCAAAGTTTAAACCAAGATTCAATGTAATTTGCCACTCAATGACAGCTTAAAATAAACTATTTCGAGTACTATAATGGAACTTCTATTGAATTATTCAATGTTACCTTCGTTGTATTTGCAACTGCAGTGTATATCGATATATGTTCCGTTCCACAGCAGACATACTGACAAAACACTTACAGAAACCATAAATCTCTTATCAATAATTTAAATTAACAAATTAAAACTTAAAATAGGAAAAGGTAACAGACGATCAGATCGGCACGCAGACTTTGTTGTATCCGCATGGTTGATTCATTTCTTGCCAATACAGACATAATCATTGCATAACATTAACTATTCACTAAGGACTTTCAATACCAAATCTAATTAACGAGATTATTCATAGATGATAAAGTGTCGTTAGAGAGATTAATATTTCAGAATCAAGTTTCTAACTGCGCATCAACAAAAAAGGAACAATGGTACATTTGTGTTCAACGGCATATACTTAAAAGGTTTGCATAAACTTGGATGCAACGGAAAAAGAAACCAACGCATTATACAATTACAGTATTGCTGAAGTACTGTTGTTGTTGTTGTTTTTTAGTTAAATGTGGGGTTATGGTGCATTTAACTAATACAAACAAGCTGCATGGCGCTTGATACACCTAGAGCAATGTGTCGATTAATTCTGACTGACACATGTCAAGGCATTCTAAAGTTATTTGGCGGCAACTTTATTTCAAACAGACGGTGGATGACCTTGACCGTGACATAATACGACCATAAAACCATTACGCATTACAGAAGCCACGGCATTTGGCAAACAAACATTAAAATTGACAAGTTCTCGGAATGCTTTTTCCTTTGCAAACGGTCACTGAAATATCAACTATAGGCCCCGCTCACCTCATAATCAGAATAGGTCTTCACTGCCTATGGGCAATGAGCTTGCAAAATTCAAAGGTCGTTGATTACATACTTCTCAATATATTGTCTAAACAGTTTTCCACTGACGGTAACTGTGAACTTGGCCCATGACCCACTGATGTCACTCTGACCTTGTCCATTGACCTACTGACCTTAAAATCAAAACAGGTTAGCCTCTATCAGTAAGCAATGTGCCTATCAAGTTTAATGATATTACTTAAATGTATTCTCAAAATATTGAGCGGAAACGACGGTTTGTGTATAAACAGTCAGTAACAGATTCCTTGACCCTTGACTCAAAAACCTTTATGTCAGTAAAGATCAAACTGTTCTAACGGACAGTCTGCTTGTCTTTTAGGATCTGACATGATCTTAATAGTTCAAACGGTTCTTGTCCAGTCATTGTGACCATAACCTTCGAGTCACTGTCCTCAAAATAAATATGGATAATCGGACAATATACTAATGAAGGTTGGGAATCATATATTAAAACATTCTTCAATTACTGAGTGAGCACAAAGGAAATTGATGTCAGCTATGGCCGTACAAATTCTTACTAACCTTTCGCCATCGTATAATTTGTACGTTCGGGCGTATAAAATATATACAAATATTTTCCTTATCTGAAAGGTTCACTTTTCCTTAAATAATGGACGCCTAATAAATATTTGTTTATGGACTATAATGTTGTGTGCGAGATTCTAATACTATAGTGAAAAACAACAAATATCTGCCCGCCATTCTCATTTAAGACAATATTTGAAAATTTGCTGAAAGTGCTTTCTTTAATAAAACACGTTTTAGTAGGATATAATCTTATTTATTTTACTATTTTACAACTCTTCGTTGTTAAACGTGACAAACATTCTCAATAAAGTTATGTTTTCTAAAACAGTGTAAATGCAAATATTACGAATATGGAGTTTGGATTACTAGAAAATCGTTATATATCATGCAGATATTAAATGCTCTTTTCTGAATAGCGATAAAGACATTCTTTTGTTGTTGTTTTTTTGAAATTTACTTTCCCTAAATCGGTATTCGATGGTATTCAAATTTAAGCCATTTTAGATCCAATTCGTGTCTTTTCAATAGTGGATTGAAGTCGTATATGAGTAAATTGTTATATTGGCATAGTCTGAGATTACTGAAATTATAAAATGCTATCAAGGCGTAAGCTAAATTTTAAAATATTAAAGACATTGGTAAAATTACAAATGACGGTTAAACTGTTTTGTTCAGGATTACTTTGTATCTGATACGGAAGAAGTTTTAAACAAGTATTCATACATGAAAGACAATGGTTTATAATTTCAAAAAATTGTACAAACGTTTAAGTAAAGCTAATCTGACAGAAAACAACGTGTCTAACTGAAGTGCTTAAACGGAATTGCAAATTCAAATTATCAATTCGCTATATAAACAACAATCGTCATGCTCTTTTACTGGTATTCACATTAATGTTCCATACAAATATATGTTTACTAAGTTAACGTTTATTTCGTTTGAACAAGCAATGGTGTCCATATATCAATCGCAGAATGAAATGTCTGTCAATGGATGGACATCTGACACCTTAATGCATTGATCAACATTGCTTTTTTATTTAGTATTTAAGTCAAATTCTAAATTCTACTAAATCTACAAAAGAATGAAAAGGAATGGTGTGATACGTTCTGAGCAGTAGCTATAAGACCTAAACTGTGTCGACGTGACTCTAATACCCAACAAGAACAAAACAGGAAGGCGATTCAGGTCATGTTTATGATCTGCATATTCTACAACCACTTGTCGAAGCATAAAGTGGTTTAACACCAAACTTGTGAATCTCTAAAATGGAGAGGATTTATAAGAAAAATATGAAAACTAGTGGCTAATTTTCAGATTTTGACTCAGACCTACTGTAAGGACTAGTCCAGTAAAAGCGTGAAAAAAAAAATACTAAGAAAGAAAATGGGAAAAGCACAAAACTTTGTAAAGAACTATTTTCGGGAAAAACAAAACAAAATGAGCATGATTGAGACTATTTCAAAAACTCCAATATGGCCGAAAAATCCAAAATGGTCGCCATACATGTATATACTTTTAAGAAATATAAACACTTACAGTCACCACTAAAATAAGTTAAAATCACCTGTTTGAATAAATTCAAATGTATTCTGTTATTAAATACTATACTTCCATCAAAAGTGAAATAAGATTGTCTCCGCTGGACAAAATTTGCTATTAACCAGAATAAAAAATCAGAATGCATTCATGTGAGCCATAATAAAGTAAACATTGGTAACTGACATAAAAGAATGTTTGTTGGTAGAACTTTACGGAAATTATAAAATGAGTTAAATAGTGTGTATTAGTAAATAAATCACATCCGTTCTATTTTTATAATTTACACAACTCAGAATTTTATAAGTAATTGACGACACTAAAAAATAATTATGTAAGTACAGTAGAGCATGTAATTGCTACTTCGTATATAGGAAAATCCCACCGTCAGACAGTGTTTCTTTGGGAAAAGCCGTTTCATCAACCTAATCAAATTTACATTTGAATGTTCCTCCAATAATTTGTTGAGCACATTGTCAATACAATAGTTTCATAGTTTCAAGTCATTAGTATATAATGAGCATTCACCAATTTAGATGAAGAATCCATCAGTTCTACGAGGGTGTTCAAAAAATACCAATAAAAGTGCTCTAATATCTATTTCAGGACATTTTTGTGAAATTAAAAAGTATGATAGATAAGGACATGTTGAATCTGAACACATAAACTACAGTTTTCAGACCATGAACATTATTTACTTATCATCACTATCAATTAAGTGGTCAAATATCCAATTGACCCTGTCTTGTCAACAAAACCAATTTTTGATGACCGATGATTTAAGTTTCTTGCCATTAAATGCATTTTCAAAACCTTCCTACAAACCCCCAAAAACTGTTCATGCTATATTCCTGTGGTACTGATAAAATGGGACACTGATTTGTAATATACCGATAAATATCAAGGAGATATGGTTTATTTTTGTTGTTGTTGTTGTTGTTGTTGTTGATGTCTAACGTCGTGTTTCAACAGTATTTATATCAGACACAATGTATTTTATCAAATCGTCACGGAGAAAGTACGCCATTCACGGGGATCGAACTCAAGACTTTGTGCTCTCACTATTAAGCTAAGCGGGTGGGCTATAGCTTTACTTTCCAAATTTTAACTGAAAATTGTTGTGTTCCTTGTATCTATGTACAAATTATCAAGAAACATTCTCTCCTACTTTCGAGAAATCGCGGGATAACAACTTTTTGTCGCATTCTTGGACTATTTGTTGATATAGCAACCACATTTGTCGACATAACAACAAATGTAAGTGACGTTTGCATTCACCAGATTGCCATATACCACGTTTCATAAAACATATGTGGCACTTTTAAAGTTATCGCAATACCCCAATTAGCATGACTGACGGATGAGAAAATATAATAACAAGCATGTTCTCATCTTTCCTTCTATCTATCTACAATCTGTCAAAAAATAATCTTTCTTACTTTCGAAGAAACCGTGGGATGACACATTTTTTGTCGCATTTTCGGACTATTTTTGACATAGCAATCACAAGCGTCGACATAGCAACAAATGTATATGACGTTGGCATTCTCCACATTGCCACCTATCGATATACCAAGTTTCATGAAAACTATATTACACTTTTAATGTTATTGCAGGATCCCACTTTCCATGACTGACAGATTGACAATCATACGAGGGCTGCCCGTAAGTCCTTTTCAGCTAAATACTGTAGGTTATTAACAATTTTTAATATGTTGTAGTGGATGGAATACAAGTTATATAAAGAAACTGCATAAAATTAAATGAAAAAACTTTTCACGATGATAACATTAAACCATGTTTCAATGGCTATATTTCGCCGTTACCATGGAAACAGAAATAATTTAACAGCATTCGAATTGTTTCATTAAATTGGTATGATTTTGTTTGTTCCTTTGAAATATATTTCACTCGTGAGCACCAATATCTACATTTTTAATCGTGTCTACGCTATTCTTGAAAATATTGCACCTGGTGTTTACTCAGCGAAGTATACTATCGTCTTACATTGAAACAATTAAATATCCGCTATGTCTTCAACCTATGTAATACGGCTTTATACGCCTGGTATAGGAGGTAATTTAGGTATGTTAAAGCGAAATAATGTATTTCAGGTTAACTTACAATTAAACTTTCTGTTAACAATTCGTTATCGATTTTTTTTCCGTCAATTCAAAAACAAACAAAAATGACATATCACAGAAAGCATGGTGTTTTAATTGGGAATGATTCTCACAAAAATAACTGAGTCATGGCTCCTTGCATCGTTATGCAAATTACACAGAATTGTTCTTAGAATGTACTAAAAACTCAAAAAAAAAGTTATTTACGTCATATGGTATTTAAACTGGAATAACAACTGATTCAGCCATTATTCATAATTGATTCACCAATATCTGTAACCTTTTCAGAATATGCGACAGGATACGCCTCCACGAAATATATACCCGAGTGGAATCTTATCAACGGACAAAATGTCATTAGAATGGCATTAGTATGGATAGAATTTCAGAGATAAGGCTCACACTGGTTCCGGAACATTTAAAATTGACAGACTGTAAAGGAACATCAATTTATCTTTAAAATGATTTTGAAATGTCAGTATATTGGTTTAGGCAAAGGACTGCGTGTTTTTGTTTGTTGTTCTTTTGTGTACGTATCTCTCTAATGACAAGGCAAAATCACGTTAGACGGACACAAATAATCCCAGAACAGCCTACACACGTTGTCATCGATCTGTGATAAGTATTTCCACACGTGAAAAAAAAGAACACGAAGTATCTTATATTTAACGAAAAGAAGCATATTGGAACAAATAGTTCATCTTCAACAACGAAAATGCGCACCAAAAGCTATCTCCGCCCAATCACTGCCTTCTAGCAAATTCACTACATAATGATTCTTAACGAAAGATATTGCGTCTATAAGTATAAATATAAAAAGGTACGACCATTACAAACTGCATAATTGTAAAATGATTTTTTTCCTATAAAACATTTGAAAACAGGTTATTATTATAGTCTGAGGCATAACAATACATGGTATTAAAGTTTATGTTTTTAAAAAAAAAATTCAAGAAAAAGTGGTACAATATGTACCAAAATTAACAAAGCGATCGGCTAAGGCATTAGTAAACATTTCCTGAACAACAAATGATGATACATAAAGCATGTATCATATGTAAAAGTGTGTTAGGTTAGCGATATTGAAACATCTTTTCAGTCATATAAATCACTGTTTGTACTTATAGCAATGAGCATAATTCTCAGTCTTACAGTGTTGCCCCTCTGGAATATCACACCTTGACATGAGACAGGATATCCCACGTAGTCACCTTATTTTGACAACAGACAGATTCCTCAATGCTGAGCGCCAAGCTACTGGTACTGCATTCACATCTTTGGTATGATGTGTCCAGCGAGAGAAACCACGACCTCCCGCGCTCAAAGCGATCGCTAAACAGCTAGGCAACAGGAGTGGGCAATAATAAGAAGACATAGCATCGTCAGAAGCAAAGATATATAATCATCATTTACATTATGAAGATGTAAATAAAGCAGAGATGACATGTGATTATTACAACAATTACACCAACAATTACACCTTTGATGTATTTCAACGTCATCACTGTAAATCGGAGTGCTGAATCTTGTTTATAATGATGGAAAAAGGGGGCTTGATTCAGTATTCTTGTCCAATCTGTAGAAAGTACATTCATCTGTATTTGTTTGGTATTGTACATTAAAAAACAAATCAGTAAAGAAATGAAACTCCAAATGAATCAGCGAGTTCCCGGAAGTACACCTGATACTAAAATATGTGTGTGCGTGCGTGCGTGCGTGTGTGTGTGTTCGGGTTTAACGTCTTTTTCCACAATGGTATTAAAATATGGTCTCAAAATATGCATAAAAGTAATGAGCACAAAATGGGCTGTACATAGTAAGATGTGTATAAAAGGGACCTTAGGTGTACTTCACATTACATTTAATTTTTAAAGTTTCTTAACAGCTTCTAACTAAAGGTAAAAGTATTTTGTAAATTACAAAAAAGTATGTAAACTAGGCGGCATGCAGCTTTACCCTATATATTTGTTGCAGTAAGGACTGACAAATGTTTAAAACCGCCCGCTTAGCTCAGTAGGTAGAGCGTCGGTCTACGGACCGCGGGGTCGTGAGTTCGATCCTCGGGCTGGGCGTATGTTCTCCGTGACTATTTGATAAACGACATCATTAGTCCTGCACCTCTGATTCATGTGGGGAAGTTGGCAGTTACCTGCGGAGAACAGGTCTGTACTGGTACAGAATCCAGGAACACTGGTTAGGTTAACTGCCCGCCGTTACATGACTGAAATACTGTTGAAAAACGGCGTTAAACCCAAAACAAACAAACAAACAAACAAAAATAGTGCAATTTCGTCATGACTGATTTGACAATAATGTGTATCTGTTGTTGGATTTTTGAAGCAATCCGCCTACAATATTTCTCCGTTTGTTGTGGGTCTATTTTGCGATGCATGGCTATATTGCTGTGTTATGGGTGTGCTCTTTGCTTCTGGGAAATCTACTCTGTTATCGAACACGTCGCAGGAAATACCTTGAAGCAAATTCATATTCGAGTTTAATCTTACCAAAAAACAAAATGCAAGTAGAAAGTCATTTTCTTGAATAATGTTCACATTTAAGACTTTGGCTAGGTAACGGAATCTTTACATTTACAAGTGGCATACTGTTAAGGAGCATGCATCAAATATATTCAGCTAAGTACTTGTAGTTACGTCAGTAGGCTTAATTTGAATAATGCATGTCATTGTTGATTGTTCTCTCCGATATGCATCGCTTTAAAAAGACAGGGATAAATTTGTATTACGTTAGACAGATGAGACTAAACACATTCAAGATCAACCTGTGAGTGTTGCCATCCAATGCTGATATACCCTTAGGTATGTTTTTGCATTCCAGACGAGGATTTCCAGTGTTTTTACCGGGGTGTAAGATGACTGTCGTGCTTTAAATGACCTATTTCGAACTACGAATTATGTAGTAATTTATATATCATTAAGAAAACGGAATAAAAATCCAATACCTTGACAGTTCCTTTTTATTCCTGATGGTTTATTTCTCGATTCAAAACACGTTATTTAATCAAAAAATCATAACGTTAAGCTGCAACTGATACATCAAAACCGGAACTAAACATTGTTATTTGTCTTTGAAACTTCATGACGTCTTTCCTGTTTACGGACGTTGGTTTCCCGCGCTTTGTTTAAATACGCTGCTATAAGAAATAGTTCTAAAAAGAAAGCCGTTCTATTGGTTTTATTTTTATTATTATATCTTGATATCGGTATGGAAGAAAAATATTCTGTCACTGGTTATAGGTGCAGATGGGAATATCCGGCTCTCGAGTAACTGTTTAGGCGGTAACTCGGTAGGAACCTCGTTACCGCCTAAACAATTACACTCGAGGCCGGAAATTCCCATCTGCACCTACAACCAGTGAAAGAATCTTATAATCTATTTCCACAAATGATCATCTTACGTTAAGTCAAATATACAGCATACTATTATGCTAACTTAAATATTCAAAACATTTAAAAGTATCTGACAACAAATAACGTCAAAATGTTTCGTTAAAAATTGGAACATAATTAAAGAAAATCAATTAAAGTGATACAAAGAAAACATTTTTAGACGATGAAACTTTTTAATAAATTCACAAATGGATTTGTCAAATGTTTAAAAATATGAATGATGTATCAGATTCCCTGTGCAACATTATAAACTTTCCGTTCAACAATAGTCGTGTCTCTTTCAATATCAACCTGCGTGTTATCTGAAACAATTATTGGCAAATTAGACAAAGCCGAAGTAAACTTGAGATAATTAACAATAATAATCAAGGGGTGTTTACGGTAAACTGGCCTTAAAGTGCTATTTTCGTCCTTGGCAACGCAAAACAAACAAAAACTGTAGCCGTTTTGCCAATGCAGATAATTTCACACTGCTTCTATGAAAACTCACTTTGATCATTTATTTAGGTGTCGTGCCGACTCATTAGGAATTATTCTGAGCTCCGATCATATGTTTAAACAGATAAATTATGTGATGAAAATACATTATCAAGTCATTCATGCGGAAAACGCAGCAAGAACAAAATCTCGAGATTTTAATTTGTGCCGAAAATACGCCATGAAATGGACAAAAGACATTACAAAAGTCTATATCTTTCAAAGAAAATGTTTTTCAAGATCACAATGAATAAAGTTGATTTCCATTGTATATGATCACGTATATTGCATCTTAGTCATCGCAGAATGAAAAACTTGAATAGTAAATAAATAATAGATATTGTACCTAACAGCTGTAAGGTCATTTGATGTCCAAAATCTTAAGTCAAATATGCACCGGAAGCCCCAGCTTGTCCGAACACCTCTACTTCATTGAAAGAATGTTACGAGACTGTCAATAATTATAATATGAACATAGTTTAAGACATAAAGTTGACATTGGTCTATACTTCCAATAAAACAGACTGCAAACCATCTTCAATTTGGATTTGTACATACTTTTTAAAACTATTGTTAATAAGTTTATACCATTATAAGCTTTAATGTGTCTGTCAATTGTTCTTTTGGATATATAATGTATATACCAAAAATATAGCACACCGTTCATTTCGTGTAAGACCGACGAGTATATATTATATATCCAAGAACATCATACTAACATGGTCATCTAGTAATAATATACAATTATCAAAAATATTAAATATTTCCACAAGATAAAAAATGCATTTTTTTTTTCACTTCAATGAGAAATATAATAGTGTTTGTAAAATCAAGACGTCCGATCGATACTCTGTGTCTATACTATCTAAAACAAACCAAATACTTAAAAGTTCTCAAAATAAATGACACCTACGTATTTATTTCATAAAGTTTCAGGAAAAGTAAAATATTACAATATCTTTGTTTTCAGTAGAACCTTCAAATCACTTGACACCCCCCCCCCCCCCCCCCCCACCCCCACATTGTGGTAAATTCATTCAGTGGCAGCTGTAGATAAGCTCTTAAATTATAATATAATTGTTCAGAAATACTATGTCAAGGGTGAATGCAATTTGTATACAATGATTTGGTTTCTGTATGTCAAATTTTGAATAGTTTGTCTGTTTTGCAGAACTGCAGAGTGCAGATGCGATTAATTCCCTCCGATTGGTCAATAAAAACGCATTTATACTGTTTATAAAACACTTAACCTAGAAATGTAAAAGGCATGATCCATCAATAAAACTTAGCGTAAGCAATAATTGAGCCGGCAAAGTAATATCTGAATACCTGTTTTTCAGTACATGCATATTAGAGCAGAAACAAAGACAAAGCACAATTTTGTTGTCCTGCTCTCTCCCACAATCAGTGTCTCACTGAATAATTCAAATGGCTCTTTATGGGCATATCAGGTATGCATTTATCAATTAATGTATTGAAAATGTTTTCAAACATGCTATTATAGAATTGAATACTGGACGTTGGAAAACGTATAGGCGCATTATTTAGTCATAAATGGCAATCTTTATTCCTAAGCGAGAAGCGAGGCTATCGTGCATGCTTACAAATTGATGAGGTGATGTTCATGCGTTCATTGTAGAAGGCCCATAGTCGTTTGCTGATTTGCATGGAGATGTAAAAAAATATCACCCAATAAAAGAACTGGTAATGTGAGTTTGGAAATGCATGTGTATAGACAAAACATAAAAGAGATGATAATGACAGACGAAAATGGTCATCATTATCTTGTCAGTGTCAATAACGAATGATATATTAACCGTTTTTCGAGCTGTGAACAATATTTCAACAAACTAAAACACAATAACAGCAGTGCTTATATGTAGAGATACACTTCACGACCCTCACTCATTAGCTTGACAATATCTTTCATATCGCTAATAGTACATTTTTGGAATTTCTTACACATTTCAGAAGATGTGATCATAAAGCATGTTAAAACTTCAACAAAATCACATAATTAAAATGATAGAAAACACAATTTGGTGAAATTTTCATTTCGCGAGATAACAAAGTAGAAAAGCAAGTTCAAGGATGCTGCCGCTTAATAGATATAAATGTTAACTGAATTCATTGGATTTCACAGGACTGTATTCAAAATCTCAAAACATTTACGTTCTTGGGACCTAAATGGAATTGCTCTGTTAACTAACGCTATAAATTATGTTTGCCATTACCGATACATTATAAATCTAGCGTGATTTCAATCATGTGTTTTTATCAAAAGGATATTATGCATCCAACAACATTTTTAGAAAACACAGACAAAAATATAATACCATACAAAAAATTCAATTTATTAGCAATTGAGATAATCATTTAGTGAGATTTGTGACATTAGATACTGTGAGGAACAGTCGAAAATGGACTTGAAAGAATAACTTGAAATTTACAAACTACAACATGCTTTTAACCTACTAGCATTACATATAATAGTAGAAGATGTGGATATCCATTGATTTTTGATATCTTGTATGTTGTGGGGTTGGGTGAGGGGGCGGTTTTGGCCAAAGTAACACCAATTCTTGAACCATTACCTTACATGTAATAGTGCTGCAATGATATTTATGACACGTAAGTTTCGCTTTTACTTTTCTTAAATTCTTTAAATTGAAGAAAAAGTCCACTAAATTTTTAAGTATAACAAAAAATAAATTGAAGCCGGTTCTAGGAAGAATGTCTCATTCTATGTTTTCAAATGATCTTCTGATGATAGTTTCGTAAATCTTGGTAATATATATGTCCTTAAAATTTTACCATAGAAACACACAATTTATGTATACATCCATAATGTGTGCAGATTACTACATTTCAAGAACCATCAAAGAATCAATAGTGTTGGAATTTTATCACACTTAATTCACACATACCACTATCAAAGGAAAATAAAAATTACATATGTTGAGTTTCTGAAGAAAATATTTATTTGGACTGGGAACAATGTAAGAACTTTATTAACTTTGTTTACATTGCTCTTAAATGGTAATTTGATATACAGAACCATAGTACCTGTTATATGATATTTCCAGAGTATTTCATGTCCACAGTCGCGAATTTACACTATCACAGATAACATTATGTTGAAAGAAAATAAAAAAATATTGTTCGTACGTTTTCAAGGTGATTTATCTTTAGATGAAATTTCAACGTTTAAAAAGCAATGCACTAATCCGTTATCTGAACGTTTATGTGTTATATCAACAATTTGGAACGTTTTTTATATTAATCTATCACATCGAAACTTACCACAAACAGGTGTAAGATTGGAATGGAGTTTGTCCGACAATAAATCAATCCCATCTGCTACATTAAGATTCTCTTGTTTTAAGTGGGATCATTGGTCCAAAATTTTGGCATACGGCTTTTTGTAATGTATTACAAAACATATTCTGGTATGAAAAAAATGCACATTTTCATAAACACGCGGCAGTAATGACGCCATGTCAACATATTGTTTGGAGCAATACATACGCCGGGAAAAAGTGCTAGGAAATTAGATCTACGCTCTTTTATATGAAAGACGTTTCAGAATCGAAATGATATTTCAGAATGGTGTTATACTTAAGTTATACACTCCTTAACCATTATTACAGGCGCAGAATAATTCACAAGCCGTCCACGCACTCCTAAATTTATCCACGGGACGTGTTACCTTCCTTTTTTACAAGGTTACACGTTGACTTTACGTCGACCTACTATATTTGGCGCTAAACATGCATCACTATATCGTTTACTTGTTTACATAAAAGACATATTAGAATCGAATCTGGAACAATTCGCGAGGGTTACACATTCGTGAAATTATTCCACAGGCGATAACCTTTTCCTGTTGTTTCGATATATTACCACATGATTCTGTGGTATAACATATTTGAAATGAAACAAGGTGTCAACCTAGTAATGAAGTACTTCCGGGTCGTTGTATCATAGGCAGTAACTTTTTGAAACTTTGCGTATCCGCAATTTAAAGCCATCTGTGTTTTGACTATTTCAAATGTGTCCATTGCCTGTGTACATTTTTCTTTAACAGTTGTGTCCGTTTTCTGCGGGGTACATTTCAATGCAAAGGATTAAAAAGGACAAGACCCGTCAGCTATGACAGATGTGTTTAAGAATATGGACAGTGATTGTAAACATTTGATATATAGAAAAAATGCAAACAACCGAGTATAAAGGTTCCTAAAGTTCAAAGGTTCCTATTTTCAACATTTAGGCCCTTGGTGTGAAATTAAATTGCATTGTCTTTGAGTTGGAAAAAAAAGAACAAAATAATGATATGAAATAAAAAATACAAAATACGCAATTTTTATAAAACTTTCATACTACATTCTGATATCAATAAAATCTGTAAAACCTACTCTAGGGGAATGGCACCAAGGGAACAGATCTGTTCGCAGGGAGGAAGTTGTTCTTTCCCGCTGTCGAATAGGTCATACACGTTTGACTCACTCTTACCTTTTGAATAAAGAAGATCAACCCGAATGTGTACCATGTCAAACACCGCTAACTATTAAACACATTTTAATCGACTGTGTGGACTTTGCTACACAACGCAGTACATATTATGACGTTCAATCTTTGAGAGAATTATTTGACAATGTTTCAGTTGGAAATATTTTATCGTTTTTAAAGCAGATAGGAATATATCAAAAGATCTAACACTTCTTACTTTTATTTACATCTTGCAATATTATTATGTTTGCAGCTGATATTTTAACACACACTACATACATTTTTACATTACTGTTTTTAGATATGCTTTACATTTTTACATGGATGCTTTTAGATATGTTTTACATTATTCATAGTGTTCTTTACATTTTTACATGGATGTTTTTAGGTATGTTTTACATTTTTACATCAATGTTTTGGCTTTACAGTTGGCGTTTGCAATATGACTTCTTCGGAAAGTCAACCACTGCTGTATCTGCTTTCCGAACAGAAAACTTCATACCAAATGTAGTAACCTGCTTCCAAAAAACATCTTTTCTTGACTTGTACGGTGGAAATACATAATTCAATTCTCGAACGGGAGGTCGTTAAAAAACATGCTTCTTGCTCTGTGCGGTCTATTTTATCGATGGAAAATACATGTAATAACTGGTGATAACTGAATAAAAACTGGTTTTGATATACCTTCTCGCAGAAGTGTCTTTAAATTGCTATTGTATTTCAAAACCATGTCTGAACTACGATAGTAAAAATTTAGTAAAGTATTTACGTAACATAATAACGGCAGCCCTGTTGAAGAAGCTTATTTGTAATATATATTGGTTACGTTCATTGAAGCGGCTCAAAAACATACGAGGACCCATTCGAAGTATATATTGTAAGCAAGAAAACTAATAGTGGATTCACTTTGATAGGTCTGTTTTGACAGGTAATGGTAAGTGCAATGCCCCTCGCGGCCCTTCTACATTTGTTTCTCATACTCATTTTTAATCAATGTAACATTGCAAATTTATGGAAAATGATCCACAATAATGCAATAACTACCGTAACCATGATAAAATGATTTCAGTGATGGATAGGCCCTGTCATCTGCCCATTGAGCATCTTCTATCACAATGCCATTCATTCATGACTGAAAGACGTGACCAATTATTAGCGGTACTTTTACGTTGTCTGAAAAGGGAAGATGCAAACCCATTTTGCCAGCTACAAGAAAATATCTCATGGTTCAAATTTATACAGCCTTTATACAGGAATATGATCTGAACCTGAAAATAACTGAACTACAGCATATATCTGGCCAAACAACATAATGGTACAAACTAGAAATACATTAGATGGAACTTCCCCTACTGATTTACATTTATCTGACCCCTCTTGCACATTGAGCGACAGCTTAGGCTATACATATCAAGGTGTTCATCCAATAGCAACCTGAAATAATTTTAATTTTTAGCACAATTAATAGTGTCCTGATCAACGCACTAGACCTTAAATAAATGACGCTACTTTTGATTTTATTGTTTAACAGTCAAAACTACAATTAAAAATTGGTAAAACGATCCTTTTGAAGCAAAGAATGCAACCAAGCACAATAATAGCAGACTCAGTTTGATTGAGTCTGTTCTTGAGAGGTAACGAAAAATGCAACACCTCTTACGCCCCCTAGCATATGTATATATACTTCTGCTCTTGTATTTGTGTTAGGTCTTAAGGTTCCAGGTTCACCGCCGTTTGAATACATCTGCGGATGTCTCTAAATTGCTTTTTATACTTTTAGCATGTGTAAATGTTGAGTTCTGCTCAACCCGGGGCTAGAGGGCGTGGACGGTAGCATGCATTTCCGCTACCGTCCATGAACAGGCTAAATCAAACCGAGCCTGCAACATTTTCGTTTTTGCCGTGTTGAGCGACCTGTGAAGTTTCCACTTTTCTCTATTTTTTTGAACTCGTTTCACACGATTCCAATTTGACTACCGCTTATTATGAAAGTGTTGTGTGACAGGCATAAAAACAGTTCAATTATCAAACAATCAGTACTGACATCAACGATTTCTAATGCTGACTAAAGTGAATTATGTGTTATAATTCCATTGATGTTTACTGAAATAACAAAAGCAATTGTTACTAAACAGTTGAACAGGTCTGCATGTGGGCGTTAACTTGAAATAATATATTTATTTAACGTGTTATATTCTATATCTTTCTAGTTATCTTGAAAACGATATCACCAATATATACTCAGTTCCAAAAGAAAGTGTGCACTTGTTAAGTTTAAATATTTCAAAAAATTCCCCGACGTTTTTGTTTCATTTTTTCATACACTAACTCTCAGGTATAACTCAAAATCTAAAATGCACACCAATTTGTTTACGAACGGATTTAAATTTTGGTACCAAACATTATAAGTTTTCATGACAATAACCGAGAAAAAATAACAGAAAACTACGTGCACTCTTTCTTTTGGAACTGAGTGTAATTAGGAAAATAGCACTAAGATAATTTATTGAAATACCATATTACACGAGACAGCTTCTCATCTAAAATGGAATTCAAGGGAGCAGAAATTTTATAGATTCTTTAAAAAGTAGTATGAAATTACAAGATGTTTACTGTATAATAGAGCATTTACTTCACCAGACTGTTGCAATTTTGTTCAATCTTTAAATCGATATAAATGTTCATGAAGCGTTCAAACTCAGTTACAATGACGCAAATATGTATGAAGTGATTACAAATATTAACATCATTATCTTATCTGAAATACCAAAAGCCGAAATAATAAACATCTATAACGTTTAACTTCTGCGACCACAGAAGTAGATACAAGTTTGAAATTTGATAATTATACGAATATAAACCAAAACAAAGATGAGAGTGTATAGTCCTTAACACATACACACGCCACAAAAAGCGAGTTTTATTTTTTCTTTTATAAGACCAAAAACTGGACTTCAAAATAATTCAGCATTTTGACGAAAATCGTTTCATTGATAAATGTATTTGAATATGAACCGACATATAAGAATGGTCGGAATGAATTTGTTTTTGTGCATGTGTTATGACTAGTGTGTTCAGGTGAGAAACAATCCCACATAACTTTTAGTGGGTATAAACGCTTTATATATATAAACATATTTCCCCACCTTCATACCTGATGGTCAGATCAAAGAATATATTTTCCTGAAGCATCCCTAGTGTTTATTTGACCACTGCCATTACACTTACTGGCTTGTCATTATGACATCCATTAGCGTACGGAAATGTCGAAAGTAAAATTACAGTATGTGATAAAACATCAATATCTGGGCATTCTACATGCAGTCTTGGCTTTTAAACTTTCAGTTAATAGGGAATCGACCACTCTCCGTTAACATGCGAGTATACTCTCAAATAAAAGGATATTGTGTCCTTCTGGTACGTGCTCTGAGCGTCTAGCTTCGGATTTGTTTAAAGAATCGAACCGTAGCGTTTCGCACAATGGCCGGTGGGTTGCTTTTAGCCATATCAAATGGAAGGATTTCTGTCTTTAAATCTAAAATTTGCGTCTGTTACGGCTAGCTGAATGATATTGGAACGTGACCCGCATCAACACGAAAACGGTTGTAAACGCTAATTGTTTCCCATCTAGAGAGGGTCATGTATGTAGTGGACATAGGATATGTAGCGGCAGTGCAGTTACACTTATTACTGATAGACAATATGACATCTACTGTATGGAAGATCAAACTTGGCAGAAATACTTCAATATGAATATGCGTGAGTAAAATAATTAAGATGTTACTTTCTAATGTAAAAAAATTGATTTACCCCATTAAACGTTTGAAGTTTTTTGGGGGGATAGTATGTCAGAAAATCAGAATCACAAGTTCTCACATCATAACGGTTTGGATAGGGGAAACTTGGCGTCGTAATACAATAGTATTTTTTATATATATTTTACACACACACTTCCTACAATACTTTATATGTATAGGTAAGAGTGTTATTTGAATCCAATGAATCCCAAAATTCCTTTTAGAACAATTGAGTCTATATGTATCTTCATGCAAGTTTTATTTACAGAGTGTTTCAAAACAATATAATTATTGTGATCACAATCAAAGTAAAAGATTCTTAGCAATAAATTTAAAAGTATAAAATGAGAAGGAATGACTATGCAAATTCAACAAATCCTTCATTTGAGAAATTGCTTATACAAAGTGATCACAGACAGAGCTTTAATTAGAACTGATGAGGAGCAAACAAGACGAAATATACCCATAGATGATATTGTCCCAATAAAAGCAAACTCGACCCTTTAAACAACACCAGTTTGCTTTTTGAATTTATGTTTATTTTGTTTTGCCTCCTAACAGTGTTGTTTTCATCTAGTTGCTAGGTTAAAATTGGCACATACAATATAACAAAAGGGAATGATGTCCTCAAAACATATGATTATATTTTTAGGTAAAAATCGAATCTTGGCTAACAAAAAGGTTATAGTCTCTCTTATTTTGCATTGAAAAATAAAGACAAGACTATAACCTGTATTTATTCATGATTCTACTTAGCATCAGGGACCTCCGTGGTCAAGTGGTTAAGTCATTGACTTCAAATCACTTGCCCCTGACCATTGTCGGTTCGAGCCTGGGGTGTACACTTGTTCATGTGAGGAAGCCACCCAGATGGCTTACCTAAGGTCGGTAGTTCTATCCAGGTGTCCGCTCGTTATGAAATTATGCACGGAAGGGTCCCTGGGGTCTTCCTCCGCCATGAAAAGCTGGAAAGTCGCCATATGCCCTATAACTGAATTTGTTTCGGTGAACAAAAACAAAAATATAATTAGTTTCAAGCCGACAGAATTAAAAAATTATAGGTATCTCAAATAAAGCTCAAGTAATAGTATTCAATTCGCATGAAATGTTTGCTGAAAGTCTTTTATTTGAAAAAACGATTCAGGACAAAAAGATAAAAAATTCTTAATGTAAATACATTTTCCATATTGTCTTTTAGATTGCTGTTATTAATTTTAAAGTAAGACATGTATTTACTTGAAGATAATTGTTAGAAGAGAAAGAAATTGTATTATGCATTATGCTATTATTTTATATCCTATAGACACCTATAACTAAGTTATACAAAATTACGAATTTTGATACTTCCTTGCTTTCGTAGACACCACATTTATTGCCAAGTCAACTCTTTTTGCCATCATGTGAACACTTAATGCGCACGCGTTATCATTGCCATGAATACAAATGCGGCCGATCTGGAAACGTATGAAAATGGGTTTGTTCCCAAGATTCTCCATCTAAGTTATTTTACCTGTCCAGGAATAATGAAAGAGTGTAAGCATAAGAAATCTTTAATTATAATTTATTATGTTTTTATTACCAATTATCAAACTCTCTACAATATGAAGTTAGTAAATAGATACTGCGCCTATTTCTAAAGCTACTTCATACAGTTTTGCTACAAATGATATTTATTATATATTTCGTTCAAACTTTGTCATATTTTTTGTGCGATATATATAAAGCAGTGTAATGAGACGTCTTTAAAATAATGCCATTGAGCAAAATAAACGTAGACGCGTGCCAAAAATCATACATTCATGTGTTTAATCTGACGTTATCATAGCAACATTAGCTGTGGAAAACACAATAGCTGCCATGTTGGATATCGTATTTGTCGTGTTGCTGGTGTAAGTATATAAAACAACCATACAGATACATTGCCTAGGAAAAAAGACTTCGTTCGCGCACTTATCAGTATAAAGTGTTCTCCAGAGACATTTCTGGGAAGATACATTTCAGACCGAGGTAAATTATTACTGTAATTTCCGCCTATCTATCGTGTGTTTCATAAAAACATGTGAGAGTTATATCAGATGATATGACCCCTGATACATTAATGGTGGGATTTTAGGAAGCAAGTCTATTTGTCTATGGGAAAGTAGTTTTTATTGCAATAATAAATAATTATTGAGAGAATGAATTGTCTTATAAATTCGCAAATCTTAGTAATACTTCATTTAATTAATAAGTTATGTCCGATTAGAGGCATTCTTTGTTTTGTAAGTGCATTTTACAAAAACTTGTATATTATGTATGTTAAATTTTTGCATTCTAAGTTCACTACGTTTCATTAGAGAACAGCATTTTTCCCGATGCATTTACACTTTCCGATTTATCAATACACCAGGTTTTATCAAAGTACTGTATTTCAAATATTTTTTTTTGTCTCTTGCGCACTACTTTTTATAATGTATTACAATGCTGCGTCTTCAATGCCGACGTTCGTGTTTTGGTCGACACATTGCGTTTCTAAAGCATATAATGTCCACTTGTACCTGTGTTGTCGATATACTACATTTTATAGTTGCACTGCAATTCAAGTTTATTTTTGTGTCTTCGTTGGTAACGCACTACAATTGATCGAATCACAACAGTTTAAATATCTACTTTCTGGTATCCTCGTCAGTAATATATAAATGTATTTATATCCGTCACTGATAATTGCAGGTGTGATATAATGTTAAAGCAACAAATTTACAAACGTTGCAATTTAGAATAGCTGTATTTTGTAGTCAATATTACATGTGATTCAGTCCATTGTTACTTACGATATGTAATATATGCCAAATTGTGAGTAATTCTACAAAAAATATGCTTTTTTATTTGCATTTAATGCCTTTAAATTACCCGATATAGACATCATCTATTATGACTGTACAGATTTCATTTCATTTCATTTCAAGATCACTACTTATGTCTGCATGTATTTACTTCACTCATGGACAACAGCGTTACACATAAAGATCTTTCAATACAAATTTTAGTACCTAAATGTAAATCTCGAGTACTTCATTTATAACCCATGGTATGAGATGTTCTTATCGAAAGATTACATTTAAATACGCGATATATATTATAATATAATACACAACAGAGACAATCAGAATATATTTACTAAAATATTGGCATTATTATATCGAATTGACAAAATAAGCATGCCGATACTATTTCTTTTATCTCTTATTATATTGGAAATTTCTATGATTAAAATATCGTTTTAGAGCATTAATATCGCAGAATTGTCGGTGAAAGAAATACAAAATACCCTTCTTCCGCAGTTTTAATGATAGGATATATACCTGCATCTCTTACGTAAATGAAAAATAAATATAACTTTAGTATCTTTAGATTACAACTGATCTGGGTTTAAAAACCTCTGCTATTATATAAAACTGTTTATAACTGATAAAAACAGCGAGAAAATTCATTGCAGCTTAAAAAACAGCAGAACATAACGTGGTTCAAGTAAGACTATCAAAGTTCTACAAAAGTTGAGACGGAAAATGATAAGAACATGAGTACGTGTATAAAATTGAACTGCCTTTTTTGTTCCCAAACAGCTGGATTAATAGTGGCATTGAAAAATAACATGAGCCGCGCCATGAGAAAACCAACATAGTGGCTTCGCGACCAGCATGGATCCAGACCAGCCTGCGCATCCGCGCGCAGTCTGGTCAGGATCCATGCTGTTCGCTAACGGTTTCTCTAATTGCAGTAGGCTTTAAAAACGAACAGCATGGATCCTGACCAGACTGCGCGGATGCTGGTTGCAAAGCCACTATGTTGGTTTTCTCATGGTGCGGCTCATATTGTTAAACGTCTGATTACTTTGTACTTGATGTTTGTTAGTCAATTATGAATATAAGTATGAAGATTGTAGATTATTTTGGCTTGCATCGAGGGAAATGCATAAAATCCAGCATTGGATTTTAACATGATCTTAAGAGTGTAATATATTTTGCAAAATGTGTGCATATCTCTCGATGCTAGAAATCTTCAATTACATACTTATAATCATTTGCAAATGACTACATTAAGTTGTAGTAACATCGTAAATAAACATATATTGTACATCGATCAATTGACGTCACAAATGTCGTCATATATATTTGCTATTAATGTCAACATTGGAAAATAGAACTACCTATTTTTAGTTTTTAAGAAATTAATTTTGATTATATAATACAAACATAATGCTTTGTTTTTGTATGTATATATATATGTGTGTTTTTAAAGCATAAACGGGCCATATCTTATGGTTCCAAAGAGAAAAAAAGAAAAATAACATTATTTTATGACCAGTTACACATGCAGGTAGGTTAGACAATTTGATATTTATAACATATGTGCTGTAATAACAGACAAAGCCGAATTGTTATAGCCTTAACTTTTTTCCCGATACTTGCACTCAGTATTTTGATATGTTATTGCCCTTCGACTCAAATCTAGTCTGCTATTATTTTGAAATCTATGCTTCCGAACAATCTTCATGTAGATTTTATTGGATATTTCACGACATAATGTTAGAATGAAATCAAAATAATTTGTAAGAATTTAAAACATCTCTCTGTGAGATTATAAGGAACTTATGTGTCTGCCTGAGCAAGACAAGGTTTTCCCTACCCGAGGGGGTAGCATGGTATATATAAAAGTCACTAACTTATTAGTAAAATCTATACCCATCGGACCAAAATGTTTATCATTGTATCACTTCAGTAAAACGTGCATATTAATTTCACATGCCGTGGATATAAACAGATTTTTTATACTGTGCTTTATGTGTTAATTCGGTACTACAATTTTAATCATATTTTCTAAGCAATATTTTCTAAGACCTTTGATGCGCGATTATAGAGTACCCCTTTAATTCAATTATAATGTAAGGACACTTCTTACTACTTTTCTCACTGAAATTTGCATTTTTGCTAACAAAAATACATCGTTGTTGCGAGAAACGACGACAAAAACATACACAGAAAGACACATTAAATACATTCCGGTCTGTGTCTTTCCGTTATAATTATAATCTATAATTACATATTAATGTAAAGCTATAATTTTGCTAGACAAGTTGGAGATGAGCGCACGGTAATCACCATATTTAATCAACCAGTATAAGAATAACCCTTTAAATATGAGACAACGTGTCTACGTTGTAAAATACACTTTTGCAAGTTACTGCCTTCGTCGGGGCTACCGGTGATCAAAGCCGAACAAGTAACTTCACATGAAAACGACTGGTACATGGTACGTATCACGAAAATGTATCACGAAATTTTATCAACAGTTTGGTTTGATGGAACTAGCACAAAACATGTCATGTAAATTTATTACCTTTCTTAAAGGAATGCAGCATAAACTGTCGATTTGCAGTATTTTTCTAACATGATGTGAAGTTATGCTGCAAATGCAGATTATGCTGCACAAATGCTGCAATTATTTTGCTTTGACATGAAATATGTAGCGCTATGCTACATAAGCATCATTTACTGCCAGTAGCTGCTGCAGATATATTGCATATACTTAAAAACTAATGAAATAATGCACATTATTGTATGCATGCTGCATATGTATTGATTCCTGATGGGCGGTATTAAAATGTGTCATCACCGCATTTATGCCGCAATAAGATGCACACATACTTTAGACTTTCTTATAAACTGCAATTAAATCTCTTTATCTTAGCATCAAATGATATATACCGGAATCATACAACATCATCACTGGCACCTTAATCATATGTTTTAACCTTAACCATGCTAAATTTCTGAAAATGACTGGTCCATCGTTCAGTTTGAGCAATAAGGGAAATTTACTGAAAATGTACTGAATGAATAGCGAACAGTGCAGACCATGATCAGCCTGCACGGATGTGCAGGCTGCTATCTTGGTAAGGTAGAATCACTTGCCACCAGCAGGCTAAAGGCTAAGTATCCTAAGTAAAATTTGGCCGTGAGAATTTTGAATGACGTATTTTTAAAAAAATATAACATGAAATGAAACTCATCCCATTCATAATACTAATACCATTAATATTAATACCACTAATAAGTGCATAATACAACTAATACGTATATGTTACCATTAAAATGTGTTTAATACCATTAATAAGTACATAATATGACTAATACGTGTTTGATACCATTTTGCTATCTAAATATCATTTATTTACCATTATGTTCTATTATGTAACATAAAAAGGATCATCCAGGACGAAAAAAAAAAGAACGTAATAACAACATTTATTACCTTTTGATACTCAGAAGAACTGATCGAGACAAAGATAAAATTTCATTAGCCTAAGAAATTATCTAATAGCCCCGAGCATTATCTTTCTTCTAGCAATTAATGTACTGAGTTTGTAATAGGTTAGGCTTATCATTTGATACATGTAATCTTCTGTACGGAAACACTCATTAAATTGAATTCGATGTATCATATCAAAGCAATGTTTAATATTTCCGTAATTTAGAGTGTAACATACTAGTGCTCATTTTCCACACGCTGAAGTTCTGATATGAAGTTGAATGAAACCTCAAGGCGCCCCCTTAACATTTATTAAAGTTCAGACATGTTTCTTTTTCGTTAAAACGTACTACTGCAATACGAATTTTTAGCCTACATTTTCCAGATGCTCACTGTTCGGACGTGCGTCCCTTTTTAAACCTACGCAGTATCCTTTCTATAACTTTCGGATCCTAGATGGAAATTAGGCACATCGTACGTTGTTATTGCTGGAGCGTTTCGAGAAACTGTAAAATTCGCAAGAACTTGTTGCTTTAGATGTTTCGATAATTCGACTTAAACATCATAATATTCATACCAGGTAAACATGTCATACCAGCAAAACGCGTCACACCAAGTAAAACACGTCATACCAAGTATAACACGTCGTACTAAATAAATGCCATAACACGATGGTAGGGTGATGAAAATTCGATGGTATGATGATGAAAACGCGATATTATATCGACATTTCATGATCGTGCCATCGCGTTTTCACCATCGTTGTTTCATCATCGTGCCGTCGCGCCATCACGTTTTCGCCACGGTACAATTGTGCAATAAAAAGTCACGATTGTCCAAACGCCATAGTGTAAAACATAATCATTTTATATGTTATAATAGTTTACACATTCTTTAAGCTCTGCTTGCTAAAGTGACAAGATGTGTATTATTTCAAGGTGTTTAGAACTTTTTGCATTCGTAGATTTGTCCTATCTTAATCATGAACTATGTTGCAATGAATCAAAAAGTAATTGTTCGAATTATTCAATACTTCTTTTAAAGTTATCTTTTACTCCACTGAAGAAGAATGTTCTTTGAAGTGACATTCTGTTTCAATACAATCTATAAAAAGATCCTTTCGAGCATTGAACGCAACCAAGTAACATATTAGCAGACTCGGTTTGATTGAGTCTGTTCAGAAGAGGTAATGAAATGTGCAACACAGCTCAGGCCCAGTAACGGCTTGGGCGGAGTTGTTACAGTAAAATAATTGAATGTTTTCCTTTATCCCAAAGTTAAGCAGCTGTAGTTTTTACCGCACGTGTTTTCAAACTTTGATAACATTTCAGTACCAGATGTAATCTGTAATTGGTTTGTTTTCTTGTGTTTCAGTGTAAATAAAAATATTTTTAACAGAACCCGGAAGTTATTTTGTTTTGGTGACATTCCGCTTTACTATTTCCTATCTCTGGTTTCCTTTCTTGAAATTAAAATAAATATTTGGGGTTAAGATGCAACTTTTGCATGAAAACGTTAAATACATAAACAGTTTTCCACCCCGTTTATAATCATAATAAACCAGACAGATCAAAGAATGCGCTTTCCGTTTATATGACCCCTAATCAAAACACTTCTCGCGGCATTTGAGGAACGTTCAAAGTATTAAGGTAGATAAACAACTTCATAAAGATTTTTAAACAAGTGATTCATGCATTAACAATGTTTATCCAAATGAATTGTGCTTCATAAAATCTTGTTGAAATTGCTATTGATATACCGCTGCATTAATATACATGATCCCGTGGAACCATATGGTGCAATTAAGCAAACTGAAAAGCCTGAGTCTATGCGTTATAATATTTCTTTTTCTGATTAACTTCAGTGGAGAAATTTAATGACAAACAACGCCCATACCTATACCACTGTCTTCTCTGAAACCAATGCAAATGTTTTTGTGAATGTACATGTATATGTATGCAGTAAAAGGTGTGGCAATAAACACAATTTGTCATTTTAATTAATAGCATCTTAAATTAATAACTCGACTTTAAAAGAAAGACATAATATTGTTTCATTTTTTTCTATAACAATCGTTTCAATTTGGTAAAGGGTGCCGAAATTACATGCAAGTTTATATATAACTTATTAGTTTATACACAATTTATTTCAGTTCGATTGTGAAGGAAGTTCTACAACTTATATAAATCACTCTCCACACCTCATTCCTGATGGAATTCATCGCCACGAGGGTATGAGAGGAAGCCAGTTTCCCTTTTAATGCTGAGCGCAAAGCAAGGGAGACACTGGTACCATTTTTCACGTCATTGGTATGACATGACCAGGGATCGAGCCCACGACCTTATTACCTCCTATCAACTGTCTTTGTTGCGAACGTTTGGAAACTTAATAAATTTGGACTTTTCATTTGGTTCAGTTTGTCGTAATATTCCAGTATCTATCAAACGCAAGTAAAACGAGAACAATAAGAAATAATGTTGAAATGTATAGAAGTACTCCAGTGTTCTTATTACGAAAGACCGGTGGTGACTACGGACTTCAGATTTCACACTTCAAACTTCATACTACATACTTCTCACTTCATACTACATTCTTCACAATACAGACTTCATACTGCACACTTCGCACGTCATAGATTAAACATCACGTGGCTTTACGTCATGTGCATTTTATGTATTGGCATAGATGTGTTTGCTAAAACAATTCCATTCAATGCAGAAATCTGGTTGCCATGGTAAACGAAAGGAAAATATGTTTAAAAATCTTCATGTGTAAAACAGAAAGGCCTAGAACTTAGATATATGGTGTGTGGCATTGCCTAGCTGTCCTCTAGTATTAGAGGTATTCAGATTATGTCACTGGATTAAACATTGATCCCATCCGAGGGACAGTACTTTCAAATGGACTTATAAAAGGAAAAACTTTTTAATATCTTCTTCTCTTACAGTATATCATATTCTACTATATTGTTCAAATTATCCCTCTGGAGTCACTCAGTCATAACTCAGTCATAATCGTTTTATTTCATTATGTCCAATCTCGGCAATTCTTCCAGGTTGTTTTTAAAAATAGAAAAAACGTCCGAAAAAGACTTCGGATGATAAGCAGTTTTTAAATCCTATCAGGACTGAACTGTTTTGATATCTGTCTTCTGGCTTGTTTCGTCGGGCCCTTAAGGGTGTTTCTCTTGTTGCTCTGTCTTCTGAAAAGGCATTGAGTACATACGTTTTTGGTTCTAAAGGTTTGCTTTTTTATATTTTTATACACGAGCATTTTTGTGGTTTACATGCCATGCCTTTTTGTTTCCATTACGTGTGTTAGAGATTCACCTGGAGGGGATTTCTTTTATTTACACTGTCCCGTGTCTTTGGAACATGGTGGGGGTAAGAGTGAGGTTGGGTGCGCACCATAAACCGGTTTAAGCTCCCCAGTGGTGTTTTTTCCACTGACCGTTCCAAGGCGGTGCCCTACTGTGTTCCTTTGTTTGTTCGTTTTGTCCTCTTGTGTAGGCTTTGTGTGTGCGCGTGTATGTGTGTGTGTTCCTTTGTTCGTTTTGTCCTCGTGTGTTGGCTTTTTGTGTGTGTGTGTGTTTGTGGTGTGCGCGTCCGCGTGCTGTGGGTTTCGTTTTGGGGAGGCTGCGATTTTGGTACGTGGCATTCCCTGTTTGATATTTGTCTTTGTTTTTTTTTCACCATTCAGACTTCAAACTTCAGACATTACATTGCAAACTTCAGACTTCACAATTCATACTCAGACTTCACTTTTCAGATTTAAAGCTTCACACTACAGACTTTGACATACTTCAGACTTTCCTTTAAGTTGTATGTGTATAATGCACTATATATGAAGTGTGAAGTCTGTAGTTCTAAGTATGAAGTCTTTCGTATCTTATACTTTTCCGGTGGAATACTGGATGTGACTATAGGAATGCCCTCCGTCCGTCTGCAAATCTGGATCCTGTGATAACTCAAGAAGTATTTAAGCTAGGATTATAAAACTTGGTATGTAAATAGAGGATTATATGTAGATTATGCAGGTATATGGCTTATGCTTGTAGGTTAGAGGTCACTATTAAACGTTATGTAAAAATTGATTCTGCTCTATAACTTCTATATGCATTGATGGATTATCTTAGTGTTGCACACAAACGTTCCCTATGATGAGACAATGTGTCAGCTCATTATCTATGCTTGTCGGTTAAAAAAACAAGGTCACTGTTTAAAGTCAAGTAAAATTTGTTTCTGCTCATTCCTTTTAATTGCATTGAAAGATATCTTTAGAACTGCACAGAAATGTTTCCCATGATTAGACTATGTGTCGCGCATTAGACCCATGGTTGTAAGTCAAAGGTCTTGGTCACTATTGAAGGTCAAGTAAAATTGTTGTTTCACCAGTAGGCGACTTCTGTATTGCCACTGCAATGCTCGGCCACATGTTTTAAAGGGAGGATTTAGGGGGTAGTAATTACAAACTTTTATGAAATAACAGAATATCTAACAGAGATCAATATCTGTATCATAGATCGTATTGTTTGTTTTAGCTCACAGTGACAAGGTGAGCTTTTGTGACCGCCCTTCGTCCGTCTACAATTTCTTGTGAACACGATAGAGACCACATTTTGCAATCAGTTTTAATCAAACTTGCACACAATTTGTATTGGTATAATATTTTGGTTTCTTTCGAAAGCTGGCCAGATACCATCATGGGCTCCAGAGTTATGGTCCCTTAAAAGGCTAAAATTTGCTATTTTGGCTTTTGAACACGATAGAGACCACATTTTGCAATTGATTTTATTTAAACTTGCACATAACTTATATATGCATAATGATAATATCATGATTGCTTTCGTAATCTGGCCAGATCCCGTCATATGTTCCAGAGTTATGGCCCCTTAAAGGGCCAAAATTTGCTATTTTCACTTTTGCATCCACATAGAGACTTCATTTATGGCTTGGTTTGATACAAACGTGCAAAATATTTTAACAATAATAGATCTTGGATTCCATGATTAATCCCACAGATCCAGTTATAGGTTCTGGGGTTACGGCCCATGACTGACCCCTTAAAGGGAAAAGAATTACCTTTCGAACACGATAGAAGTGACATTTTACATTTTAACCACACTTGCACACAACTTAAGTCAAATCAGATATCGGTTTCTTTCAAAAAACAGGCTAGATTCCATCATAGGTTTAGAGTAATTGCCCCTAAAAGGGGCAAACTTATCTAGTTTGGCACTTTCAACCATATAGAGTTTTCATTGATGCTTTGATTGATACAAACGTGCACAGAATGTTTATCTTGATGATTTCTAGGCCAAGTTCGAAACTTGGTCATGTGGTTTGAAAAACTAGGTCGTCAGTTCAAATCAAAGGAAAAGCTTGTTAACAATCTAGAGGCCACATTTATAACCCTATCTTCATGAAACTTGATCAAAATGTTTATCTTGATGATTCCTAAGCAACGTTTGAAACTGGGTCATGCGGGGTTCAAAACTAGGCCACCCTCTCAAATCAAAAGAAAAGCTTGTTAACGCTCTTGAGGCGAACGTATGACTTTATCTTCATGAAACTTGGTAGGAATGTTTATCTTGATGATTCCTAGGCCAAGTTCGAAAGTGGGTAATGTGGGATCAAAAAAATAGGTCACTCGTTAAAATCAAAGGAAAAGCTTGTTTACACTCTTGAGGTCATATTTATGACCCTATCTTCATTAATCTTGGTAAGAATGTTTATCTTAATGATTCCAAGTCCAAGTTTGAAACTGGGTCATGTGGGGACAAAACCTAGGGCACCACTCAATCAAAGGAAAAGTTTGTTAACTCTGTAGAGGTCACATTTATGACCCCGTCTTCATGAAACTTGGTCAGAATGTTTATCTTGATGATTCCAAGGGCATGTTTAACAGGTTGGCGATGCAGGGTCAGCATGGCCCTCTTGTTAATAAATCTTGCTATACAGTCTCCTCGATATGTGTTATGAGCACTTGTTTCTCTAGACTTCTTTCTCCTGTGATTCAAAGATTTGACTTAATGATGCACTTTTAATTCAAATTATGGAACCAAACAGGAAATTATTTTCTTTGGTAATGGCTTTTGTTTGTTTTCTGTGGAAGTTTTTTCTAGTTCAGTCATTTGCCTTTCCCCATATCCAGTATGATAGTAATAAAATGTATAAAAATAAACTGTTTCGAAATGTTTCCTGCTAATAGTAAAAAAAGGATATAATATGATACCCACCCTTATTTACTTTTAAGGATGAATATATGAAGATGTTTCTCAACGTTACAGCAACATGCAAATTCAAAACGATTTTCCTGCAAATATACGCCGTATTCCAATTCCCATGAATGTCAAATGTCGATAACGTTAAATGTCTCTTATGCATTATGTTAGATATTTATCTTTTTTTGCCGCGTCTTTTTGATTTTGAAGATTGATAAAAGATGTGGTTTAAAAGTTGACAGAAAGAGAATGCTTCCAAAGTGACAGTTCTGCAGGATTGATGGAATGCAATGTTTGCATTTCCAGTAGCCGCCTTTAGTTGACGGTGTGCCTTCTAGAGATCTCTATTGCTTTAAAAATTACTTTTTCCCATAAAAGTATGAATAATGTGGTAGATAAACTCTGGTTAAGCATTTCATTTAGCTGATTACAGTCTTTTCGTCTTATTATTTTTCCTGTGCATTAGAAACAGTATCGGTGATATTCCGGAAACAACACAAAACGACCTACTGATATGCAGCGCCTACTTTTAGTCGCTTTCTAAGTCAAGTTTTCGAAAAATACTAGGGGTTCCTCTCGATGGAATTTTTAACTGTGTTTTTATTTAAACATAGGATACAATGCTGTGGAAAAATAACTGGTTCAACGTTACACAAATCAACAAGCTAGGGGTAAGTTTTGGGGGCTGTTTTGTAAAATGTGCAATCATGTATAAGAAAACGTATTTCTGATGAGGCTATGCTCTACTTAGATACAGCATACAGGCAGCATTGGTTGTACTATATCAGAAAAGTTAAACTTGACGTTTTTGCTGCAGAGGTTATTGCTTGGAACTGGCAATGCTAATTTAAAATTGTCAACAAATGAAATAAGATATACTCTAAATGCTGAACCGAACACGTTTCGGTATAATATTAACCATTTGTGGACAGATATTATACAGTTTCCAGAAGATTTCGCTTAAAATTTGATTTTTCATCAATACACTTCATTGAGCTGCACATTTAAAGACATTTGACTGTCTTTAATCTACAGAAACAATTTATCAAGTCTCGATGAATTAGTTCTATAGACTCTGTGCGCAGCCAAAATAGCCTATTGTTGCTAGCTAGAGAATTCTGCAGAGACATACAATAAGTGAAGAAACTGGATAAATGAACTATTTATATAAATTTTCCGTCTAGATCTAAGCCGAATGAATTATTTGTAAAACGTTTCTAATATCAAAACATTTCTTGCAGTGAAATACATATCATTCAACATGTACGTATATTTCTTAAGATTTAGCTGTACTTTACATCAAACGCAAGATTAGAAATATATATAAATCTACGAGTTTTGAAAAATAACATAAAAGTTCTTATAAATTTAAAGAACACGATTTTTTTTATGTAAATTATTATCATAATTTGTATATTTCAACCTGTTTTAATACAAAAGTAAAGACAAAGTTGATTATGAAGCTATGCTTACTGCAGATTATTCATTCATACGTGCCTGCTTAACTATTTAAAATGACGCTAATAAATCTAAATCACGTAAAATATACATCAACCGCCATGTTGAATATTGTTAGCAACGTAACAGTGCAGACTGTACAACAGCCGCCATATTGAATATCCTTGCCAACGCAACCAATTCCGAATACACAACAGCCACCACTTTGAATATCGTTGGAAACGCAAACTGTGCAGAATGCAAAATACATTACAAGGAGAATATTGTTGGCGAGGTAAACTAGGCTTAATGCACTCTATGAATATCGTATGTGTTCTGCTACTCTTTACTAAGCTATCGTGTACCAAGTATACAAAATTGTTGTCCAGGAACATGTCATGGGACTTCGCATTGTCCAGGAACATGTCATGGATCTTCGCATTATTACAACATTCAAAGACAATTTATGTCAGACAGAAACACACTAAAATATCTGCATATATACATGTATCTTACGTTTCATATAAAAGGTTGGGATTTATTTATACAATATTGTCCAGGATACAATAATTGTGAAAGTTTTGGAATTCAACCTAGCTATCTCTGGGAAAGTAGCTTTTATTGCAGTCATTGAGGAACTGACTTAATGCATTGTGTGAATACGTGATTATTCGAGCCTCTGTGGCCTATCGGTTAGTGTCGCTGACTTCGAAAAACTTGTCCCTTCGAAAACTCCTTGTGGTGTAGAAATACTTCATGCAACCAAAGATAAATGGTCCTACCCAGTTGTCCGTCCATGCCAGAAATAATGATAGAAGGTGCATTCGTTGTCTTCTACCTGCATTAAAAGCTGGAAAGTCACGGTATGACCTATAACAGCAAAATCGATTGAATATATTCAAGATCTAAAAGGGCCAGAAAATAATAAAAATAACTGAGTCTGGAAGACATTTTACACTTTCGCACGGCTCTTATAATTGACGTTCAGATTCTTATTATTATATTACGTGGGCTGATATAATACCTTCGAATATAAGTCCAAGCAATGATTTGATTCAGCCACCAACCAGCGATAAAAAGTCTTAAATTCATCAAGTCATTGATCTATCTATCCACCATCAATTCTTATTTTAAAAGCATTTTAACATTACAGCGACGAAACATAAATATTGCAATTTAGATAGGAAATGTTGCGTGTTTCATAAAAACATTAGATGAACATATTTTTTCAATATCCTCTTGACAAAGAAATTTACGCCATGTTATGACATGAAGATAATGTTTACATGATTAGTCTCTGATACAAAGTTTTATACTATCTGTGGGGTGGCATTTTACATAAGAATGAGACAATAGACATGCTTTCAGCTGAATGGACCTAAGAATGGAACTGAATCTATGCTGTAAAGTCAAAATTAGCACTTTTGTTCGGAGTCACACATACATGTATTAATAAAAATCTGTTTGTTTCGTATTCGTATGACAGCTGTTTAAAAGGGAGAAGGATGGGATGAATCAATACTATAAATTCTTCATCGCCACTCTTTCTTAGTCAGAGTTCATCACTAGGCGGTAGGTTGTTTCTAGAATAAAATGATAAATCAGTATTATCCCAGGTTTTATTAAAATAACAAAACATGCAAATAGTATACATGTAGATGGTAATATCATTTTTTTTTCTTTTATTTCTGATGTTATGAGAATCACTGTAATTAAAAGATTAGTTTTGAGTTTTATGTCTTCGAATCGTCGATGTAAGAATTACCACGCCATGTACCCGGATAATCTTAACTCTGTTCAGCGACCCTAACTCAGTGCCAACGTGGCGGATGTAAAGCCGATACAACTTTGTTTTCTGTGTAATTACGATGTATAAAGGAATGTTCCTGTTGTTGTATCTATCTCCATTGATCAAGTGTATATTTATTTCAAAATGCATCATGTTAAATATATCAGCCCTTGTGTTTTCAGGTGGAAAAACGACGAACAAGGCAACTTTTCAATAAAAACTTTTACAAAAAAATCTTTAAAAATACTTCTATGCTTTTGATGCCTCGAGTATTTTGTTGTTTGAAAGCAAAGATATACTGCTTTACAGGCCCATTTACACTATGTTGTTAACTCACTACATGTTAACACAATACATGTTCAAATGTACTGACAGCAAGAAAAGGGATAAAAACCTAACTTTGAGTTGATAAAAACCGAACTCAGTTTACATGAGAAATGGATAAAAACCTAACTTACACGAAATTGCGTGATGGACAAACACCTAACTGACTAGTATTCTATAGAAACGAATGAGTTGACATGTACATGGTGTGATTATTGTAAACATTACTTTATAAGCGGTATTGTCGGTTTAAGTTCCGTAAACAAGTGAAAAATGTAAGGATAAAAATCTTCATTAATTATTTTGTCATTAATTTTACAAGATGTTATATGTATGCCCACTACAGTCAAATATTTTTTCATAATTTTAATATTATGCAAATAGCAATGTTTGGAAAAATCTGGATAAACCCTCAAAAATTACTCAGTATAAAAGTCAAAATTATTATATTTATATAAGAAATTTACCACCGATGTTCGAAGTTCTGTAGTCCCCAACCCTCTCCCCCCACCCTCTCTCTCTCTCTCTCACACACACACACACACACACACACACACTGTTTCAGAAGAATTGTGTTTGTTTCAAATCTTGTATATCGTATAATGTAAGAGAATTTTACAGAGGTGCTAATGGAATATTTTTGAAATTGTTTAAATGGGATTAGATTTATGATTAATTATTAAATATGATATTTTTCAGACGGTAAATAGGGAAGAAAAGTGTGTGTGTGTGGTGTGTTGGGGTCGGGGAGTGATGCATGGACTGACGGGACAGGGGTGTGGGTATCCTTACATTTTTCACTTGTCCACGGAACTTAAAAATCCACTTGTCCATAGTCAAATTTCACTTGCTCTGAATTGTAATATCATACCTTCATGAAAGCGCAAATAGACTGGAGATCGAGTTCTTTATTTAGGACAATGAAAAGAAAAGCATATCGCAGTAACTGTGGTAAAAAATAAGCTGTTGGAATATTTGCCTTTTAACGTTTATAAAAGTCTGAAATCGCGTAAGCAGTGTTCGGGATCTTTTGAGGTCATGCCTGAAACACTGCCCACGCAATGGTGCAAAGCCAGATGAATTCAGAGAAAGACTCTTAAAACGTTCCGACTTGTTTTAGTCATACTTGCGATCTCTGTGTGCTTTTGATTTTAATTTGGCTCACTACTGGCTCAAATATTCCTTTGACAGTGACTTATTGTCTCAGCAGTTGGAATTCTACTTACAAACTTGTCATAATACTTTTTTTAAGTTGTTTACGTTTCTGATGTCTTTAAATGTCCTTTTAGTTCTCTGTGTGCAACCCTTGTTTTCCTTTTTTAATTTTAATTACAGAATGCTATATGCTGATGATGCAAATATTTTTCTTCAGCTACTTTAAGTAGTTCTTATGTTCCCTTTAGCATGTATATGATTTCTTCTTTTATGTTTTTTTTTAATGCAATTGTAAAATGTGACTTTTCTTATTTTTGTGTAGTGTCAGCTAATCTTTTTTTATGTTGCTTTAAATGTGCTAAATCTGTATGTGGTAAATTACTTTTTCCTTTTATTTGCTAGTACCTATGTGCTATTTTGTTTTAATGCACTGTAACATGTATGTGATAATTTGTGACTTGTTTCTTATCTACTTAGAGCCAGATGCTTTATTTGCTTTGATGTGCTTTAACATATTTGCATTTTATTACAGCTGATTTACTTATGTCGAGCTTATTTACATGTGTTTGCCGGAAAATAGCTTTAAGCTAGTGTTATATGTTTATACTTATCCGACGTTAAATAAATCTTCTTGTATCTAAATCTTCTCTGATATTTTATCATAGTCACCGAGTTACAGTGTGCGCGAGAACTAGTCAAAGAACCCATTATCTTTATCACTTCCATACACTTGAAGCAACACACAATCTAAATGATATTTTATGTTTTCTCATTTTATACCTGAAAAAGTATGCTTGTCCGCAGACACACAGAATGAAAAATGCACTTGCCCGCCGGCAAAAAAAATCACGAGTCGGATAAGTTGGACATAGGAATCCCACATCCCTGCAGGGGTGGGTAGATCAAAGAACTTCGAGCATCAACAGTCCATAAAAAAAGCACAGACGAACAGCCGTTTTCGTTTGGTTAGGTGTTTATCCGTTCTAAGTTCGTATTTATCCAGCACTGTTTCATATACCAGTTAGAAATTATCCGCAAATTTAAACCCACCTCATAATCAATACAATTTTTAAGCTATAAAAATCAGTTTCAAACTTTGATACTGTTAAACATTGTCAAAGAGATATTTATGGAACTAATACATTTAATAAGTAAGGTCTTACTTCAATTTCTGGTACTTTAAAACAGTTAGAAACATAAAACATGTTCATTTTGAAGACTTTTTTGAGTACATTTCAATGAATTCCAGCCACATAATGTGACATTTCGATTGAAATATTTAGTACACAAAACATGTTATCAATACAGGATATTATGACTATCAAAAGTTTTAAGCTAACATTGCATACTCACATAAAAACATGAAAAAAGACAAGGAAATTAACTACATACATTGTCTTTCTGTCAGCCATGTTGGCACTGAGTTAGGGTCGCTGAACAGAGTTAGGATTATCCGGGTACATGGCGTGATTACTCCATAGGGGTCTTACTCAATTTTGAAAGATAACATATAGTCTTTTATCCGCATCGTAAATGAGAAACAAATATCATTTTAATATCTTTAGATTAACTAATAAACATGTGATAAAAGATGCAAAAATAGTTTGCTACATCATACTTCTTCCAGGAAAAAATGATAACAATACACAAAAGTTTTAAACAGCGGGAAAAGTAGTTGCAGCCTAACGACGCGATAAGAGTTCTGTCGGAGCTGAAAAGTTGAAGCGTTGTAAATACAATTCAATGAAATATAAATTTAAGTTGTACAATGTATACAAATCATCTCCAAACAAGGTTTATATTTGCAAACGGCTTAGAGGTTTCGCCATTCATTCATGTCATTGGAAAGAATTATTAACAATGTTGTTCTTGCACACCGGACCGGTGCTTCCAGTGATTTTACACAAGCTGGAAAATCCCTGTCAGATGACTCTCGTGCTGTTAATGACAACACTGACGATTCGTGCATTGATAACACACTGCTGCGGAATTCGATAATAATCAAACATCTTGATAGTTTTTTTAAATATAATGTTATGCTACAGATGAATAAACAAAACCTTAATTTTGTGATTGTGTGTCTTTGAATAGTCATAATAACATTTTTATATTCGGACTGACTTCCCGCGCTTTCTTCGAATACGCTTAAATAAGAAAAGTGCTACAAAAAGCATTTCGCTTTACAGTTTGTAAAATACGGTGTGCAAGAAAATTAGTCTACTTTTGGTTGTAGATATAGATGCGAATGTCCAGCTCTTTATTAACTGTTTTGGCGGTAAATCGACAGAGTCACCGACAAAACAGTTACCCTTCAACCCAAATCTACAATCACCAACAGATAGTCAAATTCTATTTGGCATATGTATTTTGCCGACATGATAAAGTAATGATGAAATGAAATTCAAAATACGTCAATATGTGAGATTATTCATATATTAAAGCAGCATGCCTCCAGATTTGGTTAAAAAATAATCTTTCTTTCAAATTGAAGTTTGATCATATTATGAATATTAGAATATGAATTTTTGTTTCTAACATATTTTAAAAGTTCCAAATCAAGAAAAAAAGATGACCGCGTCGGGAATCGAACCCCGGACCGCCGCGGCAATAAAGACATTTTCCGGTCGTCGTAAGAAATAGCGCTATAGCTGAAGTAGTGAATTATGACTCCAAAATATAGATATTTATAATCGAGACAGTTTACCTGGAGTAAAAGCGTGACAAACGCTTTTCAATTTTCATCGTAAAAAGTAGTAAAAACCGCAAATTCTCAAGTGTTTCCGTAACATAAAGTTTGTCAGTAATTAAGTTTTAAAGCCTTCTTAAGAAATCTAGCATTTATTTCAAGATATCTAAAAAAATATATATTTTTTTTGTTGTCGAACGATCTGGAGGCATGCTGCTTTAAAAGTAGCATATTTTTATTTAAGTGGCACAAATGTTCATTTCATTTTATTTTTGTATCATTCTACTTATTCCCTAAACGACAAAGAACTTATCAATCAAATGTTTGATCTTGCGCTATATAATCGTGACCTTTATTTCTGCTTCTTTCTGTGTTCTTTTTGTAAACTTTAACTTACTTGTGCTGATTCATTAAAATTGATATAAGCAAATTATGTTTCGTCTTTGGCATTATCCTGCTCTTACATTTATATAAATGAAATGAACCCCATCGACCTATATCTCAAGAATTTCATTTACATCATGAACATTGTATAAAATATGTAAGAAACGGCTGGAAAAGGTGACGATAGCGAGTCACTTTAACTTGTTTAGTGTAGTAAGAAGTTATAAACACATTATGTTGTTATATTTTCTGGTCCTTCGGGACCATTGATTTCAACTCATTTAGATTTGAAAATTGAATACTGCTTAAGCCGATGCTAGGGGGCGTAGGCAGTGTTGCATTTTCCATTACTGCTCATGAACAGACTTAATCAAACCAAGTCTGCAATTTTCACTGTTTGCATTGTTCTCAATGTGCTCGAGGGTGCTTCCGAGGGATCTACTTTCCAGATTATATTAGTTCAGGCATCAAACATTTTTCATCCTTCATTTCATATCGAGGAAAAATGTTTATCAATGTTCCACGTGAACAAAAATGTGCAAATCAATTCTACATGATTTGTGTGAATAAAAAAACGGTTAAATATATAAACAGAATCTTCACAGCCGATGTGTGTTTACACGGAAAGATCTTCTTTATCACATTTTTCAAAATTTTCTCTGAACACTTATGCGTGTTAAATTGGTCTTTGCCGCGACACTATAAATGTGTCACAACACTATAAATGTGTAAGAATAAACCTCGCATTTTGTTATTTTAATCAAATCGTTTAAATAAAATAAATATTGAAAGATACCCATGTAATATCTTTTGTCTAATTACTAAAACTGCCGTTACATCAGCTTATCTATAGTACAGTTTAACATGTATGAAAATCACTGCCTGCTTAACTTGAAATACAAAGTAAATAACGGGGAATTAAATATATACAGTATAGGAAAAGAGCTACTAGAACATAAACATTAACTGTATTCATACTGTACTTTATCTTAATTGTCGAACAAAGCTTTACCTACATGATGTAAACCATTTTGTTGCTTCGTGTATATTCTATATATTGTAGATTTAAAATGCTGTCAAAACATTAAACGATCAAGCTCTCAAAGCGTATGATAATTTATTATCTGTTTTTAGTAGGGTTCATCTTCACATTAAAACCCGACTGTCTTTATTGGACTCTAGTCACCCCTATACTTCTTTATGGGTCGGAAGTATGGGGCGCTTATAATTTTAAAGAAATTGATAAACTACATTTACGTTTTAATAAACGCATCCTTGGTGTACGCAGACATCCAATTCTGCTGTGTTGGGAGAGTTTGGTCGTTTTCCTTTATCATTAATATGTAAAGAGCGTGTTTTAAAGCAGTGGATAAAAATAATGAAAAACACCGATTCTCTAACTCACAAATATTTGTTGAATTATCTTCATCTGATATTGTAAACCAAAACAATGCATGGGCTTTGTCTGTAAAAAACTTACTAAACAACCTGGATATGGTTATTTATGGTATGCTACCAATTTTGATATAAACTATTTATCATTGTTAAAACAAAGGTTACGAAATCAATATTTACAAGCGTGGAATGATATAATATCAAACCAACTTAAACTTGAGTATTATAGAAAATTCAAGGCTGAATTTACATATGAGAAATATTTGGATGTTGTAGATAGTGTGTCTATGAGAAAAGACATGTCACGTTTTAGGTATCGAAATTGAAAGTGGTAGATTTGAAAATATTACAGAATATGTTATGCACATGATATAATAATAAAATGTATATTTAATTACTTACTATTTTAATATTCACAATATTAACTTCACTTTTATATAGACTATGACATTACCGCACACCCAGCAAGAATAATTGTTCTAGTGTGTGTGTGTGTGTATGGAACAATATTAAGGCAAAATCACATTTTGCTTTATTGTGGATCTATGTCGCTGGTCTGACAAGCTGAATTTGACAATTGTGCATTATGCATACTTCCATATGAAAGGTTTTTTAGTAAACAATACATCTCACATAATATTATTTTGCATTCGTCATCTTGTAATGTGAAATGTATTGATTCCAAAAATTACATTCTGCTTTGTTACATATCCATGTGGCTATTTGAAGCACCTCATGTCATTATTTGTCGATTGAAATGCTAAACTGTATTGTAGTTCATTCATCTTTGCAGCTTTGTGCTACGTCTAATATTTCTCATGGAATATACGTATTCTTGCATTAAACATTCCAATTTGCATACTTCCGACGAACTATTGTTTATCTAAAATAATTGCAAAATTTGTCTGGTAATGTGCGACCATGCAATCTGTTTTCATTTTGTATCATTCTTGTTCAAGGGAACTGAGATAAGAAAATAATACGGAAATATCCGAGTCTGTACCGTAAGTTTCCGTGTTCTTATTATAAACCCCAGTTTAAAGATTAAAAAAATTTGAAAAAATTCTGTAAAATTATTAATATGAACTTTTTGTTACTAAAACCATTTTTACAGGCCGTAAATATATCACTTACTGTTTACAGTAATATGGTAAGTGATTCGCAACTCAGAACTGATCTAGACTAGTACCCGCGTTTGCTCTCTACCTTCGGGTAAACGGCTCATTGTAGAGCGCCATTTGAGAACACGTATGTTTTTGTTGAGTTGTTTGATGGTAAACCGCCCTAGAAAGGGTTTGTATTTTACGTTCAACATTCAATATACTGACCTTTTACATCTGTAACAGTCAGGGAAAAAATGTGCAGTCTTGACAGGTATTCGAACCTCGGACGTTCCCCTCCCCAATTCACTTTCAGTTTCTTGTGCTTTAACAATCCATTACCACTCCCACACAAAAAAGAAACACCCACCCTCCCACAAATTACATCCCACATCCAAACACACCCAATAAGTTTTTTAATCTCCCGCCGCGAGTGGTAGGGGGTTATAGGAATGGTATCCGTCCGTCTGTCCTTCCGGGTCGACATTTGCATACTTAGGTGGCTATAGGAAGAATTAGTAACTACTTGTTTTGATGTCACTCATTCTGTAAAGTCATTTATGTGGCTATTTTTCTTTGACGTGGCTAAAAGAACAATAGAGAGAACGAGAGTTGCAACAAAAATACCCATATGTTGGAACGGCTATCCGTCCATGACAATTGTGTGCACTCCATATTATGATATAACTTAAACACCTTGAAGGATTTTCATAAAACTTGGGTCAAATGATCACCTTATTAAGATGGTGTGCAAGACTAATGATTAAGCCATGTCAGCTCAAGGTCAAGGTCATAACTTAAGGTCGAAGGTTTGAGCTCTGTATCCCCTAAACCCCTTGAAGGATTTTCATGAAACTTTGATCAAATTATTACTTGACCTCATCAAAACAATGAGCAGAACTCGCAAGTCAGCCATGTTTTCTCAAAGTCAAGGTCATAGCTCAAAGTCAAAGGTTTGAGCCTTCCATTTTGTCAGCTCTGTATCTCCTAAACCCCTCTAATTAATTGATGTCGCCATACATGGACTATAATATACACTTCGCAACGTCACTGCTCCACCCAATACAATTAACACTTCCACTATCCATAACAGCGACGAGGGTTATAGCTGTCTTTTAGACTGCCTTGTGTATTCATTCAAATAACTCTCTTTAATGACAAGGCTGTTAAGTGGTTATAATAAATAGTTGAGCATTGTTGCCCTCCGACAGCTCTGGCTATATCAGTTGAGAAACTATTATTGTTTTACAGAATTGAAAGATTTTGAAGAGAAGTGTGGCATGGCTGCACAGGAGCATATTATCAGCTGTTTAATGAAATGGAGCGGATTGGTGATCTGTGTCGACAGTGAGCTGGATTTATTTGCATAACATGTAGTCTTCCTTGAAAGGATTCAGGACTCATTAGACAGATTTTGTTCTGCAGTTGCTAGACGACCATTGAGAACAAAAAATAATAGGTCTCCACTACAGTTATGGATAATGGGTCAGGTATTCGACAATAGAATCCATTTATCAGACGAGGTATAGCCTTTATGTTTAGCATAGCAAATTCACAAGCTTTACTGATATGTTATTTTAACAGATTGGGACTATTAATATGCTCTACAATATATTGTATCAATGGCATATGATTGCAGTCTGTCATTCCGTCTGTGTGTCTGTGCATCATGAAATCTTTGTTTTGGTATTTTCAAGTTTTCGAGGTATTCGACTTAAACTTACACAAATGTTTCATTTTGGAGATAACTTCACCATTTTTCAGGACATGTAACTTTGTGATTGAAGGATTTACGACACTTCACAGGTCTCTCAGCGAAATTTATACTGTAATGTTGAATCGTTAAAAGAGTTGTTTGAACAAATTCTTGCCGACAAAATTTTGCAATTTTTGAAACAAATAGGCATATATAATAAAATCTGAACCTTATTTGATTTTTATTCACTTTTTTTTTACATTGTTATGTGTGTAACTGTTTTTTACACTATATACGAATATACCTTTTTACTTTAACAGTTTTATATATGCTTTACAATTAACGTAATTCATTTAACTTTTTCTCGGCGATATATGACCTTTTTGTGTCAATTCGCTCATTCAGGTCTCTCAACCGTCAAAAACGAAAATGTTGCAGGCTCGATTTGATTGAGCATGTTCATAGACGGTAGTGGAAATGTATGCTACCGTTCACGCCCTCTAGCCCCGGGTTGAGCAGAACTCAACATTTCCACATGCTAAAAGTACCCCAAAAAACACAATTTAGAGACATCCGCAGATGTGTTCATACGGCGGTGCACACGGAACCTTCAATGTTATTCCATGACAAGAGGGCCATGATGGCCCTATATCGCTCACCTGTTATCATTGCACTTGAGGATAAGAAGGTCCTCAGAAAAAATATCTAAGTCCAAAAGACAGGAACAACAAAGGGAAGAAATTTAACCAAAAAGAAAAAAAAATCTTACAAGGTACAGATATGTCAAAATACGCCTACAAATTGGAGGTTTTGTTTGTTTGTATTGGGTTTAACGCCGTTTTTCAACAGTATTTCAGTCATGTAACGGCGGGCAGTTAACCTAACCAGTGTTCCTGGATTCTGTACCAGTACAAACCTGTTCTCCGCAAGTAACTGCCAACTTCCCCACATGAATCAGAGGTGGAGGACTAATGATTTCAGACACAATGTCGTTTATCAAATAGTCACGGAGAACATACGCCCCGCCCGAGGATCGAACGCACGACCCCGCGATCAGTAGACCGACGCTCTACCTACTGAGCTAAGCGGGCGGGCACAAATTGGAGGTACCATCCATGTTGTACCACAGAAAAGTGATCTCGGTTTTTCCCTACGGCCAATAATAAAAAAGTTACTAAAATAAGCTATTTATAATAACGTAAAAGGGAAGTAATTAAAAAAAATTTATTGTAAGTGAAGAAAAGAAGGATCTGCCAAATAAATCTGTTGGCATAAATGAAATTTCAGATCAGTATCTTCATTAGTTACGGAGATATACCCATTTTAATCTGAAATAAAGGGAGGTAATTTGACATAAAATCAGTCCATAGTTATCTACCCTGATTAACTCAGTCCAACTAATGACAATAATGAAATTTTAAATAAGTACTAGTACTTACTGATATAAATCCATTTTGATTACAATCAGGGGAGGTAATCAGATATAAAATAACTCTGAACCTACGCTTGGACCTGATTTGTCATGGAATCCAAGAATTATTGTTGTTGAAGTTATTTTGGAAGTTTGTATCAAATAAAACCATAAATGAAGTCTCTATATGGCTGCAAAAGCCAAAATAGCCAATTTTGGACCTTTAAGGGGCTATAATTCTGGAACCCATGAAGAAATCTGGCCAGTTCAAGAAAGGAACCAAGATCTTGTGGTGGTACAAGTTGTGTGCAAGTTTGGTTAAAATCGAATCATAAATGAAGCTGCTATTGTGCAGACAAGGTCAAAATAGCTAATTTTGGCCCTTTCATGGGCCATAACTCTGGAACCCATAATTGAATCTGGCCAGTTCAAGAAAGGAACCAAAATCTTATGGTGATACAAGTTGTATGCCAGTTTGGTTAAAATCAAATTATAAATGAAGAGGGGCCTCCGTGGCCGAGTGGTTAAGGTCGCTGACTTCAAATCACTTGCCCCTCATCGATGTGGGTTCGAGCCTCACTCGGGGCGTCGAATTCTTCATGTGAGGAAGCCATCCAGCTGGCTTACGGAAGGTCGGTGGTTCTACCCAGGTACCCGCTCGTGATGAAATAATGCACGGAGGGGCACCTGGGGTCTTCCTCCACCATCAAAGCTGGAATGTCGCCATATGACCTAAATTGTGTCGGTGCGACGTTAAACCAAAAACAAAAAAAAAAAAACAAAATAAATGAAGATGCTATTGTGCAGACAAGGTCAAAAAGCTAATTTTGGCCCTTTCAGAGGCCATAACTCTGGAACCCATAATGGAATCTGGCCAGTTCAAGAAAGGAACCAAGATCTTATGGTGATACAAGCTGTGTGCCAGTTTGGTAAAAATCAAATCATAAATAAAGCTGCTACTGTGCAGACAAGGTCAAAATAGCTAATTTTGGCCCTTTCAGGGACCATAACTCTGGAACCCATAATGGAATCTGGCCAGTTCAAGAAAGGAACCGAGATCTTATGGTGATACAAGTTGTGTGCAAGTTTGGTAAAAATCAAGTCATAAATAAAGTTGCTATTGTGCAGACAAGGTCAAAATAGCTAATTTTGGCCCTTTCAGGGGCCATAACTCTGGAACCCATAATGGGATCTGGCCAGTACAAGAAAGGAATCGAGATCTTATGGTGATACAAGTTGTGTGCAAGTTTGGTTAAAATAAAATCATAAATGAAACCTCTATCGTGCAGACAAGAAATTGTGGACGGACGACGGACGAAGGGCGATCACAAAAGCTCACCCAGTCACTATGTGACAGGTGAGCTAAAAAGCGGCGTATGGTCCCCAGATAAAATAATGGGTTTGCCCTAAACGAGAAAACAATGAGCAGACCTAAACAAACTGGAATTTTGAAAGGGGATCTGAGGTTATGGAGCCTGCATATCACAGGAACTGCCAAAAGACAAAATTAAAAAGCAGGCACCATACCTATAGGGTGATTAAACAATACCCAAAACTATGAAAGAGGGAGTATTGGAACCACCCAGGCCGAAATGTCCAAGCTGAGAAACTAAACAGTACCAATAACACGACATTAAAGTTGTGCTGAACGATCTGAGAAGACCGAAATATACCAGTCCTGATTGAATGTTCGGTGAAACTTTTTACGGTCGCCACACGGCACGAACAACGCTGCTGTGATAATAAAATAGAAAAAGTGGAAACTCCACAGGCCGCTCAACACGATAAAAACGAAAATGTTGCAGGCTCGGTTTGATTGAGCCTGTTTATGGACGGTAGTGGAAATGCATGCTACCGTTCACGCCCTCTAGCCCCGAGTTGAGCAGAACTGAACATTTACACGTGCTACAAGTACAAAAATAATTTAGAGACATCCGCAGATGTGTTCATACGGCGGTGCACATGGAACCTTCAATGATTTAACGTCGCACCGACACATGATAGGTCATATGGCGACTTTCCAGCTTTAACGCTGGAAGAAGACCCCAGGTAATGATACACTCGCATGTAATTCCATGAGAAGCGGCGTATGGTCCCCAAATAAAATAAAGGGTTTGCCTTAAACGAAAAAACAATGAGCAGAACTAAACAAACTGGAATTTAGAAAGGGGATCTGAGATTATGGAGCCTGCATATCACAAGAACTGCCAAAAGACAAAATTAAAAAGCAGGCACCATATCCATGGGGTGATTATACAATACCAAAAACTATGAAAGAGGGAGTATTGGAACCACCCAAGCCGAAATGTTCAAGCTGAGAAACAGTACCAATAACACGACATAAAAGTCGTGCTGAACGATCTGAGAAGATCGAAGTATACCAGTCCTGATTGAATGTAATGTGGACTTACAGCTAGATATCATAATGAAATGAATTTGAGCCTGTTGTCAGAACATTTTTTTTTAAATGTATCAGCATTAGTTGTGGTTTAATATTTTAGGCCCCTCTACCCATCCAACACAAGAAAAAAATGCGAGCAGTTGAGGGAACTTAAATATATATACACTTGTCTGTATGTCCGGAAATTTATCTGTCCCGATTTGTGTTATGTATATCTCAGAACATATTTCACCTTAAGACATCACTTACAGTATTGCGAAATTTTGCACCTGGGGTTTTGTTTTGGATCCTTTACTATGTTAAAGCTAAGTTATGTCCCTTGGCAGTCTAAAATATGCATAAAGAGCCTAAAATTTTTGTCTCACATAGGAGATTATTATTTATATTAAGCATGTGAAGTTGTACACCTGTGATTTTGTTTTGATTTTCACTCGGCCAAACCAGAGTTGTGGCCCTTGATTTACTGAAAAATATGCATTAGAGCATTTATGAGAGCTATTACTGCACAACCTTTGGTGTAGATGCTGATATGTTACCTTCTGATTCTCCTTTGGGGTTAAATATAAGTTTGAATATTTGCGCACAGTATCATATAATTTGAAGTGTCTTAACAGGTGAAAATCGAAATGACTTATTCATATGTAATGGAAAAGCAAATGTATATAGAAAAACAGAAATGCCGGTGTACAAGTTAAAAAGACGGAAAGAAATAAAAATGCAGTATATTGCTATTACTGTATGTATCATTGTTACACAGCCTACTTATATAATTTGTATAGTGGTAAAAAGAAGTTATATATGAGAAATTATATCATATGTAGTTCTGAATTTATTTAATCATTTGCATCATTTATGTTACATAATATAAATTACTGAAGTAAAAAAAAGTCAGAAAATTTGTCAGTAACCATTTTGTCATGAAATGTAATTCAGTGCTTGCTTCAGTTTTTGGTTCTCATACTTTAAGTCAAGTTGACATAGCTTTTGTCAGATAGAGACTTTCATAAATACCTATTTCAAATTTCTAATGGACCTATCCATTTCATACCTTAAAATAGGAAAAGTGTAAGTAATACTGATACTGGAATTTGTAGGTAAATAAATATTAAATAGATATATGTGACGTTGAATAAAATCTATCTGCAGAAATAAATTCTAGGAAATGTCTTTAAATGATAAAACATTCGTGTTGCATGTTTCAGAAAAAGCAATAGAGTTAAGAAGTGTAGGAATAATTTGTAATTGTGCTCCTGTGGTTTAATTTGGAACTCCTTTCCCTGCCCCTCCTCTTCGTTTCCCCAACAACTCACAAAATACTCAGTTTCTTTCATTTGTATAAATTGATAAATGTTTTGTATTATCCATACTCCCAACCCTGTGATTCACATCCCACACCTTAGGAAAGTATATTTACAATAGGCATAGGAAATAGAGATCAGTATAATTGCACCTTTACTAATCTTACCAGGTGTTCTGTAATACAAAAGTGCTTCTATTGTGACATATTTATAAAAGCAAAACTGTATTATCTGCACTATAAAATACTTACTGGTATTTGATTTTTTTTATCGGCTTGTTAAAAAGTAATTTTGTACCATAGGTCAGTTGACAAAATCATAGGAAGCAGGTTTTGAGGGATAAATCAAACACACATGAATAAATCCTAAATATTTTGTTGTGCAAAAAAGTATGATATTGTGTCTTAAACCTTTTTCATTTTTTACTGTAATTATAAGGGAAGTTAAGTAATAGATATCTCTGCTTATAAGTACTGGCCCAATGCAAGTGTTGTCATTCTTTGCTGATCACAACTTTAAATTAGATATCAACTCCCGTTATTGATATTAACAAAACTACCATAAATTTCACATAAGTTACTGCTCTTCGCCCCCCCCCCCCCACCCCCACCCCGCCCCCTGAATATTTTTCTATCACCCATTATTGCTAAAAATGCACTGACTAATATATCCCTCAGTTTTTGTGGTAGTTTACAACTGTGACTTTTTTATTATAGTATCAAACAGCAATACCTCCCAAGGTTAACACACTTTTTAATACTCAAGGAATACTAATAAAATGTATTTCTTTTGTAATTTATTTTAGGATGCATTGATTGGTGTTGATTTAGATGGACCAGTGGACCTTAATCCAGAAGCAAATGTTGTTGTACCTGCTTAGGTTTTGGTTCCAGACAATATCACAGAGACAGTGAACCAAATAAAAAACGAAGGAGAATGCAGGGTATTTGGAACTGACACTTACTCCACAGTAAAGGAGTTCTTGTTAACCGAAACTGGTTAAATCAATAAAAAGTCTAGAAAAAACAGTTTAACCTTCCGGAAAAAAAAAGAAATGTAAAAAGAAACTGTTTGGTCCTAGCGCGGCTTGAACCTACGTCCTCCGGGAAAATTAGTCAAAAGTAATTTTACTATCGTAATTCTGATTTAGTTTTAAAATTCAATAGTAATTTAAAGAAACTTCTGCGAGAAGGTATTTCTAAACCCGTTTTTTATGGGGATGTGGTTTACAAACTTCGTAAGATCTTGGGTCGTGTTAATTTTCCAAATGTATTTGGTAAAATTATAAAACATTTTATTAAAAGTGGTTACGACCCAACTGTTTTGAGACATACCGCATGTTTAGTGTTCAATCCGTTTACAGTTGGACACTACGCTTCCCTCTTTGATTGTGTCTGACGGAAGAGGGGGAGGACTCTATGATAAGCAGTTTTTAAATCCTACTAGGACTGAACTGTTTTGATATCTGTCTTCTGGCCTGTTTCGTCGGGCCCTTAAGGGTGTTTCTCTTGTTGCTCTGTCTTCTGAAAAGGCATTGAGTACATACGTTTTTGGTTCTAAAGGTTTGCTTTTTATATTTTTATACACGAGCATTTTTGTGTTTTACACGCCATGCCTGTTCGTTTCCATTACGTGTGTTAAAGATTCCCCTGGAGGGGATTACTTTTATTTACACTGTCCCGTGTCTTTGTAACAGGATGGGGGTAAGAGTGAGGTTGGGTGCGCACCATAAACCGGTTTTAGCTCCCCAGTGGTGTTTTTGCCACTGACCGTTCCAAGGCGGTGCCCCACTGTGTTCCTTTCTTTGTTCGTTTTGTCCTCGTGTGTTGGCTTTGTGTGTGTGCGCGTGCACGTGTATGTGTATTTGTGATTCCTTTGTTTGTTCGTTTTGTCCTCTTGTGTGGGCTTTGTATGTGTGTGTGTGTTCCTTTGTTTGTTCGTTTTGTCCTCGTGTGTTAGCTTTGTGTGTGTGCGCGTGTATGTGTTTGTGGTGTGCACGTCTGCGTGCTGTGGGTTTCGTTTTGGGGAGGCTGCGATTTTGGTACGTGGCATTCCCTGTTTGATATTTGTCTTTGTTTTTATGATAGGAATTAAATAATCTTCAAAAGGAGGTAGTAATACTATTAAGGGTCCACCACATTAATACTACATGTTAATGTTGATGTCACCTCAACCAACTCAATCAAACCGAGTCTGCAATTTTCACTGTTTGCATTGTTTTCGGTGCTTCCGAGGGATCTACTTTCCAGATTTTATAGCAACCAAAATATTTTTATACAAACAAAGACATATACTTAGAATAATATAACGCAGAAGCATCTTGATTTTTAACAATAGAACTATATATGCGCTAACTAGAATAAATCATTACGCCCTTATCATGGTTTGTGTAATAAATGTGTGATACGTGTAACATCAAGGTAGTGTTTTGATTAATTTTAACAACATATAATTTCGTAAGTAAACATCACATTATGTCTAGGTATAATTCACAATAATATAAGGGCATATTACAGAAAACTTTTAACTAGACTGATGTGTGTCCAAAGGACACTGGTGCCCCAGCTTCCTGTCACTGTACAGTCATTTGTTATTTAATAACAATGCAAGAGTGAGTACCCCTTCGAAATAGAATTCATAAAATAATGAATTTTTTACACTTTTAAGAAGTATTCATGAAGTACCCTTTATCAATGCTTAAGCTCACTTCATGAAGTATGATGGTTTCCTCTTCATGAAGAAATTAGGAAGTATTGAAGGATTCACAAAATTCTTAAAAACTTCATAATATATGCAAAGGATATATAATGATTTTTTAATGAACTCTTTTATTCTTAAAAATTGCATTAACTGTTTTGTAAATATTTCATGAATATTTTAAGAGTATATTATGATCATTAACTTCATAAAACATTCCTTACATGTCCCAAAAGAATAAATCATGAATTTTTCATGACTAGTTTTCATTCTTAAAAAATGCATTAAATGCTTTGTAAATATTTCATGAATATTTTAAGAGTATATTATGATCATTAACTTCATAAAACATTCCTTACATGTCCCAAAAGAATAAATCATGAATTTTTCATGACTAGTTTTCATTCTTAAAAAATGCATTAACTGCTTTGTAAATATTTCATGAATATTTTAAGAGTATTTTATGATCATTAACTTCATAAAACATTCCTTACATGTCCCAAAAGAATAAATTATGAATTTTTCATGACTAGTTTTCATTCTTAAACAAGAGCTGTCGGAGGACAGCAATGCTCGACTATTCAACAGCCTTGTCAATTAAATGAATACAAAAGTTGAAAAAGGGGCATAATTTTGTAAAATGCAAAGTAGAGGTATTGAACCTCTGTACTGCATGTCATATCATGACAGTGAACAAGTGTGTGAAGTTTCAATCCTTTCCAATTTGTGGATACTGAGATACGAGCTAACATACAAAAACTTCACAAAAAACTGCTAAGTCAAAGGGGCATAATTTTGTAAAAATTCCAAGTAGAGTTATGGGACCTTCACAGTGCATGTTAGATCATGACAGTGAACAAGTGTGTGAAGTTTCAATCCATTCCAATTAGTGGATACTGAGATATCAGATTACATACAAAAATTTAACCAAAAACTGCTAAGTCGAAAAAAGGGGCATAATTTGAAAAAAAAAGAGAGTAGAGTTATGGGACTTGCTTAGTGCATGTCAGATCATGATAGTGAACAAGTATGTGAAGTTTCAATCCATTCCCATTAGTAAGTACTGAGATACCAGCTTACATACAAAACCTTAACCAAAAATTTCTAAGTCGAAAAAGGGGCATAATTTTGTAAAAAAGCAAAATAGAGTTATGGAACCTGTGCAATGTAGATCAGTTCATCACAGTGAATAAGTGTGTGAAGTTTCAATCCATTCCCACAAGTGGTTACTGAGTTACCAGCTTACATACAAAACCTTAACCAAAAATTTCTAAGTCGAAAAAGGGGCATAATTTTGTAAAAAAGCAAAATAGAGTTATGGAACCTGTGCAATGTAAGTCAGTTTGTCACAGTGAATAAGTGTGTGAAGTTTCAATCCATTACCACAAGTGGTTACTGAGATACCAGCTTACATACAAAACCTTAACCAAAATCGGGACGCGGACGCGGACGCAGACGCCGACGCCGACGCCGACGCATGGGCGAGTGCAATAGCTCACTATTCTATGAATAGTCGAGCTAAAAATGCAAGAAAAATATCTTACAAATATTTCATGGGTATATTATGATAAAAACTTCATAAACTATTCCTAAAATGTTACAAAAAATATTTAAGCTGACTTTGGTACAATTGCTAGAAATCAATGTAACAAGAGGGCCATGTGAAGGTCCTGAATCACTCAGCTGAGTCACCTTGCTCAAGGTACATGTACTGGAATACAACTGTTTGTTCGAACTTCATTGCCCCAGTAAAAATGTCATTGGAATGCCAGTGGAATACCATTGCGTTCCAGTGGTTATCATAAATCCACTGGTATTCCAGTGGAATACCACAGGTAACAGATATTCTATAAGCGGAATACCACCGCATTCCAGTGGTTATCTTAAATTCCACAGGTAACCAATATATTTAAGTGGAATACCACTGGTCAAATTAATTCCAGTGGTATACCAACTGATGGATTTCCAGTGGACAGAGAGTTAGGTAAATTTCCAGTGGACAAAGCCAATGGCAATATATATATTTTGTACAGAATTTTTTCACTGAACTGCAAGGGAATTCCAGCGGACTTACTTTTACCAGCTGTATACCATTATGCCAGTCATTCCATTAAACAAATAACTTTATGATATATGTATGGTCCTAACTAATTAAGGTACTACACTTTATGTAACAAAAATGAAATTCTAGGGTACACATCAGAAGCAAAGTGATAATTTCCTCATAAAACTTCAATTTTAATAACTGTGTATATAGTGCATAATTTATTGGCATGGAAATAGTAAATCACAAGTAAATTGGCACAGATTATTATATAGCGAATAAAGTTAAACAATTTGCTTGACTGTATTTTTTTATATAATACATGTCTGTTTGACACAGAAAATGTGTGTGAATTTTTTGAGGATTTGTCACAGAGACATAAGTGCCACTCATAATTCCATTTACACTTCTATTAAATAATGGATATCAAAATTTGATGTTTTTAACTAGATTCATACAATTCTTGTATCAATTAAATCAATACTCATTTTACAATGTACTAAAACATTCAGTATGAATATAATTTATATCTTAAGATCAATGGTCAAGGTCACAAAGTAACCATTTCCTGTAATTTGAATGGTGGTCAAAGGAGGGGTGTTACAGACCAAATTTGGTAAACATCTGATATGTAGTTTTAGAGAAGCAATTTATATGCAATCTTGAGGATGGACACAGGACGTTTAATGCTGGACAACCAACCCATACTAACAGCTCATCCCGAGCCTTTGGCTCAGATAAGCTAAACAAATGAATAAAAACCTTGAATGCTATAATGATGTTAATACTATATTATTTGTTTACTGTATGATTACACCTCACATTTCAAACCAGTAAAAACCACTTCAACTTTGTTGGTGGCAGTTATGATTAAATCCTCCGGACTAATGTACATGTACTGTGTTCAACCAACTCTGGAGGACTGTTTATAAATGTCATGGTTGGTCTGATATCCAAAAACACACTTTAGAAAAAGAGCTTTCTCACTGCTACAACACACATTTGTTGATGCGAGATTACTTGCACATATGTTTATCTAGATAGTGCTTTAAGGTATCATCTGTTATCACGGATCTCTTTCCTTCCTCTCCAAGACTGATTTTCTTACTAACAAAAACTTTCACTGTTCTCCATTATCATATTCGAAGCTAATTGTGAAGGCATTCTTGGTTTTGGCAGCAGAATTGTGCTTGCCAAAAAAAGAAAAAAAAAACAATTCATAGCCCTTTTGTAATCTTGTGAATGACTTGGGGGTTGCTGCTTCGTCCTCTGGCAGAAGATTGTAGTACTCATCAGTTGCTTTGAAAGGTTTCAATTTTCCCAATATACACTCCCTGTTGGCCATTTTCTCTTCACTGAAATTAAAACAGAAAATACCTGAACATTTTATAACTGAACAAAATAAAAGTATTTTGAAATCAAATGACCCAAAGCTTCAACCGTTAGACCTTCAACAGTTGCTATATTGTCTTAAATAGCTATTTTAAAGAAGTGGACACTAAAAAATTTCTTCAGTATATGTAAGAATGGTAAAGGGGCATTAATACCACCATCTTTCCATTAAAGCAAAAAATAGTGTCTGATCAATAACTATTGGATAAAATTAATTCTGGTTTAGTACATGTACTTAAATGTATAATAAAAACAACAAGAGCTGTCTCCATAGGATGACACATGCCCCCGATGGCACTTTGAATGAATAGTTATGGCCGATGTTAGAGTTTAGGATCTTTGACCTACGGACCTGGGTCTTGCGCGCGACATGTCGTCTTACTGTGCCACACATTCATGCGTAGTTATTTTAAAATCCATGCATGAATGACAAAGATATGGACCGGACACGCCCATCAATTCACTATCATGAAATATGACCTTTAACGTCTAAGTGTGACCTTGACCTTTGAGCTATGGACCTGAGTCTTGCGCGCGACACGTCGTCTTACTGTGGTACACATTCATGCCAAGTTATTTGAAATCCATCCATGGTTGACAAAGATATGGACCGGACACGAAAATTGCGGACAGACCGACAGACGGTTCAAAAACTATATGCCTCCCTTCGGGGGCATAAAAAGGTTAATTTGGGTGACAATAACCTTATAATTCAGGATTAAAATCCTTTAACTCTTACCCTGTTAAATTTCTATAATGAACCTGTGCATGATCTTCCAATTTGGACAGTACCATTAACTGTTTAATGTGCTCACCATACTGACTGAATGATGAACAGTGAAAACGGATGTACAGGCTGATCAAGATCTACACTGGTCGCAAAGGCAGAACCAATCATGTGCAGCATGATATGGGTTAAATCCATGTAATTACAGAAGAAGGGGATCAAGTGTGCATGAAATTATGGACGTGACTGTATTAAACAAAAATAAGCTACCTTTCCTGTGAGAATGATCATGAAGTGATCGCTGTCTTCAAGATGCAACGTCTGAAACAACTTCTCGTCCAATAAAGTGATCTGAAAAACAAATTAATTTTATATCCATCCTGCTTCTTCCATGACAAACACATAAGAAACCAATACCAAAGGCCGCGCATGATTGACCACATAATTGGCATTGTTAACATGCTGTAAACTTTGCAACTATCATGACTATTGATCGATCTTTGAGCATAATATTTTATTATGACTTTTTTGTGAATATTTTTTTATATTTAAATTCGCCCTACTGTTTTTCACTGAAAATGTTATGTCAGTGTAGTTTAAAGACATCACAATTGTTCAAATGTTAAATGCAACAATATGCAGGGTTTTCCCCTACCCCCTTTTAGACAGGCACTGTGCCCTGCTTAAACGTGTTCATGCCGGACCATAAAATTTCAATATAAAAATTTTCATACATCTTATCATCTGTAAACCTAACAAGCTGCTAATTACATGTTTTGATCATGCCTTGCCGGACGCAAAATTATTAATATTAATTATAATATTCACAGAATGTCTTCATGGGCAGTGTTATACACAATTAGCTTATTTTACTGCCAACTGTCAAAATGTACTTTCCGGTTCATGCAGGACCATTTTTGGCAAACCGCATTTTTATTCCCAGCTGAAATACATGTGGTTCAAATACTTGTAGTAGAATTTTTGACTAATCTTTTCGGAGAACATGACAACAGTACATCGTGTTCACTGGCATCAGTCATCGCCATGACCGGATATTAGTCAAAACATCGCCTAGTCATTACACCCCCCATTTTGGTCAAAACGTCCCCCTTTTCTGGTAAAAACACCCCCTTCCAAAAATTACCAGGTCAAAACTCCCCCTGTAAATACATAAGGGGAGGGGTGCGGTCATGACTGTTTGTTACAATTAGGCTGTTATTATTAATATTGTTATATTAACTACTTTTATTTTTATTATTATGTAAAACGCCACTAGGGGACGTTTTGACTTTATACCCTATGACCTCCAGTATTATAAAAAAAGTAGATCAACAACAATCAAATGTTCAGTTGCAACCAAATAAAAATGACCATGGTAGAACATGTCCAAACTTTTAATATCAAAAAGTCGCAGCTAGGCTATTTCAATAAAGAATACTTGCAAAATTGCAACTGCTTTTGGTGAAAATTCGTACTCGATCTGCAGAGTATATCGAATGACACAAATTCGGATACATGTATACGATATAAATTGGGTATTTGATAATTTAAAACAATATCATTCGTGTAACAGTCGGCAAAAAGCAGTGGGGTGTGATGTGAAGCACATGGTGACCACAGATAGAGATTACATTACATATTCTGCAATTTCGTTAGAAACCTTGAGTGAAAGTAAGCACATTTCCGGACTAACAAAAATCCGGATACATCGTGCTCTATTCTGAAAACTTGATTATCACTATGTTTGATAGGATTTTATTCTGGAAAAAGAAATCCATGAAGATTTCCTAACCTTCTTATAATGTGTACCGCCAGCAGTTGTTCTCGTGTTTACAAATATTGTTTGTTTGCCTTTTCACGCATGTTTCCTCGTGTTGTTGTTGTTGTTGTTGTTGAACGGTTTGTTTGCATCACGTGCTAATTAGCGCCACCGCACATTTTTTATTTATAGAACTTTGTAATATCATAATTTTCCCATCATGTTATTATTTTAGATGCACGTTAATCTTGTTTTTGCCAAAATAGCATTAATTAAAGAAAAACAAAATAATTAAATGATACAAACCAGCAATAATGGAATCGGAGATTTCCGGGAAAATACCGGAAACTACCGAAATCGACCGCGCATGTTTCTTGGCGGAATTTGTTTGAAAAATGGCTACTGAACAGAATTTACCCGAAAAATGTTAAGTTTATTGGATTGGTGAGAAGCGGTGGCCGATTTTAAGCACATCTGCGTTGATTAGAGAATGACATGCCTGGCGATTGCATACATACCAAATTCCAGGGAAAATGGCATCCTTCGTTGATAATTGCAAGTAAGTTCTGGGCTACCACGCGTACACAGACCACTTCGTACCCAATGCCGTGCTTTAACGTTTGTGATTAGATTGGTTTATATTGGTACATGTATCGTGTGGCTTTGTACGTCTGTCCCTCTGAAAACATCTATAGCAACTTGCTGCAAGTGGTTTTGAATATTTAAATAACTTAATTGGTCCAGTTCCTACACTGGGGGTTACGGATTACAGCATTTTTTACACTTTCATGACGAAGATAAACATTTTATTTCTCGGCATGAATATTTGCTTTAATAAGGGAAACAAAATGCCAAAATATAAGTTTTGCAGACCGCTGGAATCTGATTGTGAAGCAAATTCATATTTTTGTCAAGCCATATGTCAGTCACAGGGACACAACATAATCGAGAAAATATTTTTATCTTTCCAGTAAAATTCCAGCATATTTTTATCTTTCCAGCATATAAAATGATTTGGTTGGATGTGAGAAAGCAATTATTTATTTATTTCACAGGTGGTCATGTGCATTTTAGTTTTATTCTAAAATGATCTGAGATAGACCAAAATGATCCACAGCTGACCAAAGTGACGACGCCACTGTTGCTCCTACAGACGACAGTATAACAGTTTGTATAATTATTTACTTAGCATTTTCTAACCAAATGTGGCGATTTAAATAGCAAAAGGATTTTCCTTCTCTCTGTGCAAAAATGTGATTTGAAAAATATATTTTCGAAACTCAATAACAAATGATGCAAGCACATGTTTTGAATTGCTTTGGGGGGGGGGGGGGGGGGCACAAAAAGTGGTGTAACTCTGTCAAAATTCAAATACGATTTGTGGTGATTGTTTCTCCTGGTGTAGATTTGATATAATAGTAAATAACTATTTTAAGTTTCACATCAAAGGCTTTAGTAGTAACATTTATTAGATATTTCACTTTATCAGAAACTTCGAAAATCTGAAAAGTCCAGCTAAAATGCTACATTTTCATAGCAGTAATTTTACTAAATATTCAAGTAAATTATCTATTTCATGATTGTACATTGTTGTATGTTACATATTTTCTAACAGCAATTTCAAACCATACATGATTTGATTACTGATACTGTATGCCAATGTTACTACCTCTTTCCATGATTTAATTCTTTTTGTTGTGCCTGTCTGCCGGTCAAAATGTAACAAAACCCAAAATGTACCAGTGTTTTCAGAAGAAAACTTCTCTCAATTCCTGGTGAATTATTTCTAATGTAAAGGTTTTACATTCTTTTTTAAACAGTGAAATATATTTCTTCCTCTTCACTCAAAACAAAAACAAATACTTAAATTATTTTTAGCTCGTGCCTCTTTTTTTCCAGAAAAGGTTCCGATGAATAACTACATTTTGGTGTGGCCTTAACGTTATAGGTCATATGGCAACTTTCCAACTTTGACGGTGAAAGAAGACACCAGGTGCCTTCCATGCATTATTTTATCACAAGCGGGCACCTAGATAGAACCACCGACCTTCTGTAAGCCATAGGATGACTTCATCATATGAAGAGTTCAATGCCCACAGAGAGGCTATAACCTACACTGGTGAGGGGCAAGTGATTTTAACCCTTACCCTGCTAAATTTCTATAATGAACTTGTCCATGTTTCAATTTGGACAGAACCATTAACTGTTAAAAGGGGTGTTCGCTGAAAATTTACTGACTGAATAGCGAACAGTGCAGACCATGATCAGACTGCATGGATGTGCAGGCTGATCTTGATCTGCACTGTTCCCAAAGGCAAAGTCACTTGCCGCCAGCAAGCTAAGGGTTAAGACAGCGACCTTAACCGCTCGGCCACAGTGGCCCCTTAAGCAGGGTATGAGATCAAAATACAATTTTCCTTCAATACATTCTTCTTTCTTTCACATTACAGGTCACATCTCCATACACATGGAAAGGAGGAGGGATGGGAGAGAGTCACAAAGGCCCTGAATGACAAGTTTAGGAAGCAAATAGTCAAGCTGGAATAAAGAGGCTGTGCTGACATGGACACATACGTCTTGACAAATTTCAATGTTTTAATAAAACTTCGATTAAGTACTTAGTTTTGTTACAGTTATCCTTAGGTGGGTGAAGTAAAAGTGAAATATATACTTTTGTTCTTCTGTAATTTGAATAATTATGCAGTCACAAAGCACAGTGCAAAGTTTGTACACTTTTGTTAGCTTACCTGAGCCAAAGGCTCATGGTGAGCTTTTGTGAACGCTTAATGTCCGTTGTCAGTTGTCCAGTTGTGTGTCGTGCGTCCGTCAACATTTCAGTGGAATACTGCTGGTATTCCACTGAAATATCAGGGGGTATTTCAGTGAAGTACTGCCGGTATGCCAGTGGCATTTCACTGTTATACCAACAGTAAACTTTTAGTGGAATGCCAGTGAAATCTACCACTGGTATACCATTTAAATACCAATGGAATACCTTCATGAAGAGTTCATGAAGACAAGCATTCAATGTTTTATGAAGTTCGAAATGAATATTTCTTCATGAATTGTTCATGAAGAAGAAGTGAACAGAAAATGGGACGTTAGATTTGTGAACAAAAAAAATCATGATTTCTTCATTAAAGTTGCTTAAGAATTTTTCTGCATGAAGTATTCATGAAGGGACAGTTTCTTGAATTTATTAAGAGTTATTCTGCATGAAGACATCATGAAATCTTCATGCTTTTTTTTATTAGGACAAACTGCTTGATTTTAGGAATTTATTATGAAGTCTCAACTTCATAAAAAATTCATGAATCTGCATTTTATGAATTTTTTATGAATATGTCCCATTTTCTGTTCACCTCTTCTTCATGAAGATTTCATGAAGTTCCTTCTTGAAGACTTCATGCATATTTCATGAAGACTTCATGAAGAATAACTAAACATTTCACCGGGGTACATATTCAAATAACCTTTGAGTCATCAGTGAAGGGGGAGGGATGATAAAAAGAAAATACAATATACAGAATCTTTGAAGGAGGAATATGGTTCAAATCCCATATAAAATCCCAGGTGCACAATTTCACATGCTGAAAAACGTAACCATAAAGTTTCATGACTCCAGGACATACTTTCTTTAGATGCATGTGTTACAGTAACAAACTTTTATGCCCTTAATGAAAGGCCAATAACTAGTCTTTGGTCAATTGGTGGGTACTATTTATCCTAGGGAGCTTCAGTTAATTAAAACTAACAATTCGGATACTGATGCTTCATTTTTAGATTTACATCGCTCTATTTATGACAATTTTATACATACCAAAATTTATGACAAGAGGGATGATTTTAATTTTAGTATTGTAAATTTTCCCCATTTGGATGGGGATGTACCTCAGGCTACATCTTATGGGGTATATATTTCTCAATTAATTCGGTTTGTCAGAGCGTGTAGTCATGTCAAGCATTTCAATGAACGTAATCAATATATTACAGGTAAACTTCTTCAGCAAGGCTACCGTTATTACAAACTGCGTAAATATTTTGCTAAATTTTATTATCGTAATTCTGATTTAGTTTTAAAATTCAATAGTAATTTAAAGACACTTCTGCGAGAAGGTATTTCTAAACCCGTTTTTTATGGGGATGTGGTTTACAAACTTCGTAAGATCTTGGGTCACGGTAATTTTCCAAATGTATTTGGAAAGATTATCAAACGTTTTATTAAAAGAGGTTACGACCCAACTGTTTTGAGACATACCGCATGTTTAGTGTTCAACCCGTTTACAGTTGGGCACTACGCTTCCCTCTTTGATTGCGTCTGACGGAAGAGGGGGAGGACTCTATGATGAGCAGTTTTTAAATCCTACCAGGACTGAACTGTTTTGATATTTGTCTTCTGGCCTCTTTCGTCGGGCCCTTAAGGGTGTTTCTCTTGTCGTTTTAGCTCCCCAGTGGTGTTTTTGCCACTGACCGTTCCAAGGCGGTGCCCCACTGTTCCTTTGTTTGTTCGTTTCGTCTTATGTGTTGGCTTTGTGTGCGTGTGTTGTTCGTTTTGTCCTTATGTGTTGGCTTTGGGTGTGTGTGTGTGTGTGTGTGTGCGTGTGCGTGTGTGTGTGTATGTGTGTGTGGTGCGCGCGTCTGCGTGCTGGGGGTTTCGTTTTGGGGAGGCTGCGTTTTGGTGCGTGGCATTCCCTGTTTGATATTTTTCTTTGTTTTTTTTGCTGAGTGAAATCCTGATCCGCCACATTCACAAGCTGCATTATACTTCTGCATTGTTTCATGACTGGATGAAATAATCCTTTTACGATAAGGTGTCACCCTATATTGAAGTACTTCCGGGTCGTTGTATCCTAGGAAGTAGTTCTTTGAAATTTTGAAGTTCCCAGTTTAAAGCCATCCCTACTTTGACATGTTAAATTTTAAATGTATTTACTGACACTGTGTACATTTTGTACCATTTCTGATGCCTTTAACAGTTGTTTTGTCTGTGTTTTTCAGGACTATATTCCTGTGCGGATGGATTAAAAAACAACTCCAGACTGGTAGACATGACAGATGTGTATTGGAAATATGAACATGGACTTATAACTTTGATGTGTAGCAAAAATGTTCATCGTTGATGATAGTGATTTTCTAAGCAATACTGACCGGAACAGGGTTATTCTTCAGAAATACAGAGCTGTCAATGCTGCAATTTTGTTGTGAAAGTCACAATCCATGTCAGAAGGTGCTTGTTTTACTATACAGCAAAGAAGAAGAAATTGTACTGGTCCGACAACATAATAGCTCATTTTACAGGAACTTCGGAATTTATCGGAAATTTTCGTAAAATCAGATCACGTGGAGGCTTATCATCAGATCGGCTCGACCAATGAAATACTGGTTCTTAATTGTACATGACCGTTTTGTGATGGCGAGTGCTTCAGCAGCAGACGAGCGTCCTTCTATTGAATTAAAAGACGCTTATTCTATTGGAAAACTGCCAAAGAATTTCAGAAAATTCAATATTTCTACTATTATTACTTATTTCCTCTATACGCATTCCGATTTCGCTCAGTCAGGGAAGTTTCTTTCGAGCACTACACGAACGGACATGTCCGAGTAAGTATACATGTATACTGGTATCGTAGCGTTTGTAGGTCAAGTTCTAAGACAAAGAAAAGTTAATTGTGAAGTTTTTCCTGCTGGACTGTTGTTCTTTTTTCACATTACCACTCTCCGGTTAAACGTACTGAGTGATAGTATAAATAATGAAGTAGTTTCAGTTGACATTCTTACAATAAAATCCATACTTTAAAAAGTAAATACGCGCCGTTGTTTATAATTTATGTTACTATTTAAAGCGTATTTTGTAAATGTATCCTCCAGCATTTGATTAGTCAGACGATTAGATGTTCGGATCATGATCGCCGATTTCCGTGGATTCTCGTTTAAAACCGTTGTGAAATGGGCTATTATATGCAACCCAAAATTTTAAGCACTGTATGTGTTTTTTTTCTTAGTCAAGGGTCATTACTTTGGTCTAGCTAAGTGAAATCCAAAACTAAACACCAAATGCACAACTTCATATGCTGATGCAAAATCCTATTAGATTTATTGACTATAGTTCAAATACTTTTAGATAAGCATGACACTAGATACACTTATTCGGATGGAAGGAAAGACATACAGTCAAGGCAAATGTAAGTAAGATAAAGGGGGGGGGGGGGGGGGGGCGCTTCCTCTGACTATCATCTATCATTATGTAAAATATATTTAACATCATAACATTCTGACCAATCTCGTGAAGAATATGTCAATATTGAGACCTCTAGAATGTTTCTAGTAAAACTGTTGATGAAACACCATGAACGACATGCTAGGTACAAAAGGTGAACACAATAAATCACTGCTGCATAATTAGCCTATACCATGCCAAAGTCCGGTGAACCTACAACGATGTAAATCATGTGCATTTCCAATTTTTCATATTCTTGTAACTTTCTGATTCTACAAAATGATATTGATGGTACACATGTATTTACAAAACTAAGGTTTTCAGATTGATGATCAAACTCTGTCAGCCCCGATGATATGTTACGTGGAATGTTTTACTCCCTACAAGTGCTCTCAAAACATGTGCCATGGTCAGTGTCACCTGTTCTTCAACTTCTTCCTCTCCAAGCCACGGTGTAGTGATGTCTCCATCTGCAATATTGACAAGAGTATAACAATGACAACATTTCAAGTATACAGCAGAATCAGTAGCAATACAAATTGTTGAAAAAGACGTTAAACCCTAATACACACACACACACACACACACACACAGAGTCCCCTACCAGTACCAAAACTCTGTTAGTGTTTGTCCCTTGTGTTATTGGCAACAATTTCAATAGTGACCTTGACATACAAGCATAGACCATGTACACGACACATTGACTCATCATGCGGAACATTTGTGTGAAGTATTAAGATAATCCATCACTGCACATAAAAGCTATGGTAAAGAAATTTTTTACTTGATCTTCAATAGTGACCTTGACTTTTGACAGACAACCATGGGTCATGTGTTAGACAAATAGTCCAATTATGGGAAACACTTTGTTAAAAAATTCCTTCATTGCAATTAAGTTGTGGGGCAGAAACAAACTTTCACTTGACATAAAAAGTGACCTTAACCTTTAACCTACAAGCATAGATCAAGTGTTGACACATCATCTCATCATGCGTTTGTGTGTACAAGAAGGATAATTCATCAATGCATATAAAAGTTATGGAGCGGAAACAATCTTAACTTGACCTTAAATAGAGAGCTTGATCTTTCACCTACAAACATTAGTCATGTATATACATTATCTACAAACTGCCCTCAATACACATCACCAGGTTTTATGAACCTAGCTTAAATACATTTTACAGAGTTACTTCCCTTTGTCCGTTTTGTTGTTTTGTATGCATCCATATGCATTGACACTAGGTCAGAATTTTCCCTCTGGGATGCTTAAATTTCATTGGTTTAGGCAGTTTGTAATTATCAATTCAAAGATCTCATATATTGCTCAGCAATGATTTTAGTATGATATAGAGACATGGGCATATAAGAATGCCAGATGCATTTTCAAATGTCAAAATGTTGATGCCACTGTGTAAAATAGTGGCTTACATGAGTACGGAAGCAACATACAATTTTACCTTAGTATTGTTACATATGTGTGTGTGTTCGGCTTTAACGTCTTTTTCAACAACTTTTCAGTCTTATAAAGGACAGTGTCTACTTGTAGCAGTGAACACAATGCTCAACTTTATAGTGCTGCCACACAGGAAAATCACGCCGTAGACACATGACATGATACCCCACCCAGTCATATTATACTGACACCGGGCTGACCAGTCCTAGCACTACTCTCCTAATGCTGAGCGCCAAGCGAGGAAGCTACTAGTACCATTTTTACGTATTCGGTATGACGCGGCCGGGGATTGTTCTAAAATTGTTTGGTTGTTATTCTCTATTTTCAAAGTTTACTGTCCTGCATAATAATGGGTGGAAAAGTTTGATTGGAATAATTTCTTCTTCAGAAAATTATTGCTAGTTTTTACTTCACTACCATCTATACATGTATAGGAAATAAAAAAGATCAGGGGCCGTATTCATAAAGCATCTTAAGTATAAGTATAAGAAATTGATTATTGATCGCGGCCATTTTGAATAGGACAAGTATATGCGTGCTGGGGAAAATATTTCATGATGGACCTGTGAATTCTTTTCTTGTGGGTGAAACAGGTCTCATAAGCGTAAAAACGACTAGCTTCTACTGATTATAAAACATACCGTACGATTTGTTGTGAATTAACTGTTGTTGTACTTTTAGTAGTTCAACCGCCACCCTTGTTTATTAGCAACATTTAAAAAACACGTTTTTTTTTCATCCTCAAGTAATAAGTAAGTAGACTCGCCCAGTTTAATCAATCTGGACGCATACATAGAGCGCTTACTTCACCCGATTTACATTCGGAACATTTTCACGCGTTTCGGGCTTTATCGTATGTTTAACATGGGATTTTTGAACCGTCCAAAGATGTTGGAAATGTTTGTCTCATTGTTTATTTTTTTTTAATAAAAATGTTACTGCTTTCATTTTCTACCACTTTTTTTCCACCCTCTCCTGAAAAAACAGTAATGAGTTTGTACACTGTTCAGACAATTGTGCTCTGTTGAAATTTAACCAAACACAAGTTTACCTGCATAAACAGAACGCGTGATATGTCACCATGCGCGGATACAGAGGGGGCGGGGGGGGGGGGAGGGGGACCGGGGGTCCGGACCCCCTCTGGAAAATCTTTAAAAAAGGAAAGAAGACCAGAAGGAAAGAAAATGTTTTTCGAAAAAGGCAACATTAGGACTGCATGTAAAGTATATGCGGCTGCTGCTACATACGACCCCGACATAATTCATATTATTTATCTAAAAGAAACTAAGAATTTTACCTTCAAGAAAGCTTGATTTTATCATTTTTCTCAATTTTAACAGGTTAGTCCATAAAACTGCCCCTGAATGCAAAAAATGAAGTGCTAAATTTCAAAATTTCCAGGGGGGGGGGGGGGGGGGGGGGGATCGGACCCCCTCTGAGAAAATTTGCTGTGTCCGTGCATGGTCACTATACCTGTCCAGTACTGGACATTATGGTAAACGCTTCTTTCCTGCACAAATGACAATTTCGCAACTTCTGTCCGGTTTGTACAAATTTCTGGCCGCGATAAACCATTTGACTTGTTTACTTAAGTATTACTTAGGTAAGAAATTTATTTTACTAACGTATATTTGTTATTCATAAAACAACTTAATAAGTAATTTTTGTTTTTTATTGTGGACGAAAACATTAAAAAAATACAACATTAATTTCAGACAGATACAACATGCACAATTATGTTTAAAGTGCTTTTATCTGAAAAACAACACTTTAATCGTACTTGCGACGCCATTTTGTTTTCTGACTTAAGTCATTTCTTAAGTTTAAGCTGTTTTATGAATAGGACTTAAGTTTTTACTTAAACTTAAGCTGAAATCGCCACAAACTTAAGTAAAATCTTCAACTTAAGTCAAAACTTATATTTAAGATGCTTTATGAATACGGCCCCAGCTTGACTATTGCATTGCATTTATTTTTGTTTATTTGTGTGACAAAGACATCATTATTAAACAAGTACTAAAGTGATTTACGTTTATAGATAAAACAAACGAAGAACACGTACTATACATTTTTTTACAAAACGAACCAGAAAAAAGAACTAAATAACAGCAATCTATATCAGAATTAAGTACATGATACCTCGCAATATACTTGATAACATTATTTGGAACAGTTTTTTATCATACATAAAGTCTTCCTCAAACAAATAACATTTTTGATTAACATTTTGAAGCGCAGGAGATAGATAAAACATAAAGAAAGTAATTACATCAGAACGGTTTCTAACAGCTCTAAGCATTTATCTATCTTCGTGAAAATAATTTCACTGCAATAAACTAGGCTTATCTTTAGATAGTTATAATCTTCTGTATGTAAATACCCATCAAATGGATTTACCATATAAATCGACAAGAATAAACAGTTATAAATTTAAAAGATGCAATAATATGTATACAATTTTGAGTGTACCACACTTTTGCACTTTGTGGTGAGGAAAGAGAAGATCAATAACACTTTTTAAAAACAAGGTATTGTTATCCCCCGCTGATGATATCGGGAGGGGGGAGGGGTAGGGGGTATTGAAATGGCGTTGCCCGTCCGTGTGTCCGTGCGCAGCCATTTCTCAGTAACTAGCAGGTAGAACTTTATGTAACTTGAAATAAACATGAACCAACATCCTGCGATGATGCCCGTCAAGTTTTGTTTTTGATTGGTCAATTTCCCTTAGTTATTGCCCTTGATTTAATGAAAAATCCACGTCTGCAGCCATTTCTCAGTAACAAGCTGGTAGAGTTTCATGAAACCTGAAATAAATACGAACCAACATACTTCGATGATGCCTGTCATTGTTTTGAATTGGTAATTTTTCCTTAGAGTTATTGCCCAATAAATGTTTAAAAATCTACAGATTTGTACATAACAAACCAACCATTTGGTAGAATTTCATTAAACTTCTTTCATTCTTTTCAATGAACATTTATTATAAACATGTGAAGTTGTGTACCCACACCTTGTTACCACCTTGCCTTGGTCACATCCTCTCCCGCTCTCGCCCCCCCCCCCCCCCCCCCCACCCCAAAAAAATCATTTAGTTTTTTTTTTCTAACCTTCCATGAAAATTTATCAACATGCAAAGTTGTACCGTTCCCCCACCCCACTCCTCAACCCAGTCATGCCCACCACCCCGATCATGCATCATCCCGCCCCCATCACCCCCTATTTTTTTTCATTTTTAATTTTCCATCAATATTTATAATCAACATGTGATGTTTTGTACCCTCACCCGGTCACCCCCACTGCCCCCCCCCCCCCTGCCTCCCCCCACTCCCCAACCAAAAAATAACATTCATTTTCTGTTAAAATGATTTTGACTAATGAAATTATTTGCTTCTTAGTAACATCCTTAACTTTTTGTCGGATATATTTTTTGCCATTCCTCACCACAAACCCTTTCGGCGGGGGATACCATTTCATCGAATTTGCTTGTTATCTTTTTCATTGAAGCTCAAACTTTGTTAACTCAATGTTAAAACGTTATTTTGTGACATGGTTTTCCCTATTTGTCTTATGTTTGTTCTGTAAAAAGATTGTTCAAACGCGGTGTCTCTATTTTTAATATTTACAGAGTTTTAATGTGTTATGTCCTGTAGGTTTTTGTATAACTTTACATATTTCAGTGAATAATATCTTTCGTTCTATACCTATTTTTCAGAGTCAGAGATTCGTACTTGTACACGCGACCTGTATATTTCCTGCTAAAGAAACTATCCGTTACCATGCTGGACACGACTGATTCTGCCCTTGCGACCAGTGTAGATCATGATCAGCCTGCACATCCAAACAAAAAACAATTACCAAACACATGCTGATTTTGATACACGTAAAAAAACACACAAAGAAATGTTAATTCTTGCAATAATGCTATTCGAAGCAGACGATCAAGCACATAAAGATACACTTTTAGGTAATTCTTTTTTTCTTCTCATAGCATCCGATAAAATATGGATGCCATATAAGTGAACAGTGTTATAAACTTATTGACATCAATTTGATATCCTGAAAACTGCACGGAAGGAAGTAAGCCTTTTATTTTGTTTTGAAATAATAGAGAAAACAAACTTCTTTTATTACATATATCTTACCCTTATTTAAATACACCGTATCATTTTTCAGTGTCATATATACATACACTCGTAGACTTTTATAATCGGTCACTTTTGTAATTGCGATAACTTGGATAATATTTAAGTTACACGACTAAAATTTTCTCGATCAACTTTGTTCCCATATGCTATTTATTCGTGAGGGTAATTTTCCATTAAAATGGTATAAATCAACCATGCTCGGTATACTTTTTTGTTTTATTTTCAGTGTAGTCTTAACGAAATATATGAAAATCATAGGTGGCCGATTATAAATGTCTATGAGTGTATAAGATCCATGCATGTAATTTTTATCATGGAGAATTGTATTAAATTGGTATAATCACAAGTGATATCTACCGGATAACTAATATATTATTTAGTATCTAAATACACTGATAAAAATCATTGTCAGCAACCATTGTCATTGTCAAAGTTCTACTTATATAGAATTGTAAGTGTATCATAATTCGCATTTATATTTATGTATATAAGTAATATTTACCCGATAACTCGAAATGCAAACTGTTTATTTGTATTAAATTTCATTTCTGCAGGTCATTGTCAATAGCCGAGGCCATTGTCAGAGATGGTATAATATTTTGCTTTGTCATGGATATTAATTAATGGCATACTATGATATAATATAGAGCAGTTTATATTTGTCAATTTTCATGCATAAAATTGTGCTATTATATATCGCCATATAATGTATCACATGTTCTCTTGGGTCTAAGACCTGGAATTTACATGAATAAACTTGTAAACTTGTATATATTATATGCTACATGTTTAATAAGCCTAACCAATTTATAGGCAAGTAGCTTTAAAGGCACTCGCTACAGTTTTTCCGGACGGGTCGATATTTACCCCAACACCGTACCAATTTGTAATCGATGGTTAAAGGTCAGTAATTAAAATCCTTCTTTGTTTCATATAAAAAACGACAACTTCATGTCGTCTTTACGTATCTTTAGAGAACATCACTTTTTCCTACACCAATTTTTCATGAAAGTTCTATCACAAATTAACGCAAAAATGAAAAGAAAATAGGGGGTTGAATAGTTCCTAGTGAAATGCCAGTCAGTTGTGGTCTGCTACCCTAAAAATGGCGCATATTTGCTCTCCTCCGCGCAATAAACACCTACTTCCGGTTTCGATCTGCAAAACTTGCCATGTGGGTTGTATGAACATGAAAACCGTCTCATTTCATGCAGAATGTATTCTAGTAGCGAAAAAGTGTGATTAAAGCACTCGTTCTACACGAATTTGCGCAGAAAATGGGAAAATTAGGATCTGTTTATTATGGACTTCTTTCGACTACACCACAGAAGCACATTTTCGACCAAATTACTGACCTTATTCCTATAGCTCACTGTAGTGTTGGTGCGGTCTTCTGCGCATGCCCGGAAGTGATTATCTAATGTCGCGTACGGCAAAAATTCGCAAATTATTGTATGTTCGCATGCATTTAATGTACAAAATGTATAATATACTGACTAAAGGTTATGGTAAGTATCACCATGGTTACAAAATGTATACATTTAACGTACTTTTAGTTCAAATTGCTTCAATCCGACATATACTGGAGTCTGTTATTTATACCAGCGCTCCAACTCTACATTGAGTCACAGCTGTTTCTAATCCCGTACCGTACATTCGTAAACTATAGGTTTTGTTTAAAAAAAGGCGGAAACTTTCATCGTTCTATGCCATCAAAATGCTTCAGAAACACCTTAAAATCCGTCTTTTAAGAAATCTGCGGTTTGATAATTATATATATATATTTCTAAGTCATTTGCTCAAACACTGAAAGAGTATTTCGTACCAACCTGCGTTGTATAAATGCCCGCCACACCCCACCTCGTTGTAATTTGATTTAAGCGAAATCTAATATGGTGACCTATCAATTTTTTTTTTGTTTTAGATTAGGTAGACATAACCAAAGGTATATGCAGAGTTTGATCAAATTCTATTATGTGAAACTCGATAAAATAGCAGAAGTACCAACATAAAACTGACAAAAATATGCAAAAACAGCCCTTGGGTCTGCTGAACAAGTATTCCTTTCTTTACAAAATCATGTTCTTTTGATTTCTCTGAGCATGTTTCAAATAGATATATTGTTTTCCGTTATAAAAATGCTTAGACAATCAAATTTATGCTGATTATTGTACTTTACTGAAATATATTTTGGGATTACAGAAATTTTGAAAAATGTTTAAAATAGCACCATATCTAGGGACAAATTAAATTGAAACAAAGCTGGTGACCTAGTACTTTTATTTCATTTTTCAATACATCATAACATGATCTTTTAATACAAAACATTTCATCAAAATCTATTATTGAGAAAAAAAATACGAAACTGTAGCGAGCGTCCTTAAGAATTCCTTTGTAACATTTACACTTACTACAAAACCAGTCACATTGTAGCATATCCTTAATTCGTAAAAAATCACATTTTGCAGAAAAAATAGTTTTACTCGATTATCACTCAGAGAAAACTGTTCCTACGAGTGGACTTCTGTGTTCTTATATAACAGTGTTCCGCATAATCCGATGCTTGAGGACGTTAAACGAACTATTCAATACTTCTTATAAACAGGTTGAATGAAAACGGAAGTGCAATTATTAGCCAGACTATTCAAAGAATATATAGAGCTATTGGACTTACCCACGCGTCGGCGTTCCGATTTGGTTATTTTTTATGTAAGCTGGTATCTCAGTAACCACTTGTGGGAATGGATTGAAACTTTACACACTTATTCACCGTGATAAATTGACTTACACTGCACAGGTACAAAACTATATTTTGCCTTTTTACAAAATTACTTAGATATTTTTGGCTAAGGTTTAAATGTAAGCTGGTATCTCAGTACCCACTAATGGGAATGGATTACTTCACATACTTGTTTACTAACATGCTCGGACATGAAGTGTACAGGTTTCATAACTCTATTTTGCATTTTTTACAAATTTATGCCCAACTTTGACTTCAGCAATATTTTTGGTCAAGTTTTTGTATGTAAGCTGGTATCTCAGTACCAACTGATGGGAATGGATTGAAACTGCGCATGAGCTGGTATTCACTGTACAGGTTCCATAACACTGTTTTGCAATTTTACAAAATTACGCCCCCTTTTTCGACTTTTGTATTGATTCAATTTACAAGGCTGTTGAATAGTCGAGCGTTGGTCGCTGTACTCCGACAGCTCTTGTTTTTCATTGTTCTCTATGCTTCTTCTAGGTCGAATTAGTTTTATTTTTGTTACTATCTTAGCTGCACTCGTGTAACGTAAAGTCCTGTTTTCTTATAACAATTATGACATATACACTCCTGATCATAATCATTCATCTAAGAGTTAATTTGACATACATCGGTCATAATTCAATCACATTTCATAATATATTCCTGAAGAGTTCTGTACGTGACAGCATTCGCAATCAATATAAATTACCAGCATTCTTTCCTGTTTTTGACATTTAACGTGCAGCTGTAATGAATCATCGCCGTATGGATAGATTCATTATAAATAAACTGCACATAGAGAATGGACAATATATCATGAACCTTAGCGTAGAATTATCATTGAACTATAAGAGATGTAGAATGATATACGAGCCGTGACATTTCAAAAGAGAATTATAAATATTATAGTACATGCATGAATTCACTGTATCGCTTACTCGTTGAATCTAAATTGCAAGAGCAAGCGGGACAGGGACCAGTCACTTTCAAAACTACTGTCTGAAAAATATTGAAAATCAAATAGTGTTGCAATGAAATAGAGAAAAGTGAAAACTTTAAGCGGAAGTCTATAGTTTTTGTCTGTAGTTCTATCCATACTAATATTCAAATCACTTGAAATGCGACTGTGCCTGTATGTTTTTTTTTGGTTCGCGGATTGAGTACAGATAAGCCTCTCACTCTATATCAGTGATGCTTTCCACTGAAAAGTAACCTATTCCAAGTTCCATTAGCATGGCAATACGATGTAAGAAGCTATCATTCCATGAGTAATGTTTTCATAAAATATCATTCTTATTTAAGATCTTCTTCAAATTTAAAGGACTGGCGTAATCATTCACATTTGTGTAAAGAATTAATGTTTTGACATTCAGAGATTGTTGCATTCCTCGCTAGAAACTAAAGAACACTGCTGACTACTGATATATATCTCAATACTCGAGAACTTGAAACAGAAACCAAATCATAAGCACTTTTGTGAAGCTTTGTTACCTATTTTTTTTTAAAATAAGGAACCTGTATTAGCATATTTTTAATGTTTGGATTATTTTGAGCTAGAAGTTAGCATAAGCTGGCTTATGCATTACGTCACGTCTATCATCAATTAATCAATCGGATTCGATAAGAGCCAATAAAAATGTTTACATTCCACATGCTTCATTTACAAAGTGGTCTGCACTTAAACAGGATATTCACATCCTATTATTTGTTTATCAATCCTCAAGAACATAACAAAACCCAAAATATCTGAAGCTAACCTCAGTATATATATAAAACAAACAATTCAGCATCAGCGAAATCACAAAAAGACATTTGTTCATTAAAATATAATATTAACCGAGTGAACATCAATGTTTTGTTTTATGAATGATATAAACTGTATGATTTGATGTTTACAAATGAAAAATAATTTGTTCCTACAGGTAAAAGGAAACACATTTTCTATAGAAAGCTGGCAAAGGAATTGCCACTTGTGTTATTGACTTCTGTCATGTTACTTTACAAAAGTTCATAAGATTTATATTGCATTGTCATTCAGTATTTAGCTTTTGCCATCTACAGCCCGACGTCCGTCTGTCTGTCAGTCAGCTTTTTACTAAAATGACTGGTGGTCCTATTTTGAAGTTTTCTCAGGTGAGCAATTCAGGGCCATTAGTCTGTTTTCTGTTTTTTTAACTACTGTTTGTATGGTTTGGTAGGGTACGGTACGTACGTATGATTTGTTTGTTTTGGGTTTAACGCCGTTTTTCAGTCATGTAACGGCGGGTAGTTAACCTAACCAGTGTTCCTGGATTCTGTACCAGTACAAACCTGTTCTCCGCAAGTAACTGCAAACTTCCACACATGAATCAGAGGTGGAGGACTAATGATTTCAGACACAATGTCGTCTATCAAATAGTCACGGAGAACACGCTCCGCCCGAGGATCGAACTCAAGACTCGCGATCCGTAGACCAACGCTCTACCTATTGAGTTAAGCGGGCGGGTCGTACGTATGATTTGGCAGGGGATATGCCAGTCTCACAACTGCTTCTTGTTAGTGTTAGTCATTTAGTGTTGAAAATTTGTTAATTACAGAATCGCTGCAGTTCATAGTATGGCAAACTACAGTATGCTCCTTTACCTTATTGTCACACATCTTTTAGTTGGAAGATTGGCTTCAAAGGCTGGGAGCCATAATGCTGTTTTAACTTATTACGAATTGCTTATTACTTTTGGCGTGTAATACCTTGATCAGCGCTGTTTGTGTTTTCGTTATTGTCTTAATTTTCATAGATTTGTTGTGACATTGCTTTAAATCCTTAAGTTTCACAAAAGTGGTATGTACAGTAAAACCTCCATTTTAAGACCACCTTAGGGATTTACATAAATCTTCTTCATAGTGAGGTCTTCTAGATTTCAAGGCTTTATTAAATGCATCTTATTAATCAAGGACTTTTAAATGTTTGTCTTATATTCCAGTGGTCTTTCAGGCAAGGTGGTATTACTTTGAGGGTTTGCAGTATCAAAATATATAAGGAATTAGTGGACAAGAATTTTAACTGATATTTGGATGTTGATAAATTGTGGAAGTATGAAAACGCAACTGGAGTTTATATCCTCTTATTGTATTGTTATTTTATCACTTGGTTTATTAGTTTGTTTTAGTTTGAAATGTTCTTATTGTAATGTAATAAACAAGTTACTTTGTAGGCCTTATGTTTTTATTTTTATTCAACGCCTCAAAAAAAAAACCTGCATACCAAGGTTTTAAAATATAGTTTTTTTTCCATTCAATCATAAAAAAAAATTGACATGGATTATACACTGAACATTTTTATTGTGTTAAAAGCGTAACAGCTGCCTTTACCAAAATAACCATCACCACGAGACCAATAATTGAGAGTATCCTCGTGAAGGCATTTTGCTTCAGCAATCGACATCTTATGTATTTTTCTTCGTGCTGGCACATGACAAATGAGAGATATAAAGCATTGCTGCTGTACAGATGAACATTCTTCGTATGTTGTCAAGAGATAACTGAAGAATGTTAAGTTGTAGGTTTGCCTTGACTGGAGATTTCTAGTAGTTGAGTCTTACTAATTTTGCGACGAAAGGTCCATGTTACAATGGCCTCCAGGGTGAGATCTTGATACTAGTGAATACCGAGGCTTGCGCACAAGGAACTTGACAGAAACAGTAACCTTGGCAAGTGAAGGTCAGGGTCACAAGGTCGGAGCCAAGGTTTTTGCTGCATATTTCGTGCCCACTCTGTATTTCATAAACACTTTGACTGATTTTCACTTTGTGTCCACTCTTTTTCTCCTAAATCTTCAAACGATTTTCACCAAACTTTGATGAGGGTACCATTTCACTAAGCCACTTACGCCAAATGTAAACTTACCCAAATATTATAGTGTGTGTGTGTGTGTGTGTGTGTGTGTGTGTGTGTGTTCGGGTTTAACGTCTTTTTCAACAATTTTTCAGTCATATAAACGACAGTGTCTACTTGTAGCAGTGAGCACAATGCCCAACTTTATAGTGCTGCCTCACTGGAATATCACGCCGTAGACACGTGGCATGATACCCCACCCAGTCACATTATACTGACACCGGGCTGACCAGTCTTAGTACTATCCCCTTAATGCTGAGCGCCAAGCGAGGAAGCTGCAAGTACCATTTTTTACGTCTTTGGTATGACGCGGCCGGGGATCGAACCTACGACCTCCCGCACTCGAAGTGGACGCTCTACCACTAGGCTACCGAAGCGGTCCAAATATTATAGATCTTTATACTTCTTAAACAGGTGATTCTGTCAATGAAACCAAAACCCCTATTAATTCATTAAGGTCTAAATATTTGAAACATAAAATTGGGTTAGATTTAATGAAGGCGTTAAGGTTATATTCTACACCAAAATCTGCACGTAACTTAATGTTTTGCGTAATTAGTTTAGTGAAATGGTATCCTGTTCAGCTCATTATGAGTGAGTGAGTGAGTTGGGTTTTACGGCGAATCGACACAAAATGGTCATATATCGCCGAGAAGAAGTCATATCGCAAAATCGACAACTGTAAAGCATAAACATTGATATAAAATTGTGAAACATACCCAAAAAAACATCCATGTAAAAATGTAAAGAACACTATGAGTAATGTAAAACATATCTAACAAGAGCTGTCACTTATGGTGACAAATGCCCCCGCAGCGCCTTGACCTTTGACCTGGTGTCCTTGACCTTTGACCTGGTGACCCCAAAGTCAGTAGGGGTCGTGTACTCTATAAGTACTATCAGCAATCAGCATGTGAAGTTTGAAGGTCCTGGGTGCAGTGGTTCGCGAGTAAAGTGCCTTCATGCAAAAAGTTAACATTGGCCCCTGTGACCTTTGAACCCAATGTCAGTAGGGGTTGTGTACTCAATAAGTACTATCAGCATGTGAAGTTCGAAGGTTGTGGGTGTAGTGGTTCGCAAGTAAAGTGCCTTCATGCAAAAAGTTAAGATTGGCCCCTGTGACCTTGACCTTTGACCCCAAAGTCAGTAGGGGTCGTGTACACTATAAGTACTATCAACGTGTGAAGTTTGAAGGTCCTGGGTGCAGTGGTTCACGAGTAAAGTGCCTTCATGCAAAAAGTTAACATTGGCCCCTCTGACCTTGCCCTTTGACATGGTGACCCGAATGTCAGTAGGAGTAGTGTACTCAATAAGTACTATCAGCACGTGAAGTTTGAAGGTCCTGGGTGCAGTGGTTCGCGAGTAAAGTGCCTTCATGCAAAAAGTTAACGTTGTGACGAACTAACGAACGAACGGGTGGACAGTTGAAAACTAATATGCCTCCCTTCGGGGGCATAAAAACATCCATGTAAAAATGTAAAGCATATCTAAAAACAGTTATGTAAAAATGTATATACGTGTGTTTTAAAATAATCAGCTGCAAACATAATAATATTGCAAGATGTAAACAAAAATGTGAAATATTAGAGTTTTAGCTCACCTGAGCAATACTCAGGTGAGTTTTTTTGATCACTCGGTGTCCGGCGTCAGTCGTCTGTCTGTTTGTTTGTCAACATTTAGCTTGTGTATACGATAGAGGCTGTATTTTTCAACTGATCTTCATGAAATTTGGTCAAAATGATAACCTTGATGAAATCTAGGCCGAGTTTGAAAATGGGTTAAAACTCGCACAAAAACTCCACAGATCGCTCAACACGACAAAAACGAAACTGTTGCATTCTCGGATTGATTGAGCCTGTTCATGGACGGTAGTTGAAATGCATACTACCGTCGTACCGTCCACGCCCTCTAGCCCAAAGTTGAACATTACTCAACATTTACACATCCTACATCTATAAAACACTTTGACATCTGTTGATGTGTTCATATGGCGGTGCACTTGGAACTTTCAATGAAAGCGGCGTCCCCAAGCTACTAAAATAGGTTTGCCCTAAACGAGAAAACAATGGACAGATTTAAAACTGGAATTTATAAACGAGATCAGAGGTTACGGAGCCTGCAGACCATAGGAACTGCCAGGGTCGTGATAGCCCTATATCTCTCAACTAAGTTTAGTTTCTGAAATCATTAGTCCTCCACCTCTGATTAATGTGGGGACGTTGGCAGTTACTTGCGGAGAACAGGTTTGTACGGGTACAGAATCCAGGAACACCGGTTAGGGTAACTGCCCGCCGTTACATGACTGAAATACTGTTGAAAAACTGCGTTAAACAAACAAACTCGGGCCTAGTGACCTACTTTTTTACCCCCACATGACCAAAATCACAAAGATTATTTATTTATTTATTTGGGTTTTACGGCGCACCAACACAATATAGGATATATGGCGCCAAACAGGACTACAAATTTATGTTCCACATCTCATTAACATTCTGACCAAGTTTCATAAAGATAAGGTCCTAAATGTGGCCTCAAGAGTGTTTACAAGCTTCTCCTTTGATTTGACGGGGTGACCTAGCTTTTGACCGCACATTACCCACATTCGAACTTGACTTAGGGATCATCAAGACAAACATTTTGACTAATTCTCATGAGTTTAAAACTTGTGGACTCGGCCGAGTGGTTAAGGTCGCTGGCTTCAAATCAGTATGCCTTATGATGCCCTACAATATGTTTTTTATAGCGAAGATCAATTATCTCTTTTTCTAAAAAATAAGATTTTTTCAAGTTGTATTTTCCCCCATAGACCGTAATGCTAAATGACGTCGCCGCGCTTCTTGTATATAAATAATGTGGCGGCGCCCTGTAATGTTACTCAAAATTATTGACGTTTAAATGTGTTAAAAAAATAAAAACTTGGGCCCAGTTCACAGTAGTAGAATCTAGTAGTATTTTCAGAAAAAAAGTTTCATTGTTGTTTTATCAATTCAAAAAATGTTAAAAGATGATCAGGAAAACAAGTGGTATGTTTAACTTCCAGTGTTACAGATAAAGTAATTAAAACATACGGGTTGATTTGAAGATTAATGTTTACCAAGGGGGGTATTCGATTTACTCCTTACCATGGAAAAAAATGGCGGCCAAAACTGAAAATGTGAGTTTTTCTTACATTTTTTCTTTTTTAAGGATATCTAGACAATAACATATGTCTATCAACCTGCTTCACTGTTTTCTCTATCTACCGGTACCCTTCACTTTAGAAACAGTACTGTAATTTGTCTGGAATGCTGGTCATGAGATTCGAATCGATGGAAAATCCTCCGGTTAACACGGGATAAGGGATAGTGCGACTTGCAAAAATGGTCTTTTTTACCTAATATACCGCAGGTTGTAAGCTGTTTTTCCGATTTGAAGGAATATTTCCACATACTTTTCTAACACTGTTGGTTTTGGGCAGATCACAGTTCGTATTTTCAAAAAAAAAAACAGAATTTTTGTCCGTAGTAAGGAACAGTGTGCGAAAATTCGAGGATAAGGTGCAGTGCATTTTTTTTTTCAAACTGAACTTACAGTTTTCTCTCATCGTTTCTGAGATAACCAACTGACATTTCTCTACCATGTAATAATGAAAGAGGTCTGAATCGTGACCCTGACTGTTAAACTACACCAATACTGCAGGTGAACCATAGTGTAATCCCTTCCCTCGTTAATAGTCATGATAAACAATCGAGTGTTCATTATCGTGGTCGTTTAAAAATAGGCTCCAGAAGAAAATTAAACATACAATAATTTCATTGAATACGTGTTTATACTTGTTCCCTAATGTCAACTGGATTTATCTGATCCATAATCCAAAAAATGTACTAGAGACAATTTAAAATAATACATACGTTACTGATGCCATGCGCAAGTTTTATACAAAAATTCACAACGCTCGATCGCTTTTATAGTTAATGACAGATTTTTTAGTAAATGCAAAGAATACATATTCCCTAATTACTAACAACTGCATCATAATATGTATGTTTGTGTTATTACGATTCATAAACAATAAAACAGATATGACGCCAATGAAGGGATACTTACGTTATGGATCTAATTCCTACTATGAATATATGAGCTTGACATAAAAAGAATAGCGGTTTTATGTCTTTAAAGGTTATTTCTAGTTTTGTTTCAACTACATGTTATAACATTTGATACAAGATATAATTAACAGTGATATATTTTTCATTTAAACGTTCTTTATGTAAAGATTCCACTTTCTATGATACAAACGTTACCTTTATTCTAAGACATTGAAAATCACAGCAATTCATGTTGAGCTAAGAGTAGTTTTATTTTCACGCCAAAACAGTGCATGCATTTTCAATAAATCTATTATGAAGCAGAGGCCCTTCTTAATTTAAATGGCATAAGAAATGGCAAAATGATACATGATCGATACAAACGTTACCAGTCTTATTTAAAATAACATAAACAAAAAATTGTGTATCAGTTTTAATTGACAGTGTCATCAGTTTGTATCGTCTACGTCATAAGATGCAGATTTCACACATGTAAAGTCGCACATTTGTCCTTGAAGACGTGTTTTCTTTTTCTGAAAATTTTCAACGGGCTCCGCTGGTCATGTTCGGTTTATATAGGCAGCTAATTTGATACTCCTTAAAGTAAAACCTATTTGTGATTATATGACAACTATATTTTTTGTTTCAATTATATTAATGTTGTTATACATATTGAGTACGCCATAAACACCGTACAAACTATTGATACATACGTTAGGTATGGTAACGTATGTATCCTTTCATACTTGATATCTTACTGACAGTCCATTTTATACAACATGAGCTTCTTTTATTTTCTGAAGTCAAGGTTCCAAGATAAAACGCTCGGGCGTTTTAATTTGCTGAAAATTTTTGTTTTTATCACAATTTTTGTTCAAAACATATCATGCAAATTCTATTTTTAAAATCTGATAATATATGCTCTAATATTAATTTCTTGTTAAAAAGGTTTTGTTTACAGAATTGGTCGTATGTCATATAGCATTTTTATCATAAAGATAGATGTTTGACATTTTTTGAATACAAAATGAATGGAAACAGCATACCCGTGGTACCCATAGCACAGTGATCGGTAATGTATGTATGAATACATACGTTATTGGTGTATGTATGCGTAAATCAGTAATAATAACTCACTGTTGACTCGTGGTGGGTTAATTACTGTTAAGGTAAAAATCTTCCTGTAAAAGGGCATAAAATTTTGTTCCAACCGTGATGTATCTTGAAATACTTTTACAAGACTGTTAATATATTTGAAAAAGTCTTTACAGTAAAGACAGACTTAATAGAACTGTTAATTCTGAATGAAATTTTATATGTAGAATTGTCGGTTTGTGTTGATGCTTGGTTCATGAATATGGTTGTACTCAAATAAAATGATCTTTTCTTCATTTTTTGGAAAAGTTCTGACACGGTGACTTGCGGTTACATTTAATTTTTAATATTTGAATTAGCACTTTTTCTTCTTATATACAGATTAATGTTGTGTGATTCATGGATTCAATGACAAAAGCACTTGTTATAAGGGCTGCCACCTTACAAATATACAAGAGAACGAGATTATCAACGCCGCCTTTGAAATTACGAATAATTAATTTGACAATCGTAAGAAATAATTAATTTGAATAAATAAGTATTTGTGCTTTTGATTTACAATGGTCGGCTTCAATTTGATGGCATTCTTGAACACGAATTTTGATGCTCAAAAATGAACTGATTCGTTATTCTTAATTCGGGATACATACGTTACCATCAGCATATTTCTGATCAGATGGTTACCAAGATTGTATAGTCATATTATGCATAAGATTATGCTGATTATATGTCAACGGTTTTACTACAAAGGAATAACCACACTATTTGTTGTTTAAAAGTATAATTGTAAAGTGCATGTTTTATATTTTGACAAGTTTAATACATGTTATAGTTGATTGACATAAATGTTTCCAAGAAAAGCTTGATAATTAAATGAACTTAAATTCGTGGTATAAGACGCATAACTTTGTAAATAACAATCATATTTGCCACATATTAAGCCTTACTTTAATGTATGTTTTCTCATACCCATGTAATTCCGTGTAATAATACGTTACTGTGGTAGTGCAGCTTAAGATACAAACAGGACACATAAAATTGCTCTTCCAAATGTATATGTTAATGGCATCATAAGAGTATATATATGATTTTATGAGCTAATTATGTTTGCGATTTGCCTTTTGTCAATGTTTTTAAATATGTATTGTAACAGTTAAATGTTCGTTCAATAATCTACTACTTGCGAGGTAATATTTCATCATAACTCTAAGCCAACGTTAACTTCTGATGTAAGAGTTAACCATAATTATGAAAAGTCGTATACAATGTTAAAGCTTCAACCACGAATAATTTCTTGTCTGTATGTATTCATAAAATCGTGAATTAGTGCGCCTAAATGTCGCATAACGTATGTATATTAACTTTTGGCTTTCAGTACATCACGTGTCTGATAGACAGGCTGATACCTTTTAAATCTTCCTACATTGAGCAAGAGATAGTTATAAATGATCACCAAAATATTATTGTAACAGAACTTTACTCGATTGTCTCTGAAAAGAGCGAAGAAAAAAGTCGCTTGAAGAAGTGAACTGCACCTTATCCTCTTATTTTCGTACACTGTTCCTTACTATCAGACAAAAAACTGTGTAATTTAAAATTACGACTTTTAATCGGCTCCAGACTAACCATGATGGAAATATGTATTAAAATCTTACTTCTTATCAGAAAAATAGCTCACAACTATTTAAATAATTAGGGAAAAAGACCATTTTTGCTAATCGCACTATTCCTTATCCCGTGTTTTCAGGAGGATTTTCTATCGATTCAAATCCCATGACCAGCATTCCAGACAAATTACAGCACTGTTTCCAAAGTTAATGGTACCGATAGATAGAAAAAAACAGTGGAGCAGGTTGATAGCCATGTGTCATGGTCTAGAAATCTTTGAAAAAGATAAAAAGTAAGAAAACCTCACATTTTCTGTTTTGGCCGCCATTTTATTTCGGTGGTAAGGAGTAGATCGAATACCCCCATTGTGTTTACCGTACAACGGAAAAAGGTAGAGTCTCTTATCCTTTCTCATAACCAGCTTAACTTTCTCTCATGCGTATCCGGGTGGCACGCATGTGCGCTATGAATTGTTTTAAATATTAAAAAAACAACGAAAATATAACATGTCAAGCTGAATATATTTTAAAAACAAAAGGACACGTATTGGATGATGCCGCTTTCATCATAATATATACAATATTCTCTCGAACAGAATACGGACTTGATCCCCGCGGATAAACAAACTGACTTGGCGGACAAAACCCCACTTGAATTTTTTCCTGAATTTTCAGATGATCGATTTAATTTAAATTAAATTATTTAGTGGATGGCAATTGCCTTAAGATTGTTAATATGAACTTTATCTTGATAATGTTATTATTTAAAAAAAGTTATATAACAATCTAAAATTAGTACAAAATACACAAATCGCCGACCGGCGTCGAAAGTCCCGTTTGTCAAATTTCGTAACTTTTCAGGATATACATATATATATATTTACTTTAATGCCATTTTTCTCTTGTTTGGTGATCAGAACATCATATACTGATCCCTTTTCAATGTAAGTATTCTGCCCAAACGGAAAAAGTTCTCCACTCATGAAATTTCTAATATTGTTGGATGCGTCCTCCAAAAATGTAACATGCACCAGATATTTCTCATTCCTGTCGATAATAAAAACCTTTGCTCTCTAATATTGTCCATAGAAAAAAGTTAATAGTTTACTAACAAGAGCTGTCACTAATGGTGACAAATGCCCCCGCAGCGCCTTGACCTTTGACCTGGTGTCCTTGACCTTTGACCTGGTGACCTCAAAGTCAATAGAGGTCGTGTACTCAATAAGTACTATCAGCATCAGCATGTGAAGTTTGAAGGTCCTGGGTGCGGTGCAGTGGTTCGCGAGTAAAGTGCCTTCATGCAAAAAGTTAACGTTGTGACGAACTAACGGACGGACGGTTGAAAACTAATATGCCTCCCTTCGGGGGCATAATGATGCCTAATGCCTTTACACCAGCCGCAAATTCTTTTGTTTTCAAGTCAGAGTATATACTTCAAGAGTTTATTTTCTGCGCCATATGATTCTAGGTATTCCTTCATCTGTGAATGTAAAAAACCAACAACACCACTGCCGCATTCTGGAAAAGGATGTTGAATCTTGCTCCACGATATGATATTAATGGAACAGATGTAAAACCATGCGGTCTTAGAAATTCTTGAGAGAAAACTTTAAATATTCCTTGACAACCGCTCTTCTCATCTCAACCTGACCCCTCTCCAAAAGCCTTGGATGCTGCTCTTACTAGTCTACAAGTACCAGGGTCACTGTCCTTATACAACTTATCACAACTTGGAATATTTTGTTCAAAAATGCCCTTCTATACTTCTTTGATGCAAGTTCTGCAGCTTTTAGCAAAGTTCACAAGCGCACGCAACCCACAAAAAACATTACATATATTTTCAAGAGGCAGCTTCTCCTCATCTGTAAAAGTATTATAATTTTGGTAGGTAAGTGGTAGGATCTCTACGGAAATCGGATAACAATTGGTTGAATCTTACCTAAGAGTCTATGGCAGCTCTATCAGAAAGTGTTGCAACAATGTGACATGACATTTTTGGAAGTTTCATTATTTCCAACCATAGTTACATCATCTAAGTCCTGTAGAATTTCTTTAAAGACTTTCAAAGTATCTGATGATGATTTTGTGTCTATATCTCGTAGTCACAACACCCATAAGTTTCTATCTGATTCAGATGCCTCATAACCCATATATTTTGCACCATACTTCGAGAGGTTTCATCTGTGAGTAGAACTGTATTAGGGGCATTACAAAATATTTCACGTGTGTTTGAGGTAAATATAAACGTTCCAGGCTCATCTGTAACACTGAATTTTGCATGGCAATCTATTAGACTCTACGTGGACTGTGAACACCTAAGACGATCAATTTTTCAAGGGGACCGTCTCAACATGATTATTTTAATTTATGTATAGTAGGAAAAAAATCCTATAATGATGGTAAGGTCTGGCTTATTATGTAACCGCACAGAATAAGATTTGGATTTGTCTGTCCGTCTGTCTGTTCGCCAGAGAAATGGTTTTTTTTTTTATACATATCGCAAAAAGTATCTGATCTAGCGTCATAACACTTTCCTGAAATGTTCTTCAATATTATAAGTTGCGCATCTGCGACAAAGTTGAAAAGATGAGCTAGTCTGATCGCAGTGTATCCGTACTCCATCGTCGTCATCGTCCGACATGAAAAAAATCTAAACTGGGTCAGCTGGGATCAAAATGTAGGTCAGCAGGTAAAACATTGTGAAAACTGTAGAAAACGTAATATCTTGCATCTCCATTCCTTTGTTGTTATTATACGTCCGAAGGGATGTATTTTATTATACCCCAGGTGTTCATCTGGCCGTCTGTATGTCCGTCTGTCCGTTAGCAATTTCATGTCGACTCCGCTCTGTAACTCGTGAACCCCTTGAAGGATTTCAAACAAACTTGATACATATCTTCTCCACATCAAGACTAAGTGCAGAGCGCCTGTATCAGATGGCTCGCTTTAAGGTCAAGGTCACACTTAGGGGTCAAGGTCATATTACTTTGTTTCGTGTCCGCTCTGTAACTCTTGATCTGTTTGAAGGATTTTAAAGAAACATTGCACAAATGTCCACCACATTGAGACGACGTGCACAGCGCATGTTTTGGATGGCTGGCTACAAGGTCAATGTCACACTTAGGGTTCAAAGGTAATATAACTTTGTTTCGAGCGCGGTGTGTAACTCTTGAACTGCTTGAAGAATTTTAAAGAAACTTGGCACAAATGTTCACCACATTGAGACGACGTGCAGAGCGCATGGCTCGCTTCAAGGTCAAGGTCACACTTAGGGATCAAAGGTCACATGACTTTGTTTTGTGTTTATGTTGCTTTGCCTTGCATTGCGGTACTCTTGTTTTTATTTGGCAGATATCTTTTTTGTTCACTTACAATTTTTTCAATATTTTTATTAAATTACTTCCCTTTTATGTTACTATAAATAGGTTATTTTGTAACTTTTTTATTATTGGCCGTAAGGAAAAATCTAGACCACTTTTCTGTGGTACAACACGGATGGTACCTGCAATGTTCAGGTGTATTTTGACATATCTGTACCTGGTAATGATTTTTAGTGGAATTTCTTCCCTTTGTTGTCCTTTTCCTTTGGGCTTCAACAGTAAAGTTATTTAAATTTTGCTCCCATCCTCTCATATAACCCTTCGGGCGTATATTGCCTCGCTTGGCGGAGCACTTGTTATTTCTGTAACAGCCGCGTTAAAGACTTTGTATTCGTATAAGTTTATTGTTTTAATTTGTCAGTAGTGGATGGACGAAGAGATGGACAGCTTTGTTGCTAGATAAATGAACGGAAGATAGGAAAAACTAAAATAAAAAATCTTCCCATTTATACTGTATTAGGGCGTAAACATGAATGAAATGAAATCCATTTTTTTGTTGATAGTTTTCAGTTTATACAATCAATCCGATATGTTTTCTTCTACACACAAGGGATGCACAGACATGTACGGTTCTTGAAAGTCGTTGACGAACAGACGGACGGACAGACAAAGTCAAATCTTATCCTGTGCGGTAACATAATAAGCCAGACCTTACCATCATTATAGGAATGTTTTCCTACCACACATAAATTAAAATAATCATGTTCAGACGGTCCCCTTGAAAAATCGATAGTCTTAGGTGTTCACAGTCCACGTAGACTTAATTCGCAAATGTCTATTTGCTTTAATGTTAGCTGATTTCAAGACAGACTCTATAACGTTTGTTTGTTTGTGTTTGTGTTCGGGTTTAACGTCTTTCTCAACAGTTTTTCAGTCATATGAACGACGGTGTCTACTTGGAGCAGTGAGCACAATGCCCAACTTTATAGTGCTGCCTCACTGGATTATCACGCCGTAGACGTTGGAAACTTTAGAATCACTAACTTGATACTGTAATAACTCATAAACACATGGTTTTCAAATCTGAACTACCTTTTACTGTCATTATCAAAAACATGTAATTCAGTTCTATTATCTTGTAACACATTTTCAAGATATTCAATGCTGCTATGCAACTCTTGTATTTCCTTGTTCTTTTCCTTCAGTTGATTTTCAAGAAATGTTTTTTTCTAAACTGAGATTCCTCTAAATTGTTATTTACATCTTTATTACTGTTTATAGTTTCTTCCAACTTTTGACATTTTTATATGTATAAGTTTTACGTGCAGCTGTCCGTTTCAATACAGTTTTAGTATTATTTTTTTTCAGTTTTTGATTCAAATAACTAGCTTTTATTTTTTTCAGAATCCAGTTCTTGTTCAAGCTGAGTTTGTGTTTGATGTAATTCATTACACTTTTCTAGCAATTCAAGGTTTTGTTTTCTTTTCATTAATTGCAGCTGTGCTAGAATCAAGACAATCTGTTGATGTTAATTAAGGAACACGTTTAGATACACAAGACTGAGGTAATAAAACTCTCACATCTTGATGTGTTTCTCACAGACCTTTTTTTACCCGTGTTTTCAGTTTTTCTACATATTTCTCAAAAGATTTAAAACTTGGTGTTACTTCTTGAATGTCTTTTTCAATTAAAATTTTTTTACCTTTTTTTTGCCACAACTGTCGAAAAAATCAAGTACTTGTCTGTTTGTCAAAGCCATATCTTAGTAAGGTTTGTGAAGATGTTGTTATTATCAACGTTTATAAATGTTTCACTTAATTAATTTTCTGTATAAAGTAAAATCTCATAAGAATCTGTTAGGGGAGGAAAATCTGTTTGGGTGTAACCCTCTAGTAATTCAATCTTAAAGCGCTTCCCGATTACTCTATCAACTTGTTGCAATAAATAAAATACACTAGCTAGCAAGCATTCCTCTATATTCATGCAAGATATCACTTCATATTCTATTTTTATATATTTCACATATCATTTGAAGTACAAATGCAAAAACTGAAGTAAAATTACTTACAAAAACTTGCTTGAAATGGGAAATCAACCTGTACTTTCTTTTAAATTTATTTTGATTAAGTGTAAAACTTACTGGCTGTGTACTTGTATCACTGTCAGCAGTATCAAGTTCAAATGAGTGTACAGGCTCGGAGTGATTCACTGATGGCTGAAAATTCTGATAAATAAAACAAATCATAAAAGTTCCTATAAAATGTATGTATGTTATGGTTTATTCAATAAAAAAAGTTTGCGCTTTATCTGTACGAACACTGAGACATACTAAACAAAAATACACTGTAACACACCGTTGGTATTTGGTATCGCACGCTATTTTAATATGCACTGGTAGTTTCCAATAAAATGGATCGGTTACCAATTATACCAATTTGTAACAACGATAGATTTAGCTGATTATTAGTATTTACGAACACTAGATAAACACATATAGCGCGACTTCCGTTATAAACACAAATTCTAAGATATTTGGCTCTGTAACACACTTGGTATTTACACCAAATGGTATATACCAATATTGGTATTTATAAACACTGAATACCAATCCAAAGGTATTATAATATAAGTAATCTTATAAAGTTTGATATAGATGAGTATGTACGGTAAAGAACATGGGTATTGGTATATAATACAAATTGATATACGATAATGCTGGAGATGGAGACAAGGAAAACAAATTCCACACTTTATTTAATTTCAGAATATTACCTCTATTTTGCTCATGATGGAAGATACCAGATTTGGTATTCTGCACTAGATGGTAGTTCTAGATTTTAAATTGGTATTGGTACAGTGGAACTTCTGAAAACCGGACCTTCTGAAAACCGGAAACCTTTGAAAACCGCACAAAACTCAAGGTCCCGTTTTTCTGTTCTTATTTCTATATATTTTTAACCTCTGAAAACCGGAACTTCCGAACTCTGAAAACCGGACGATTTTTGAAAGATCTTTTATATTTTAACACTAAAATTGACTTCCGAAAACCGAACAGCAAAATATTTGCCAGATTAAAAGTGTCACCTGTTAATCCAAAAACACCCGTGGCAAGTTGTCAATTTGCTCTTTTGTTTATCTATTAGTAGCAGTGGTTGTTTATTTTGACATGATTTATAATCACAATGATCATTTGATGCAAAAGTAAGATAGTAATCGGTGATTACTTTCATTTGTATTCGATTTATGTAAACGTGATGAATTTAATATCTTACGTGTGAAACACTTTCTTTATGTTTGAATGAAAGAAAGAGCGGTGTTTTGATTGATTTAGTTACATCGATTAAACTATATTATGCATTTTCAACATTAATTAAATATTGATGAACTCGGAACTCCAAAGATGGTAAAATGTAAGTGGAAAATGTTTGCGAAAATGCTATTATTTAAGATATGTTATTTCTTAATATTTGTTATTTATGTATTTTTATCCTTCATGTTTGTAATTAATTAATAAATCAACTAATTAATTACTTTATAAAAACTTGTAAAATTATAAAGGATAATAATCTCCTTCATCCTACGTGTAAGAAAACATAACTCTTATGCACTATGTCCACTTTGCCTACAGACTTTCAAACTTCTGAATTCCGGAAACTTCCAAATACCGAACTTTTAGGCTGGTCCGGAGGTCGTCCGGTTTTCGGAAGTTACACTGTATTTAATACCAATTGGTATATTTAGCTATTATTATTTACTTTGGTATTATTGGTAGGCGTACCGCACGAATACCGTTCTTGTTCGATACTGTTTTGAATTTCACGCCGTTCCGAGACTGCGACTTCACGTCTCGTGGGAGTAAAGCGCAGTAATGGCGGCTCCAAAACCAGGAAGTAACTTAAAATTACACTTTTATTTCACAATTTTAGGCAACAACACATTATGAAAGGATATTTCGGGAATATTTCGTAAGTAAATCACGTTTATTATCGATTTTTATCGCTTGAAAGAAATGTAAATCAGTAGAATAGCGGAAATCAAGCAATTATGCTGCCGATCTCAAGCACAAACTTCCAGGAATATTCCGATCGCGGACGACGATGCACAGTAAAAATTAAATCTGGAATCAAAAGCATGCATATCTATGTACATCATATTACAAATGAAATGAGTGAATTTACATTTAGAAACAAGTATCAACAAGTGCTATTTTCAACATGAATGGGGAACGTAAACATTACATAAAGTACAGCTATTTAAGAGAGCAGTACTAAAATGAAATAACGGGTCGTTACAGTGTAATGGTTCTAAAGTTATTTCACTGAACTCGCATTGAAGGTTCCGACCTTTGTGACCTTGACACTGACCTACCGACCCCAAAAGCAATAGGAACATCTACTTTATAGCCCTTATCAAGCTATTAAATTTAAAAGTACTTGATTAACTGGTTCTCAAGCTGTCTAGCAAATACTGTATTCAAGTTTCCGGCTTCTAAGACTGACCTTTTATATGCTGACCCAAGAACTTAAAATGGCCATCTACTTGATAAGCCCAGTTTGGCTGTCAAGGTTGAAAGTTATGGGTCAAGTGATTCTCAAGTAATTTGGCGGTAAATGTTTTCAAGTTTCGGTTCCCTGTGACCTTTGACCTGCTGGCCGCAAAATATATGGAAGTCATCTATTTTATAATCCTAATAATGCTACAATGATTGAAGGTTCTGGCTTTTTAATGCTTGATTTTTGGCGGGAACCTTTTTCTCAACCGACAAACATAGAGATGGACCGGCCCAACGACGGATTCGAGCGATAGGTACAAAGTAATATATCCCTCTCTCCTCGAAGATGGGGCAGAATAACCTGAAAATTATATGATATTTCACATACAACCGTTTATGTACATGCATTTATAATTTAAATAATTGGTTTGAAGTTAATTGTCATAGACATTTGTATATCTCGCCAAACTACAGTACGCATTTCAAAGGAATAAATACCTATTAAAATCAATGTGCAATAACTGTTACAAAACTATTTTTAATTTGTTACTTCAACAGTATTTAATAATAAACATGTTTCTTCAACAGACAATTGTTAAGAAATTACACTTTGATATTAACTCATCTGTCAATATGTAAAATTGTTCACAGACTAGAAATCATATCCTCTGTAAGTCCTAAGCTCAGTGATAGCAATTTTTTACTTTCATCCCCTTTGTAGTTAACTCTAACTGTCTGTACACCTCTGGGCTTCTCTCCAAATTTACGTACTGTTCGAAGTTTTCTTCCGGCGGACTTTCTCAAATCGAATTCGTGGTTTCTGAAATTAAAGAAAAAAATATACTTTTCGTTATTATAAATTAACTGAACACTGCGTCTGTAGGTTCGAATCATCTCGGGGGATGTAGGATGTGTTTACGATCGTAGGCGTCGGTTAAAATGTTTTGCTTACGTCCACTTTTTGTATACTCTTAATACAGTAATAGCTTTCATTAACACTTGCACACTTGTTTATCATAATGAGGTGACTATGTTAGCCAAGAATGATTTTTACCAAGCTATTTAAAAATCCCAAGGTGAATGCTAGGGTTATGGATCGGGCACAATACAGACCACCTTTACTTCTGACCAAGTGTGAGTTTCACCTTGAAACTAGTGGTATCGGTAATGCGCATGACTCAATGTGTCATTATGGGGAACACTTTGCCAAGGTATTTCAAAATTCATTCACGAGTTGTTGAGTTACGGACCGGGCACAAAGGGGGCCGGATGGACCGACGCAGCCGAATTTTATGTCCCTCTTTTTGTTCGAAAAGACGGGGGCAAAAACATAAGCATAGAAACTTTCTGTGTCGTACAAATAATTGTGTTTACCTTAAAGTCACTTTTGATATCTTGAGAACATAATCGTTGTTTACTGCTCCTTTAATTGTGCCTGTCTCATCATCAGTTTTGACTACTTCGCCTTCCACTTTTCCTTCGTTTCCACTTTTTCTATTTTCTTCATTTGTATGCGATGTTGTAGCCGTTGTACTATCATAGTCTGAATGTAAGTCTGTTGGAACGGCGTACACTCTAGACTTTGCTGTCTTCATTTAAAACGACCTGTAATCTATTTTTCACATTAGTAGTGTTTGCACTAAGCTACTTTTTGACTGTTAAACTGCAACTAATAATAAGAATATTTATTTTATATCTCAATCCACGAATACTAATTAAATAGAAATATATAAGTATTACATGTTTTATATTTATATACATATTACTTCTTTCTCACAATGATAAAAATACAATTACCTATTTGGTTTCAGTCGCATTGCCTGAAGTTCTGATATTTTGTCATGTCGCCGGCAGTGTTGTCCCGGAGGGAACTCCATGATTTTTTGGTGAACGCTCTGCGAGTTCACCCATGAAATTCTCTGCTACGATCTTGGACACAGACCTCCAATTAAATGTTCCGCTTTTCGTGATCCCATACAGTAGTATGTGGGCATCGATACTACAAATTAATTCCTCTAACGTCACTCTTGGAAACCCCTTTACATACTGCGTTTTTGGAGGAAATTTACTGAAATTGTATCCATCTAACAACCAGTCTGTTAGTCGTACACTGCTTAAGCACCTTTCTAGTGAATTTATGCTGGCCTTATCTTCTGCATCGTGCCATAGGCTGAACAGTTTACAGAAGTTTGCTTCTTTGTAATCATCATTTTCTGTTAACTGTTCTTCGATGATTTCGCTGAACATTGTTCTGACGTACGGATCGCTTTGTTGGTGCATGATTTTCCCATCACTGTGTACTTCCAACATAGCTGGTGATAAATCAGTTTTCCCTGACAGTCTTACTTTTTTCCAGGCACTTACCTTGACATTTCCTCAATTTGTTCTTATTAACTTTGACTTTATGTTTGTACGGATATGCGTTCCGTCCATCATTCGCACTTTAAGCTGTCTTCTTTTCGTTTAATTATCGGGAGAATAGACTGGGCTGAATGTGATATCGCCTTTCCGTTTGTCGAATGCAGACGTGCCAATATGTAATTCTTTGCAAACAGATTTTTTTTACTATTATACCAGGCATTGTCTTTCTCTGGCCAACAGCTATTGGCGTACGCTACAGCAATTGCATCTTTTGGATATGCACATTTTTGTAATTCGGCAATACACAAGACTTAATGGCCTGTTTCGTCGGGCCCTTAAGGGTGTTTCTCTTGTTTTTCTGTCTTCTGAAAAGGCATTGAGTACATACGTTTTTGGTTCTTAAGGTTTGCTTTTTATATATTTATACACGAGCATTTTTGTGTTTTACATGCCATGCCTTTTTGTTTCCATTACGTGTGTTAGAGATTCACCTGGAGGGGATTATTTTTATTTACACTGTCCCATGTCTTTGGAACATGGTGGGGGTAAGAGTGAGGTTGGGTGCGCACCATAAACCGGTTTAAGCTCCCCAGTGGTGTTTTTGCCACTGACCGTTCCAAGGCGGTGCCCCACTGTGTTCCTTTGTTTGTTCGTTTTGTCCTTGTGTGTTGACTTTGTGTACGCGCGTGTGTGTATGCTTATTGTTCGTCTTGTCCTTATGTGTTGGCTTTGAGTGTGTGTGTGTTTGTGTGTGTGTGTGTGTGTGTGTGTGTGTGTGTGTTGTTCGTTTTGTCCTGATGTGTAAGCTTTGAGTGTGTGTGTGGTGCAACCGTTTGCGTGCTGGGGGTTCGTTTTGTGGAGGCTACGCTTTTGGTGCGTGGCACTCCCTGTTTGATATTTTTCTTTGTTTTTAATGATTTCATTTAATTGGTGCGTCTGACTTTGATAGCAGGGTCGAGTGTGGTTTAATGCCAAAAACTGAACATAACATGTTTATTTTTTCATTTTTGCACAGGCTTTGTTTTATAGTTATTTTACATTTTGTCAATTTTATATTGACGAACTTTACGATCTCGTTTAAGTCTTTTCCGGTGGGATTTTTGTTCACTGATTGAGCACTTTCAAAGTATTCTTTAAGTTTTTCTGCAATTCTCGTCGTCCACTTTTTTGACTGGTTAATGGAGAGCAATTGTCTGTATACGATTTCATCATCTTCATCTCCAAGAACTATTCTAGCCTTAGGTTGATTTTCATGGAGTAAATCAATACCTGCGCCTAAACTTTCATCCCCTTCGCCTATGGTTTGTTCTGTGCGAGCACTGCTAAATGTGTCATCTGGGCCGTTGGAAACTGATGCAATATCAGCACTTCCAACAGCATTTTCCAAAATTTCCACAACTGTTTCATCAAGTCCATTGCCATCAGTCACCTCCAGGGTATTTGAACATTGTTCAGACTGTACAGCAGTCGTCCTGTATATGAAGTCAGCTTGACTGACAATTGGTTTGTAATCAGGATTTTTATTTCGCGCAACAATAATTCCAGCCTGAATAGCGACGTTCCCTTTGTCATCATACTCATTTTCAGTTTGTCTGTGTATTTCCAACTCGTCAAATAACCCACATACGCCAGCTATTAACTCTCTTTTAGTTAACCTCCTTATGTTAGCCCAAACTTGTCGCTGGTATGCAAACAATGTGAGAGGGTTATTGTACTCGTCTGTATCCTTCAAAGCTGAAAACTGGCCATCGAATGCAACGCATGCAACATGAATATCTGCATCTTCTAAAGTTCGTCTTGACGTGGCCATTGTAAGACTGTAACCTTTGTACAGATATAATATTGGCATACCATGTCCAATTTCTGTTTTCCATGTTCTGTCCATATTGCTTATTAAGTTTACTAGGACTTCTGATGCTACTGGCTTTTGAAAACAGAACACTTCTGTTACTAGTTTCTTGCATTTATACAAGTTTTCTATAACATATGATACTGATAGTTTTGTCTTCTTGCTTGTTGTTGGGTCTGTGATTGGCTCATAGTATGGTGAACTTGACTTTGTTTCTCTGTTGCTTTCAATGCCTTAAATTGACTGGATCTCGCAAAGAAATTCAGCTTCTTTGTTTATTCCTGCTTTAATTGCCTTTACATTTTCACTGAGCTTTGTCGGTCTTCTCGGAATGTCTTGATAGTAGAAATCATTCACTTCCTTCAACGCTTTTGCAAATAAATCTTTATCGTTTGGCATTCTAAAGACAGTTGTAGAGTCCTCACTCCAACTGATATATAAATGTTCTTTCGAATTTAAAACAGGAGCTTATGCTAGATTTTGTAGAACGTGTCTACATTTTACATCATAGTAGACAGGGGTTGATCCAGTATATGAGGAATAAGGACGTTTTATTTTTATAGATATAGTCGAAGTGTTGTCTTGCTCACGTAAGCTTGCGTCTGGAAATACAACTACGATATCTCTACCAGCTTCATTTTTGATGACATATGCTCCCTCCTCATAGAAAGTGTGTTGTGGATAAAGACTGGCATAATTTTTCAAACAAGTGTACCAACTGTATTGATTTCGTTTTGTGATCCATATAGGATTGCCCTTCTTTGACTGTCACTGTAGCTGGACTGTTCTTTTCCTCCAATAACCGTATCAAAATGATCTCTTTGTGAAACGAGCGTGTCAAAACCAATGACTTTATGCAATACGCTTCCTGTCACCTTTACTGTATTCCGTAGTTCAAACCATTCAGGTGTCCGCTGTTTGAGAAAGTTTACTGGAATTTGTTGATCAGTATTATCAAAACAATATTTTTTCACTTCAGATGGGTGTTTCAACTCTCTGTAGTTAATCTGACTTCTCATGACACAAGAATCATTTTGGAACAAGTGGTCTGTGCCATTGAGTATACAACATCTCAATATCTGGTTTCTTTTCCGACTCACTTTCTGTATTACAATCAATACACAACCGTCATACAGAAAATCCTCTCATTCTAAATATTCTTGTCAAGGTTCATGAACTATCTTTTAAGAAGTCCATCATATTCTGTTGGATTCCTAGTCATGTTGGTCTTCATGGAAATGAGGATGCTGATACCGCAGCAAAGAAATCACTTTCATTAAATCAATCTAAATTGAAATTACCATATACTGATTTTAGGTCAAATATCAACAAATATATTTTAACTAAATGGCAGTCTTCATGGAACAATGCTTCGTTCAATAAACTTCGTGAAAATAAACCTACTTTAGGTGAATGGCACCAGAGAAATAGATCTGTTCGCAGGGAGGAGGTTGTTCTTTCTCGTTGTCGAATAGGCCATACTCGGTTAACTCATTCGTATCTTTTGAACAATGAAGATCAACCTGAATGTGTACCATGTCAAACACCGCTTTCTATTAAACATATTTTAATCAACTGTGTTGACTTCGATCCACAGCGCAATTCATACTATAATGTAGAATCGTTAAAAGAGTTGTTTGAACAAGTTCCTGCCGACAAAATTTTGCAATTTTTGAAACAAATAGGCATATATCATAAAATCTGAACTTTATTTGATTTTTATTTACATGTTTTACATTTTTATGTTTGCAATTGTCTTTTTACGCTATATATGTATATACCTTTTTACTTTAATAGTTTTATAGATGCTTTACAATTAACGTAATTCATTTAACTTTTTCTCGGCGATATATGACCTTTTTGTGTCGATTCGCCGTAAAACCCAACTCATTCATTCAATATCTGGTTTACCACCTCAAGCAAGTCTTTAACACATATGCTCAACTGATACTGGAATGTTCTTATCTTATTTATAGCATATGTGAACTTTCCATCATTTGTTTCTTTAAACATTCTTTCAAGCGTTATCAGATATGTACGTTTCTTTGCATAGGTTTGTCTCAAGCATTTTGTTACCTCACCAATTTCTTTTAGAAGTTCAGTACCTACAGCAACGATTGCCGGTCTGTCACATGATTGTATTTCATTGACAGTATTCACACCGTTTTCGTTCACCGCTTCCATTCTATCTATAAATCTATCAATGAGTTTGCCCTTGCTTTCAAAAATATGTTTAATTTCGGACAGTCTAGGCTTCTCCTCTTGATCTAACAGGTATACATCTGCCGATTTTGGAACAAATTTTTTACCATCAAACATTACCACACGGGATACGTTTGCCACATTTTTGGCGTACATGTCAATATTTTCTGCTATAATGCCTGGCTCCATGTTCGTAGGGAAGTCAATATCCGATGTCTGATATTCCTTCAGTGCCCGATCAGATGGTACTGGTAGGTTTATCCTTGTTTGTGAAGGGTCATAATTACCTTTGGACGCGTGACCTAGCTTGACCATTCCTTTATGCCCAAATCCTCGCATAAACCTCAAAACTTGACCTCCAAGGAGCCTACGGCCGGTCCAGAATAATGAATGAATGAGTTGGGTTTTACTGCGAATCGACACAAAAAGGTCATATATCGCCGAAAAAAGTTAAATGAATTACGTTAATTGTAAAGCATATATAAAACTATTAAAGTAAAAAGGTATATACATATATAGTGTAAAAAGACAGTTGCAAACATAATGTAAAAAATGTGAATAAAAATCAAATAAGGTTCAGATTTTATGATATATGCCTATTTGTTTCAAAAATTGCAAAAGTTTGTCTGCAGAAATTTGTTCAAACAACTCTTTTAACGATTCACAAGCCCTGAAATATTCAAGTCCAAATATCATGAAATCAAATCGACTTACAATGACTATTTTGCAATTTACACAGACGGTTCAAAAGATGAATCAAAGGTTGGCTGTGCTGCTGTCAGCCTCCTTCATCAATCAAAATTACGTTTGCCAAATAATGCAACAATATTTTCAGCCGAGGCCAAAGCTATTGATTTAGCTCTAAATTTTATATCAAAAAATAGTGCAGAAAAATTTATTATCTTTTCCGACTCGCTTTCTGTTTTACAGTCAATTCATAACCGAAATATGGAAAATCCATTCATTCAAAATATTCTTCTCAGGCTTCATGAACTATCTTTAAAAAAGTTTATCATATTTTGTTGGATTCCGAGTCATGTTGGTATTCATGGAAACGAGGATGCTGATATTGCAGCAAAGAAATCCCTTTTATTATTACAATCTAATTTGAAATTACCACATACCGATTTTAAGCCCAATATAAACAAATACATTTTATCTAAATGGCAGTCGTCATGGAACCGTGCTTCATTCAATAAACTTCATGATATCAAACCTACTCTAGGGGAATGGCACTAAGGGAACAGATCTGTTCGCAGGGAGGAAGTTGTACTTTCTCGCTGTCGAATAGGTCATACCCGTTTGACTCACTCTTACCTTTTGAATAAAGAAGATCAACCCGAATGTGTACCATGTCAAACACCACTAACTATTAAACACATTTTAATCGACTGTGTGGACTTTGCTACACAACGCAGTACATATTATGACGTTCAATCTTTGAGAGAATTATTTGACAACGTTTCAGTTGGAAATATTTTATCGTTTTTAAAGCAGATAGGAATATATCAAAAGATCTAACACTTCTTATTTTTATTTACATCTTCCAATATTATTATGTTTGCAGCTGATATTTTAACAAACACACACGTATATACATATTTACATTACTGTTTTTAGATATGCTTTACATTTTTACATGGATGCTTTTAGATATGTTTTACATTATTCATAGTGTTCTTTACATTTTTACATGGATGTTTTTAGGTATGCTTTACATTTTTACATCAATGTTTAGGCTTTACAGTTGGCGTTTGCAATATGACTTCTTCTCGGCGATATATGGCCATTTTGTGTCGATTCGCCGTAAAACCCAACTCACTCACTCACTCAACATTAAAGTATGTATTGCGCTGTGGATCAAGTCAACACAGTCGATTAAAATATGTTTAATAGAAAGCGGTGTTTGACATGGTACACATTCAGGTTGATCTTCATTGTTCAGAAGATACGAATGAGTCAACCGAGTATGACCTATTCGACAACGAGAAAGAACAACTTCCTCCCTGCGAACAGATCTGTTTCCTTGGTGCCATTCACCTAAAGTAGGTTTAATTTCACGAAGTTTCTTGAACGAAGCATTGTTCCATGAAGACTGCCATTTAGTTAAAATGTATTTGTTGATATTGACCTAAAATCAGTGTATGGTAATTTCAATTTAGATTGATTTAATGAAAGTGAATTCTTTGCTGCGGTATCAGCATCTTCATTTCCATAAACACCAACATGACTAGGAATCCAACAGAATATGATGGACTTTTTAAAAGATAGTTCATGAACCTGAGAAGAATATTTTGAATGAGAGGATTTTCTGTTTGTTGTATTACGGTTGTGTATTGATTGTAATACAGAAAGTGAGTCGGAAAAGATGATAATGTTTTCTTCATTATATTCTGAAATAAAATTAAGGGCCAAATCAATAGCTTTTGCCTCGGCTGAAAAAAATGTAGCGTTATTTGGCAAACGTAATTTTGATTGATGCAGATGGCTAACGGCGGCACATCCAACCTTTGAATCATCTTTTGAACCATCTGTATAAATTGGAAAATGATCTTTGTAAGTCGACTTGATTTCGTTATATTTGGACTTGAATATTTCAGGGTTTGTTTCAGACTTTTTCAAGGCGGTTTTCTTATGAAAAAGAACTGTTGGAGAATTAAGAGTCAATGGTGCTGTATTCAGAACTAAATTTTCTTTTATATCATCAAATTCAAAATCAGTTTCCTTCATAGAATTAATAATGCGAAATCCAAAAGGTTTAATTTGTTTTGGTTTTCTGTCATACGAATCGTGGTATTTGGGTTTCAATGATTTTATGAGCAGGATTGGATTTGTTGGCAGCTACCCTCAGAGCATATTGCAATGACAGTTTTTTACGTCTCGTGTAAAGGGAGGGTTCGTTTGCTTCAACATACAAACTTTCAACAGGCGATGTTCTAAATGCACCAAGAGCAATACGAAGACCTTGATTATGGGTAGTATCCAACATTTGTAAATACGATTTTCTGGCTGAACCATGAACAACACAACCGTAATCTAGCTTGGATCTAATCAAAACTCTATAAAGTCTTAACAAAATCCCCAATCAGTATTTGAAATTACCTTTAAAAGATTCAACGATTTCAAACATTTGGCTTTCAAGTATTTTATGTGTGGTATAAAAGAAAGCTTTTTATCAAAAATAACACCAAGAAATTTTGCTTCGTCAACAACGGGTATTTTTGTACCATTTACAAAAAGCTCAGGGTCACAATGTTGTTCCCGTAATTGACAAAATGGACACACTGAGTTTTTGATTGGGAAAATTTAAAACCATTTTCCATGGCCCAAGTTTGAACTTTATTCAAACACTGCTGTAATTGGCGTTCAGTCATACCCATATTTTTTGAACGATAACATTAAAAAATCATCAACATATAATGAACAATCTGTCCCTGGTAACAAACATTTCACTATATTGTTAATTTTGATGCTAAAAAGTGTAACAGATAAAATAGAACCTTGTGGAACTCCCCGTTTTTGCCCAAAAGAGTCAGAAAGGGTTGAACCAACACGTACTTTAAAATTGCGATAAAAAATCAGATAAAAATTGTGATATAAATGTTGGAAGACCTTTTAAACCTAAGTCGTTAAGATCATTCATAATACCATACTTCCATGTAGTGTCAGAAGCCTTTTCCAAATCGAAAATGATAGACACTAGATGCTCTTTTTTAACAAATGCATCACGAATAAAAATTTCCAGCCGAACAAGATGATCAGTTTTGCTGCGCTGCTTACGAAAACCACTTTGAAAGTTAGTAATTAGGCCTTGAGATTCAAGATACCAAACTAGTCTAGAATTGATCATACGTTCTAGAGTTTTACATAAACAACTAGTAAGGGCAATCGGTCTATAATTACTGGGGTTCGTGCTATCTTTCCCAGGTTTTGGTATTGGAATAACTATAGCTTCTCTTCAAGAATCTGGAAAAATGCCAGTTTTCCATGTTATATTATAAATTTCAAGTAGGAGGTCTAATGATTCTTGTGGTAAATGGTTTAAAAGTTGATAATGAATTTGGTCTGGGCCAGCTACAGTATCATGACATTTGTCTAAAGAGTCAAGCAATTCTGTGAGCGAAAAAGGTTCATTATAATCTTCATCATTATTTGAATCAAAATTTAAAGGCGTCGGTTTTATGTTATGAAACCTTTTATCATAATTGTTTGATGAAGAGTTTTTTGAAAAAGTTTCACCAAGTGTATTGGCAATGTCCTCCTTGGTAGATGCAATAGACTGGTCTGATTTTGTTAGATGGGAAACATTTGAAGTTTTTCCTTTTCCACTTATTTTGCGAATCATTTCCCAGACTTTTTTAACTGATGACCTAGAATTAAGTTTTGAAACGTATGAAAGCCATGATCTTTTCTTTGCTTGTTTTATAGTTCTGCGAGCTTTTGCTCTCAGAATCTTAACTGATTGTAGATTTTCTTTTGTCGGCCGTATATTGAATTTTTTAATGGCCGCTCTACGTTTTCGAACAGCGGTCTTACAATCATCATTATACCAAGGCTTATTTTTATGTTTACCATTTCTTGAAGTTTTAGGAATGGACTTGTCAGCAATATCGGACAGAAGAACTGAAAACCGATCAATAGGATCATAAAAATTAGTACAATTCTCCAAAGTCAAATCATTTTTACATAACGTTTCAAATTGCTTCCAGTCAGCTTTATTAAAGTTGAAATATGAAGAGTGGTCTGATGGCACATTAGAAGTATTTGAAATAATAATTGGAAAATGGTCACTACCATGCAAGTCATCCAGTACTTTCCATTCAAAATCAAGAAAGATGTTCGGTTGACAAATTGTCAAATCAAGCGAAGAAAAGTTACCTGTTGCAGGATGAAGATACGTTTTGGATTTATCATTTAATAAACAGAGGGCATTTCTTTCAATAAAAGTTTCAATAATTTGACCCCTAGTGTTGCTGTCAGAACAGCCCCAAAATTCATGATGACCATTAAAATCTCCCATAAGCAAAAAAGGTTGTGGTAATTGTTTTATAAGATCTTCAAGATTTAGTTTAAATTTGGGAGGTATGTAAATCGAACAGATAGTAATTGGTCGATGCAATGTAACGTTTATTGCAACTGATTGCATACTTGTATTTAGAACAATTTATCTGTCCGGACATGCATTATTAATAACAATAGATGTACAACCAGAAGCTCTATCAGTGTTAGTATTAATGAAGTTATAGACTGAATAATTTTTGAAAGCTATTTTGTCCGTTTCCTTTAAAAACGTTTCACATAAGTGAAGGATTATATTTTGATAAGAGAAGGAGAATTTCATTATAATTTGCTTTAAGTCCACAGCAATTCCATGGGATAATTTTACTTTCCATTTACAATGGTAAACAAAAATTGAACGACTGGAAATTTGAAGTATTAGTGTTGCATTGACTCAGGAGGGAACCTTTTGATCTTCCCCTCCTTTGTGCTAGTTAAACTGGACGGAGCAGATAATGGCGGATCGTCATCATCCTCCCCCGTCAACCGGTTCATATCAAGAGGGAACCGGTTATGGGTTTGTATGTGTTTGACTCACCCCACGTTGATTAGAATTTGATGTAACATTTTGCTTTGACGATTGCGAATTTGCGTAGTTTGGAACATTTTGTACAGCTGGTGGCAGCCTTGGTTTAGCAGCTGCATTTTGAACTACTGGTTTCTGGACAAGTTTTGCAGCAACAATTGGCTTTTCGGTTTGAACATCTGGGACACACACAAAATCAGTTTGCGCAGACGCATCGATACATTGAGTTGATTTGTTTGAGTTAGATTTTGTTATGGAAGAATATGTCGATGTCAGTGATGGAGATACGAATTTAGCATTGGCAATTTGTCTAGCTTCAGGAAATCCAATACCCTGTGTGAATTTGACATGGAGAACTTCCTTTTCAATCTTCCATGTCTTGCAGTCTCGAGACCTGGCTGAATGCAGCTCGCCGCAATTCACAGAACGCATTGGATACTTGCAGGTGTCATGTTCGTGAGATATCCATCTTGGCAGCACTTTGGACAAATATGTTCAGCTTTACAGGTGTTTTCGTTGTGGCCAAACTTGAAACAATTGTAACCCTGAAGAGGATTTGGTATGTAAGTAGATAGCCAATGTTTATAACAGAAGGTAGGAACGGAATGCCAAATGTGAGAATGATAGTGTTGGTGTGGATTTCTTTCCCTAATTTTTTGATTTTGATGCGTCTCGCAGCTGTCACGTGTTGAGCAGTAAGTTCTTTAACAATCTCCGTCTCTGATACACCAGCAAGATCGGGACATCGAATGACCCCCCTTGAGGAGTTCAAAGTACGGTGCGGTATACATTTACACGGATGGTTAAAGAAGGATGTAATGCCAAGTAGATTTTTAGCGTGTGCTGCTCTGTCAACTTCAACGAGAAGATCACCAGTACGCAACTTTTTAACTGAATTAGGAACACCAGCTATACTTTCTATAGTTTTCTCAATTGCAAACGGTGAGATACTTGTCATTTTGAAATCTTCGATATTTAATTGAAAGAGAAGAAATCTTGGAAAAGCCGTATTTGATGTGAGAGGTTGATGAGAATTTTCACCTTCCATGCAGTCAGAATCCGTTTCGATATGCGGTCGTTTTTCATTTTGATTTTCCATACGGAAATATTAAAATTCGTCACTCGCAGCCCCCACCCGCCGCGGAGTCCAACAAGGGAACATGAAAACAGAGCGGATATCCAGCTCATACATGTTAGGGATACTGTAGTGATAAACTCGGCCAGGTATTTTACAATCTTGTTCATATCACCAGCTGTATTGCAGAAAAGCAAACATGGGATTCAAGGGATTGTTACTCTACCCACCCGATTGGCCCTAAGCCACCGCCTTCTAGAAAACATAGATTGAAGTACATATAAAAATATATTGTTAAATAAATTTGTGTGAACGTAATATGAAGTTTGTTGAGCGTAGTAAAATGTGACAGTAGAGCAGAGTAAAGACAGGTTTTGTGTAACGTATTTTGTTTTAAAATTATGTTTGTGAAAATATAGAAATGATCACATGAAGATGCAGTTTGAAATAAACAATAGAAAATGTAAACGTAAATGTAAGATTTCCTAGGGCTTGGCATGACTAGCTGATTGATCGTATCGGGCCAATACGACCGCCAGAACGTCTACACCGAATTAAGAGGCCAAAGATGTGTATTGGCACCCACATCCCGGGAAGAAGATGCGCACATGCAAAACAAGTACGCATCATCTCCCCGGGATGCTATGGGGCACCTCAACATCCAGGACCCTCCTCTCCGGCTTACGGGTCGCCACTCACGGCAAAGAGGTGGCTCCATTTTCTGGGGCGTCGTACCACTCTGCATTGAGATACAGCCAGCATTTTCTAATCCCCCGCCGGCAAGGGGCACGACCGGTCCAGAAGAATTCCTTTACCTCATCTGAATACCCCACTGATGATGTATTCACACACGCATGCCACTGAAGTGTTTCTTGAAATAGTATAAAAGCGATGCTTTTTGTTGAAAGAGTTCTGTTATTAACTAATTCTCTTAACAGTGTTACCATCGAGTCAACTTCAGAATACTCACTTCTGAAGTCAAGCTTTTGTTTCACTACGTTCGGAGAAGTCTGCAGTGGCGAAGGGCGAATCTTCGATCGAACATCTGATAAAAATATTATAAAAAAATCGAAGTTAAAAAGGGGCAAAGCTACATTTCATGTTCCTCATCAAAGTCAAACATTTTCCATGGAAATAAATAATATGTTATTGTCATTTTGAATTTTTTATGGTACCTAGATAGATAGACGCGGCCGTGAAACATGACAAACAACGTCTGCCGATTGGCGTCATTCAACCTTTCTATATGTCTGCTCCCAAAGGCAACAGTAATAAAACTATCTGATCTTAAATATCAGGAATTAAAAATGTAGTCTTTTTCGTTGCTTTCACTAGTATTGGTGAGAACCACATTACTTATAGTATTTTATATATAACACTTTTAAACATTTATGATAAGTGTTTATATTTGATTGTAGACTTCAAGAAGACATTTCGGTAGAACAATCATACAACAAAATGTCGTGTATAGAACATCAAACAACAAAATGTTGCTTGTACTTAAATATTTTTGCAAGGGGAGGTTTTAGAAGTAGCGCATAAAAATCTTCAATTGCAGTATAAATTCATGTATATGTCCAAATCAATAAATTACATTTTCATTCACGGCTACATTTTTTTTCGTCACTATAAACTGGCACTGTACCTTCGATAACTTTTTAACAAACAAAATGAGTGAGTGAGTTGGGTTTTACGGCGAATCGACACAAAATGGTCATATATCGCCGAGAAGAAGTCATATTGCAAACGCCAACTGTAAAGCCTAAACATTGATGTAAAAATGTAAAGCATACCTAAAAACATCCATGTAAAAATGTAAAGAACACTATGAATAATGTAAAACATATCTAAAAGCATCCATGTAAAAATGTAAAGCATATCTAAAAACAGTAATGTAAAAATGTATGTACGTGTGTGTTAAAATATCAGCTGCAAACATAATAATATTGCAAGATGTAAATAAAAATAAGAAGTGTTAGATCTTTTGATATATTCCTATCTGCTTTAAAAACGATAAAATATTTCCAACTGAAACGTTGTCAAATAAATTCTCTCAAAGATTGAACGTCATAATATGTACTGCGTTGTGTAGCAAAGTCCACACAGTCGATTAAAATGTGTTTAATAGGTACCGGTGTTTGACATGGTACACATTCGGGTTGATCTTCTTATTCAAAAGGTAAGAGTGAGTCAAACGGGTATGACCTATTCGACAGCGAGAAAGAACAACTTCCTCCCTGCGAACAGATCTGTTCCCTCGGTGCCATTCCCTAGAGTAGGTTTGATATCATGAAGTTTATTGAATGAAGCACGGTTCCATGACGACTGCCATTTAGATAAAATGTATTTGTTTATATTGGGCCTAAAATCGGTATGTGGTAATTTCAAATTAGATTGTGATAATAAAACGGATTTCTTTGCTGCAATATCAGCATCCTCGTTTCCATGAATACCAACATGACTAGGAATCCAACAAAATATGATAAACTTTTTTAAAGATAGTTCATGAAGCCTGAGAAGAATATTTTGAATGAATGGATTTTCTATATTTCGGTTATGAATTGACTGTAAAACAGAAAGCGAGTCGGAAAAGATAATAAATTTTTCTGCACTATTTTTTGATATAAAATTTAGAGCTAAATCAATAGCTTTGGCCTCGGCTGAAAATATTGTTGCATTATTTGGCAAACGTAATTATGATTGATGAAGGAGGCTGACAGCAGCACAGCCAACCTTTGATTCATCTTTTGAACCGTCTGTGTAAATTGCAAAAAAGTCATTGTAAGTTGATTTGATTTCATGATATTTGGACTTGAATATTTCAGGGTTTGTTTCAGACTTTCAAAAGGCAGTTTTCAAATCGAAAAGAACTGTAGGGGTGTGAAGGGTCCATGGTGGTGTATCTGGAATTGAATTTTCTTTAATACCATCGAATTTGAAGTCAGTTTCATTCATAGAAGATTGTATGCGAAATCCAAACGGTTTGATTTGTTTTGGTTTTTCCTCATATGAATCGGAGTACTTTGGTTTAAAAATAATTTCATGAGCAGGATTGGATTTGTTGGCAGCCACTCTTAAAGCATATTGCAGTGAAAGTTTTTTCTCGGCGTGTGTAAAGAGATGGTTCGTTTGCTGCAGCATATAAACTTTCGACTGGCGATGTTCGGAATGCACCAAGAGCAATACGAAGACCTTGATTATGTATGGTATCTAACATTTGTAAATAAGATTTTCTTGCGGAACCATAAACAATACAGCCGTAATCTAGCTTAGATCTAATTAAAGCCCTATAAAGTCTTAATAAAACCGTGCGATCGGCTCCCCAATCAGTATTTGAAATTACCTTTAAAAGATTTAATGACTTCAGACATTTGGCTTTCAAGTATTTTATATGCGGTACAAACGAAAGCTTTTTATCAAAGATAACACCAAGAAATTTTGCTTCATCAACAATGGGTATTTTTGTACCATTTAGAAAAAGCTCAGGGTCACAATGATGTTTCCGTAATTGGCAAAAGTGGACACATTGAGTTTTTGATTGGGAAAATTTAAACCCATTTTCCATGGCCCAAGTTTGGACTTGATTCAAACACTGTTGTAATTGGCGTTCAATCGTACGCATATTTTTTGAACGATAACATATCAAAAAGTCGTCAACATATAATGAACAATCTGTCCCTGGTAACAAACAAAGATAAACATCTAAGACCCAAAGCCGAGCGAAGATATTTTATATGACCACAGACTTGGCGTTATCGTTTGAAAATTCGTATATGATAAACACACTTACCACTGCAAAATGTGTCCTCTTTTATGTCGAAATGTAAACAAATGACGCCATTTTGAACTGCAAACAGCATTTTTCTGAAAAGCAGCAAAATGCAAATTATGTCCATCCCCTGGCAATAGTAACACGAGGTTTGTTTACATAGCGGAAAAACCTGTTTGTTTGCACCTCGGACGGATATTTCTATCGAAGCACTCCATAGTAAGTAAAAACGTAGTTTTTTTAGCTCACGTGAGCACAAAGTGCTCAAATGTGAGCTTTTGTGATCGCCCTGTGTCCGTCGTCAACAATTTGACTGTTAACACTCTAGAGGTCACAATTTTGGCCCAAACTTTATGAAACTTGATCATAATGTTACCTTCAATAAAATCTTGGATGAGTTCGATATTGGGTCATCTGGGGTCAAAAACTAGGTCACCAGGTCAAATAAAAGGAAAAGCTTGTTAACACTCTAGAGGTCACAATTTTGGCCCAAACTTAATGAAACTTGGTCAGAATGTTACCCTCAATAAAATCTTGGACGAGTTCGATATTGGGTCATCTGGGGTCAAAAACTAGGTCACTAGGTTAAATCAAAGGAAAAGCTTGTTAACATTCTAGAGGTCACAATTTTGGCCCAATCTTAATGAAACTTTGTCAGAATGTTACTCTCAATAAAATCTTGGACGAGTTTGATATTGGGTCATCTGGGTTCAAAAACTAGGTCACCAGGTCAATCAAAGGAAAAGCTTGTTAACACTCTAGAGGTCACAATTTTGGCTATATCTTAATGAAACTTGGTCAGAATATTACTCTCAATAAAATCTCGGATGAATTTGATATTGGGTCATCTGGGAGCAAAAACAAGGTCACCAGGTCAAATCAAAGGAAAAGTTTGTTAACACTCTAGAGGTCACAATTTTGGCCAATCTTAATGAAACTTTGTCAGAATGTTACCCTCAATAAAATCTTGGACAAATTCGATATTGGGTCATCTGGGGTCAAAAACTAGGTCATCAGGTCAAATCAAAGGAAAGCTTGTTAACACTCTAGAGGTCATAATTTTGGTCCAATCTTAATGAAACTTTGTCAGAATGTTACCCTCAATAAAATCTTGGACAAGTTCGATATTGGGTCATCTGGGGTCAAAAACTGTCATCAGGTCAAATTTAAGGAAAAGCTTGTTAACACTGTAGAGGCCACATTTATGACTGTATCTTCATGAATCTTGGTCAGAATGTTAATCTTGATGATCTCAAGGTCCAGTTTGAATCTGGGTCATGTAGGATCAAAAACTAGGTCACCAGGTCAAATCAAAGGAAAAGCTAGTTAACTATGTAGAGTCCACATTTATGACCATATCTTAATGAAACTTGGTCAGAATGTTGACTTTGATCTATAGGTCAAGTTCAAATCTGGGTCAGGTGAGGTCAAAAACTAGGTCACTAGGTCAAATCAAAGCTTGTTAATACTCTAGAGGCCACATTTATGACGGTATCTTCGTGAAACATGGTCAGAATGTTGAACTTGATGATCTTTAGGTCAAGTTCGAATCTGGGTCATGTGGGGTCAGAAACTCGAGCACCTGGTCAAATCAAAGGAAAAGCTAGTTAACACTTTAGAGATCACATTTATGACCATATCTTTATGAAACTTTGTTAATCTTGATGATCTTTAGGTCAATAGGTCAGGTGAGCGATACAGGGCCTTCATGGCCCTCTTGTTGAGAGTTTTCAAATATGTTAAGCGCTAGCCAAGGTTTATTTAACTCGGCTGCATTAACTGACCACACTATTATTTTAACTGGACGGGGAAATCATACGTTCTGTCTAAGTTTGCAGAAGATATAGCCAAGAAAGGAAAGATAGTTTCTATCACATGCAGTACAGGTATTGCTGCAACACAATTTAAAAAATGGTTTCTCATCCGCTCTGCCTCATCATATAAATCTTGAAACAATGTTTAGGCAAAATGATGAAAACCTTATAGACTGCATTAATGATCTTGAAAAGGGAAATTCATCACAAAGTCCGTTGGATTTTATTAAAACCTTTTATTTTGAAGAAAAAGAAAACACTATGCATCTTTTCCCGCGGAGTTACAAGACGAACCTTTTTAATCATGACAAATTGCAAACTGTGCCAGGTGTTCTAAAAATATATGAAGCTGAAGATGAGGGAGATTCTTATTACCTTAAAACATTTCAAGCACCCAAAAAATTGGGATTAAAAGTACGATGTCCTGTTATGCTTGTCGTCAATTTAAGTGACACACTCGTCAATGGTAGCTCTGGTAGAGTTACAGAACTTCTTCCAAATCAAGTTGTTGTCCATTTTCCAAAACAAAGGTTAACTGTTAACTGAAGTAGGTACCTATTCACAAAAATAGACCCTATTTCTAGAAAAACACTTCCAAGAAGACTTCAATTTCCTCTAACTCTTGCTTTTGGTATCACAATTCATAAGTCACAAGGAATGACTCTTGAATCCGTTGTAACTGACTGTGAAGATGTAGACATACCTGGTCAAACAGGTGTTGCTTTAGGCCATGGAAAATGGGTTTAAATTTTCCCAATCGAAAACTAAGTGTGTCCACTTTTGTCAATTACGAAAACATCATTGTGACCCTGAGCTTTTTCAAAATGGTACAAAAATACCCGTTGTTGACAAAGCAAAATTTCTTGGTGTTATCTTTGATAACGTGGGAGGGGGGTGGGGGACAGATCTGTTCGCAGGGAGGAAGTTGTTCTTTATCGCTGTTCAATAGGTCATACCCGTTTGACTCATTCTTATCTTTTGAATAAAGATCAACCCGAATGTGTACCATGTCAAACACCGCTAACTATTAAACATGTTTTAATCGACTGTGTGGACTTTCCTACACGACGCAGTACATATTATGACGTTCAATCTTTGAAAGAGTTATTTGAAAAAGTTTCAGTCGGAAATATTTTATCGTTTTTAAAGCAGATAGGAATTTGTCAAAAAAAATCTGACATTCCATATTTTTATTTACATCTTTTGCAATATTATTATGTTTGCAGCTGATATTTTAACACATACGTATATACCTTTTTACATACTAGTAACCGATTTTAGATACGCTTTACATTTTTACATGGATGCTTTTAGATATGCTTTACATTATGCATAGAGTGCTTTACAGTTTTAGGTATGCTTTAAATTTTTACATACATGTTTATGCTTTATAGTTGGCGTTTGCAATATGGCTTCTTCTCGGCGATATATGACCATTTTGTGTCGATTCGCCGTAAAACCCAACTCACTCACCTGAGCACAGTGTTCTCCAGGTGAGTTGTTGTGATCTACCTGTATCCGTCTGTAGGTCTCACTTTCATTCCAGTGGGTTTTTTAAAACTTTTTTAGAATGTCACATAGGAGTAATGACTGGGTTATCAGGATTGAAATCAAGGTCCCAAGAAAATATAATAAAAATACCTTGTTTACTGATTTTTATTATACTTTGTTATTATGTTTTTCTTTTTGAAATCTAAATCAAATAAAAACCTGCATTACGTAAGGTTTAAAACGAGATAATTTTGATAAATCGTAGAAAACATTGATCCGATTATAGTATTTAATCGTGATAAAAGTTTTTAAAAATGTTTGTCTCTATATGATATAGGTGAAGTTTAAAATTGGGTACTTGATATCAAAGAGTAGGTCATGAGGTTAAATCATAGAACAAGAGCACCGCAATGTATGATTTTTGACCCCTATGTGTGACATTGACCTTGTAGGTAGCCAGCCAAAATATCAGCGCTGCACATCGTGTCGATGCGGTGAACATTTTTGTCCTTTCTTTGAAATCCGTCAAGGGGTTTTTGAGTTAGAGAGCGATGATCTTTGGCCCCTCAGTTTTACCTTGACATTGAGCAAAAAATCCAGAACATCCGCTCTGCATGTCGTCTCGATGCGGTAAACATTGCAGCCAAGTTTCTTTACAACCCTTGAAGCAGTTCAGTAGTAATAGCGCGGACACGGAACTCGCGCACATGACTATTGAATAAAATCTGGAAAGTAGATCCCTCGGAAGCACAGAGAACAAGGCAAATAATGAAAATTGCAGACTCGGTTTGACTGAGTCTGTTCATGGGCAGTAATGGAAAAAGCAACACTGCCCACGCCCCCTAGCACCGGCTTAAGCAGAATTCAATCTTCAAATCTAAATGAGTTGAAATCAAGAAGCCTAAGTGCGACCATGACCTTTGGGCACGCCTTCCAGAACATGCGCTCGGCACGTCGTCCTGATGTGGCGAACATTTGTATTAAGTTCCTTTGAAATCATTTTAGGGGTCCAAGAGTTACAGAGCGGACACGAAATTGCTAACGGACGAACGGAGGGACAGACGGACACTGGGGGTATAACATAATACGGCCCTTTGGACGTATGGAAATGTTGTTAGAAACAAAGACAAATATCAAACAGGGAATGGACCCTTCATACCCCTACAGTTCTTTTCGATTTGAAAACTGCCTTTAGAAAGTCTGAAACAAGCCCTGAAATATTCAAGTCCAAATATCATGAAATCAAATCAACTTACAATGACTATTTTGCAATTTACACAGACGGTTCAAAAGATGAATCAAAGGTTGGCTGTGCTGCTGTCAGCCTCCTTCATCAATCAAAATTACGTTTGCCAAATAATGCAACAATATTTTCAGCCGAGGCCAAAGCTATTGATTTAGCTCTAAATTTTATATAAAAAAATAGTGCAGAAAAATTTATTATCTTTTCCGACTCGCTTTCTGTTTTACAGTCAATTCATAACCGAAATATGGAAAATCCATTCATTCAAAATATTCTTCTCAGGCTTCATGAACTATCTTTAAAAAAGTTTATCATATTTTGTTGGATTGCTAGTCATGATATCAAACCTACTCTAGGGGAATGGCACCAAGGGAACAGATCTGTTCGCAGGGAGGAAGTTGTTCTTTCTCGCTGTCGAATAGGTCATACCCGTTTGACTCACTCTTACCTTTTGAATAAAGAAGATCAACCCGAATGTGTACCATGTCAAACACCGCTAACTATTAAACACATTTTAATCGACTGTGTGGACTTTGCTACACAACGCAGTACATATTATGACGTTCAATCTTTGAGAGAATTATTTGACAACGTTTCAGTTGGAAATATTTTATCGTTTTTAAAGCAGATAGGAATATATCAAAAGATCTAACACTTCTTATTTTTATTTACATCTTGCAATATTATTATGTTTGCAGCTGATATTTTAACACACACGTACATACATTTTTACATTACTGTTTTTAGATATGCTTTACATTTTTACATGGATGCTTTTAGATATGTTTTACATTATTCATAGTGTTCTTTACATTTTTACATGGATGTTTTTAGGTATGCTTTACATTTTTACATCAATGTTTAGGCTTTACAGTTGGCGTTTGCAATATGACTTCTTCTCGGCGATATATGACCATTTTGTGCCGATTCGCCGTAAAACCTAACTCACTCACTCACTCAAACAGGGAATGCCACGTACCAAAATCGCAGCCTCCCCGAAACGAAACCTACAGCACGCAGACGTGTACACCACAAACACACACACAAAGCCAACACACGAGGACAAAACGAACAAAGGAACACAGTGGGGCACCGCCTTGGAACGGTCAGTGGCAAAAACACCACTTGGGGAGCTTAAACCGGTTTAACTGAAGAGGCCACACTGTCTTATGTTTCAATATAAAACCTGACAGAACGTTTGTCTTATGAAATCTTGGTCGAATTTAACCCTTGGTTATAAAGAGGTTAAAAGTAGGTCACTAGGCTAAATTTTAATACAAACCTTGCTCACATTTTTGAGGCTACCTGTCTCATTAGATCTTCATAAATCTTTGTAATAAAGTTTGCTTGTATATAATATAGCTCAAGATTTAAAAGTGGGCTACCTGATGTAAAGAAGTAGGTCAAGACATAGTTGAACTTATAGAAAGATCTTTTTAACAATGTGAGATGCCACTATTTCCAATCGGTCTTCAACAAACTTTGTCATAGTGTGTGTATTTACAAAATAAATTTTAGTAAAACTGATATTTGATTATCTGCATCAAAATTTAGGACATAATATTAGGTTCTATCATATAAAAATACTTAAAGGGGAATATGCAATATTTGGCAACATTTCTTATAAGAAAGAACTAAGTGATACATTAACACTAAAGAAAAGAGTTTCAAAATCGGACTACAAACAAATAAGATATAGCCATTTAAATACCATCTATGTTTGTAGTCCGACTTTCCAAACTTTTTCACCAGGTAATAGTATTCATTAACTTATTTCTAAATATATACATTGTCAAATTCTAAAAGGCTGCCTTTTTATATGACACTTGGTCAGAATGTACGTCTTTTTAACTGTGTTCCTTTGTTTGTTCGTTTTGTCCTTGTGTGTTGACTTTGTGTGCGCGCGTGTGTGTATGCTTGTTGTTCGTCTTGTCCTTATGTGTTGGCTTTGAGTGAGTGTGTGTGTGTGTTGTTCGTTTTGTCCTGATGTGTAGGCTTTGAGAGTGTGTGTGGTGCACGCGTTTGCGTGCTGGGGGGTTCGTTTTGAGGAGGCTGCGCTTTTGGTGCGTGGCACTCCCTGTTTGATATTTTTCTTTGTTTTTTAAGACCTAGGATAAATGTGTAGTTTGGGAATTGGATTAAAAACTAGGTCACTAGATCAAATCATTCAAGAACTTAGATAATGATCTACCTGATGTATGGTTTATCAAACCGGGCCTGCAACATTTTCGTTTTTGGTGTGTTGAGCAACCTGTTGAGTTTCAACTTTTTCTATTTTATGTAAAACATGCAGCTTTTTGTGTCTATGAAATTATATACTAGGTTATCTGTGATAAAAACTAATTCAGCTGAGCTATATAGGGTTTTCATGACCCTCGTTTTTCTTTTTTTTTTACCAATTTCAGTTTATGGATCAATAACATGCAAAATATTTAGAGATAATTTTTTTACACTTCTGAAAATAGCAATATAACGTAACACATATCTCTTAGTACAGTATATTTAACACAAAAAAGTATTCCAGATTTCCTTATGTCAGATTATTCAAATTATTGATGCGCCAATAATCATGATAAGACGAATTCAAAATTGTATTCAAAGCGTTCAAAGTATGTCAGACAGTAAAGGAAAATACATTCAGAATCGGGTACAGTAACTGTCTGTCAGCAACATTGCTGATACATCTACATTTTCTTTCTTGTCCAGAGGTGGTAGAAATACTGCCGATGGTGTAACATTTCTTAAGGACAAAATAAATCAGTGCTGCCCTCTTCTTCAAGGAAATCGTCGTTCTATCGTGCTATTGTGGCATACCACTTGTGACGTCACAAGTTTAGTACGACCACAGCGTTTTCCGAGACCAGCTTTCAATTCTGGCGAAGAATTTTTGAGTTCAATTAAGGCAAGTTTCAACGAGTTGATTGAGCTTAGCAATCGTCATGGGTTTGAAATTGGTTTCCTCGAGGCTCCCCCAGTCTTCCCATCTGTTTGGAATAAGCGTAAAAACAATCCAGACTGGGAGTCCATTGATGACACATTTGTTAATAGCCAGATCGAAATGCTTAATGATTACATAAGAAACCTGAATCAAGAATTAGATTTTGTTTCACCAAAATTTGTATGTGATTCGATGAAATTCAGGAAGTCAGGAAAATCCAGAAAGTCATTTTTTACCAGTGACATATTTATAGACGGTATTCATCCTCGCGATTGTGTAGCTCAATTGTGGCTGTATCAAATAGTGAAATCTGTCTCGCGTAGTATTGTATGGTAGTTACGAACAGTACAGTTGAATTTATACTTTAAAGAAATTGTGTAATTGATCAGTCTTAATTCTCCAAATTTATGAAGTTTCATGCAGACTGCAAAATGTTTACATGTATGTTAAAAATATATCAATGGCAGGAGTTATTGCTGTCTTATAAAACTAATATTCGTTCAACATAAAACCGTTTCCAAATCACACTGACGGTAACTTGATTTTAATGCATTATATGTGTTTTTAATTTTTAAAGGATAAATTTATAAACAGGTTTATTTCTTTTAATTCCAGTTTCTATCTAGTAAGAATTGTTTATTATGTAGTTTTTCATTCGTTAGACCACCAATAAAAATTTAATTCAACTTTCATCAAAATCGAGCAACAAAGAATTAGTACATCTCAATATATAACATTTTCTTTCCAATTACATTCTTCATTTATAGTTTAATATAATCATTTTGTATTCAAAGAATATTTTCGGAAAGCATATTTGAGCCACACCATGAGAAAATCAACATAGTGCGTTTGCGACCAGCATGGATCCAGACTAGCATGCGCATTCGCGCAGTCTGGTCAGGATCCATGCTGTCCGCTAATGGTTTCTCTAATTGCAGTAGGCTTTGAAAGCGAACAGCATGGATCCTGACCAGACTGCGCGGATGCGCAGGCTGGTCTGGATCCATGCTGGTCGCAAACGCATTATGTTGGTTTTCTCATGGCGCGACTCATTTGACGTTTTAAATTACTAATTGATATCCAATGACCGTCTTTCACTAAAATACGTTTATCGTTATATATTTACTACAGACGTCTACAATTCTCATCAAAGTATAAATATAATTTAACTTAATACATATATCAATTTGGCATATAGAACTTCATTTGCAATAACAAAACAAAAAACGGCCATTTTTCAGAGGTACTACACATTTGTACTATGTATATCTATTCATGTATACAGCCTGTACTTCTTTAATCCTAATGCATAGTACTGTTAATAGACAAACTTGTTAATTTACAAGTGTAGTTTACATAATGATAAACTTTATGAAGTAATTGTTCATGTTTTTTGAATATGACATTTGGACATATTACTAATATACCTTTAAAATTTCGTTTCAGTGTTAAAAAGTTATACAAAATTCATGATGTCTTCATCATAAAGTAAAAATGTCAAGCGGACAGTCTGTAAACATGATTGTAATAAACAAATCGACGTCGACAGATTCGAAATTAGCAGAGATGATCGGTTTTCCTTTCGGAAGGTCAACACGACACTGGCTCTTAGGTTGCCAGTTCCCAAACAGAAGGCAATGTAAAAAAAGTCTCAATGGTATGCGAATACGTCGGTATTTATCGTTCAACCGTTATTTTTTAATCATAACGTAATAACGTCCCACCGAAACATGCCGGACAAAGCATATTTAGGCTGAAGGCTTGCCTCACATATCAAAGTGATTTAAATTGTAATGACAAGTCTTTCATACATATAGCCAGAGTGTACTTAACTGTATGGGTAGTAACGCGCGTGTGGACTGGTCGTACCACTTATTACGATACCATATTCTCTAAGTATACCTGTTTGTACTGGTTTAAGACTTTGACATTATCAAGGTAGTTCTGCACGTTTGGATCGAATTCTTTTACTACAATGTAGACTTGGATTAAACTCCTAATTTTCAAAACTTCAAAATATACGTTTTAATTCAGCCAAGTAATATGATATAGTTGCGTGCTTGATTTTTTTTGTTTCATTGATTTAAAAGAATTGGACCTCGCGCAATTTTTAATTATGGGAATCTTTGGGAAAATCATAACTTTCATAATAATTTCGCGAATAGATTTTTTCTATTGTGTAGATTTTGACGAAATTTCTCACAATTGAAAATTAACATATGGCCTATTATGTTGTGAAATAAGATGTACAGGTTCGCGTGCTTAATTTGAGATATTTGAACGTTACTAAAGTGAACCGAATATTTTGCGCTGATTTGGACACATTACTTTGAATTATTTAACGTTAATGTGTTTTAATATCATTTGACTTTAGAAATATACTAACAATGCCATTGTAATAAATTTACTCACAGGTTGTCAGTAATTCATAAAATGATTTAAATTCCGTACGCCGAATCCAGGTTTTATTTTACGTTTCCCGGATAAATGACGTTACGTCATCACTTCCGATTTATCAAACGTGCAGAACTACCTTAATTTTTTGACTTATTGATCTCCTTCAACCAACAATTTTACCCTTACTGTCAACATTAGAATTTGAACAGCTCATTATACTTCGAATAATTAAGAATTAGAATTTTTATTTAAAAATATGAGCTTGTTCCTGTAATATTGCTTCTAAATTATCTGAATGGGATGTTCTTTTCATTAAGGTAAAATCTGCTAATTAGTACTATGTTTCATATGACATAATATTTAGTTGTTCCTGTTATGTTTTACCGACATTGTTACAACAATCCCCAACAAAGGATATCTGGAATACATTTTATCCTGATCAAAATTGTCTGGCATAAAATCTGTAAATGGAGTGCATCGAGGCAATATCAACACTGCAAATGGACCATTGATCACACATGTAAATGTTTATTATATCAGTTATCATACTGTTGTATTTCAAAACACGATGTATTTTCTATACTAGTATTTTAGAGTCAAGAAATACATCATATTGTCGCATAATTTCTGTTCATTATATTAAAATTAATTTTGTTCTTGTATTTTACTATTTATTTTCATAAATAAAACAAGAGGGCCATGATGGCCCTATATCGCTCACCTGTTATCACTGCACTTGAGGACAAGAAGGTCCTCAGAAAAAATATCTAAGTCGAAAGGACAGGAACAACAAAGGGAAGAAATTTAACCAAAAAAGAAAAAAAAATCTTACAAGGTATAGATATGTCAAAATACACCTAAAAATTGGAGGTACCATCCATGTTGTACCACGATATTTTGGAAGTGCACAATGTATCAAATTAAAACCATAAATGAAGTCTCTATATGGCTGCAAAAGCCAAAATAGCCAATTTGGGACCTTTAAGGGGCCATAACTCTGGAACCCATGACGGAATCTCGCCAGTTCAAGAAAGGAAGCAAGATCGTGTGGTGATACAAGTTGTGTGCAAGTTTGGTTAAAATCAAATCATAAATGAAGCTGCTATTATGCAGACAAGACAAGGTCAAAATAGCTAATTTTGGCCCTTTCAGGGGCCATAACTCTAGAACCCATTACGGGATCTGGCCGGTTCAAAAAAGGAACCAAGATCTTATGGTGACACAAGTTTTGTGCAAGTTTGATTAAATTCAAATCATAAATGAAGCAGCTATTATGCAGACAAGGTCAAAATAGCTAATTCTGGCCGTGTCAGGGGCCATAACTCTGGAACCCATAATGGAATCTCGCCAGTTTAAGAAAGGAACCAAGATCTTATGGTGGTACAAGTTGTGTGCAAGTTTGGTTAAAATAAAATCATAAATGAAGTTGCTATAGTGCAGACAAGGTCAAAATAGCTAATTCTGGCCCCTTTCAGGAGCCATAACCCTGGAACCCATAATGGAATCTGGCCAGTTCAAAAAAGGAACCAAGATCTTATGATGATAGAAGTTGTGTGCAAGTTTGGTTAAAATCAAATCATAAATGAAGCTGCTATTGTGCAGACAAGGTCAAAATAGCTAATTCTTGCCCTTTCAGGGGCCATAACTCTGGAACCCATAATGGGATCTATCCAGTTCAAGAAAGGGACCGAGATCTTATGGTGATACAAGTTGTGTGCAAGTTTGGTTAAAATAAAATCATAAATGAAACCACTATCGCGCAGAAAAGAAATTGTTGACGGACGGACGCACGCACGCACAGACGACGGACGAAGGGTGATCACAAAAGCTCACCTTGTCACTATGTGACAGGTGAGCTAATAATTACAATATCAAGTACATAATAAAACTACAACAGTAATCTTAACGAGCAACATTACAGTTTTCATTTATCTTTTTATTTTAGATAATGAATGTCTGTTACCCGATGAGATGACGTCTAGACACTTCTTGGTTCTCGAAACATTTTAGCACACCTTGATTACAGTTCCACTCTGCAAACTTTTTCAAACGTTTCTATATATCCAAATACATTCAGCAAATTTAATTTCAAATCATTTATACCTGGAAGAAAGAGAAATGTACGCGCTATAATGCGTAGAAAGAGAAAGCGGTACGGCCAGTCCACACGCGCTGATCCCTTTCTACATTTCCTTTAACTTGATAATTATATAGTAGAATTCATGAATATAAATCATTAATTCTTTCAACATGTGTGTAAACTTCGATAATTACTGCACAAAAGTATTAAATGATTTTCCTCACAGGAACTGCCATTGAAAAAATATTGCCCTTTCAGCTATCTAAAATATGGGGGGATATTTCGCGTTCAATTTTGATTGTTTCTGTCTCCTGATTATTTGTGAGAGCTCAATATGCTGACAGATGTGAAGAGACCAGAACCAGTATTGAACGTTTTAGATAGTACACAACCGCCTAGGTAGCCTAGTGGTAGAGCGTCCGCTTCGAGAGCTGGAGGTCGTGGGTTCGATCCCCGGCCGCGTCATACCAAAGACGCAACAAATGGTACCAGTAGCTTTCTCGCTTGGCGCTCAGCATTAAGAGGGTAGTGCTAGGACTGGTCAGCCCGGTGTCAGTATAATGTCACGTGACTACGGCGTGATATTCCAGTGAGGCAGCACTATAAAGTTGGGCATGGTGCACCATCGTTTATATGACTGAAAAATTGTTGAAAACGACGTTAAACCCGAACACACACACGCACGCACACGCACATACACACACTTTGACCTATTATGACTTAGTTGATGTTCCTCGCATACTGATAAAAGGTAGGATTGGTGTTGTTTCCATTAAGCATTTCTCTTTGTTGACAAAAGACATTTTATATGACATCGCTGTTTATTCGTGCTGGCACTATCGAACTCCTGTCATTTTTATTCATAATCTTGCAAAGTTGTTTAAAGCCAATAATGCAGGACTTAATATCTTCTCTAGTTTGATATGACATCAACATCTGTCTTACTTGAAACATCATTTTCCCACTGGTTAAACCAGGTAAGTGCATTTTTCAGCTGTTCTAGGCGGATGTCTTCAATATCTGTTATAAGCCTTTTATCTCTAAATATTTATTTATTTATTTGGGTTTTACGGCGCACCAACACAGTATAGGTTATATGGCGCCAAACAGGACTACAAATTTTGGTTTCGCATCTCATTAGCATAAAAAAAAAACTGAAACTATAGTACTAGTTGCTTTAATAGATTGATGGAGTCTTCAAGAACATCTTCTGTGTCACCTAATGACCTTTCAAAAGCTTGCATTAGATTAAGCATTTCAAAATCCAAAACATCCTCTGCTACTTTATTCTTCATTTTGGATTCGTGTGTATGGTGCATGTGCTCATTTGTTAGCTTTCTGTGAATAGGAAAACTGTTGCTATCTCTGTCCCACTTGAATGCATTGACCCAGTGCTCCAAGAAAATAGGATTGTTGTAGCATATCTTGCGTTTGCTGTTTTCATTGTCACCACTTTTGGAAATGTTTCTTATACGTTTCAATACATGAATAATCCATTATAAAAATAATAGGGGGATGACTTGGAGACCAGATGTTTATTGTGGAAAAATTATCAGATACTAGCGATGATTTGACAAAAACATGTTAAAAAATCTATTTGTCTGTGCTCCATCCATTGACATAAAACGCACTTTGAAACAATAAATATTAAGGAATTTAACAGCCTTCAAGAACAGAAAGTAAATGCTACCCGCTTTAGTTTGAGTGACAGGAAAACAAGCAAATGGAAACCTAAAACAATTTAACCCAATATACAGAAACTGCACAGCATGAGTTGCAAGTTGTCTTTCACTTTCCAGTCCAAAATTTGATGAAACAGTCTGCTTCCTCTCCCATATCGACAAAGCCTACTAATCTTACCTCTCCGTTTGATTTTACTAAACAAAGATCTTGCCGTATACTCATTTCGTCTATAGCTATACCACCACACATATCATCGCCTTTATATTTATAACCTTCAGCTGCTTCCGCCATCCATTTCATAACATCTTTGTTGAATCCTGCCTTCTGATCTACTAGATGGTAAAATCAAAACCTTACTATCCTTGAGTACTGTATAATTTAATTTGCTCCTACTCCAAAGAGATAAGCATAGACTTATTGTTTTTTGGTCCCAGCGTCTCCCGTTTGGATTTCTCGCCAGATTTTTCTTTTGTTCCATCAACATATCTAACATTTTCCTGCTTGCTTCAGGAAGTACCTCTTCAAGTATGTTTCTCATGTCTAAGTAATTTTTTTCTTCCAGGACAAGTTCTTCTGGGTCATCAGCGGTTGGAGAAACAGATGGCAACTGGTTACATTTTGCACTTTGCCGAGACGTTGGAACATCAGATTCTTTTGTTTGCAGTTTAGTGGAATTTATGTATTCAGACTCGTTTAATCTTACCTTTTTTACATACTTTTAATGGCACAGAAGTACTTCTTCTAAATTTACTACAGTTGCGGCAGGAATTGTCGATATTCAGAAAAGGAACAATTTGTTTACACTTTGAGCTTCTACAGACTTGTTTTTTCTGGACCCAACAACTCTTTTATATTATACCTTAGACATACGTCTTCAACATTTTCTTTTTCTTTACCTTTACAAAGTCGAAGTTTATGTACAATGCTACAGATATTTTGTACACAAGACATTGTATTAGTAAAATATCTATCAACAGAACATTCATCAAGTTTTATTTGTGTTTCTCCAATGTACAATTCCCATGTACCATTGTATTTAAAATTCATCTTTTTAATGACTGGATTAGAATTTATGATTGTGTTGCATAACAATGCAACATGTATTTCTTTCTGATTTTCTTCACACACAAAAACTGATGAAAAAATATACTGTTTAATATCAGAGATATTTTCAGATATATTTAATGTCGTACCGACACATGATAGGTCATATTGCGACTTTCCAGCTTTAATGGTGGAGGAAGACCCCAGGTGCCCCTCCGTGCATTATTTCATCACGAACGGGCACCTAGGTAGAACCACCGACCTTCCGTAAGCCAGCTGGATGGCTTCCTCACATGAAGAATTCAACGCCCCGAGTGAGGCTCGAACCCACATCGATGAGGGGCAAGTGATTTGAAGTCAGCGACCTTAAACTTTGACGTTACAAAAAACATTATTGATATATTTACCGAGTGATGATTTTGAAAGATCACCACCATCTTGCTGAAATGTTTGAAATATAGTTGTTAACTGTATCTCCGTGTACTCCGTTTCCTGATATCTTTCTTGTAACGTAAAAGAAAACTATACGTAAATATTCAGAAATGACCATTAACTTAGCCCCAAAATATTTCTCTGTCATACTTAAGCAATGTAGATGAGAAGTTGTACAGGAATAGTCAAGGACATTTTTCAACAAGGGGAAACTGAAGACTCTGTACCGCTCACCTGACTTCGTTCTTACCCAAGATAGTCTTGTGTCTAATTCAGCCGGTACATCACAGACAAACATTTTGACCATGTCTTATGTTGTTTTCAGGTAGATCATTTGACAAGTTTTTTTCAATGAATTGACCTAGTGACATGTTTTTAAACTTAGGTGCAACATATTTTAACTTGATCTCGATATCATACAATCAACATTCTGACAGAAGTTTATGATCATCAATTTGAATAAGGTAACCCATTCTTGAATTGGACCTACTTTTCATTGAGACACACAAATTGTGACAAGGTAAAAGAAAATGATTTAACCTAATGACCTAGTATTTCACCTTTGGTAGCCTTCTTTCAAACTTGACACATGTCATACAGACAAGCATTCAAAGAAAATTTTGAGTGTTAAGAGGGCTTTTTTCTGTTATCTGAGCAAGTGACCTATTTTTTACCAATGGTTGTACAGTTTTAAACTTATAACATTTATAGAGACAAATATTCTGACAAACTTTCACAAAGATGACATGACAGACACAAGAGGACCATGATGGTCCTGAATCGCTCACCTGTTCCCACATGACCCAGTTTTGAGTATGACGTCATTTTTTCTATTATTTGTCAAAGTGACCTAGTTTTTGAGCTCATGTGACCCAGTTTTGAACTTGACCTAGATATCATCAAGATAAAAAATCTGACAATTTTCATGAAGATCCATTGAAAAATATGGCCTCTAGAGAGGTCAAACGATTTTTCAAATTTTAGACCTACTGACCTAGTTTTTGACCGCAGTTGACCTAGTTTCAAACTTGACCTAGATATCATCAAGATGAACACTCAGACCAACTTTCATACAGATCCCATGAAAAGTATGGCCTATAGAGAGGTCACAAGATGTTTTATTATTTGACCTACTGACCTAGTTTTTGATGGCATGTGACCCAGTTTCAAATCTGAGCTAGATATCATCAAGGTGAACATTCTGACCAATCTTCATGAAGATCCATTCAAGGGTATGGACTCTAGAGAGGTCACAAGGTTTTTCTATTTTAAGACCTACTGACATACTTTTTGATCGCAGTTGACCCAGTTTCAAACCTGATCTATATATCACTAAGATAAACATTCAGACCAACTTTCATACAGATCCCATAAAAAATATGACCTCTAGAGAGGTCACAAGGTTTTTTCATTATTTGACCTACTGACCTACTTTTTGATAAGACGTGACCCAGTTTCGAACTTGACCTAGATATCATCAAGGTAAACATTCTGACCAATTTTTATGAAGATCGATTCACAAGTATGGCCTCTAAAGAGGTCACAAGGTTTTTCTATTTTTAGACCTACTGACCTAGTTTTTGACCGCACGTGACCCAGATTCGAACTTGATCTAGATAACATCAAGATGAACATTCAGACCAACTTTCATACAGATCCCATGAAAAATATGGCCTTTAGAGAGGTCACAAGGCTTTTCTATTATTTGACCTACTGACCTAGTTTTTGATGGCACGTGACCCAGTTTCAAATCTGACCTAGATATCATCAAGGTAAACATTCTGACCAATTTTCATGAAGATTTTTTTAAATATATGGCCTCTAGAGAGGTCACAAGATTTTCTATTTTAAGACCTACTGACCTAGTTTTTGACCGCACGTGACCCAGTTTCAAACTTGACCTAGATATCATCAAGGTGAACATTCTGACCAACTTTCATAAAGATCCCATGAAAAATGTGACCTCTAGAGTGGTCACAAGCAAAAGTTTACGCACTCACGGACGACGGACGCTGCGCTATCACAAAGGCTCACCTTGTCACTTTTTGACAGGTGAGCTAAAAAATGTTGCCTCTGGAGTGTTAACAAGGCTGTCCTATCAGTTGTCCTGGTGACCTAGTGTTTGACTGAACATGATCCACTAATAAACTCGTCTAAGAAATTATTGAGGTAATATTCTGACTAATACTCTATGATTGTCGCTCTACAGTGTTAAGAGTCTAAATTGTTGAAGAATGGACGACAAGCACAGGGTGATAACTCAGGTCAGCTAAAATCAATGGTGCCAGGAAATATAAAGTTCCCTACAAAATTAAAGATAATATACGAAAACTATATGTAACAAAGCAATTGATAACACCGATGGATGCTCCCCTCAAAAATTATCCAAAAGGGGTGGGGGAGCAATAAAAACAGGGTCATATATAGTTATGGTTATTAGTTTACTACTACTGCACTCGTCCTCAATGTGTTCTACAACAATTTAAACTTTAAAAAAGTATCTCTAATATTTAAGGATAAAATTGTTAAAAGAATGAGGTAATTAAAAATGAGGCCAGCTAGAATTATGATTCAAAGTTACTGCACTTCCTCTCACTGACCTGTATTTATAAATGCGTAAAGTTGACTCAATACTTTATATACTTAGTTTATACTAATTTGTTTTAGCTCGATTGTGATGAAAGCTTCAAGCTTGTTGGAATCACTCTCGAGTCCGCTTCCTTGAAAAACCAGTACTGGTGTCATACGAAAAGTCATGGTCGTGATCCAAGTGGGGCTCGAACCCACGACCCCTGGATTGAGCGGCCTACACTTTATCCACTATACCACCGCCAAATCCCCCAACACCCCGCCCCTATATCCCTTATATACTTCTGATATAATACACCGGAAAATAAACCTACATAAAGGTTAATAACTAAAAAACAATGTAAGCTAGAATTATTGTTCTTTGGCACTGCACCCCGTCTCACTGATTTAAATCAGTATGTAAAGTTTTATGTTAATCCCTGAAATGCTTTTTCACATAAGGGGAGATAACTCAAAAATGGGATCAGTTTCAGTTAAGATTCTTTCACAATGTACACCATAATCCTCAAGTGCCATAAAAATAGTGGCTAAGTATGCTTTGATGATGCAAAGGGGATTTGATACTGATCGTGCTGGTCGGCAAGGCAATGCTAGGGCCAAAATGTTCAGTGCAAATATATAATGGTCCCGGTTTTACAAAATCTCTTTATGGAAGATGATACTACAATATACATGCCACTTAAATTAAACAATAAAAACACTTCAAAATTAACTGAATTACTAAAACTTACAAATGCAGAATATGCACATGCATATGCAATTCAATCCCTTCAAGTGTTAAGTTGTTCCCGTACAATAAAAAACAAGAGGGCCAAGAGGCCCTAGGTCGCTCACCTGAGAAACACACCATAATGGTGTAAACATGTTTGACCTAGTGACGTCATGGAAACAAATATTCTGACCAATTTTCATTACGATTGGACCAAAAATGTGGTCTCTCAAGTGTAAAGAAGTATTTTCTTCAATTGACTTAGTGACCTAGTTTTTGAGCCAAGATGACCTACAATCAAATTTGACCTAGATATGATCAAGGCAATCATTTTGACTAAATTTCATCAACCTCTATCGCATACCAAACTTTTTTCTATAACTTGTCCTTGTTTTTTGACCCCAAATGACCCATTTTCAAACTTGGCCTAGATTTTATCAAGGTTATCATTCTGACAAAATTTATGAAGATCAGTTGAAAAATACAGGCTCTATCGCATACTTAAGCTAAATGTTGACGACAGACAGACAGACGACGGACCCCAGACATCGAGCTATCACAAAGCATTGCTCAGGTGAGCTAAAAATACGCTGGCACTATCGTCTACATGTATATACAATTTTACTACCACACTAACGTCTCTGAAAAGGGTTGAACGGTAGGACAGGTATCTTCATTTATCCCGCCTCCTACAAGGTTCTTGCATTTCTATTGGTCAATAGACATCACGTGGAGACAGGATATATTCTATATCCTGCCAGTACATTACAGATATGAAGTATGATTAAAAACAAAATGGCTGCCGCATCGCTAGCGTAATTGAATCAAGTCAGGTTATAAGCCCCAGCTTTAGATATCATTTCCGAGATAAAAAAAATAGTGTTTTCTTGCCGTTCTCATTTTTCCTTTTTAAATTAGGTTCGTGAAGATAGTGGAAATAGAAGAACAGTAACTATCTGTATGGCATGGCCGCGATTAACACGTTGAAATGTTGTTTTAGTTAAATCATTGTAAAGCAAAGGTATTAACACATTTGTAAGACAGCAGTTTGTTGTAGGATCATTTAATCTACCTGCAAGATAAATGAATTAACTGGAAACATAGTAGAAACTGCACAGGTCGCTCAACACGACAAAAACGAAAATGTTGCAGGCTCGGTTTGATTGAGCCTGTTCATGGAAGGTAGTGGAAATGCATGCTACCGTCCACGCCCTCTAGCCCCGGGTTGAGCAGAACTCAACATTTACACATGCTAAAAGTACAAAAAGCAATTTAGAGACATCCGCAGATGTATTCAAACGGCGGTGAACATGGAACCTTCAATGATACACGGGTTGTGGCGTGTAATTCCATTAAAAGCGGCGTTTGGTCCCCAGATAAAGTAATGGGTTTGCCCCAAACGAGAAAACAATGGGCAGAACGAAACAAACTGGAATTTAGAAAGGGGATCTGAGGTTATGGAGCCTGCATATCACAGGAACGGCCAAAAGACAAAATTAAAAAGCAGGCACCATATCCAAGGGTTGATTGTACAATACCAAAGGCTATGAAAGCAAGTATTGGAACCACCCAGGCCGAAATGGTCATGCTAAGAAACTAAACAGTACCAATAACACGACATAAAAGTCGTGCTGAACGATCTGAGAAGATCGAAATATAACAGCCCTGATTTTAAGACATTTCTGACATCGTGTAATCTGATGATTTTTCGGAAGGATGGAACATAAAAGTTTTTCAAAACCAGTTCATAACCTGTATAAATGAGCTTCTGTGTTTTTGTGTTTCATTCACAATACAGTTCATTTTGCATTTTATGGCTGGTGTTAATCAATTATAATCAAAGCATGATGACTAGAATAGATTGCAGAATTCTAGTCTGCTTTGTTTGTTTGTTTTGGGTTTAACGCCGTTTTTCAACAGTATTTCAGTCATGTAACGGCGGGCAGTTAACCTAACCAGTGTTCCTGGGTTCTGTACCAGTACAAACCTGTTCTCCGCAAGTAACTGCCAACTTCCCCACATGAATTATCAGAGGTGGAGGACTAATGATTTCAGACACAATGTCGTTTATCAAATAGTCACGGAGAACATACGCCCCGCCCGAGGATCGAACTCGCGACCTCGCGATCCGTAGACCAACGCTCTGCACTGTAACTGTAAGTAGCTTTATTATTATAAAAAATGTGTCAATTAAAGCGGTATTTCAGTCATGTAACGGCGGGCAGTTAACCTAACCAGTGTTCCTGGGTTCTGTACCAGTACAAACCTGTTCTCCGCAAGTAACTGCCAACTTCCCCACATGAATTATCAGAGGTGGAGGACTAATGATTTCAGACACAATGTCGTTTATCAAATAGTCACGGAGAACATACGCCCCGCCCGAGGATCGAACTCGCGACCCCGCGATCCGTAGACCAACGCTCTGCACTGTAACTGTAAGTAGCTTTATTATTATAAAAAATGTGTCAATTAAAGCGGTATTTCAGTCATGTAACGGCGGGCAGTTAACCTAACCAGTGTTCCTGGGTTCTGTACCAGTACAAACCTGTTCTCCGCAAGTAACTGCCAACTTCCCCACATGAATTATCAGAGGTGGAGGACTAATGATTTCAGACACAATGTCGTTTATCAAATAGTCACGGAGAACATACGCCCCGCCCGAGGATCGAACTCGCGACCCCGCGATCCGTAGACCAACGCTCTGCACTGTAACTGTAAGTAGCTTTATCATTATAAAAAATGTGTCAATTAAAGCGAGGATGTAAAAGGTAGTCGGCAAGATAAAATCGTTACACTGCTTGTTGGTGACATGATACGGGATATACGCTGTCGAGGAAATCCATATCAGGCGAGAGCGAAGGATTTCCTCGACAGCGTATATCCCGTATCCTATCACCAACAAGCTTCGCTCTCGCCTGATCTGGATTTCTTCGACAGCGTATATCCCGTATCCTGTCACCAACAAGCAGTGTAACTAATAATATACATGTTTGATAAACCTCAAGGTCTGCGTTTAAGATTTTTAAAACATTATAAAGTACTTACCGTCGTTCACAAAATTGGACTATCGGCGACCGTAAGAAGTGATTTATTTATTTATTTGGGTTTTACGGCGCACCAACACAGTATAGGCTGTATGGCGCCAAACAGGACTACAAATTTTAAATTCACATCTCATTTACATCGAAATAAAAACACGAGGTATGGAATCAAAATTTGCATACCTGCTGGAATCACAGAGTTACAGCAAAACCAAGTGTTAAGACCCTATAAGTCGCCTCTTACGATCATGAAAGGGTAAGGCAGTGGTTCCAATTCTTTTCATACACAGATTGTCCCAGAACCACATAGGGCCCGTACGAAGTGATGATCTGGTTAAACATAGTCGTAAGCGTATTAAAATAGAAAAAATGGAAACTTCACAGGTCGCTCAACACGACAAATACAAAAATGTTGCAGGCTCGGTTTGATTGAGCCTGTTCATGGACGGTAGTGGAAATGCATGCTACGGTCCACGCCCTCTAGCCCCGGGTTGCGCTTTTTTACTAGGTTATGTTTAACTGTCGCTTAACATTTTCACCTAACGAATTGTAACTGAATGTAAAAACTCAAAATTTTGCTATTCAGATGCCGGTCATGTCATCACTGGTAATTTTGATACTATTAAAGACAAACGTATTCGTAATTTATTCTTTAAAGGACCTAAATATAGAATTTCTTCAACTATTGATTTTGACGCTTGTCGTGGTCAGATTGCGGAATCCATCGCAACTTTTTGTGTTAAATGGTGTCGTCGTGAGAATGCTGATCCCAATGCTTTAACGTCTTGGAAACGAAATATTTTTAACATTGTTGATTCTCGAATAAAATTTTATCAAACTAATGAACACCTACTTCCACCAAAACCCAAGTTTACTTTAAGACATTTGAAAAAGGAAATCCAAGAATTTCATTCTAAGTATGTCTTAGTTCCAGCAGACAAGGCGGCCAACAATATTATCATCATTTGACGCCTACATTATATTAATGTTTTACAAAACGAACTAAATAGCACTAAAACTTATACATCGAGTTCTTCTGTTGAAAATAATTTGGTCACTGATCACATCACTGAAGTTTCTAATTTAAAAGTTCGTATAGACGATCAACAAATTAAACTACCAACCATGTACTGGATTCCTAAATTGCATAAACAACCACATAAAGCCCGCTTCATCGCTAATTCAAGCTCTTGTACAACTACTTATATTTCAAAACTATTAACATCATGTCTAACTGCTGTGAAAGCCCACGTGGAAAGATACTGCGATAAAGTATACGAAAACTCTGGTAAACATTATTTTGGTCGATTAAAAATTCTGGCGAAATCCTGGATAAGTTTAAAATTAATAATTACAAGGTATCTACAGTCAGTACATACGATTTTTCTACTTTGTATACCACTTTACCACATAACTTAACTAGAGCTATCACTAAAGGTGATGAATGTACCCCCCACATGCACTGACACAGTACATTGCAATTTGACGCACACAAGATTGCATAATTATGTTGACTGTATGTATATAGACTGTATGTATACAGTTTAGTAACAAAAAACAAAGTCCCATAACTATGCAGAATATTTATCTAAAAGAACATAACATGCACCATGCACAACTAGGGTTGGCACTGATTACTTGTGTGAAGTTTCATTAAATTGTGTGCAAGGGTTCGGAAGATTAGACGCACACAAGACTGCATATGCAGACTGTATGTACTTAGCATGTTAACAAGAAACAAAGTCCCATAACTCTACAATTTTTGTCGTTGAAAGAACCTAACATGCCCCATGCACAACTACTGTTGTTACTGATCACTTGTGTGAAGTTTCATTAAATTGTGTCAAGGGGATGAGGAGAGATGGTGCGCACAAAATTATGTCTATGTATATAGTTTAGTAACAAAAAACAAAGTCCCGTAACTCTGCAATTTTTTTTTTCTGAAAGAACCTAACATGCCCCATGCACAACTACTGTTGTTACTGATCACTTGTGTGAAGTTTCATTAAATTGTGTCAAGTGGATGAGAGATGGTGCGCACAAGATTGTGTCTATGTATATAGTATAGTAACAAAAAACAAAGTCCCATAACTCTGCAATTTTTTTTCTGAAAGAACCTAACATGCCCCATGCACAACTACTGATGTTACTGATCACTTGTGTGAAGTTTCATTAAATTGTGTCAAGTGGATGAGGAGAGATGGTGCGCACAAGATTGTGTCTATGTATATAGTATAGTAACAAAAAACAAAGTCCCATAACTCTGCAAGTTTTTTTCCTGAAAGAACCTAACATGCCCCATGCACAACTACTGTTGTTACTGATCACTTGTGTGAAGTTTCATTAAATTCTGTCAAGGGGATGAGGAGAGATGGTGCGCATAAGATTGTGTCTACGGACAGACAGACAGACAGACAACCTGAAACCAGTATACGCCCCCTTACAACTTTGTTGTCGGGGGGTACAATAAATGACAAACTAACTGCCCTAATTCAAAAGACTTTTGCCAGAGAGAATGCTACATTTCTCGCTTGCAGTTTTGATAAAGCTTTTTTTACTAACAATATTATTAAACATAATACAATGTGGACCTGTGTCGAAGTTTGTAAAGCCATTTCCTTTTTATTGAACAACATCAGGTTTGGGAATGCAGTTTTTAGACAAGTAGTTGGTATTCCCATGGGAACAAATTGTGCACCCCTTGTTGCAGATTTGTTTTTATATTGTTATGAAAGAGACTTTATGTTGAGCCTTTCTCCAGATACGCAGGCAGATATTATAACTGCATTTAATAATACATCACGCTATCTGGATGATATTCTTAATATGGATAATCCGTTTTTTGGTCAGTTGGTGGGTACTATTTATCCTAGGGAGCTTCAGCTAATTAAAACTAACAATTCGGATACTGATGCTTCGTTTTTAGATTTACATCTCTCTATTTATGACAATATTATACATACCAAAATTTATGACAAGAGGGATGATTTTAACTTTAGTATTGAAAATTTTCCTCATTTGGATGAGGATGTACCTCGGGCTACATCTTATGGGGTATATATTTCTCAATTAATTCGGTTTGCCAGAGCGTGTAGTCATGTCAAGCATTTCAATGAACGTAATCTATATATTACAAGTAAACTTCTTCAGCAAGGCTATCGTTATTACAAATTGAGTAAATATTTTGCTAAATTTTACTATCGAAATTCTGATTTAGTTATAAAATTCAATAGTAATTTAAAGACACTTCTGCGAGAAGGTATTTTGTTCAACCCGTTTACAGTTGGACACTACGCTTCCCTCTTTGATTGTGTCTTACGGAAGAGGGGGAGGACTCTATGATAAGCAGTTTTTAAATCCTACCAGGACTGAACTGTTTTGATATCTGTCTTCTGGCCTGTTTCGTCGGGCCCTTAAGGGTGTTTCTCTTGTTGCTCTGTCTTCTGAAAAGGCATTGAGTACATACGTTTTTGGTTCTAAAGGTTTGCTTTTTATATTTTTATACACGAGCATTTTTGTGTTTTACATGCCATGCCTTTTTGTTTCCATTACGTGTGTTACATGCCATGCCTTTTTGTTTCCATTACGTGTGTTAGAGATTCACCTGGAGGGGATTACTTTTATTTACACTGTCCCGTGTCTTTGGAACATGGTGGGGGTAAGAGTGAGGTTGGGTGCGCACCATAAACCGGTTTAAGCTCCCCAGTTGTGTTTTTGCCACTGACCGTTCCAAGGCGGTGCCCCACTGTGTTCCTTTGTTTGTTCGTTTTGTCCTCTTGTGTAGGCTTTGTGCATGTATGTGTGTTCCTTTGTTTGTTCGTTTTGTCCTCGTGTGTTGGCTTTGTGTGTGTGCGCGTGTATGTATGTGTGTGTTTGTGGTGTGCACGTCTGCGTGTGTTTGTGGTGTGCACGTCTGCGTGCTGTAGGTTTCGTTTTGGGGAAGAAGGCTGCGATTTTGGTACGTGGCATTCCCTGTTTTATATTTGTCTTCGTTTTTTTTTCTAAACCCGTTTTTATGGGGATGTGGTTGTTGACTTTGTGTGCGCGCGTGTGTGTGTGCTTGTTGTTCGTCTTGTCCTTGTGTGTTGGCTTTGAGTGTGTGTGTGTGTGTTGTTCGTTTTGTCCTGGTGTGTGGGCTTTGGGTGTGTGTGTGTGTGGTGCGCGCGTTTGCGTGCTGGGGGGTTCGTTTTGGGGAGGCTGCGCTTCTGGTGCGTGGCGTTCCCTGTTTGATATTTTTCTTTGTTTTTTTTTTTACAAACTTCATAAGATCTTGGGTCATGGTAATTTTCCAAATGTATTTGGTAAAATTATAAAACGTTTTATTAAAAGAGGTTACGACCCAACTGTTTTGAGACATACCGCATGTTTAGTTTTCAACCCGTTTACAATTGGACACTACGCTTCCCTCTTTGATTGTGTCTGACGGAAGAGGGGGAGGACTCTATGATAAGCAGTTTTTAAATCCTACCAGGACTGAACTGTTTTGATATCTGTCTTCAGGCCTGTTTCGTCGGGCCCTTAAGGGTGTTTCTCTTGTTGCTCTGTCTTCTGAAAAGGCATTAAGTACATACGTTTTTGGTTCTAAAGGTTTGCTTTTTATATTTTTATACACGAGCATTTTTGTTTTACATGCCATGCCTTTTTGTTTCCATTACGTGTGTTAGAGATTCACCTGGAGGGGATTACTTTTATTTACACTGTCCCGTGTCTTTGGAACATGGTGGGGGTAAGAGTGAGGTTGGGTGCGCACCATAAACCGGTTTAAGCTCCCCAGTGGTGTTTTTGCCACTGACCGTTCCAAGGCGGTGCCCCACTGTGTTCCTTTATTTGTTCGTTTTATCCTCTTGTGTAGGCTTTGTGTGTGCGCGCGTATATGTGTGTGTATTCCTTTGTTTGTTCGTTTTGTCCTCGTGTGTTGGCTTTGTGTGTTTGTGGTGTGCACGTCTGCGTGCTGTAGGATTCATTTTGGGGAGGCTGCGATTTTGGTACGTGGCATTCCCTGTTTGATATTTGTCTTTGTTTTTTTGAGCAGAACTCAACATTTACACATGCTAAAAGTATAAAAAGCAATTAAGAAACACCCGCAGATGTATTCAAACGGCGGTGAACTTTGGTACGTACCAAGATATGCAGTTACGTGCTTTCAACATTTTCTGCCCGTTTACCGTCGTTCACAAAATTGGACTATCGGCGACCGTAAGAAGTGATGGTCAGGTTAAATATAGTCGTAAGCGTATTAACTTTTTTTTGGATTTTTTTTTCCATACTTCATAACAGCGGGTGTTAAATGCTGTGTGGCGGCCTTAAAAAGTTGCCCAGAGTTCATCTCAGTGTTGGTATATTTTCTGGTCCTTCGGGATCATTGATTTTAACTTATTTAGATTTGAAGATTGAATACTGTTGAAGCCGGTGCTAGGGGCGTGAGCAGTGTTGCATTTTCCATTACTGCTCATGAACAGACTCAATCAAACCGAGTCTGTAATTTTCATTGTTTGCCTTGTTACCGGTGCTTCCAAGGGATCTACTTTCCAGATTTCATTTCACCTGGCGGGGATAACTTTTATTTACACTGTCCTGTGACTTTGGATCATGGTGGGGGTAAGAGCGAGGTTAGGTGCACCATAAATATAAAGTGGAAACTCCACAGGTCGCTCAACACGACAAAAATGTTGCAGGATCGGTTTGATTGAGCCTGTTCATGGACGGTAGTGGAAATGCATGCTACCGTCCACGCCCTCTAGCCCCGGGTTGAGCAGAACTCAACATTTACACATGTTAAAAAGTACAAAAAACAATTTAGAGACATCCGCAGATGTGTTCATACGGCGGTGCACATGGAACCTTCAATGCTACACTAGTGTGTAATTCCATGAAAAGCGGCGTATGGTCCCAAGTTAAGATAATGGGTTTGCCCTAAACGAGAAAACAATGAGCAGAACTAAACAAACTGGAATTTAGAAAGGGGATCTGAGGTTATGGAGCCTGCATATCACAGGAACAGCCAAAAGACAAAATTAAAAAGCAGGCGCCATATCCAAGGGGTGATTATACAATACCCAAAGCTATAAAAGCGGGAGTATTGGAACCACCCAGGCCGAAATGCTCATGTTCAGAAACTAAACAGTACCAATAACACGACATAAAAGTCGTGCTGAACGATCTGAGAAGATCGAAATATAACAGCCCTGATTGAATGTACGGGGAGACTTTCTACATAAACCGGTTTAAGCTCCAAAGTGGTGGTTTTGCCACTGACCGTACCAAGGCGGTGCCCCACTGTGTTCCTTTATTTGTTTGTTTTGTCCCACAGACACTTGGGGTCCGGAACTCCCACCCACCCCTCTCTCCCCCGCCCCTGGTTAAGTTTAGCCAATATTTATTTTAGCATTTTACCATGTATTGAGCATAGTTGATGATCATAAAACACATTTTGTAACATTTCAGCGTGTTTAAAAATTTGTTTTACCACCAATGCTCTCAATAACAACGCACGGACAACGCCCTCGCTTTGTATAGCGCATGTCATAAACCGGGTACCAAATCACTTGCCCCTCATCGATGTGGGTTCGAGCCTCACTCCGGGCGTTCAATTCTTCATGTGAGGAAGCCATCCAGCTGGCTTACGGAAGGTCGGTGGTTCTACCCAGGTGCCCGCTCGTGATGAAATAATGCCCGGAAGGACACCTGAGGTCTTCCTCCACCATTACAGCTGGAAAGTCGCCATATGACCTATCATGTGTCGGTGCAACGTTAAATCCAAAGAAAAAAAAGAAAGTACAAATACTTTAGAGACATTCGCAGATGTGTTCATACGGCGGTGCACATGGAACCTTCAATGATACACTTGCATGTAATTCCATGAAATGCGGCGTATAGTCCCCAGTTAAAATAATGGGTTTGCCCTAAACGAGAAACCAATGAGCAGAACTAATCAAACTGGAATTTAGAAAGGGGATCTGAGGTTATGGAGCCTGCATATCACAGGAACTGCCAAAAGACAAAATTAAAAAGCAGGGACCATATCCGAGGGGTGATATACAACTATATAACACCCCTGCTAACATCACAATGAATGGACATCCATTAGAAGAAGTGAGCAGCTTTAAGTACATAGGTTCAACGCTGTCCAGCGATGGCACATGCGCAGCAGAAATCCTTATCCGTCTAGCGACAGCAACTGCAGCCATGGCCAGCCTTGAGAGGATATGGAAGAGCAAGATCAGCTTCGAAACCTACAGCACGCAGACGTGCACACCACAAACACATACACACAAAGCCAACACACGAGGACAAAACGAACAAACAAAAGAACATAGTGGGGCACCGCCTTGGAACGGTCAGTGGCAAAAACACCACTGGGGAGCTTAAACAGGTTTATGGTGCGCACCCAACCTCACTTTTACCCCCACCATGTCCCAAAGACACGGGGCAGTGTAAATAAAAGTAATCCCCTCCAGGTGATTCTCTAACACACGTAAAGGAAACAAAAAGGCATGGCATGTAAAACACAAAAATGCTCGTGTATAAATATATAAAAAGCAAACCTTTAGAACCAAAAAGTTCTTTCTCGCTGTCGAATAGGTCATACCCGTTTGACCTATTCTTATCTTGAATAAAGAAGATCAACCCGAATGTGTGCCATGTCAAACACCGCTAACTATAAAACATATTTTAATCGACTGTGTGGACTTTGTTACACAACGCAGTACATATTATGACGTTCAGTCTTTGAAAGAGATATTTGAAAACGTTTCAGTTGGAAATATTTATCGTTTTTAAAGCAGATAGGAATATATAAAAAAAATCTAACATTTTATATTTTTATTTACATCTAGCAATATTATTATGTTTGAAGCCGATATTTTAACACATACGTATATACATTTTTACATATGACCTCGTTTTTAAAAGAAAGATACTCCAAGAAGGGGCTTAATTCTGTCAAAAACACCAATTAGAGTTATTGGGATTGTTACCACACATGCAAATGATGATGGTGGGATTGTTACCACACATGCAAATGATGATGGTAAAGATATATTTTCAGTTTCTAGTCATTATCTTTTATAGTACCAACGTTTGTCCTGAAAACGAAGTTTGTCAAAAAAATTAAGTATGAAAGGGACATAATTTGGTCAAAAATACAAATCAGAGTTATAGGGATTGTTACCACACATGCAGATGATGATGATGATAAAGATACATTTTAAGTTTCAAGTCTTTATCTTATATTGTACTAAAATTATATAAAAAAGCGAAGATTTCCAAAACAGTATGAAAGGGGCATAATTTTGTCAAAAAATACAATTAAGAGTTATGGGGATTGTAACCACACATGAAGATGTGTGGTTATAAACAATCATTTTTAATTTAAAGTCTTTATCTTTAAAACTTTAACCTTAAAAATAACCTAAGTATAACACCTTTGTGACCTTGACCTTGGGTAAAATGGGCTCAGCCCCTGCACATATTTTGTATGTTGGACAAGGTTTATGTGAACTTACAGTAAGATATAAGCAATAGTAACAAAGGTATGACCGAAAAACAAAGGTTGCCGAAAAACTTTAACCTTAAATTTAACCAAAGTATAACACCTTGGTGGCCTAAACCTTGGATATAATGGACCCAGTTACTGCACATACTTTGTTTGTATCCTGGACAATGTTTATGTGAACTTGCAGTAAGATATAAGCAACAGTAACAAAGATATGACAGAAAAACAAGTGTTGCAGAAAAACTTTAACCTTAAAAATAATAAAGTATAACACCTCGGTGAACTTGACCTTATGTATAATGGACCTAGTCCCTGCACATACTTTGTAAGCTGGACAATGTTTATGTGAAAACAAAGAAAATTATCAAACAGGGAATGCCACGCACCAAAAACGTAGCCTCCTCAAAATGAAACCCCCAGCACGCAGAAGCGTGCACCATACACACACACACACACACGCACACACACACACACACACACACTCCCAAAGCCAACACATAAGGACAAAACGAACAACACACACGCACACAAAGCCAACACATAAGACGAAACGAACAAACAAAGGAACACAGTGGGGCACCGCCTTGGAACGGTCAGTGGCAAAAACACCACTGGGGAGCTTAAACCGGTTTATGGTGCACCTAACCTCACTCTTACCCCCACCATGTTCCAAAGACATGGGACAGTGTAAATAAAAGTAATCCCCTCCAGGTGAATCTCTTACACACGTAATGGAAACAAAAAGGCATGGCATGTAAAACACAAATGCTCGTGTATAAATATATAAAAAACAAACCTTAAGAACCAAAAACGTATGTACTCAATGCCTTTTCAGAAGACAGAGCAACAAGAGAAACACCCTTAAGGGCCCGACGAAACAGGCCAGAAGACAAATATCAAAACAGTTCAGTCCTGGTAGGATTTAAAAACTGCTTATCATAGAGTCCTCCCCCTCTTCTGTCAGACGCAATCAAAGAGGGAAGCGTAGTGTCCAACTGTAAACGGGTTGAACACTAAACATGCGGTATGTCTCAAAACAGTTGGGTCGTAACCTCTTTTAATAAAACGTTTGATAATCTTTCCAAATACATTTGGAAAATTACCGTGACCCAAGATCTTACGAAGTTTGTAAACCACATCCCCATAAAAAAACGGGTTTAGAAATACCTTCTCGCAGAAGTGTCTTTAAATTACTATTGAATTTTAAAACTAAATCAGAATTACGATAATAAAATTTAGCAAAATATTTACGCAATTTGTAATAACGGTAGCCTTGCTGAAGAAGTTTACCTGTAATATATTGATTACGTTCATTGAATTGCTTGACATGACTACACGCTCTGGCAAACCGAATTAATTGAGAAATATATACCCCATAAGATGTAGCCTGAGGTACATCCCCATCCAAATGGGGAAAATTTACAATACTAAAATTAAAATCATCCCTCTTGTCATAAATTTTGGTATGTATAAAATTGTCATAAATAGAGAGATGTAAATCTAAAAATGAAGCATCAGTATCCGAATTGTTAGTTTTAATTAACTGAAGCTCCCTAGGATAAATAGTACCCACCAATTGACCAAAAAACGGATTATCCATATTAAGAATATCATCTAGATAAGTTACAGTAAGATATAATCAATAGTAACAAAGATATGACAGAAAAACAAAGGTTGCCGAAAAACTTTAAACCAAGAAAGCTCACGCGGACGCCGGGGCGAGTAGAATAGTCCCCTATTCTCCAAAAAGTGGAGATAAAAAGGGACATAATTCTGACAAATTGCAGGTTAGAATTATGGTTCTTGGTCTACATAGTCGGTGCAAATATTCAAAGCTGTAGCTCTTAATAGTTTCTGAGAAAAAGTGGACCTAAACAAAAAAATTAGCCAATGCCTACAATCAAATGACGAGAATACCAGGTAGAGATGCTTAATAAATCAGACAAGCTAATGCTTGACTCCCTTTCCATAGTATCATTACTGTAATTATTGTTGAATTGCTGTTAATAATAGAATTTGGGTCATTTGTGGCTGATTTGGGTTCATTATGTCGGAAGCACATATTGTATCATAAATAATAGTTAAAGGGAACCAGAGAGTTGTAAAATACTATGTATAAATTTGGACTAATCAGAAACAAGTTCTATAAATAGCACGCCTGCTGAGGTATAAATAGGTAGATGGATGACAGAGGGCATTCGGTATCCAGAGATAGAAGAAGACACATCGAGGATTCAACTAATAATTTATCCCAGTACTTTGATGAGGAAGTTATTGCAAATACACTGGCCGAGTGATGAGGAAGTTATTGCAAATACACTGGCCGAGTGGTTAAGGTCGCTGACTTCAAATCACTTGCCCCTCATCGATGTGGGTTCGAGCCTTACTCGGGGCGTTGAATTCTTCATTTGAGGAAGCTATCCATCTGGCTTACGGAAGGTCGGTGGTTCTACCCGGGTGCCCGCTCGTGATGAAATAATGCACGGAGGGGCACCTGAGGTCTTCTTCCACCATCAAAGCTGGAAAGTCGCCATATGACCTAAAATGTGTCAGTGCGATGTTAAACCCAACCAAAAACAAAAACAAACTGTCAGGGCGGATAAATTATTAAAAAGAAGACCTTTGAAGTTCATAGACTAAAGAAGAGTTGCAGAATTTCAAGAAGGTTTCGAGCTAAAGGCCAGCTCATAGGAGTTTCGTTTTGGGGAGGCTACGTTTTTGGTGCGTGGCATTCCCTGTTTGATATTTTTCTTTGTTTTTTTTACCTTAACGGTAATTGAATGCTATAGACGATAGCAAATATATGCTGAGCGTCGGAAAGCTGAGGCAGAGACGCAGAGTGTGATAATCTACTGAGATAGTAGGCGAGTTCCAGTTTATAGACGGTTCAGCATTATTGGCAAAGTACAGCCAAGGCATCATGGATATACCTATATGGTACTTGAATGCTACATATGATAGCATATAGGCGTTGAGCATTCCAGGAGTTAGGGCATTCATATAGGGCTGTAACTTCAATTAAGAGGACAGAGGCCGATCATCTGTGCGATAGGACTCGTATGTTGTTGATTCAAAGACATTGTCTGACGGGAACTTCAACAAAATGACCAGTCAAGTATAGAGTCTCCAGCCTACAGGGGTTTAAGCTAATTATTATTAATTGAAGATTGTTAGTTTGAAACATTTAGTGATTTGCCTGATCCCTGAAATTATCTAGCTCATAACTGAAATCATTTACGAATCATTGGTACACGAATCATTTAGGCAAGGTAGCCAGAGAAAAATCTTATATACGAGATATTTGGTCTCACCAACTATACGTTTTAACAAAGGATATCTATTTTGTTTGTCAGCTAGTCTAAGACATAGTCACCTTAGCGATTGGACCCATTTCATTGTTCAAGATTCTAAAGGCGTAGGCACTACTCTGGGTCATATAACTCGTATCCTGACAAGCATTCAGGTATCTGCTTACATGCAAATCTTTCAGTAATATTTCTAAGTGAAAATGGGGCATAATTCTGTCACATTGTAAATAAAATCTGGAAAGTAGATCCCTCGAAAGCACCGAGAACAAGGCAAACAGTGAAAATTGCAGACTCGGTTTGATTGAGTCTGTTCATGGGCAGTAATGGAAAATGCAACACTGCCCACGCCCCCTAGCACCGGCTTAAGCGGTATTCAATCTTCAAATCTTAATGAGTTGAAATCAATGATCCCGAAGGACCTGAAAATATAACAACACTGAGATGAAGTCGGGGCGACTTTTTACGGCCGCCACACAGCACTTAATACTTCTAACCCTAACCCCACTGTGTTCCTTTATTTGTTCGTTTTGTCCTCGTGTGTTTGCTTTGTATGCGAGTGCGTGTGTTTGTAGTGTGCACGTCTGCGTGCTGTGGGTTTCGTTTTGGGGAGGCTGCGGTTTTGGAACATGGCATTCCCTGTTTGATATTTTCTTTGTTTTTTTTTCTGACACCTGCCATGTTAGGTCATTCATGATGCAGTTTTGTGTGCCGGGGAAAATTAAAAATATGGTAAAGTATTTTTGAGAAACAGCTTGCATCAAACTTTAAAAAATTTCTTTTTTTAAAAAGGGGTATAATTTTGACAAAATAAACGTTAGGGTTATGTTTCTTGCCTTGGAGGTCACCTCGTGATGTCAAGTCTCATGATGTCAAAGATACTTGTGAAGTTTAAAAGCAGTTGGCTTAGTACTTTTTGAGAAACCTGCTTACATGTAAACTTATAATCAAAATTGCTAGCTTAAACAAAAGCACCAACTGTCAAAAAAATTCCCCTCTTGAACTTGGCCTAATTAGGGGCCATACTAAGAGTGCCTGGGCGTTTTGGCGGGTTATTAAACTTGACTGAGATATTAACCAACAAAATTTGCAAAGTTTGGGAAGTCACATGAAAATGTTCAATTTTAGAGGCGGACAACATTTAGACAGACAGATGCACCAAAATGCAACAAATTTTTTGGTAATTAAAGGGCCATAATTCCATCCCCCTGGGCCCAATTTGGCTAAGGTACGAACGGGCCGGGGAATTTTTGTCAAACACATTTTTTTTTAATTTTTGGGTGAAGACGAGGGAAACTTTTTCGCACGAGTCGGAAAAGTTTGAGACAGACACACAACAGACTACACACCACAGGGAGAAAATCGTATGCTCCCACCCACTGGGGGTGGGAGACATAATGAAAACAACAGATTTTCCAATAAAGGACTTCAGAAAAACAAAAGAATATAAAAATTTCAACAAAAACCACAAAGCTTATAGTAATTTTAAAAGAGGAAATTGCCCCCTTTTTATTTTTGTAAAAAAATTTCTCAGGGATTGATTTCCTGCGTCAGATAATTAACGAAAAAGGGTGGGTTAAAATTTTGGGGGGATCCCCTGAAAATTTACAACAGTTGCATTCACTTTTTTCCTACAATTTCCCGTTTACAATGCCCCATTTTAAAGAAAGATGAGAAAAATTCTCAAAAGAAAGGATCACCCCTTGCTAAAACCCTGAAAAAACTGTCCCCACCTTTGAGGGATGTACAAGTCTGTATACATCTGGACTACCCTTTTCCATCCCAAAGTACAATCTCCGGTTGTCTTCATTTTCCCACAAATTTTTGTTTGTTTTAATTCGAAATTTAATTCTTGAAAATTGGCATGACAGGGGAAACCAAAACTTCCTAAAAAGAATATTTACATGTTCCAGTGAATTAATATGAGGTACTTGCACTTTATTTTTGTATACTTTGTACACTGTCTATCCTTGCAAAAATAGTATGAAATAAGGGATTCAATAACACAGACTTTAAAAACATCCTTCCACATTATTTCTGTTTAAGTGCCGCAATTTTGGTATTGCCAGCAAAATGTCCAATGAACAAAGCTAAGAGAACCTTTTTGAACTTTTCCGGAGTGCTTACAACTTACTGTGTCTTTAAAACAGTAATATATTTTCTGTTCTACAGTGATATAATCTGTTCTAACATAATAAATGATTGCATTTTTTTCTTAATTAACTTCTAAGCCCTCTAGGTTGCAGTATGTGACGATGCTATAAATAATAGGTCAGTCACACTACACCGTATAGCGTTAACAGACATCCAACGAATAACAAAATTTTTAATCCGTTTGTGTCCGTTCGCATGCGTGTGTTTCCCCGTTTCTCATGCGGCACCTGCACTCCTTGTCCGGCGATATTCGTTCCCTCCGGTGGAAGGTTTTGATCATATTCAAAATTTGGAACGTACACCACCATACAAAGTTGTTCGTTTGATGTACGGTAGCAGTGCGTTTTGTTCCTTTCTTGTGCGTTCCTTATTCTGTACCTTTCCGGTATGCATCGTTCTTGTCCGGTGGACCCGATTCACGGCCGGACTACTACTGGACATACAAAGGATGTAACGAATGTTCAACGGTCGATAACTGACAATACATTCATGAAAAATTGTTGAAAAAGACGTTAAACCCGAACACACACCCACACACACACACACTCAAACGGTCGAAGAACGTTTGTAAGCTTCTTATGCGTTGCACATACGTTTTGCAAGTCCGTTACTGGTACGGTGATGTCCGTTAATTGAACGTCGTTCGTCCTGTATATGTGCGTTGATCTTGCCGTCACTGTGCGTTGTCAGTTTTATGCACCCCAGAGTGATCGCGAAAAATGAGGGAAGTTGAGGTTATTAGTTTATATACATTGTATAAAAAAGAAAATATTTTTGTTTTATTGTTCAAAGTCAGACGCAGACACATTGAATAAAAATTTTCAGTGATAGAGAAATCAAACAATACTTCATCCAAAAATTGCAAGAGCAAAAGGGGATAAAGTAACAAATATTTGGGCCACTTGTTAACCATAATGAGGAACAATTGCCTATGTTAAAATGTGTTTGAGTGGTGGGTAGGTGGGGTTTGGGTGACCCATGAAACATAGGAGACGAATTTTAGACCTTGTCTCATACAATATATGAAATGGGCGATCAAGATGAATGTTTCATTTCATTATTAAAGTAATAATAGCAGAGATAGCGTGGAAATGCATTTAACCATTAACATGAAATTGTAAGTTAAAAGGGGGAACAATTAATGAATAGTTAAGGATCTTTTCCGATTTGTCATGGGTGATCAATAAAAACAACTGTTTTTAAAGTTTAAATACAATCCATTTTATTCCAACAGAAATATAAAAAAAAATTGCATCAAAACTTTAAACTTTGAATTCTAAAAAACAAGGGTACATAATTTATGTTCCATAAATGACAGAGTTATGTACTCTTGGTCAAATGAATGTGTGATGTTCGGGAACAGCAGTTTGCTTTAACATAAAGTTATAAGTAAAAAAGTAAAAAGGAGATAATTAATGAAATAGTGCCATAGTTATGGACATTGTTTATGACATGGGTGATAATGTATATGAGGAACAACTAATTGAAGTTTGTATCACCAACAGTTGAAGAAGACCAAAACTTTAAACCAAGTATATAATTTAATTACAAACATGTACCTTTCAAGTAATCTTTGCATTTGTGTTTCAGCCTAGCTTTTTCCCCGATTGTTGTGACCCCTAGTGCAGCAAACTCTTCCGGCACAAGCATTTCTATTTCTCTTTGCCCAACCTATTGAAATATGCTGTTTATTTTAACTGTTGCTTAAAGCAAACATTTTCTGACAATATTCCATTTATAAACAAGACAGATAAAAAACAAAGACAAATATCAAACAGGGAATGCCACGTACCAAAAACGCAGCCTGAACAAAGCGAAACCCACAGCACGTAGACGTGCACACCACTCACAAACACACACTCGCACACGGGACAAAACGAACAAACAAAGGAACACAGTGGGGCACCGCTTTGGAATGGTCAGTGGCAAAAACACCATTGGGGAGCTTAAACCGGTTTATGGTGCGCACCCAACCTCAATCTTACCCCCACCATGTCAACACTGTAAACTATGATACAAATCCCCTGATAACCTAACTGAGTTATTTCAGTACAATTTTAAATTTCAAAGTAAAACTGGAGCTGCTTTTGAGAACAGAGCATGTCTCCCACAACTGCCTAATCATCTAAATAGTAAGTCAGTCATTATATACTGTTTACTCACTACAAATATACCTTTGAAGAGTAAAAAGGCTGATTTTAGGTAATTCAAGGGCCACAGTACTGAAGTGCCACGGGAAATTTGGTTAGTTAATGTCAAAAACATTTGGTTAAAGTTTGGTGAAGATCGGATGAGAACTGTTCGACTTAAGAGTGTGGACAAGAGTAAACAGGCCAATTTTCTTTCGGTAATTCAAGGGCCATAATGCCGAAGTGCCTGGGCCGATTTGGCTATTTATCAAACTTGGCCAAGGATTTCGTTGTCAAACACATTTTGTTCAAGATTGGTGAAGATAGAATGAGATATGTTCGACTAGGGTATATTCCTAGTTTTCCATATCTGCCGCGAATGCTGGTGAGGATGTATGCTAAGGAGGATTAAGAAAATTTACTATCTTTTTCATTCCGTCGGAGACATTCCCTCCTCAGAGGCCTTTAGGCCGGTTGAGGAGGCGTAGCAATTTTCACTATTTGCCTTGTTCTCGGTGCTTTCGAGGGATCTACTTTCCAGATTTTATTAATATTTGGTAAAATTATAAAACGTTTTATTAAAAGAGGTTACGACCCAACTGTTTTGAGACTTGCCGCATATTAAATGTTCAACCGTTTACAGTAGGACACTACGCTTCCCTCTTTGATTGTGTCTGACGGAAGCGGGAGATGATTCTATGATAAGCAGTTTTTAAATCCTACTAGGACTGAACTGTTTTGATATCTGTCTTCTGGCCTGTTTCGTCGGGCCCTTAAGGGTGTTTCTCTTGTTGCTCTGTCTTCTGAAAAGGCATGGAGTCGTACGTTTTTAGTTCTTAAGGTTTACTTTTTATACAAGAGCATTTTTGTGTTTTACATGCCATGCCTTTTTGTTTCCATTACGTGTGTTAGAGATTCACCTGGAGGGGATTACTTTTATTTACACTGTCCCGTGTCTTTTGAACATGTGGGGGTAAGAGTTGGATGCGCACCATAAACCGGTTTAAGCTCCCCATTGGTGTTTTTGCCACCGACCGTTCCTAGGCGGTGCCCCACAGTGTTCCTTTGTTTGTTCGTTTTGTCCTCGTGTGTTGGCTTTGTGTGTTTGTGGTGTGCACGTCTGCGTGCTGTGGGTTTCGTTTTGTGGATGCAGCGTTTTTGGTACGTGGCATTCCCTATTTGATATTTGTCTTTGGTTTTAAAGAGTGGTGACGAGAGTAAAAAGGCCGATTTTCAGTAATTCTAGCACCATAATGCCGAAGTTCCTGGGCCGATTTGACTATTTATTGAACTTGGCCAAAGACTTGAGGTCTAACACAATTTGTTCAAGTCTAGTGAAGATCGGATGAGAAATGTTCGACTTAAAGTGCGGACAGGATTTGTTTAGCGTTCAACCCGTTTACAGTTGGACACTACGCTTCCCTCTTTGTGTCTGACGGAAGAGAGGGGGAGGGGGGGGGGGGACTCTATGATAAGCAGTTTTTAAATCCTACCAGGACTAAACTGTTCTGATATCTGTCTTCTGACCTGTTTCGTCGGGTCCTTTAGGGTGTTTCTCTTGCTGCTCTGTCTTCTTACCTTTTGAATAAAGAAGATCAACCCGAATGTGTACCATGTCAAACACCGCTAACTATTAAACACATTTTAATCGACTGTGTAGACTTTACTACACCACGCAGTACATATTATGACGTTCAATCTTTGAGAGAATTATTTGACAACGTTTCAGTTGGAAATATTTTATCGTTTTTAAAGCAGATAGGAATATATCAAAAGATCTAACACTTCTTATTTTTATTTACATCTTGCAATATTATGTTTGCAGCTGATATTTTAACACACACGTACATACATTTTTACATTACTGTTTTTAGATATGCTTTACATTTTTACATGGATGCTTTTAGATATGTTTTACATTATTCATAGTGTTTTTTACATTTTACATGGATGTTTCTAGGTATGCTTTACATTTTTACATCAATGTTTAGGCTTTACAGTTGGCGTTTGCAATATGACTTCTTCTCGGCGATATATGACCATTTTGTGTCGATTCGCCGTAAAACTCAACTCACTCACTCACTGTCTTCTGAAAAGGCATTGTGTACATACGTTTTTGGTTCTTAAGGTTTGCTTTTTATATATTTATACACGAGCATTTTTTGTGTTTTAATGCCATGCCTTTTTGTTTCCATTACGTGTGTTAGAGATTCACCTGGAGGGGATTACTTTTATTTACACTGTCCCGTGTCTTTGGAACATGGTGGGGGTAAGAGTGAGGATGGGTGCGCACCATAAACCGGTTTAAGCTCCCCAGTGGTGTTTTTGCCACTGACCGTTCCAAGGCGGTGCCCCACTGTGTTCCTTTGTTCGTTTTGTCCTCGTGTGTTAGCTTTGTGTTTGTGGTGTGCACGTCTGCGTGCTGTGGGTTTCGTTTTGGAGAGGCAGCGGTTTTGGTATGTGGCATTCCGTTTGATATTTGTCTTTGTTTTGTTTTTTGTGACAGACAGACAGACAAATAGACATGCACAGACAGGAGTAAAGCAATATGTCTCCCACACCACTGTGTGGTGGAAGACAATAACCTCTTCATACAAAACTACGGTTAGGGCTTACCCTAACCCTGTTTTATTAACTATTACAACAGCAATCTTCAAGTGCTAAGTGGCGACTGCAAAAAGTCTCCCCTTACTTGGATTCTGTGTTGTTTATATTTTCTAGTTCTTTGGGATCATTGTGAGAGGTATTGCTTATTTCATTGCCTCTCATGGACAGACTCAATCAAACCGAGTCTGCTATTATTCTTTTTAGTTGCATTCCTCGCTTCCAACAAATCTTTTTACAGATTTTTAACCAAATTTTTCAAGTCAAATAAGAGCCATAATTTGTATAAATTCAACAGAGACAGACCTGACTTTGGCGTGTATGTACATCTGATGAGAAGGATATCTTGTGTTCAGGTTCAATTGTTACTGAGGTTCAGCTTGTAAGATAGTTTCAAGCAAAACTTAAACCCAATTTTCGAAGTCGAAAAAAGATCAAAGTTTGATTTAAATTCACCCAAGAGTTATCTAACTTGGTTGTTTCAGTAAGTCTGATGACTGGGAAGCATAGTGAGAAGTTTCAATCCTATAAGAGATATAGCTTGATGTTTCATTGCAAACAAAACTTTAACTAGATCATCTAACTCAAAAAGAACCATAATTTGAATAAAATTTCAGTTGTTCTGATGACTAGGAAGCCTTCAAATCCAATTAAAGCAGTGGTTACTTAGTTATGAACTTGCATGCAAGGTGCGATGCAGACGGCACGGTGAGTAGAACAGCTCTCACTATTTATCAAATAGTCAAGCTAAAAAGGGCTTAATGAAGAAAAATATTCAAATATAGAACACCCAAGAGAGACGTATACCAAACTTCATTTTAATTGAATGGAAAGAGGGTTTGAAACTGTTGGAGGGGTGAAGTACTCAAGGGACAAAGGAAGTGGTAATATTGTAAAGTCAAAAACAGGGACATCACTCAAGACAAAATAAACAGATATTCAAGAGGCATGATCGAAGAGTGACTAGGGCGATTTGGGTGGTTATCTTACTTGACCGAGATAGTATGCCCGCAAACATTGTCAGCAAGTTTAGTGAAAATCTGATGAAAACTGTTTGACTTAGAGTGCGGGCAAGGCTAAATTCGCAGTTTTTGTTAGTATTTCAAGGGCCATAATCCAAGTACCTAAGGCGATTTGGCTGGTTATCGAACTTGGCCGAGATATTATGCCAACAAACATTGTCAGCAAGTCTGGTGAAGATTGGATAAAAACTGTTGGACTTGTAGAGCGGACAAGGCTAAATTCGCATTTTTTCGAGTAATTCACGGGCCATAATCCAAGAGTGCCTGGGGCGATTTAGCTAGTTATCGAACTTTGCCGAGATATAATGCCCACAAGCATTGTAAGCGAGTTTGGTGAAGATCGGATGAAAACTGTTGGACTTAGAGAGTGGACATGCTTTGGACGCCGCCTACCCGCGGCACCGCCACGGGTTTTTTACATAATACACCCCGCTCTTTCAGAGACAGGTGTATTAAAAAGGGAATAATTTTGTAAAATTTCAAGACAGGATTATGGAACCTAAACAATGCATATCAGATTATAACACTGGAGCATATCAGATTATAACACTGGACAAGTATGTTATGTTTCAATCCTTTCCCATTAGTGGGTACGAAGATATTAGCTAAAATATAACCTAACTTAACCAAAAACTTCTTAGTTGAAAGAGGGGCATAATTTTACAAAAATGCAAAGAAGAGTTAAGGAACCAGTGCCATGTAAGCCAGGGAATAAGAGTGTGAAGTTGCAATCCATTCCCACAAGTGGTTACTGAGATACCAGCTTACATACAAAAACTTAACCAAATTGGGATGCTGACGCGGATGCCGAAGCATGGATGAGTCCAATAGCTCTACCTATTATTTGTGGAAGCTCTACCTATTATTTGTGGAAACCACATGCATCTCTAACAACTTCAACATTTACTAGCCAACTAGATACACACTTATTTGGTTTTAATGACATCAAACTTGGCCACTGTAGCACGTTTCTCTCTTCAGAGCAATTAAAAGGTTGAAAGTTTTCTACACAATTGAGATTGTCCAAATTAGTATGAACAGTGAACACAATCTTGCATCTAACATAATGTCCTGAGAGAATCATGAAAATTCTTGGACGATTGTCTACTTTCAAAACAATATATAAAGTGTGTGATATAGATGTACTATGCCTTTTTTAACACAAACAGATGTACCATGTGTTCATTTACCATAAACAGATGTACTTTGTGTTCAAACGTTCTGGCTAATCTCATCAGAGGAGGCTTGATACTCATTTAACAATTATATGTCCTGCAAAGTGTAATAAAATATATTATAAATTACTAGTAAGCCATACCTGATTCCCTAGAAACACAGGCAACAGGTGCTGGAGCGCAAGAGAGCTTAATATTGTCTTCATTTCATCTGCAAAATATACAAATAAGAATGAAACATTGCATCACATATGCCGGGCATAATTTATCAAGTTTTATCTGGGGGCATTTCCCCCTGATAAAACTTGATAACTTATTAATGAAGACAAAATGGCCTCTTCAACAACAGGCCATCATGCCCAAAGTTGCTTACCTAGTTTGCGTTTCATAACAGTTATTGGTAAAGGTACGTAGGGAGAAATTTGAAATTACATGAAAAAGTGCCAGAGTTTTATGACAAGAAATTTTTCAAATATAACGAGCATGATTTAAGTGTATGTTTGGGAAGAGAGTAAGCAGTTTGGTAATGATGTATATGACATTATATTGTTAACAATATTTTATCGACTGTGGACTGTTCCACAGCGAGTAAATACTATGCGTTCAATCTTTGAAACATTGTTCGAAAATTTCAGTCCAAATTTTCCGTTTAAGCAGCTGATCTGAAATCATAAATTTCTTTTAACACATTTTGCAATTTTGTTGTCAAAAATAATACGTATTTGCATTAAATGTTTTTGACGTGCTTTACAATTTACGTTTTCAAAGCGCTTGTTTTCGGTGATATATGGCCTTTTTGTGTCGGTTCGCTGTAAAATTCAACTAACTCCACTACATAAAAAGTTTTTTCCACTACATACATGCAGGGAAAGGTGACACACACACCAACAGCCCTTTTTTGACAAAACTATTTGTACAGTCTTCTTAAAAGGTCACCTAAGTATCATTTGTGTCAAATTCTTTTAAAACTGAGTCTGCTTCTTCCGACAAATACATTTTTAAAGTTTCCAAAATATACATACAGCGAAAAAGTCACAACTCTATCAAAATAATCTAAACAATCTTGGTAAAAGGTCATCCTGTTTGTGCCACTTCAATCCTCACCCATCGCATTGTCGCCTTGTCTCAAAATATATATACAAATGAGATTTAACAATGCTTTGGAGGTTTTAAAGCGATAATTATCGTCTTTATTACAGGATTCTGTACACAAGGACCATTTACGTGAAATTGCTTTAAAGTCAGACCAGCAGTTTCATACAAGTGATTTTTTTCAGTTTCCACTATATACAGTGACCACATATACTATTAGGTTATTTAACATTGTTCTGTACAATATGGAGATATATTTTGACGAGTACGAGTCCAAATATATCTCGATTTGTACAGTACAATGTTAAATAACCTTTTTATTCTATATCTATTTGGTCTTAGTTTAAATTAAATATGTTTCACTAAATATTGTATTCCTGCCTTTTCTGTATTTTCCTAGCTTGGTATGAGTGCAAATATATATTATGCAGAACAATGTTAGGCCTTAAATAACCTTTTTATTCTATATTTATTTCACTTCACACGTAATATACGTAATTCATTGAATGTTGTTGTTTTTGTGCGTATCATTATTAAATTAATTATATGGTGCAACCTCCATTCAACAGCCATTTGGCGATTTGGGTGGTTATAATACTTGGCTGAGATATTATGCCAACAAACATTGTTTGGTGAAGATCGGATGAAAATTGTTCGACTTAAGAGAGCGGACAAGGCTAAATTCCCCGTTTTTTTTTCGAGTAGTTCAAGGACCATAATCCAAGAGTGCCTGGTACAATTTGGCTGGCTATCGAAATTGGCCGAGATGTTATACCCACAAACATTGTCAGCAAGTTTGGTGAAGATCTGATGTTGAATTAGAGAGCGGACATGTTTTGGATGCCGACCGCCCGTCCGCTGCCATTCATAATCTTCTCCACTTGTTTCTTAACCGTTAAATAAAAACTTAGGTAGCTGTTCAGACAGTCAGGGCTGATCTCTTCCAATTTCTTAGTTTCGTCCGGAACGGCTTCTTTTAGCCACTTCAAATATTCCAACATCTGATGATGTTTTTTTACTGTATTTTCAGGTTTTTGATTATTAACGAACGTGTTAATATCTAAATCAGATAGCATTGTCATCACTTGAATCTTTTTGGTGTTTTGCAAAACAAAAAAAAAAAACGACAATTAAATCCTGAATTCAAGACGCATAATCAAACTCTGTACATAGAGCGCCTACTTCATCCGATTGACATTCGGAACATTTTCGCGCATTTCGGGCTTTATCGTATGTTTTAAATGGGACTGTTGAACCGTCCAAATACAGAAAATACATTATTTTTTGTACGCGCGTGCGTCCAAATACAGAAAATGCATGATTTTTTGTACGCACGTGCGTCCAAATTCCGTAATATATTGTACGGTCACGTGTTGCAAATGAACGTTTGCGATTGGATAGATAAAATAGATACAGAATTAATACATATTATTATATAAAGTGATCACACCTTCTAACAGTTACAACTTTTTTTTGAAGAATCAGAATCTTTGTACAAGGCCAATTTGTGTGAAATTATTTTAAAATTGGGCCAGCAGTTTCATACAAGAACATTTTCTAACTTTCCAATATATATATATTGATGTTTCCTTTTTTATATAAAGCATACGGATCATGAAAATATATTACATGTATGACCAAACATGAATATCTGTTCATGAAATGATTTTTTATTTTGAACAGAATGTAAGGTAAACAGTCGCCTTAATTAATAAGAAGCCCCATGTGGTTCTGTGACGATCTGTGTATGAAAAGAATAGGAACCACTGCCTTACCCTTGCATGATCGTAAGAGGCGACTGATAGGGTCTTAACACTTGGTTTTGCTGTAACTCTGTGATTCCAGCAGGTATGCAAATTTTGATTCCATACCTCACGTTTTTATTTCGGTGTAATTGAGATGTGAAACCAAAACTTGTAGTCCTGTTTGGCGCCATATAACCTATACTGTGTTGGTGCGCCGTAAAACCCAAGTTAATAAATAAATAATTAATAAGAAAGTTAGAATAATCATTCCAAACTTGCATTAAAATGCAGTATATTGTCTTCCGAATTTCAAAAATTGTCAGCATCCGCTTGACAGCTCGCATACATCTGTAGTTTTATGTACAAATTATCTAAAGCTAGCTATACCTCTGAGTCTGACTGTATTGTAAACTATCAGAATTCACAAAAGAGAGTCAGTCTATGCCAGACTAAAAAAAATATTCCTTTGTCTACAGTATTGTAAAGATTCCAATCAACACTGATGAAATCAGATGTCTGTCAATCAGACACATTTCATGAAATCTGCTATATGGACTCCAATTACATCGCTAAGATACAGCTTATTTATAGTTTAACTGATTTAGATTAGAAGTATTTACGAAATAATGTGTTTTAACATTATTAATACAAGGAAAGAGGTTGTACGTCCTTTGGCATGGAATAATTTCGTGAGCGCATCATTTTTCTGGAGATGTATAACTGAATTATTTCTATTCTAATATGCCCTTAATCTAAAACAAGATAGTGGCGCTCTTTCCTGGTCAAAACAAGAGCATTGACATCATCGCACGTTAGTGGACCCATTGGTCAAGAGGGCTAAGACGCTTTCTGACGGAGGTAAAGACCCCAGGTTCCATTCCTTGCTACTCCAATTGCGGTGTGTTCTTGGACAAGGCACTTCATCACAATTACGTGAGTCAGCCTAGCTGTTAGCCTTACTCATTTGGCTTATCGGGATGACTTATTTTATGATCTGATATTTTATAGTTGCCATCCCTCCAAGCCTTACCCGTATCTGCATTTAACTGTTAGGAAAACGAAGACTTCAAAAATCTAAAAAAGTCATAATATACTGGTCAGACTTACTTGCTTTCATAAATTAAACATTACTATGAATGTAGAAACTTCATATGGGTTGAATGTAATCCATAATTTTAAATAAGAGACTCAAATCTTCGAAAATATGATGTGACAGCAGGTGTGAGGTGATACCCTGACACTTGTTTCAATAACAACAGACTGCCGATACGACACTAAATTACAGAAATAAAACACAAAGTATACATTCATAAAATGTCAACGAGGCAAGTTTATGTTTTAATGTCAACATAAATTTATTATCACAGATGTAATCATTACAAATACTTTGTACATGTACCAGAAAACGTTCACAACGGATTTTAATTGGGGATTTCCTAACAGTAACAGAAATATGCAAAATAAGTTTGGACCTGACGGAGACAGCGACAGTCAAAAGTTATCACGCTGTCCCGCAACGTCCTATTAATTGGACTACCCAGCTTTAAGAGAGTACCAGCAAATTGCTTGGGGTTAACTGTTCTTAAAATAGAGTCCTTCACAAAAGCTCTACAGAGCTTATGTTCTTCGAGTTTGATTCACAAAGCAACGGTAAATAAAATTTATCGTTACCTTCACCTTTCATGTGACATCATTTAACCTGTTTTTACAGAAACAAGCATATTAGAATGTTTATGTTTGGTTTTAGTTGAATAATACACTAAATCTTATAGCTTGAATCAATTGTATTCGCAAATGGTGAATTAGTAACAAAGGGAAGTAACTCACAAACGTTATGTAACATACTGGAGGTTTCTAATACGGTTACCAGACTGTGGCTGAAAACCAGACTCTGGTATAAAGCGGATATAAGAGATCTGAACGATGGGTATCCTTACCCGCAATAAGCCAAGCCTAGCCCTCGGTAGCTAAATTTGTGAAGAATCACTGGCGGCTCCACACTGGCACTAGAAGATCACCTAACTTCACAGACAGTCGGTGTTTATATTCTGTTTAAAAACATTTATTTATATGCACAGTCTATTAAATTGATTGTCACATATAAAAATAAATGATCAAGTTCAAATTACCTTTCTCACCGCCATCTTCTTCTGAAGCCATCTTTTCCGCGCAGTCTTATTCGGTGTATTTTAAATAGTACCCAGGAAGTTTGTTTGTTTTGGGTTTAACGCCGTTTTTCAACAGTATTTCAGTCATGTAACGGCGGGCAGTTAACCTAACCAGTGTTCCTGTGTTCTGTACCAGTACAAACCTGTTCTCCGCAAGTAACTGCCAACTTCCCCACATGAATTATCAGAGGTGGAGGACTAATGATTTCAGACACAATGTCGTTTATCAAATAGTCACGGAGAACATACGCCCCGCCCGAGGATCGAACTCGCGACCCCGAGATCCGTAGACCAACGCTCTTACCTACTGAGCTAAGCGGGCGGGCTTAGTACCCAGGAAGAGTGAGTGAGTGAGTTGGGTTTTACGGCGAATCGACACAAAATGGTCATATATCGCCGAGTACCCAGGAAGAATTATAACGATCAATTTGTCCGGAAATTTCATCCCAAGCGACAGTGCGAGGTTTTATTAATTCTCGCAACTATGTATCATTGATTAAGCGGAATTTTAATTTCCCGATGCGAGAATTAAGAAAGACATGCGAAAATTAAGACGATAATTTTCGCCCTAAAACCACGCAAGGATTGCTAAATATCGCATGTATATATGTTTTTGGGCAAGGCGACAATGCGATAATTATCTAGTTGTCGCATGTTGGTGAGGCGAGAATTAAAGTGGCACGAACAGGATTCCGTAGAAAACGTTTTCATTTCTATTGCGGTCCTTGTGTTGTTGGCATAACATAGAAAGGCATAACATAGATTAAAGAATTATGTGACTAGTTGAAAATTGCACAACTATATATATATCAGAAGGTAAAATGCGAGTTGCGTAAGTTAAAATAGTTCATATACTAGCAGGCAACTTATTCCATATGGAAATAACGGAAAAAAAGGAATTTAACCCAAAACCTTTGGAACAACAGAAGCCCCTTTAATGTTTGTGACTTAACCTTGTCCTATATGAATGCAAAGTATCATGGGGGACAAAATGTCTCCCATATAATCCGGGGCTATGCCATTTTTAATTTTAAAAACATGATACAGAATAATCTGGTCTACACGTTTGTTGACAAGTAACCAGTTGAAAGATTAAGTGTTCTAGGCCAATGTGCGACCTAGCATGAAGGTCATGAACAACCACATTAACTTATTCCGTGTGGTTTGGAGCTTGGATTTAGGTAATTGAGTCAGACCAATATTACCATATAGAACAGACGTAATCAAAATAACATTGGATTAGGGCCATGGCAAGAATTATTTTGGTGTGTTTGATACGGTAACATTTCTTCCGAATAGATATTTTAACCGTGCGTTAGCCTTTTTTAATACGGAACGAGCCATGGAATCGAAAGATAGGGTCTGATCAATAGATGCACCAAGATATTTAACAGCAGAAGCTGGATCAATAGTTGTACCATTACATGTAATACTTTTCTGTTTGGTGTAGCGTCGCACCGACACAATTATAGGCCATACGGCGACTTTCCAGCTTTGATGAAGGAAGACCCAAGGTGCCCCTCCGTGCATTATTTCATCACGAGCGGGTACCTGGGTAGAGCCACCGACTTTCCGTAAGCCAGCTGGATGGCTTCATCACATTAAGAAGTCAACTCCCAGAGTGAGGTTCGAACCAACATCGATGAGGGGCAAGTGATTTGAAGTCAGCGACCTTAACCACTCGGCCACGGAGGCCCCACACATGTAATATTAAGAGTCGAGGTTTTATACAGATGACTTACACTTACCTGAAACAAGTATGCCAGAATCATCTGCATATAACAAAAGCTTGTTTTTAAACCACAGCTGTTGACATAAATTAAAAATAAAAGTGATGTGGAACTCCACGTGTACTGGGAGTAGTAGCAGAGACATCCACCAGTTGTTGTCTATCTGAAATATATAACTGACACCATCTTAAAATCATCACTAAGTCCTGCTGAACGAAGCTTAATTTAGTGGTCGACTGTGTCGAAACCTTCTGGATTGTTTGTTTGTTTTGGGTTTAACGCCGTTTTTCAACAGTATTTCAGTCATGTAACGGCGGGCAGTTAACCTAACCAGTATTCCTGGATTCTGTACCAGTACAAACCTGTTCTCCGCAAGTAACTGCCAACTTCCCCACATGAATCAGAGGTGGAGGCCTAATGATTTCAGACACATTGTCGTTTATCAAATAGTCACGGAGAACATACGCCCCGCCCGAGGATCGAACGCTAAAAGAATCATACCTACTACATGACCTTTATCCATCTCCATCCTTATAAAATCTGTTAGACGTGTCTGTTAAGATACTACTTCTTAACCCGGACTGAAATTTGTACAATAACTTGTTCACCTTGAAAATATTAACTTGGTCATATACAACCCTTTCATAAATCTTGGATACAAGACTCAGAATTGAAACCGGTCGATAGTTGCCTACAGACGTTTTGTCATTCTACTTAAAAATAAGAACAACCCTGGCTGATTTTAGATCATCAGGGACCACACCTTGAATGATGGACAAATTTATGACGTGCAAGAGGTTCTGCAAAAATTGAACCGGAAAAGGAAAGGTATATCATCTAAACCTGTAGCTTTGTTAGTACCTAGCTGAGTTAAGTATTTCAATACCTGATTTTCAGAAACTAATGAAAAAGAGTAGTGATTTAGAAACACACCTAAATTGGCATAATGTTTGATTGCGAACAATTCTACCTGAACTTGCCGCCAGCGAGGAAACCTATAAATGACTTGATATAAGTCCTGGAAACATGTTATAGACGTCTAACGAAACAAGAAATAATTGAACCGAAGACACATATAGCAAATTTGTATTTATTTGCACGTTTCCAATGAATGCATACCCGGTTTTAGGCTCATTGGAGTCTTAATAGTATATTACATGTATACACAGACACAAAGAAAATTGATTAAAATGAAACTATTTTTAAGAATTTCCTTCAGGAATATGTATTGCTCTTGTTTTGTGTTCCTTATGTTTGTAAGATACAAGTAACATCCACGTTACAAATACTCAAAATACATTGTATTCGATTTACATATAGTCATGTCAATATCATAAATCTATTGTCTACAAGATATACATACTTTTACTTTGAAAGAAATTGTGTGTTGAATATTACGTCCTCTGTAAGTCAGCACCCACTGGAATGTTCGAGATTTGTATATGCACCTGCACTGAGTAAAAACAATGGACAGACGAGTGACAGTCGCTCTGTGTCAAAATACTGATTGACAGCAAAAGCTAATTTGACTTGATCTTATAGAATGAAATCCTTTCGAGTGTTTTAAGATATTGCAGAAATTTTGACAATTTTCTTGTTCTTGATTATAGCGCGTGGTAATTGCATGTTGTAAAAACAAGGACAAATATTCAACAGGGAATGCCACGTTCAAAAAACGCAACCTCCCCAAACGCGCACACGATCAACACACGCACACCACACACACACGCAAAGCAAACACATAACTGTAAATGACCATTATAAAGAATCAGACTAATCAAAAAGTTGAATAATGACCGTTATCATCATGCATGCGTTGTGAATTTTAGACATACATACATATGCATATGGCACTTAAAATATTTGGACCTCTTCATCTGATGGTATAATTTATATAGGGTATTTGGGCTCGGAAGAACACAGGGGTAATTTAACGGAATATATTTGCATTAATTACTTATATATTATGTATTATCAGATATTGTCTATGAAAACAGTTTGTTCTTCAAACAAGAATACTACATTTAAACAATCAAACACATTCTCAATTAAATGTACAAAATCGCTTGCTGCTGTTTAGTTTCGAATCTCAATCTCTTTCTATCTACATCCTTTGTCACTGAATAACCACTTGTGAAAGCTGCACGTCACCATCTATGCGGAGCGTATTAATATGTTCCATTGGATGAAATCGGTGCTTGAATTCCAGGAAATGGTTGTTGTTCACAGCAACCTATAAATATATAACAACATATTTTCTTTTTAAACATTTGCTTACAAACTGAGACAGATTTTACAAAACACTTCGATAATCATGGGCGTCTTTTGTCCGATCGTTTCTCCAGCATTTCTTTTACTAAAACCTACCGAGTAGAACTGGAAACAAGAGGCCCAAAAAGAGTAGGCCAAATAATACAGGCATATGATGCTCATCCAAAAAGAAACTTTATCATTTCACCTTGCTTCTTACCAAATGTGGTGAACATCCCTTAAAAGATTTGTTTAATATTTTTCTGGGATGGCCAAAATTGCAATACAATTATAACAAACTTTATGATAAGAATGTATCTTTTCTCTGGTGCCCGCTATTAAATAACCAACCTGGACCATTGGAACAATGATTTTCAATGATGCTATAGAGAGCAATCTAATAAGATCAAGAAAAGCGGTTTATGATAGTTTTTATTATTTATTAGCTCTAGCATAATGTAAAAGGTGTCAAGTGCCCTCATAAAGTTAGCGTTTGTTAGGAGGACTTTATTTAAATGTTTTTATCCATTTTATCTCTAGCAGCCCCTTAAGATGCCAAACAACAGCATTTGAACAAGTTTGGGAGATGACTTGACAATGAAGATAAAAACTAAGATTTATGAAGATCCATCAAGTATTTAATGAAAAACTCATTCAGGGTATTTCTGTAGTGGTCCGTTAGATGAATCAAGTGCTCCCTATTGGAACAATGTTGGTAAAGGACCTGTTAATGATGCTTCAGACCAAGTATGCTATAGGTCAAATAAGCTGTTTATGAGAAGAAGACGTTTAAATAAAATCTGGAAAGTAGATCCCTCAGAAGCACCGAGAACAAGGCAAACAGTGAAAATTGCTGACTCGGTTTGATTGAGTCTGTTCATGAGCAGTAATGGAAAATGCAACACTGCCCACGCCCCCTAGCACTGGCTTAAGCAGTATTCAATCTTCAAATCTAAATGAGTTGAAATCGATGATCCCGAAGGACCAGAAAATATAACAACACTGAGATGAAGTCGGTAAAGGTATTTCTAGTTTTAGCTCTAGCAGCCCCTGAAAAGGCCAAGTTGGTTATGGACCTTAAAATTATGCTATAAATCAAGTTTGGTGAACATCTATAAAGCGATTAACAAAAAACGGTCATTTAGGTCCAGAGGGCCCTAGTCCCAAGCACTTCCATTTGAAAAGAAAATGAAAGAGGTCATTATAATAATCAAGCTGATGAAGATCCATCTATCGGTTTATCAGAAGAAGTCGTTTAAACTTTTTTATCATGCCCACCATAACTTTGTCCGCCGGCCGTCCCTAGGCGGTGCCCGACTGTTGTTTTCCCCTGCTTATGTGTGCGTATTTGTATCTATGCGTGTTTGCCATGGGCAGTGCCCCACAGTGATGTTTTTTCTTGCTTCTCTGTTTTTCTGTGTATGTTTAACGTAGTTGTATGTGTCTGTGTCTGCCTTTTGTACGTGCGTGTCTGTGACGTTTTAGGAATACTACGTTTAAGGAACGTTGCTTTCCATGTTTAATATTCAATATCAAATACTGTGTATACTGCTATATTCATTCAATTTAATTTTAGACATGAAATCCGTTGTTTTGGCCTAATATATATCACTGTCCATTTGTAGGTAGATACTTTTATTTCTAAATTTTGTATAATAACCATCATGGAAAGACAAGAGAATGCAGTTATTCTGTGGCGTGTCTTTAAGAGACTAAATACCAATTAATACCGTTATGCCACTAAGTTATTTCATGTAAAGCAAGACTCACTTTTTAGCGCCATAAATGATCTTGGTCAGACATTAAAATTAATGACCGCATAGTGATATATGTTTGTCGTTGTATATAAGTATAGTTTACAACTTAAATAAATAATATTTTTAATCTGTGTTCAACTTGATAACAGATGCATCATTCAGACCATCATGATTATTTTAATAGAATAAATCTTAAAACGGAGAAGTATTCAACAAACGATGTTATCCATTATGTATTTATTTGACAAATATGCTGTTTAAGCAGTTAAAGCACAACCGAAAAGATATTTACTATACTATACTATACATAAATTTGTAAATTAAAATGCGGTGTTATAGGGTGGGGTGGGAGGTAATGATTCTACCATGCACCCCTTCCTAGACTTTTTTCATAGGTACCAAGTTATTCGGCATGACCAACTCATTCAAAATAAAATCATCAGTGAACGGTTGTTATGGAAACAGTGAAATCATATATAGTTCAAAAGAGCTTTTTCATTGGAATTTTTTATTTTGAAAGCATTGGTCCTGCCAAACAATTTGGTACCTATGCAAAAAGGTCTATGGAGGGATGCATGGTAGACATAATTGGCCCCCGTACTATTACATTTATTATTTTACTCACCGTGGTATATTTTAGACCTGCTTGGAGAATGGGCCACAATTTAGAGTATCTCCTAGGCATGTGTTGCCTTGTTTATAGCATAAATGTCAAAATATTATATCGATGGGAACTAATTAAGAATGTTACATTGTACTAATCGCTCGTGAAACAAAGAGTCACATATGTCAGTCGCCTACGAGTTACTAACGGGCAAATGTGTGTTAAAATTTTATCCTTAAAAGATTTTCTTTCTCTACTTATATCACCGTATTTGTTTTATTTCTATGAACAGTCCTAATGATAGATATTGGCTGGAGGTTTTGATCACGTTAGTAATTTACAGAAAAACTATAGTCTAAATGTAATGCTTAAATACATATACATTTAACGTTAAATAAACCGGTCATACAGGGACTCCAATTCACTCCAATTTTAGCCTAACAACGAACAAAAAATTAAAATGAATATGAAATGTGCATATCATCAATTTTCAAGGTTGTTCCCTACATTTACTTTTCACATCAGTTCGGTATCTAATTGATAGAAAGTTCATATGGCATAAATGGAACTAATGTTCTTTGTTTTAAAAATAAACGATTTGTAACGGCTTGATAAATAATACTCAAAATTTCACTTGTCAAGTTTATACTGTGTTGTTTCGAAATGATAGCAGTCGTAGAAGAATGATTAAACTTCAATGCAACAGTTGCAGTCTATTAAAGAAGACTAGATACCTTGAAACAGCTGGGTTCAAACAGTAGTATAATACTAAATGGTACGCCTTGGTAAAACGGAAAGAACGGAATGTCCCTTTCTTCTCTTCCCCAACCACCCTGCTTGTGGTTACGTACAATTACATGTTTATCTGCGCTGAAGCTGAACCTAGCATCAAAACACATTGCAATCTCGTAAGGTTCTCGGCCACCACCTTGTTGGATGTATATTGTAAACCTGTAGAATTATATACACTGCGTTAATTACAAACATAACTAGAACTACCTCTAACCCGAATACCGCTCCAAGGGCACATAAATTTGCAGTGCCTCAACTTACCCTGAATTATATATAAAGCAATTGAGTGAGGAGAGCAATAGGAGATTAAAATCTCTTATTATTTAAAACATATACGCCATGAACATAAATATTTCATGATGGTCAATGCGCACCACAAACTGGGGATGTGGGAGGGAGACGTTGAAAGAGAAAGAATAAGGTTTAGTATGGGTGTCCTATCTTCGTCCACCAAGGAAAATTGTGATGCATATGTGTAGTTTATGGTGATCATGTGTTAAATGTTTTATTCTAAAACTCTACATACTTTGGAATTAGGACAATAAGCCGTAATGTTTAGACCGACCCTTGAAAATTATATAAATATGCGGAAGGATTCTGAGAAAAATTTTCATGTACCACTGATTCTAGTGTACTCATTTTGAATGAGTATGGGGACATTAAACTCAGCAATTTAGGAAAACCTGAAGAATAATTTATAGTCACTAATAATTTCCATTTAGAGCTTTGAAAGATTTTGTTTGTCTTGACGATTTGAAATAAAACTTTCACGTCTGTTTCTTTAAAAAGGTTATGCCTCAAAAGGGACATCAAACTTTTACAACAGGCAGTAAAGATCGACAAATATCATAAATTACTGATAAACTTTATTTGAAAACAAGGTCATAAAAAGATCCATCGAAAGCGTAGACCACAATAAACCTTATATTAGCTGATATGATTTGACTGATTCTGTTTACATCTCCGGATTTAGCAGACCTTACAGTTTTTTTATAATTTGGACTGGACTCAATGATCCCAACGGGTGTCACATAATCCCTTCCATATTTTACATAAAACCGCCTCGGTAGCCTAGTGGTAGAGAGTCCGCTTTGAGTGCGGGAGGTCGTGGGTTCGATCCCCGGTCGCGTCATACCAAAGACGTAAAAATGGTACTAGTAATAGCTTCCTCGCTTGGCGCTCAGCATTAAAAGGATCGTGCTAGGACTGGTCAGTATAATGTGACTGTGTGGGGTATCATGCCACGTGTCTACGGCGTGATATTCTAGTGAGGCAGCACTATAAAATTGGGCATTGTGCTTACTACTACAAGTAGACACCGTCGTTTATACGACTGAAAAATTGTTGAAAAAGATGTTAAACCCGAACACACACACATACACACACATATTTTACATAAAGAGTTCTGTTGCTTGACTAGTGTTCTGAAGATCATACAACTATTTAGTACAACGAAAGCAAAAAGAAGGATGGAACTCCTTAAATAAATTTATTTCTCCTTTAATACGCAATTTCAGAGACGTAAAAACCTTTGCTAATTTAAATCATAAAACTTAATTTAAAAACAAATATCTGCAGACGAGCCCTTTATAACACCTGTTAAGAAATTCAAAACTTACCTGCTAGGGTTTGTATGAGGGATGCCATCTATTTGAATAAGTTTACCCGAGGTTAGTTGTCCAAAACTGTGCACAAACGGAACAGGCTATATAAAGTTAAATAAATGAATATATCAGTATATCTGTGGTCACTTATTAAACAAGCAGAAAGGGCATTATGCAAGGACTTCTTCTTTCTGAAGTGTAGAACATTTTGCGAACATGTAATGAACACTTTCAAGTCTTCTTTTCTGTGACTTATCGAAATGTCATATTTTTTCAATTAAAAACACTGGAACATGGTCTGGAAAACGGCTTGGTCATCTGTAGTCCATCAAAAAATATTACCTTTCCTGGATGTCACTGGAAAAAATCTTTTTTGAGGATAAATTTAAAACTCGTAAAATTATTTTGTGAATTTAAAAATGACATACTGCTGCTCATGAGGTTCATTATAATAAAGAACAAGATGCATAATACTGTCTTAAATTTAAAGCAAAATCAAGAAGAAAATTTTTACAGAAAAGGTTTAATAGACAGTAAGTTTGGACGTACTGCAACGGTCAGTCAGTCTTTTAAGTGCGTATTCCAGTTATTCTGTTAATCCTACCACTTCAGTGATAATACAAAGTGACATGGTGAAATCTGAACATATCTTAATATACTATAAATTGTTTTATTTTATGAAATTAAATTTGTAAGATTTGTTTGAAGACACACTTGATAATCAAGCCCTGTTATTGAAATGCTTTTAGCACTTGGTTTGAGACAACTAAATTATTTACTTACGGGACTATGTGTGACGAAATGGTGTGCCTGCATTGACGTAGGGTACTGAAATACGTAAGAATATATAAACAATCAGGATTTAATAATTCATTTATTTTAAAACACGAGTTAAGATTTACTCCCTAGGAGGAAAGTGTACCATTATCATCATTTTAAAAAACTGTTTTACATAGTATTTTTGACCAATTATGCATGTTTCAACTCTAAGTCCACACAGAGAAGCTTATTGTAAGAATTAGTTGATGAAAAAGTCGAAAGCCGAATATTCAGATCTGCATCTACAACTAGTAATTGATTTGTATTTCTTGCATACCGTATTTTACAAAATATGAAGTAAAAACAGAAACGAAATACGTTCGTTGTATCACGCCTTCTTATAGTTGTGTATTTAAACATAGCACGCACAATAAAGCCATTCAACACAAATGGCGTCATGACGTTTCAAAGGCACGCAACGACAAAGTTGCGAATTAGTTTTATCATATGTAGTGTTTACTCGAACAATATACTACATGAAACAAAGAACAACTATTGAGTTGACTTAAAGAATTTTACATGAATAATATATAATCAGTACATAGATCCTCAGTTACCATTAGCAGCAGGAAAGAGGTCTGGCACAGGGAGCAGAATGTGTTTTGCCGGCATGTGTTAAATAACGCAATCACCAGTCCGGTGTGCAAGATAATGATTTCATCCTTAAAAATGGCAGTTGCTATACAGCCAATTTTGCATATAGATACCATGATTCAGAGAGCCTGACAGTATATTGGTTTAATAGGGTAGTGGTCTCTGTTCACAAATGTTCACTAGTACCAATTAAAGTGCATTCTATTAATGTTAAAATAGGCCAAACATTACAGTTTAGAATAATGATACATTACTATTTATTTTCAATTTCTAGTTTAGGTATGATTTTTAAGTACACAATTCATTGTATTTGTGCACAATAAGCCTCGTTTTCGGTAACTGAAAACTTACGTTTATTTTCTAATATTGAAGATCTTTTCTAAAAACGAAATTTTATCTTTATTAAGATAAGGTAGATCGCAAGGTTCAACTTCATCTATTATAAATGATTTACGATTCTACTTCAAACAAGCAAGAAGATAAAGCTAGTACAATATACCTCTTAACTTTTACACGGTCATAATCTAAAAACCTTCTTAAACATATAAGCACGTGCATAATTGTATGTTTTTTGTGTGTGCGCTTGCGTTTTGTTAGCTCATCTCTGAGCTTTTGTGATCACCCTGCGTCCGTCGTCCGTCCGCAATTTCTTGTGAACACGATAGAGACCACAGTTTGCAATCAGTTGTAATCAAACTTGAACACAACTTGTATTGGCATAATATCTCGGTTTCTTTTGAAAACTGGCCAGATATCTTCATGGGTTTCAGAGTAATGGCCCCTTAAAGGGCCACAATTTACTATTTTTGGCTTGTGAACACGATAGAGACCACATTTTGCAATCAACTTTAATCAAACTTGCACACAACTTGTTTTGGCATAACATCTCAGTTCCTTTCGAAAACTGGCAAGATCTCATCATGGGTTCCAGAGTTATGGCCCCTTAAAAGTCCAAAATTTTCTGTTTTGGCTTTTGCAGCCATATAGAGACTTCAATTATGGTTTGATTTGATACAAACTTGCAAAATATCGGGAATTATTTTATATCTGATTACCTCCCCTGATTTTAATCAAAATGGATTTATATCAGTACTTATAGTACTCATTAGAAAACAATTCATTATTGTCTTAAGCTGAAATGAGACAATCAAGGTAGATAACTATGGACTGATTTTATATCAAATTACCTCCCTTTATTTCAAGTTAAAATGGGTATATTTCCTTACCTACTGAAGATTCTGATCTGAAATTTCATTTACGCCATCAGATTGACTTGGACAATCTGTGAAGATTGACTGAATGTAAGACAAATTACCTCCATTTTTTTAAGTACATGAATATACCCAACAGCTTCTAATGAGATTGGTTTGAAACGTTATTTATGTCTTCCATGGTAAGAAATAGTCATGTTAGATAACTCTAATTGATCGTTTATCAATATGAATACTTTTCTAATATATTGTTGTAAAGGCTTGTACTCTGTATCTTCTACATGCATATACCAATGCATGTTTACACCCCCTGATTTTATTAAAATTGATTTATCTCAGTAATTATTTATAGGACTTTGAAATTTCATTCTTGTCATTAGTTGGACTGAGACAATCAGGGTAGATAACTGTGAACTGATTTTATGTCAAATTACCTCCCTTCGTTTCAAATTAAAATGGGTGTATCTCAGTAACCAATGAAGATACTGATTTGAAATGTCATTTATGCCATCAGATAGACTCGTACAATTAGGATAGATAACTTTTGACTGAATTTATGACAAATTACCTCCCTTTATTTTATGTGAATGAATATTACTCAGCAGCATCGCATCTAATGAGATTGGTTTTAAATGTTATTTAAATCTTCCAGGGTAAGGAATAGTCATGTTAGTACAAAAATGCAGCATTTGAGCCTAGGACCCTAAGACTTGGTATTGAGATTGGCCCTGACAAGTATGTGACCAATAGGTCAAAAGGGACTGTTACAAGAAAATATTTATCCTGATGATATTTAATGTGCATGCCTATGTGATCTGTGTCAAAACTTGATCTTATCATTAAGAGCAATGGTATTCAGGTGAGCGATATAGGGCCATCATGGCCCTCTTGTTCTTTTTTGTATGCTTTGCTGTTTTTGTGCCTGTTAGCAATTTAGATCATATGGCGACGTGGCCTGCAACAATTTTGTTTACGTCGTGTAGGGCGAACTGTGATTTTACATTTTTTTTAATAATAGCAGCGTTGTTAGTGCCGTGTGGCAGCCGTAACAAGTCTCCCCGTACCTTCAGTTACCGCTGTTATACTTCGATCTGTTTAGATCGTTCAGCCCAACATTTATGTTGTGTTAATTTACTGTTTAATTTTCAGCTTAAACATTTCTGTTTGGATGGTTTAAACACTCCCGCTTTAATAGCTTTGGGTATTGTTTAAGCACTCCTTAGATAAGGTGCTTGTCTTTTGTCTTGGCAATTTCTGTGATATACAGGCTCCATAACCACAGATCTCCTCTCTAGTTCCAGTTTGTTTAGTTCTGCCCATTGTTTTCTTCTTTATGGCAAAGCCATTATTTTATCTGGGGACCATACGCCGCTATTCATGGAAATGCATTTTGTGCATCATTGATGGTCTCATATTCAGCACCGTATAAATACATCTACGAATGTCTCTAAATTTTATTCTGGGTAAATGTTGAGTTCTGCTCAACCCGTGGCTAGATTGCGTATACGGTAGCTTGCATTTTTAATACCGTCCATGCATATTTTATTCTGTCAAAGAACATGCTCAATCAAACCGCGCCTGCAACATTTTCTTTTATTTCGTGTTTGGCGACCTGTTGTTGTCCGCGTTTTTACTTTAAACTTCTTCTGGTGGTAGAGGAAAGAGTCAGGTGTCCGCCCTGGTTTTGATTCAGGCATGGGCGGACGCCTGGATTGAATTATTGGTCTTCCGGTACATGTTAAATATTAACTGGCCAATTGACACGGCTTCTTAACATGACACAACTTATTAAATTCACTTTCTACAACGTCTTGAAAACGAATTTTAAAATATGAAATATTTACTTACACGTAGAGCCATGATAACTTCTCAAATCAAATTATCAAAACCGCTTTTTTTCCTTTTCGCCGAATATGTACAAGAACTATTAAACAATACACAAACAATACATGCGTCTGCCTTATCACACTGCTGTTGACCTTGGAAGGGTATCAGTGAAATGGTTTTCTGTCATATTTTATTTAAACTGTGTTTGATAAATGTAGTAAATCAGTGTTGAATAATGAATTATCTGAGCAAAAGCAAACATCTTTTTTAAAAAAGGCATTTTAAGTGATCTGCTTTATCAGGTATTTTATAAATATACTGTGGAAAATATTTAGACATCTTTTATCCAAGATATAATGATAACGTGCTTTTGTCGTTAAGTTTTGAAGTGATTTAATGGGGTTTTTTTTAGTTTTCAGTTACAAATTGTGAAATCTCCTAAAAATCTTATCCGTTGCACTTAATGGTGTGGTGTGTTTCCTAGAATTCCAATTAAAATCTGTATTCTTTTCTATATAAAGGATATTATTACCATAATGTCGCCGGTCCAAATTTTTTGCTTTAAGATATGCAAAATGTCAAAAGATGCAAACATTGGAAAACTGTAATATATGAAGAAAGAGACTCTCTCTCTCTCTTTGTCTTTTATGTAACTAAAGTATGAACTCGAACGGGGAACTTAAAGTTGGATCCTAGTTCTTAGACCTTAGTTTTGTTCAACGTAATTAGGAGCCAAATTATAGTTCCGTTAAGGTGTAACACAAAACTGAGAACCAAACTAGCATTGTTCGAAAAAAAAACATATCTAGGTACAAGACTATAGATCCGCTTAAGAAGCACGTGACTGGGAATTAGACCATAGATCATCAGAAATGAAATGTGCAATGCCAGTCACGCCTCCTAGCACCACTGGTTTTAGCCGATTTCTACTATAGTTAAATTGAATGTAGTCCAAGATCCTAAAGGAACAGAAGATATAACAAACCTACTTCAGTTCAAAATAGGACCACCTCCTTTACAGAGGCAATTGTAGTTATCATTTCTATCTGAAAGTTATTGGCAAATTTCTGTACTGGACTAAGATATGACTATACGATGTGTAAATATTATTTCGCGAGGTCACTGAGGAAAGGGTTTGCAATAATACGTATATACTTCATAAGTTTACTTCACTGAAAAAGGATCTTTTGTCTAGCTCCCATTAAGAGATTTGATATAGATATTTTTAAAACTGTGGATATTAAAGCTGTTTACCTTAAACTTGATTGCATCGTCATAAATGAAAACAACAACGAATAAAGACTATTAAGTTCTCGTTCTTTTATATTATAATATCGCAAAATGTGCTTGCGACCTTTTTTATATTAAGTTTGCTATTTACCCATGTTATTTACCCTAATTTTGTAACTTTCAAAATTGTTGATTATATCATTTGTCAGTTAAGATTTTTAAACGTCAATACTTTTCATGTACCATTTGCAGCAGGCCCAGATTATGTATTTGTAACAATATTTGATACATATGAAAAAAGGGGACTGTTTTCTATTAGTTTATACTAATTTGTTTAAGCTTATTTTAACCACTCTCGAGTCTGATTCCTGGAAAAACCAGTACTGGCGTCATGGTCGTGACCCCAATGGGGCTCGAACCCACGACCCCTGGATTGAGCGGCCGACACCTTATCCACTAGACCACCGCTCCCTTGTTTATTATTATTTATTGTAACTTTAAATCACAAATAGATTTCCAACATGTATGATTGGTTGAAGTGAGGCAAAATGAAAATATCGATGTAGTACACCTTGTTTAACATTAACTCACGTACAATCTAATATCTATTACCTGTGATCGCAAAAAATATTATACAGGACAACAAAAAATTTATTAATATACAGATACTTGATTAATAAAGTTAACAAAGCTAGATTTCCTATTTACATAAATGCATTTAGAACTTTCGTAAAGCGGTAAGTCAGAGAATTTCAAATGAACGCAAAACAACGAATTTTAGGTCTTTCAACTGATGTGTTGTATGCTGTCTCGATTAGTTAAATATCATTTATCTGTTCTCTTCACTTTATAATCAACAGTATTGACCAGAATACCCAGAAATCTAAGCCAATTTGCTGGCTAACTGGCGAAATTGTCTCCCTTGATAACAGGTTATCGGGTGTATCGATTAGCCTTTATCGGTCAGTTTACGCCTATTGAAATATAGAAGGAGAAAAACTTTAACACATCAAATGACATCAAAAGCATCATCTGATAATATTTATTAAGTTATTGAAATAATCTGCAATATTTGCACTTTCTTTAAATATAATTTTTAATAAAATGAAATATGATCTTGCTTCCCTATGCGTTTGAAATAAGTAACTAATTTTGATCCCGAGTCCCATTGATTTCTGTAGGAAATGACAGATTTTAAGCTTTACATGGTCTTTTAAAATGATATATTCTTATATTTATAATCATCTCACAACATTTATTAAGTTATTGAAGTAAACTAGAAAAGTTAATCTTTCTTTCAATGAGTTTATTTTTATGTCTTCTTGCTTCCCTAAACGTTTGAATATCACTGACTTTACTAATCTCGAAAATTTTGCCCGTCACAGTACACGTGTACTGATGATGTGTACTGTGTACTGATGACACCAGATAAACTGAATCAGATAGACATGTGTGTCAATCTAATTCCGTGTTTAATGTCATTACTTTGTCAGATTAAATAAAACTAAAGTTATTTTAAATTACATGTTTAAATAAAAAATATTCCATTTTTTAATTCATTTAATACCATTTTCACTACTAGAATTATTTATTGCATTAAAACATAACATAACATAAAGTTGATTAACATATAGAATTACATGTTCATAGTTAAACTTGAATATTGTACATGTCAAAATAACAAGTCCATTGGGTCGGCTGTAAATTTCATGTTTCTTGTTTGTAAGTATCATAATACTGTTGTTATAAATTTCTTATCTTATCTTTTTGTAATGATTATATATGTATGATAAAGTCAAATAACGCATTTGACAATAAGTTAACCGAATGCTGACATATTTCTGTTTATTACCGTTACTAATTGGATTAGTGTCTGTTTGTCTGACATGCCCCGCGGCCTAAAGGGACAATTATTACGGCTCTTGCATAAACACTTTAAAGTTAAAATCTAAATTATGGATATGGAGTTATAAATTTTGATAATTTATCTTACCGTTCAAAATCCAAATTCACAGTATTGTAAAGTAAAATGCATTTATAGGCCGCGGATCCATAATATTTAAAAACTTTTGAAATTGAAAAGACACATTTTCAAGGAGACCCGAAATACACATATATTTCGCCCTCAAAAAATATTTTAAAAATTAAAGGGACTATCCTCCAGATCGTTCGACAACAAGAAAAAATACTTTTATAGATATCTGGAAATAAATGCTATATTTCTTAAGATGGCTTTAAAACTTAATTACTGACAAACTATATGTTACGGAAATACATGAGAATTTGCTGTTTTACTACTTTTTATGATGAAATTCGAAAAGCGATTCAAGGTAAACTGTCTCGATTATAAAAAAATCTATAATTTGAAGTCATAATTCACTTATATAGCGCTATTGGTTTCGACGGAATATGTTAGAAACAAAAACTCATCTTCTAGTATTAACAAACTTTAATTTGAGAGAAAGATTATTTTAAGCCAAATCTGGAGGTCAGTGCCTTTAATTACATAATTTAAAAATACGTTGAGTAATGGGAATAATAATTATGCTTCCTGACAATTTTTAAACAAAGACCCGATTATCATTCAAAATCACCAATTTGAAGAAATAACAATGTTATGTATATCAGATAATAAACATGTACGTCGATCTAATTCCGTCTTTGTCAAATTAAATTAAAACTATTATTTTAAATTACATGTTTGAATAAAAAAATTTAAATTTTAATCAATTAACTTTTAATTTATGATTCACATACATTTTTGCCCTTAAAAGATATAATCAAAAGATTAAATACATATCTAAAAGTTACGATGAGTAATGGGAATATCCTTCCCGGCTCTCAATTTTGAAACAAAAACCCGATTACCATTCAAAATCACCAATTTGAAGAATATACTGCAAATAGCCTCGGGCAAGGTATAAACTCCGCTTGTGTAAAAAGTTTCACAATGTCGTCGCAATACCCCTAATTAACAAAACCAGTGTAAAGTCAAGATTATCAAGATAAGAGAGATTAACAAAAATCGATACTCGCGTTAAGATGGTATAAAGGGAAACAATCAAGTTTAACTGATCTGGCTTAATAATCAAGGGACAATACTCTTCAAAACACGGTCTCATTTCAGGACATGAGTTAACAAAGCTAGATTTCCTATTTACATAAATGCATTTAGAACTTTCGTAAAGCGGTAAGTCAGAGAATTTCAAATGAACGCAAAACAACGAATTTTAGGTCTTTCAACTGATGTGTTGTATGCTGTCTCGATTAGTTAAATATCATTTATCTGTTCTCTTCACTTTATAATCAACAGTATTGACCAGAATAACAAATGAAACAAATTAAAATTTTAATAATATAAAATAATGTACATGCATTAGATTACTCTCAGAGAAAGGGTATTGTAACTGAAATAAAGGGATATTATCGTTAATGTTCGTTTTAAGTAAATTTGGGTATGGTAGAATAATTGCTGTACTTTGCAAATATTTGAGAAACTAATGTAAGGCTATTGGTGAAGTTCTATATGTGAGCCTACATTTTGCGCTTAAATGAAGTATTTGTAACATAACAGAGATCAATACGGAATCACAAATTATTACACGTTTATATACAGAATGATTGGCAACGATTTGTATAAAAGTTTCAGGTTGACGTTCATAGCTCGTTTGAATACAAAAAAAAATCACATGATGGACATTTAAAAGTTTTTTCCGATTGTTTACCACACGTATTTGGTTATTTATCAAAGTCGTTTTGTAGATAAATTGTGATTGGCATTGCACGCACTTATCTCCTTATATTTGGATTTCGCAGGGATAATTCTTTTCGTGTGCATGTATTCTGTCTTGTTGTCCAGTAGCCATGCGTTTATCACAAATGTAACATATGTTCCTCGTGATAGTTTTTATATGGAATTTGCATCTCCATCTGGATCTAAATGAGGAACCACACGTATCACATGTCGACCTTTTGTGCGTCCCTTGGTTCATCTCTGCTCTTCCCGAAAGAGACGAGAGACAGTAAATGACATGTAGCTCTAGTCGTCGGTATGCAACTGAATAATTAAACAAAACTATCCTAGAGATCATGCGTATTTATTCGTTAAGGTAGTCCTGCACGTCTGACAGTGATGGCGCAACGTAATTTATCTGTAAAACATGGAATAAAGCCTACACCTGGCATACAGAAACGAAAATCAAAGCCTGTAAAACGGAACCGTTGTGAATCGTGTAGATACGATACCGGTATATCCTTTCCTGATCACTGCAGAAACATATTTATTCTTATCGTTACTGTAGTTTTGTACAAGATTGAAATTAAATGATTTTCGGCTGAATATTTTCATTTGATGTCTTGATAACCTTTTGTTTATAGCACAGATAGCTAGAGAACAATGCATGTATCACACAACCGCTATAAAGGCAAAACTGATATGAATTTATGTATCGAAAGTAAATGAAACCGGCAATACAGAACAGAACAGAACAGAACATATTTTATTTCTCACAAAAACTATTACAGTTTCTAGTGACAAGCAAAAACATTTTAATATTCATGTGATAACGAAAATGTGACATTAAGAATACAGATGTGTCCAAATGAATGGATGGAAAATATTTTCGGATGGACATACATAATTAACAACGGTTTGATGTGTGTCGATATCTGTACAATAACATATACATACAGTCTAAAGCTGATATTTCTACTAGTATTACCTTCATTAATCAATATGTTTAATATCTACTCTTGGACAGAAACGAATATTATACATATATAAATATCTGCCCAAAACTCACAATATGTCTTATAGTCTGGCATATTACACATTAACTCTAGTATTTTGTAAACAGTAGCCTTATGACATAAAAACAATATACTTCATTATAATCAAACCTGTTTCTCACTGCAAGATCGCAGTCTACTATACACATTCAAATACAGGAATAGTATTATACATGTACAATGCTGCTTTAGAACAGACGTTATATTTACAAATAACACAAACATAATTACTGGTATACATAAATTAATTCATATTACAGTCTAAGTCTACGTATTTCAAGTGCTTCCTGGATAAATTTAGCTAACATATATAGTTCTGGTTTATTTTTGGTGGATAACAGTTGGGTAAATTTAAGCATACTTGGTCTAGATCTATAATAATGTTTGATATATTTACGTCTCACTTGTTCATACGGGAAACATTTAAATACAAAATGAAATTCATCTTCTATATCATTGCTGTTACATATTTGACAAAACCTTAAATTTCTATCTATTCTGTCTCGACCATATCGGCCAGTCTGTATTCTTAGACTATGAGCAGACACACGAAGTTTTGTAAGTGGAATGCGCAGATTACGAGACACAATATTATTTAAATATGGTTCCAGTTTTAATGATTCTTTAACACTTTTATACAGAGTCAATACTTCCATACTATTAACACCATTTCGCCATTCTTGGGTAAATTCGTCTATCAGACGTTGTTTAAACATAGAAATAAATACTGAATCTACATTCTTCCTCAGATGCCTATTATTTATAATATCATTCCATTTATACAAAAACCCGTATTTTGACAAAAGATCTTTAACATGAGTAAACCAATTTACTTTGCCCACGGCGGAATCATTAAGCTCAAAGTTTACAATGGTTATAATGTTATTGCTCTGGCATAATTTTAACCAATATTTTACAATGCGCACATACCTATTAATATATAAAGGGTACCGTCCCAATTCCCCATATACTGCAACATTACACGTGGATTGCCTAACTCCCAACAACGTTTTGCAAAATTTAATATGTAAAGTTTCCAACTGTTTGGACTTAGAAAGTCCCCATATTTCACAGCCGTAGCTAACTGTGGAACCCACAAAGGAATCAAATAGTTGCAATGCTAATTTTGTTAATGTTTCATGTTTCTTTAAATTAGCAATTAGCGTGTTCATAGCTTTAAGGCCTTTTCCGTACATAGTCTGGGTGTTTAATGTAAAATTCCCTGTATAATTCAGAGTAACCCCTAAATAATTAAAATCATTTACAGTCTCTATAATACAAGAGTTGTTTCCATAGTACCAAGATTCGCCTCTAAGCAAGCCTCCACGTTTTCTAAACACAACACATTTAGTTTTGTCTACATTTACTTCAAGGCCCCAAGTATTACAATAATCATAAAGTGTGTCTAGAGACGACTGCAAATCAATAGGTGTTTCAGCTAAAATTACCATGTCGTCAGCAAATAACAATAAAATAAGACATAATTCATTTAAAGAGAGCCCAACATCTATTCTCTTTTGCAAATACAGTTCTAAATCTTCCACAAACAAAGAAAACATAATACAGAACATGAACCTTGTATAATGAAATACATACTATCATGACTATTTTCATTTGATGTCTTGATAATCTTTTGCTTATAGCACAGATAGCTAGCGAACAATGCATGTATCACACAACCGCTATAAAGACAAAACTGACATGAATTTATGTATCGAAAGTAAATGAAATCGGCAATACAGAACATGAACCTTGTATAATGAAATAAATACTATCATCATGTCATTTCATATAAATGTTAAAACATTTAGGGAGAAGATTAGGTCGACTTAAAATGTGTTAATTTGCTTGTCATATTCTTACCTTACAGTCGCATGTCTGAACAGCAGACACGTGATAGTAACGCACTAACGTGTGCTTACCGAAATTTTAAATTCCTTTTTGTATTTAATAAACTGTTAACGTATTCATAAAGTATTTGAGTAAAGTTTGACTGTGAACAATTCTACCTGTTGTTTATTTAATGGGCACATAACAAACGAGAGATAAATTTAAGATACACCGCTTATTGTGTTTTGCTTTGCCACCATCAAAGAAACCTATAAATGACTTGCTAAAAGTCCTGGAAGCATTTTATAGACGGTCCATGTTGTAAAACGAAAGCAAAAAAAAAATTGAACCAAAGACACGTTTCATACGGTTGCATAACCAGTGTTAGGCTCATTGGGATCTACAGTAAACACATGGACAGGCTGACATTTGAAAATTTGATAAAAATAATGAAAATAATTTATAAGAATTCCCTCTAGAAATATGCATTGATGTTGCTTTGTATCTCTTGCCTTTGTAAGATACATAATCACCCGATTAATGATAAATGCGCAAAATATTCGATTTACATTTATCTGTTGCAATTATGTGATATTTCAGTTACACTGCAATCTACTGATACAAGGTATAAATTGTTCTCTACAACATGATAGCACGCTGATTGGTAATGTCGTTCATATGAAGATGAGGGATGCCTACACTTAATATAGATATAGATAATTGCAGCCTAATGTGTTCAGAGTGTTCCAACGCCTACACAACTCTGAAGATAGTCCGCTTATAATAATTCATTGACTTTAACATTTTAGAACAAGTTCATTGTTTGCCTTCCGGCGTCCCTGTTGATCTAGTCCCAAGACTTTTTAAACATTACACTGCTACTATCTTATAATGTATGTATGTTAATGTAAGGATATCTTTCCGGATATAGGCATCCATGCCTTACAGGTTAAAGTTTCTTACTTATAATCATATAATCTCTACCATTGCTGTTAGGATGAACAAGTCCTTTGAGAAATAAAACCACACATTCACCTAGATCTACATAGAAGGTCATCCATCTTTAACAATACACATCGATTCCGGAAACCAACGGAAAACATTTTAAGAATTTGTCAAACATGTTAAGCTGTTATTCCTATTATACACATATGTCTTACAATGTTCTCTTTAACATTATTTCATTGGAAACGAGACAAGATTTGCTTTTGGTGAGTGAGTGAGTTGGGTTTTACGGCGAATCGACACAAAATGGTCATATATCGCCGAGAAGAAAACGCCAATTGTAAAGTATTTCTTAAATCATTTATGTAAAAATGTAAAACATATCTAAAATCATTTATGTAAAAATATAAAGCACATTGTGTAGAAATGTAAAGCATATCTAAAATCATTTGTGAAAATGCCGAAAGTGCGGAAAGTGTTAAAAACATCAGATTATACTTAAGCATACCGGTAAAACTTGCTAGCTTAGCCGTTAGCGGCTGATACGGTGCACCAACGACAGAGTATTGTCATTGAATATATATACTTTCCACTGAAATACCTATAAATATTTATGAAATATAATCTATATTTTCATTGTATCTATTTTTCAGTGCAGTAAAACATATTTGGCTATAGTTTACTGCGCTGTGACATATTTTCTATATTTTCACTGGTTTTCCAGAACTATTTAAGTATTCTCGAGTTTATTGGTATCATTAGAACATTAGAAGTAAACATGTAAAAAAAAAAATCTTAAGACACTGTATTTCAGAGATTTCGCGGCATGTTTTAAACTTTTGACAACTGTGTATTATGCGAAAGGTGATGGTTCTTAAATTTTTGTAAAAGGTTTCACATCTCAAAAATTATATTTCAAAGATTTCTTTAATTAAACGCACTTGTTGGTAAGGCTCTATGGGTAGGGTAGTGTGTAGTATTTCTTTTTTAAATAGTGGCACCATTAACCGGGACTTTGAACCTCTATATGCAGCTCGTCTGGACGCACCATGTCATGCTTTAAGCACTGGTATTCGCAACAGGGGTAAAGTGACCTCAAGGGGAGATGACTGTTACAATATGACTGTTTTTATTGTTATTGTCATTATTAATATTGTAATAATAATAATTATTATGTACAACGCCATTGAATATATCATTGTATAAAAATAGCCGTTTAATCAAATTATTCAGTTTCAGAAGTGAAATGTATATGGGTAGTGGAGCAAACTATTTTTAGTTCCAATGATCGCAACCCCCCTACGTTACATCCTAACCGGTATATGTACATGGCATTTAACCTTCCGCGAAGGGACATTACTCGGGACAGTTTTAAACAACAATTTGTCAAAATTACCGGCACCTGCGAGTTTTATGCAACTCGTACATTTTACATTCTATATTTTCGCGGATGCTTTCTAAAGGTAACTTTTTTGTCTATTTCCAATATAAGACTAAATTTCGGCTGAACGGAAAAATGTATTGTTTTTGCTGTCGCTCGTTCTAAATGTAAACAAAAGACGTTTTCAATCTTTTGTTTATGTAATAAACAGAAAAAATCTTTTTTTTTTCATATTCTTTTTATTTTCGTCTCCATATATTTCTATCGTGGCTACGCCACTCGTGAACTATTATATCTTAATACCATTCGATGAAAACAAAAACCATATTCATGCAAAAATCTTGAATATTTTCTATATATTTCCATCACAATGTACAGCCTCCGACAGTTATTTGCATATTCTATAAACCTATTTCATACGATGGATACCTCAAAATCGGTCGATTGTCATATTTAATCAGCAAAGTACGAGCAGCGTTCATAAGTCAGCTGAAACGCACAACTTAAGACAGTTCTGCACGTTCGTGTCATTTTTGTTTCTAGAACGTAGAATCCTGATTTTTCAAGACTTCAGAATATACTTTATTTAATTTATATTTTTATTTCCAAAATTTTCTTTCTTACGAATGTACTTAGAAAAATTGGAAAACAAAAATATAGCATATTGTGCTTGAATTTTTGCAATACTGATTTAAAAATGAACTAAAAAGTTTCCATGATGTGAGTCTATGGGAAAATCATATTTTTTATCAGACTTTTTTTTCTACAATGTACAGATAATTATGTTATTGACACATCACGCATTCGTAAATAAACATTTGGCCTATAATATGGTGAAATGAAAGGTATAGGGTCATGTCCATACCATATTTGCCAATGGATTTAGGCCTAACAGAACAAGCACTGTCTTTAAGGACAGCCTGGCTATTTTTAAAATTCACGCTTTCCACTTGTAAACCGTTTTCTCTGATACTGCAGATTTCCTAAATAAAAATGAAAACATTAGATGAAAACTATTAGTATATATAGTCTTTTGAATGTATCGCGTCAGGAGCTTTCTGATGTTGACAGTCATGCGATACAGTTATCGGTGAATGACTTTCGTCGTTTAGTAAATATAATGAAGATTCGAACCTTTCCATATTTTCACCCCAGAAATACTTTGGATGGTTTCATGATACAAATGTAAACTGCTGATTGGAAGTGTAATAGATATAAAACAAGTATCTTTTTATTTAGAATAGACATTTAGAATAAAACTAAAACGATTATGTGCATGTTCCGGCCACAGGCCGGTACTGAATTAACCTTTTCTTCCTGTAAATATCTGGGGTGAATGTCATTTACTGATTAAAACTGTATATTTTAATTGGTGGATGAAAAATTCCACAGGGTTTTGAATGGAGTAAATAATATTTTCTTAATGGGTGTGCAGGTGCGTTGAGTTGTATTGTTATACATAAACCTAAACAGACTGGAACCAGCTACCATTAGATCACAGGAATTCTCCCACTTTAAGAATCTTCAAAAGACAACTTTATTCTGACGTATTGGACGTCCCACGTAATTATTATGTAGGTGAACGCAAACTCCAAATTCTTCATGCTAGGCTTAGGACTCACTGCAGCTCTCTGAATGAACATTTGTTCAAAAAACATTGTAAACAGTCCTTCTTGTGTGTGAGGGGAGGTAGAAGACTCATATCATTTCTTATTCGGATGTCCTTTATATCAAAGAGAACGCACATAACTCCTAAACAATGTTAGTGCAATAACCACTGTTACACTAAAAACATTGTTATATGGTGATCGCTCCGTTACAAACACACTGAATCAATATTTCTACATGTACATAAATACATTCAGAAAACAAATAGATTTGATAGGTATTTTAAGTACTATTAAAAATTATAGCTTTGAGTCCCAGGTTCTATGCCACTGTAGCCCTACTACACAGCTTTAAGAAAAGTCCTAAAAACTCCATGTGTCTAAAGTGGCATTCCTATTTCTGACCTATTACTCACAACTCCTCTATTTCGCCTCCTTCTTTCCTATCACATTCTTTAAGATATCAATATGCATTGTATATCAAAGTTTAGATTTATGTCTAAATCAACAATTTAAACTATACATCTGAAAACGTATTCTTTTACAAGCCAAATTTTGTTTTACAGTTTGACAAATTTATGCCTCATACCATTTTGATCAACGAAGAAACTGCAAGCAAAACATGTAATATAGATGATTCATTTTGTTACCATTAAAATCAAATTATGTATAGGGAGAGAGTTTCTAAAAAAGCTGTAAGCTTCCTACTCAATCCTATAAGTTGATATATGTAACATTGTAACAAATGCAATTATGCTAAATAAATTGTTTAAACCAAACCTGAATCGCATCGGTACTAAAACTGCGGCAGAGGTCAACTACAAACTTTCTGATACGGAGGGATCTCCCGTAAACGATTTCAGTCAGCTCGTCCCCCCAGTCAACCCATTTCGGTCATGTGATATCCCTTGACGATTTCAAATTGGCCATTTCGTTTTCATTTTTCGCCCCGCCTTTTAAGTCTTATCTTTTGTCAAAGTTTCTTAGCTTATGATTAATATAATTATGATGTTAAAAATGTGTTTTCTGTAAAATAGGATCTACATAAAAAATGACAATTTTACTTTAAAAATAACATTTTTTGTTTTGTTTTTTCAATACCCGCGTATGTTTACCTTGCGTATGTAAAAGTGCAGAGGGCATGCACGTTTCGTAGCTTAAAGTTGCCATTGGCTAATGTGGCCGTGTATCTTTTTTTAAGATGCTTATTGTTTAAACTAAAAGAATGATAATGATTGATGTGTTAAAATAGAATCATTTGGCTTAGGTTATGGTCGTTATAATTGTACAGAAAGTTACTTCTTAACACAAATGTACTTATATTGTACGTATACATCTCTGTGATAAACGTCTGCTGCTTAAAATGTGGTGGGAAGGGGATGGGCAGGGCTAATAATTCGTGTTTGAAAATTTTATACTAATGAATGAAATATTAAATTAAGGTACTTCAGATTCATTTTCTAGACTTTAATTCATTACAGAGCTATTCCCCCATGATGTCCACTCATAAACTTGGAAAGAAAAAAAAATAGTGGTGAACATTATGCCAACTGTAAGCAGTACCCTCATATTGTCGTATTGTCTGCAGAATAAACACCCTGCTTTTGTTTTCAATAACACCGCTAGAAAAATGCAAATATAAACATGAAAGGCGTGTTATTAGATAAACAGAATATATTTAATAAGTTAATTGGAGAACCAAGACGTTAACTATGTACAGACCGTATTAAGAGTTCTTTGCGTACTATGATTTTTGTAACGGAGTGGGATTTATATGTGCACCAGTAACAAGTAAAAAAAATGTCAACAATGGACTTTATTAGTTTATATATAGGAAAGAACGAATGACAGTCGATCTTTGTCGAAATACTGATCGGCAGCGACTATTAATTTGTAATAATGTTATGCAGAGAGGTATATAGTTTGTAACTGTAATTATCTATCGAAACTATCCTTGAAACATTTGAAATTATTACAGAGGTTTGGACAATACTCTTTTTCTTCATTATAGCGCGTGGCAATAGAGGGTTGTACCTTTAAATGACCAGTTTAAAAGAAAACCAAAAATAATAACTTAAATGTAGGAGAATGACCGTTATCATCATGATTGCCTTGTGAATGTTTGACATAATATACATATGCATTTGCTACATAACAAAATTTGGACTTGAATTCTGCATCTAATGATATGAATAAATATAGGGTATTTGGGCTCGTAAGAACACAGGGGTAATGGTTATTCAACGAAAAATATATTTTCATGGTTTACTTCTGTACAAGCATAAGCAATATTATCAGAAATTTTGTCTATGAAAACAGTTTGTTTTTCAAACAAGAATACTCTATTTATACAATCAAACACGTTCTCAATTAACTGTACAAAGTCACTTGCGGCTCTTAGTTTCGAATCGCTATCCATCTATGTCCATTATCACTGAATAACCACTTGTGAAAGCTGAACATCACCGTCGATGCGGAGCGTATTTATATGTCCCATTGGTTGAAATCGGTGGCTGAATTCTAGGAAATGATTGTTGTTCACAGCAACCTATTAATAAAAGATTTTTTTTTATTTTTGACATTCGTTTACAAACTGAGCCAGATTTTAGAAAACACTTTGATAATCATTGGTGTTTTTGTTGTCCGCCCAGTATTCCTTTGTGCTATGTTGGAGTATAAAACAAGAGACCCAAATAGGGCTCACCTGAAAATGTCCTTTATCATTTGATCTTGCTTCTGGCCATTTGGTGACCATCTTTTAAGAAGTCTATCAAAATTAAAGTTCTGTAAAGATATATTTGATATTTGGCTGTGACGGCGACAAAGCATTACCATTAGAACAAACAACAAGATTGTTCTTTTCTTTTTTTCTCTATCGTGTCCCATCTAAACCATTGGAACAATGATTCTGCAATGATAACGATAAAAAATCCTTCTATGAGACTTTTTTTACTACTATAGCTCAGGCAGACCCTAAAATGTGACAAATGCCCCAATTTGAATAAGTATGTGAGACGACCTCACAATGACACTACAGACCAGATTTTGCCAAATTAGAGTAAGCGTTTTATGAGAAGATTACATTTTGAGGTTTTTATCATCCGTTTTAACTATAGCGGACCTACAAGGGCCAAATATCCCACTTGAACAAGTTTGGTGGTGACTTTACAGTGATGCTACAAACCAAATTTTATGAAGACAAGTGGCTAATGACAAAAATCATGCAAATGTATTTCTTTTTTAGCTGTAGTGGCCCTCATTAGAACAAAATTGGGTCTCACAATGATGCCCCAGACCAAGTATGATGAAGGTCAAATAAACAGCTCATGGGAAGAAGTCGTTTTAGGTATTTCTGTTTCTAGCAGCACCTAATATGGCCAAGATGGTCGAAGACCTTAATCATGCAACAAATAAAGATTCGTGAAAAAAACGTCATTTAGGGACATTTCAATGTTTAGGTCTAACGGGACCTAACAGGGGCCAAACACCTCCATTTGAAATAAATGGGAGAGGACCTTATAATGATGTTACAGATCAAGTTTGATGAAGATCCAACCATCGGTTAATCAGAAGAAGTTGTTTAAAGTAGTTTTGGCAACGAATAGCAAATTTGGTATTTGAATATTCGATCCACCTTCCGAACGAATATTTGAATATCCGGTCAGCATAACAACTCAAAATTTTACTTATTTATCATTCCCTTTTCAGCGACTCGTATAAACTGTACTTTAGTTTTCGTCGGAAATACTTCACACACTAAAGAATAAAGACTGACTAACCGTTCTCGTCACTTTTTCCACTAAATATTCAGATCGGAAATCTGTCTTGCCTTCATTTCGAGGCTTGCTCGCAAAACTGTTGTAACTGTATTTTTTGCCATAAATGACATTTAGCCATTTTTGATATGTCTTTTAATAATACATTATTTCATCAAATACCGATACTCAGATGTTTTGTCTTAAAATAGATATTCAGTATTTGCAAATAGTTGTATCTCAGATTTCCTGAAAAGGTCCCTGCAAAACTGTTGTAAGTTAAGTTACTACAGTTTTGCATGGAAACGTTCAAGAGCATAACACATTCAAAATACATGCAAAACTGTTGTAACTACAGTAACAAAAGTTTTGCATAATTGAGACCTACATTTTTAGAACAAAATGCAAACTTCAAAACTGTTGTAACTGTAGTTACAACTGTTCTGCAGTTTAAGCTACTTTCCCATCTCTTTTCCATGCTTGACTGCAATTTTATATACTTAAAATGCTTACAATAACAGGTATGTTATGGCAAACTGGTTACTTTCCTTTAAAAACTGGTTTTTCATCTCGAAATAGTTTTTCTGCAAAGATGTATTCTGATGAAGTTGCAAATAAGTAACAATTAAATTGTAATTAGTATTGATTAAAATCTAATTATATGTGTTCTATATTTAAATTCTGAGGACATCAGAAGTATGATTTCATAAGCTTTACTGAGAATTCTGCAGATCATTAAAAATGGCTGCATGTTGATTTCGATAGTTTTTTGACAAGTCTCAGTTGAACCAGAAGACATTCTTAATAGTACGAGCGTATTTTACCCTTTATTTAATTTTTTAAGTATGTTTTACTATTTGACAGCTCTTTTTACAAAGATTTATAATAAAGTATGCATTTTTTATCACAGGTTTGGCGTCGCTGGAGTGTAATAAAGCCATTTCTTAAAAATGATAATACACTAGTAATAAAGCTTTGACGTCGGCGTCGTTTAAAGCATTGGAGACGTTGCTCAAATTGACTTTGTTTATATAGTAAAAGAAAGTAGAATTTTTGATGTTTCAACAGAAAAAGCTTACATGTTGTAAAAAGAATATTACATTTGTGACTTTCTACATTGAATTTATCAAAATCGTTGAATAAAAAAATAAAATGCGAGGCTCTGCTCGTTTGATAAATTCCATAGGAAAAGACACTCATGACTCCTGTAATATCCTCTATTTTCTAAATTTTGGTTTCTAAAGATCTTGCGTATAAGGTGTAAAATAATTGTTTGTTTCCGGTAACATGCTCAAACAATTAGGTTTTAAAAGTTACTGTAGGTCGATATTTTTTTATTAAGTGGGACTTTTCAGAATTTTTTTTTGTCAAATTGTCAAAAAATGAATACAAATAAGGGGGCTATGCATTTACAGCATTCGTAAGTTGATTATTAACATCACTGAGCATATTTAAAGCACTAAAAGTGCAGTTTTGCAACTTCTTGTTAAAAAGAAATCTCCAAGGCCATAAAACAGTTAGGGTCGGCCCAAAAATTTAGGGTAAGTCAGGATACCGGAAACAAACATTCTTTTTTAACCATAAGGTGGTATCTCAGTATCTGCTATTGGGAAAAGATTGAAACACAATCTGATGTGTCTATTTGTGTTGACCTGACATGTAGTGTAGAAACATAACTGTTCAGCTTTCTTTCAAAGTTATGCCCCAATGTTTACCCTGGTTTAGATGCATTTATTTCTTTCAGTGACAAGGCTTGGGAAGCTGTTTTATTGGAATGTGGCTTTCCCTGTTGAATATTTATTCTTGTTTATTTTTAATATTTCAGATGGCTCTCTTTCATATTGTCAATATATACACAAGTACTACTATAGACCCCTGTATCAGTATAGTTATAATTCACATTAGGAATTGATCTTTGAAGATAACAGAATCGTACATCATGTAACTACATGAAATTTCGGGAACCTTCTCAGAAAAATAGATAATATACCTGGCATAACAAAGGAAGTCCCATTAAATGTCAGTGAAGTTATTGCAGCCTATACTGACTGTCTTGTTCCAACATATAAGAAATCAATAAGAAATTCTAAGACAGTTAGAGTTGATGAACATCATACAGTATGATATTCATCAAAACTACTGACTGTGACATATCTCACAAATATATAAATCAAAAACAAATCCAGGTCAAATTACCCGTGCAATAATTAACAAATAATGTATAGAAAATACGTATTTTACCATTATTAATACACAGAAAGTGGTTATACGTCTGCGGAATAATTTCACGATTGCATAGCCCGAGTGTATTCGAAGTATTCTAGCGATGTGTAACCGATTTTGAGTGTATTATTTTTGGGTAAAACCTGATTTTGCTATGTATTATTTCGATTCTAATATGCTCTTAATCTAAAACAGTAGATAAAATATGCTAGCGCTCTTTCTTGGCCGCAAAAAGCGCACGGACGTTATCGCACGTTAACATGATTAAATTGTAGCGTAAGCATGTTTTAACAGAAACAAGCATAATTATTAGAATTGCGTTTATTACATATGATGAAAAGCTATTCATTTTGATATTTTCTGAAACTATATATATAATAACCTACGAAGAACTGGAACTAATTATTGATTGATTTTTTCAGGTTCAAGGCTGACATGCATGATGGCATTACAGGCTTCTTAAAATCAAGGAGACCTTCGATTCCATGGCAATGGGAAACAGTGCTTAGAAAACTCTGCTGCAGCTGTGCTTTTCTTGCATCAAGTCTCTCCACAGATGTGGAACACAAGTACATTAAAGCATATTCTTGATGCTGGTGGCAAATTGTATACTAAACTATCAACTACAGTCAGTACTGATTATTTATCAATTGAGAACATTCCTGCTTATGTAGGCTCATTATCCTTGTCATTACATGGAACTCTAACAACTTCTAAAACAGATAGACCATTTTACAAGATGGATGATGCTCTAGATGTACTGACTTCTAAAGAAGACCTATGTGGATATTTTAAAGAGTAATGAGTACTACATCTTTGATCCACATAGCCGATGATTTAGTGATGGTTTCTGCTGAAGGTTTCGCAACAATGACTTCACATAAATCAGTGCAGTTAGCTTATTTATAAGGCATTTAGCAGCATCACTTAAGTTGGAAGGAGATGTTCCATTTGAAATTGCAAAATTGACAGTGACTAGCGAATCAGTTTCCGGCTTTGATGATGTTAGTGATGGAGATTATACATGCAAACTTTTTTTAGCACAAAATGTAGAAGTTTCACCTGTACCTGATACGTCGTCACCTCAACGCAACAAAGTCGTAACTTATATTAAATTTATAATAAATTACGACTTTGTTGCGTTGAGGTGACGATGTCTGAGCTTTCTGATGTTTGTTCTATAATGTCCTCTTTGAATACTAGCACTGATTCAATCATTGAGAGTACCGTGACAAATCTTGATAACAGTGACCTTTATCTAAACACAATCATGTTAGACATGTTGGTTGATGATGTTCGAATGAACCTAGCACTGAGTCTGAAAGTTTTCCAAACAAAATATTATTACTTTCGAAAATGTAGTACTAGACCTCTTTTGCCCGAGTCTGATGATGAAAGATATGATGGTGATGATGATGAAAATGACAAAGATTATTTTCCAGATGATGATGACGATGATGAAATCCCCTTGAGCATGTTAAGAGATAGAGTAAGTAGTTGTAACAACAGGGAGAATACAGTAGAATTATATGTAGAAAGTGAATTAGATTCAGGAGTGAATAGTGTAGAAAGTAGCTCAGCTGAGATTCTGTTAGATGATGATGAAATCACCCCAAAAAGAGGTAGGAAAAGGGTTAGGAATGAAAGTAACTGGAGACCTTGCAAAGAAAAGAAGGAATGAAGGTAAAAGTTACGTGTCAGTGTCAGGTAAGATAAAGGAAGCCAGAATGATGAAGCAAGGCTGTGATGACACTTACAGATACAGATGTAAACAGAACTTTTCACATGATGATAGGTTAGCTATTTTTCACACATACTGTCAGTTAGGTGAAGTAGATAAACAGAGGCAATTTATTGCTAAGTACACAGTAAGAAAAGACAAGAAAAGAAAATCAAAACTTCAGAGAATTCAAGGCGCAATGTCAGTATCCAGTGGATGCTTCCAAGTCAGAGCAATAACCATATTGCGGAAAAAGTCTGTAAAACCTTTTTCTCCACACATTAAGTGTAACTGATAGAGTTGTTACTACAGTCCACAATAAAGGTAACAACATTGGTGTCTGTGCAAATGACTTACGCGGGAAGCATGCCACAAGACCCAATCGTACATCTGAATCTAAAGCTGCTTTTGTTAGGGGTAACATTGAGACCTTCAAGTGTGTACAGAGTCACTACTGTCAAAAGTATTCTGAAAAAATGCTATTTAGATGTTAAACTCAATGTAAAAAAATGTATCAAACCTATATCCTAAAATGTACCGAGGCTTTAACTGATCCTGTATCTGTTAAAATATACCGTCATATTTTTACCATGAATACAATATATCTTTCCACAAGCTTCTGAAGGACCAGTGTGACTTCTGTGTTGCTTTCAGAGATATGCCAAAAGATGAAAAATTAAAGAAATTAGAGGAGTATGGGAACACTTTGAAAGTAAAAACAAGGCAAGAGTTGAAAAGGATAGGGACAAGGAGAGAGCTATTAATGATAGTGAATGTGATTTTGTTGCTTGCTGTTTTGATTTAGAGGAGGTGCTATTAATTCCAAATAATTTTATCTCAAGCCTGTTTTTCAAAAGGAGACTTAATACATTTAACCTAACAATCTATGATTATGGTACAAGGGATGGGTTTTGTTACATATGGAACAAAGCCATTGCTGAAAGAGGTGGCTGCGAGATAGCATCTTGCATCTATGATTTCATACAGACAAAGGCAAAAGAGGGAAAGAAAAGATTTTCTTTTATTCTGATAATTGTATACATGTAGCTCAAAACAAAAATACATATTATATGTCAATGCTTTGGTACTGCATGGGGAAATTTGACCTGATATCAATTGAGCACAAGTACTTGATTAAAGTTCACATTCAAAATGAAGCCGGCAGTATTCATGCAGGTATTGAAACGTCTGTCAGGAACATCCCAGTTTTCACTACTCCACAATGGGCTGGAGCTATAAGAACTGCACGTACTGAAATACCTTATGCTGTCAAAGAAATGGGCTTTCATGATTTTCTTGACTTCAAGACAGATCAAAAATTTTGATACAAGTACTGAAAACGAGAAGGTTTATTGGAATAATTTAAGAATAATTAGGTTAACATCAGATGAACGTGACAAATTTAGGTAAACTAAATATAATGGTGAAATCAAGACAGTTGAGTTCTTTAAAAGATTTAGAACAAAAGACATTCCGGATCCAAAACTGATCCAGTTACAACCATTGCACAATAATGGTATCCCTATTGGTAGGAATAAATACTTGGACCTGATCGGCTTATGTAAATCATATCTGATTCCCAATGTTAACCATCCATTTTTTCTTCTTTTGCCACATGATAAATTGCTGCAAATACTGAGACTTGTGCCATACATGACTGTTAAAATAATGTAATCATTTTGATGCGGATTAGTCTGTGTATGTATTGCTGACTATGATTTCACATTATGTTTACATTTCATGAACTGCTATTAGAAGTGAACATGCTGCTAAAATGTAGAAAATAATCAGACATTCTTTAAAGCAGTTGCAGAACTTCTTGAATAATAGTGAATGCTAAGTATTTTTTGATATACGTATTGATTTACCACGGACGAAATCATAGTACTAATATGCTGGTAATGTGTGCCATACTCACATATGAGATTTAATGCTCAAACTTCTACACTTATATCATCACAAAAATGAAACAGGTGAAGATTTTGTAAAATGCCTTTCTATTTTCTTTAACCAAAAATGTTCATTTACTAGTAACATGTACAGAAAATTGAAGGGGTCATTAACATGTCACAAAGCATGGCATTATCTGTTGAGTTTTCCCCACTATAAAAATTATTGGCAGCTCTATGTTATCACAAAAATTGTCAAATATCACCTATTTGACATGTTTTTCGACAACACAGGAAAAGCTTTAGAAAAAAATATATGCTAACTTCTACAGGATGTGATAAAACAATTTCAGTACAATAGGAAAGGAATTAGATAATATAACAACTTCATTATGTGTCATGTGTTAATAATTCCGATGTACATGACTTTGTATAGGAATATGATTTTATTGTCCAGATTTATGATTTTTTTTTTCATATTTATGAATTTACTGTTATAGTTAGCATTCTTATATTGTTGATGTTATGTTAGGCATTTATTGAGGTATAGGGGTGTGACTGTATTGTATAAATTGATGAATTCTATCAATATTATTTATTTATTTCAATATTATTTATGTACACCACTGTTTATATTCAGTCATCTATTCTCAGTTAAAATTATGCAAAATAAATTTTACTTTTCAGATACAAAAGGTAAATTATATACTATTTAATTACAGAACAATGTTATAGTGTTTTAATTTTAGCAGTATGTAAATCAACAGTAGCAAGCATTCTAGGTTATCACTTTGTAATGAATCATTGCTAGTGCTGTTTGAATAATTTGCATTCTTTGAAAAATAAAAATCCTTTCCTATACCTTTGCATTAAATCTATTTTGTAAGTCAGTTCATAATTATTCATTATTTTGTTCTTAGTTTCATATAGAATTGGCAGTTATTATCTTAAAATATAATGTTGCCAGTGCTGATTAAAGTATAATATAAGATTCTTTTCTTCAGTTACACTACAAAAAGCTTTGTAATTATTTTAATACTGTGCTATTACCATACCATATTTGTTATTTAACTATCATGTTTACACTTTTAATTATATTCGTTAAATCTAGTATAAGCACATATATATACTGCAACATATTGTATCAAACTGTCTTCAGTTTATGAAAAAAATGTTCAAATATAAATGTTAGAAAAGCTTCATTTCAATTTTTATTTCAAATGTAAAATTGTTGTAAGTGACATCAGTGGACATGATTTATAGTCCAACATACCGCAAAAGAGTTGTAACTTCAGTTGCGGTTAAGTTACAACTCTTTTGCGGTAAACATCAAGAATACAGGTGGAACAGATCTGCTCGCAGAAGAGTTGTTAGACAAGTTACAACAGTTTTGCAGTAATGACCTGTCTGCTACAACTTAGAGAAGTCATGCAATATAGCTGTAACTGAATGCAATTCAAATAACTTGAATTAATATAACTTTAAACATAAATAAAGAATTTCCTTTTTAAAAGTCATTTCATTTATTCGAAGATTTATTCAGATTTCGTCAAAAATGTTATTTCTTGTGAAATGAAAAGTTATTTTTGCTTTTCCTGAAAACTTCAAAAATGCAGTTTTGCGGGCAACCCTCGATTTAAGTTTTGAGTATCATTTCTAGTGGAAATGCATGCTACCGTCCACTCCCTATGTACCATGTTTTATCATAAACAAAACTGTAACAGCTGAATTAATAATACTCAATATTTTACATGTCTAGTTTATCCAGAGTTGTTTCGAAATGCTCTCAGACATAGAGTATGATTAAACTTCAGTGCAAGAATTCCAGTACGATAAACAAAAGACTAAAATACCTTGAAGCAACTGGGTTGAAACAATATTATAATACTAAATGGTACGCTTTGGTAAAACGGAAAGAATGGAATGCCCCTTTCTTCTGTTCCCCAACCACCCTGCTTGTGGTTACGTACTACAACATGTTTATCTGCGTTGAAGCTGAACCTAGCATCAAAACACATTGCAATCTCGTGAGGTTCCCTGTCACCGCCTTGTTGGATATATATTGTAAACCTGTAGAATTATATACAATGCGTTAAATACAAGTATAAATAGAACTTTCGCTAAATGTGATTACCAAACCCGAATACCGCTATATCAGAGAAACGAATTCCCCTTAATTGTATATGAACAAGTTGAGTGGGGAGAGCTATAGAAGCCTAAAGTCTCTGCTTTTTCAAACAAACAACTACGCCATGAACATTAATGCTTCATCAAGATCATATGCATGAAATTTCATTTAAGTCATTTTTAAACATCAGTACGAAGTTCGCACTACAAACTGGGGTTGGTGGGGGAGGGGTGGGGGTGGTCATTGGGGAAATAGAGGAAGAAAGGAGGTTAGGTGTCCCGCGAATATTGTTTTGCATATATATAGTTTATGGTGATCTAGTGTTAGAAATTGAATTTGAATACTTTTCATAATGTGAAGGTAGAACAATGGGCTGTAACGTTTTGACCGACATTGGAAACTATACAAGTGTGGAAGGATTTTGGCCAAACTTTTATGTACCAGTGATTCTCGTGTATAAATTTTGACAGAGTCCGGGGACATTTATCTCTACAAATCTTGGAACAACCCTGATGATAAACTCGTCAGGCACATTTGTACAACCATGAAGTGTTTGTAACGGAGCAACGTACCTACCGACCAACCAACTGACCAACCGTAAGATAACACCCATATACCTCTACCCTCAAATCAACGGTTTCTTGTGAATACTAATTTGACAAAGTTTTGATTCTTTGAAATCAAGCCGTTTTTGTATCGTCAGAATGTTGATTTCCAGTATCAGCTTCTTTGATTTTATAACCATATCATCTGTAGTCTGTAATAATCCTCATTCAGAGCTTTTGAAGTCTTTGTTTGTCTTGCCGATTTGAAATCAAACTTTCAAGATCTACTGCTTATGTGGAATATGTCCCCGTTTACATATCAAACTTTTTAGACAGGCATTAAGGGACAGAAATGACTGGTTAAGATTACTTGAAAACAAAATTTTAAGAAAAAAAATGATTTGATTTTATTGATTCTTTTCATGAAAAGCAATGAAATGTGCAGCACATTCATGCCCTACTAGAACCGGATTTAGCAGCACTCACTCTGCCTTTTTCCCCAGAAACGTTGATCCCAAAGAACCGAACAATGTGGCATCACTTATTTTAATTGTCATATTATCATATTTTTTTTTTAAATAACATTTATATTGCATGACTAGCGTTTTAAAGATCACACAACTATTTCGTACAAATAACAAAAAGATGGAATTCCCTAAATCACTTAAGTTCTCATTTAGTATGTAATTTCGGAGATTGAAATAAAAGCCTTTGTTAGACTGTTAAGAAAATCAAAAATACCTGGTAGGGTGTGCATGCGGTACGCCATCTATTTGCATAAGTTTACCGTTGGTTAGTCGTCCAAAGTTATGCACAAAAGGAACAGGCTGTATAAATATATAAGAGTACCTTAGATCATTTGTCCGAAGTTATTTACACATACATTTTACAAGATATATTCATAAAGTTTACGTTATTTACAACTACGATACAATAAAAGTGTTAATGTACCAGTGCAGTAACAAATAAAGTCAGAACCTTTTCTTGATGAATTTGCCCTGGAAAATGCACTATCAAAATTACTTTTGGAGACAAATTTAAGACTTATAAAGTTGGGTTTTTTAATTTATAAATAACCTATTGCTTCCTGTGAGGCTCATTATATCAAATGCATGAAACTGTCTCATGAGATAGGAAAAATTAAGAAAACCTCCTACGGAAAAGTTTAATCGAACAGTAAGTTTGGGCGTCCTAAAACGGTCAGTGAGCTGCTTGTCTGTTTCAAGTGTCTATCTCAATTATTTTGTAACATCTGAACACTTCACTGTTGACAAAGTGAAATATGTCAACGTTGCTTACTACTTTTGTTGATGACTTATGTCAGGTTTAAATGTTTAGAACATGCAGATAATCAGGCCCAGTTATTAAAAGGCTTTTAGCATTCAGTGCCAGACAACTAAAATATTTACTTACGGGATTGTTTGTGAAGAATGGTTTTGCCTTTCTGGACCCAGGGTACTGAAATACGCAAGAAGATGTATACAATAAGGATTAAATAAATAAGTAATATATTATAAAACACTGGCTAAGATTTACTATCTTGGGGAAAAATGTACCATTATCATAATTTTAAAAGGACAGTTTTACATTATATTTTTACATTTAATGCACGTTTCAAATCTCTTAAATTAAAAGAGGAGCTTTATTAGTTGATGAAAAAGATCTATTCCTTACACTAACCTCGAGAGCATCTACATCTACAACCAGTGATAGATTATTTTTCTTGCCTACCATATTTTACAAATTGTGCAATAAAACAGCGAAAAGAAATACTTTCTTTACAGTACGTCTTATAGCAGTCAACAGAAATGTCGCCATGACGTTTCAAAGACGCGCAACAACAAAATTGCAATTTAGTTTCATCATGTCGCGTTTACTTTTTCATAAGATATATAAATCAAGAAATGTACTACACGGAACAAAAAACAACTATCGGGCTGTTTGATTTTTATCGATTTTTACTTAAATGATATATAAATTAGCAGCAGGAAAGCCATCTGGCACGGGGACCAAAATGTGTTTTGTCGGCATGTGTAACATAACCGGAAAGCCCAGTCCGGTATGCAAGATAATGACTTCATCCTTAACAATGTCCTTAAAGAAGGACAAACGGCGTAGAGTTAATAATGTTTGGTGCATGGACAATGCATAATTAAACAGGATGTACAGACAGAATAGATTTGGATATGAATCTTTGAACACACGATTCATTTGCAAACATTTCAACTAAGCAGTAAATTTTAATGATCAATAAGTACCCTTTCAGTGATAGAAGGTCAAAATGAGTTGACGTTATGTGCTGATTCGAAATAATTTCGTGTTGGGTCAAAATCCCCCATAAGTAACCCACTAGCACAATATCTCGGCCCGCATACAATTACTAGGACTAGAAATAAAACCGAATCACTAGTGACCCAAACAATTCTAATCTCAGTTTTTTTCTAAAACTTAAAGCAATAAATCAAGTTAAAGTCAACTGAATTTTTGCTGGTTGGGAGAACTTCAATAAATGTTGAAATCTTTAATGGGTAAAGCAATAGGTAAATTTAATTTTGCACATTGTTGTTTTTCATACAATTCAAGATTTTCAGCTTTCCTAAGCGAGGTGTGCAACTGGGGAAGAAGTTCACTTTCTATTTCTCTTGCGATAATAAATTACTTAAGACTTTAAAATTAGAATAAATCAGTTTACAAACCTGTAGACTAGCCACTAGACTGATAATAATATATTTCTACATTTTTCCTTTTTTGATTAATTTAATTTCATAGAGACAAAAGCCAGTCTATTTTAGAGATTTTCACAGAGGAATGATATTGGACATAGAATATAAACTGGCTCAGTTCACTACATTTAATCATAAAAATGTAAAAAAGATATATCATAGTCTAGGAGCTAGTCTAACAAAACTGCTAAATATACCCTATTTAATATGTGCCTGCTGATTTTCAATATTGTTTAAGACTTAATAATAAACGGTTTATCTTTTCAGCGCGCACCCGTTCCGAGCCCCGAGTACCCAAATCTGTGTTATACAGCTCACGCTGAAAAATGTCAAGTGCATACAGTCAATCTTGCATATAGATACCACGCATCAGACAACCTAATAGTAGTCTTCATTTGCAACTATTATTTAACGGTTAACATACTGCAGATATAGAATATAATGATAGGGAGGTGTTCTCTTTTCACAAATGTGTCGGTAGTGTATGTTAAGAGTGTAGTTTATCAATTCAACAGCTACAACTTTAAATTATGATGAATTAATGGTAACGTTTTCCGAAAAATATATACTTTCAGTTTCCAATTTTTGTGTAGTAACCACATTTTCGGTAACTGAATAGAGAAAAGTGGAAACTTCACAGGTAAAACTTACTTTCAGTTTCGTTATATTTAAGATATTTTCTAAAAACGAACATCCTATCTCTACTTAAGAGATCGGGGATCATTTCAGTTTAAGTTTATTCATTTTTTATCGTTTTCACGATTCGGCTTTTAACAAATATGAAAAATATGAAGATAAATCTTTGAGCTAGTACAATATAATACCTTTCATTATTTAAAGGTCATAATTAAAAAAAAAACATTTTAGTTCGTGCATGTTTTTGTTTTGTGTATATGTATTTTTCGTTTTTTTTTTTTTTCGAGCCCGCATGCGGAAGCGAAGACATAGTTGTCCAAATGGCTGTTTACGCTGTATGTGCGTCCGTCCGGATTTGTTTCTACGGACTATAACTTTGACATGCATAGAGCAATCTTGTTTATATTTGACCTGAATTTTAACCTCCATGAGACGGAGTGTCGTGCACAAACCCCAGGTTCCTATCCCTAAGGTCAAGGTCATAGTTGGAGGTCAAATGTCATGTCAGTTTGATGGTTTCTTCACATCGTGGGCTGAGCGCGAAGTGTATATAGATAAAGAACAAGATACAATAGTTTCGCGCTCAGCCCTCGACATGTCAAATTTTGAACCCCAGGCGAGGTACCGATGAGGGCTAAGTGATTAGAAGTCAGGCATTATAACAAATTATTTACAAGTATCGCGATTTCTTATATTCTTTCCGCGGCCGTAACGTAATAAAACGTATAAGCGTATGATGTCCCGTTCACGCTTCCGTAGAATAAACATTTATTACACGAAATTCATTTTGAAAATATTTCTGAAATGTCTAGGTCTGCAGCTTTCAAATACAGAAATATTTGGCATCCATCCGGAGCATATACTGACACTTTTAGACAGCATCAAAAAGAACCTTTTGGTGAACGATTTGACGAAGTTCCAAAAATCCCCATATACCCTTGCTCCGGTAAGGACCCATGTCGGATTTGTGTTTATTCCGTGTGCAAGTATCTTTTCATAGATCTATAAAAGTTGATATGTATTATGTTGGTATTTTCAATTCGTGCTGAAAAGTGACTCCTCATTAATAGCAAAAAAAGTCCATGCGCATACATTCTGACAGGGTGACCCCTGCTCGTGAACCCTGGCAATCAACCAATGGAAATGCAACTTTCGTTTTCAAGTTTAGCCTGTGTACTTTCATTTTCTTTACTTCCGGGAAAGCTGAAAGTCATCTGACGTCATTTCATTTTCTGTATTGTAAAAAACATACGTATGCCTATTGTAAGTGACATCATATATCGAAGCAATCGTACAAATATCAAGACAATGTCACTGATGGTAATGTTTGGTTCGAGGGTAACTGGTTTGGCTGCGGGTGACAAATTAAATAGTGTGTGTGTCGGTGTAATAATATGAACTGGAAAGAGCGCAACATACAAAGGAATGCAATCAGCTTGCATTCAAACTGTTTGTTTGTTTTGTTAGGATTTAAGTCACATCAGTGCAGTTTTTAATAAAGTTATATGGAGAATTCACAGCTTAATTAGTGGAGGGAAACCACAGGTGCCCATCTGGACATTATTTCAGGGAAGGCGAGTAGGCGGGTAAAAGCCAGCGACCTTACCCACTCACCAGTGTAGTATCCCCACATTCAAGCACAAAAATGCGTGTTTGGTTCCCTCATTTTTGAAAGTCTTCAGAGGCAGCAGATACAAAGCTTCAGAAATTGCAGTTGAACCAAATGTTAAAGCAATAATACACCCCGTCTATTCATTAACACTTCTATAAACCTTTCGTCTACAAATACATTTGAATACTGCATACCGTAACAAATATATAAATACAAATAACTGAAACAAAACTAATTTACTTTCTACAACCTAAAGCTAGAATAAGAAATATTTGCTTACACGTAGTGCCATAATGTTTTCTCCTTTATTTAAATTAACACAACTCCTTAATTTAAAATAACAATACCGTTTTCACCGTTTGTTATGTTAAATGTGACAAATGTTTACAATAGCTAACAGTTCACGAACACGATATGCGTCTGCCTTATCTCTGCAGATGACCTTGGAACGGTGTTTTGTTCAGTTTGAAACGTTATCGTTTAAATTTGTATCCTCTTTTCTTTACATTTACTTTTATCAAACCGGAAACTAAATCATTAATTGATTTTCATGCAGTTTAAGCGAAGCAAATATGAATTTCATTTAATGTCTTTATTAGCACAGGAAATAAAATTTATGTTCATTTTGCTTGTCCCTGAATAATTAATAATGAGTATGTTATTAAGTATGTTTTACCGGTATCTCTTAACATAAATATTGATAAATTTATACTCTACAAAGTTAGTTAGTATTAAAACAGCAAATGTTATGATTGTATACTAATTTTGAATGTAATACAAAACATTTATATTAAAGATAGATGTTCGATAAAATTTCTGTATGTAGCTATATAGTTCATTTCACTACCATATTATGAAACATGCATACATACGACTGGGTCACGAAAGCCCGCAGTTAACTAGTCACTTGAACTAACTGTTCACACTTGATATTTCACAATTCACAGTAATTGTCACTCTCTGATATTTTTATATGTTGTGTAAGTTACATAAACAAGTACTTCCCTTTAAAACATAATTTTATTGTTACGATTTTATTTAATAATATGTCGCCTATTCATATAAGTTCCTTATATTGCACATGTTTTAAATATCAAACAAGTAAAACTGAAAATTAGCCGACAATCATAGGTAAAATGTCGAAATAAAACCCTTGCTTTGAAAATGTCGTCTTCTAAACCAGGCATCTTTATAACGTAAACAGCTGTTAAGTGTATATGTTAACTATGATGTTTGTGTTAACGTTAACACTCGTTATTGCAAGAATCAAACCCACCTCATCGAAATAACATATTACAGTGTATCCTGTTATCTTCTTGATTCTAATGATATTAACCGTTTGATTATGTTATATGCAATTTTAGATAGGCCTAAAAAAAAATTCTTTGTTTCCGGTAACATGCTCAAAAAAATTAGGGTAGGTAGGTCGGAAAACTTTTTTTTTTGGAAATTTTTTTTTATCAAGGGAGACTTTTCGGAAATTATTTTTTTGTCAAAAAATGATTACAAATAAGGGGGTTATGCCTTTAGAGCATCAGTAAGTTGATTTCTAACATCACTGGCCATGTTTAAAGCATAAAAAGTGCAGTTTTGCATCTTTTTGTTAAAAAGTTGAAAAAAATATTCTCCAAGGCCATAAAAACATTTAGGGTCGGGCCAAAAATTTAGGGTAGGTCGGGATACCGGAAACAAACAATTTTTTTTTTTACGCCATATGTAAAACAAGTTTTATGGAAAGTTCAGAAGCATGCTAGAACAGTGCGGTTAAAGACTGTGAAGAGTAATGTATGTTTCAGTAATAGACAACAAGGTTATGTCCATTATTCGCATAAAGCTATCATGGTGTTCGAATATATATCATGAGTCTCCCAGTACTTGGACTCGGTCCTGTTATATTTTCTGGTCCTTTGAGATCATCGAGCTCATTCAATGTACCCGCCCGCTTTGCTCAGTAGGGAGAGCGTTGGTCTACGGATCGCGAGGTCGTAAGTTCGATCCCCGGGCGGGGCGTATGTTCTCCGTGACGATTTGATAAAAGACATTGTGTCTGACATCATTCGTCCTCCACATCAAGTAAAATGTGGGAAAGTTGGCAGTTACTTGCGGAGAACAGGTTTGTACTGGTACAGAATCCAGGAACACTGGTTAGGTTAACTGCCCGCCGTTACATGACTGAAATACTGTTGAAAAATGGCGTTAAACCCAAAACAAACAAACAAACTGTCCGATGGACACTAGTATCCGCTTCAGCCGGGGTCTAGAGACGTGAGGGGTGTGGCACATTTCATTACCTCTTACGAACAGACTCTCCTTTTTTTGTGCATGGTTACAATCTATGATTCCAAAGGTTTAAAATTTAATCATACAATGAATACAATTATCGATTTATTTGATGTTAAAGGACCACCACAACCATAATGACCTACTTTTAAATCTCATATTATCTCCGGTAATACCGATATACATGTAATACAGCTATATTTCAAGATGAAAGGTTGACACTTTAGGCTACACCTGAACTAATGTGTTAACACAAATTCATTTGTCAATCTCTTTTTAGTATAGGTTTCGAAACACAGAAAACTAACTATCTTACGTAATATAAACAAAGTGTGGCCTTAACTCAAGCTAATACAACAAATACAGTAACTGCTCATCCAAGGAGAGAGTTTCAAATAAGCTTACAGCTTCTTACTCAATCCTGTATGCCTTTTTGATATATGTGCATGTTGTAAATGAATTTTCAAATACTGTGCATAATGCCACACTCATTCATAAATGTTTAGACATAAAACACATTGTCACAAAAGAATACAGCTATGCTGTGGCGCATCATTAAGCCAAACCTCCAGCAAAATGTTAATCAAACATTAGGTTACCTTAGTGGAATAGGTACGTCAGTGTGCTTCCACTGCCAGATTAACTGTTAAACTAGTAAGCTTTTTGTAAATGCCAGTCAGCAGCACATATGTTATGCTCAACATAAATGAGACTGACTGAAAGATCTGTGAAGTAAATTATACTGGAATACCATCAAACAGTTACACAAAATAGGAACGAATTTCATTTAGAAAGAGTCTCTTTGGGATTGGGATATATATATTGAAATAGCTGGTTCTCAGATTGGCAATGTAATTGCAATTTAGTCAATTTTATTGTTTTATTAAAATTGCCCTATTACTGGGAAACTTTTTCTGCATTTACATTCAAATAAGTCTCGTTTTGTTTCAGATCACGTCAAAAAAGTCTTCTAGAGGACTTGTTACACGTAATAGGAAGTCACTTCTCAGTGTTAAATGCCAAGTAGTCCAAAATGTAGTTCAATGTTGCTGAAAAATATGGTATTATGAGGCATATAGGGATGCGGCAGTTTTATTTTGTTATTGAAAAAAGATCTGGACTACTTTTTATACGTCCGTTTTGAAAAACAACGGACGTTTTATGTGATTGCGCGTGCGTCTCTGTCCGTCTATCCGTCCGCCAGTCATAATTCGTGTCCGGTATTGCATACCTTTATAACCATTCAAGGTATTGACTTTAAACTTGGCATATAGGTAGATGTCACTGAGATGGTTTCTGGCCCTTTAGTATCCTGCAGAGCACTTGAACCGGCTCTGTAGGTAAATTGAGCTAAAAGGTCAAAACTGTCCATCATATTTTGTGTCTGGAGCATAAAACTCAATCTTTTTTCATCTGTTGTACTTTGCATATGATTAAAATTTACATGTTGTTGGTTTTTTAAGAATCCCGTCTGCAATATTTTTCCGTTACAGTTTCATTTAATTAAGACACCTTTTGCTATCTCAAACTACATGAAGGACTATGAAGTTTTGTTTTACGTCACGTCATCCCTTCTAAGAAGAGATATATTAGTTTGCTCATTGCACGTCGGTCTGTTGTTCCGTCTGTCTGTCGCACGGTAGATAATTTGGTGTCTAACGAATGACTTAAGATTGAACCTAGAGTGCTCAGACATCAAAGGAGAAAATATTAACCTTGTTGTGTGGACAGACCGTAGACTAAAGGTTAAGGTCACATTGACCTTGAGTCTATAAAAAGCTTTTCACTCAATATGAAATGAACCATTCGGGATACAGCTGTCAAATTTTACAGATTGTGCTGAGAAGGCATCCATTGATGTTTTGGCGGAAAGAAGGTAAAGATCAACGAATTATCTTAGTATCTAAAGAAGCACTGGCCATCGTCAGACTTCATCTGAGCTTTTGGACGATAACGACACTGGCTTACTCTGTATTAGTCTCGGAATTCGTACCTTGGTGGTGACAGGTTCCACATTTTTCAAAGTATAAAAGTAAATAAAATTGACGACCGAAAGCTAATGAATTTATTATTGAGGCAATGAGAACAGTAGTGCTTTGTTTTGAAGTAGAGAATTACTAAAAATCAATGCCTCCTGCAGATAGACCGGGACTCAAACCCGGAGCGCAGGAATATTGTCCCGACGCTCTACCGACAGAGCCACTAAAGTAATGAAGACACAAAATGTTTTAATTAACCGTGCACCCGCAACGAAGTAAAATGTAAATAATGGATTTTATCAGTTTATATCTAGGTATAAACAAATTACAGTCGATCTTAGTCAAACTTCTACTTGATACAGTCGATCTTAGTCAAACTTCTACTTGATAGCGATTGCTTCCTGGACATGATGACATGCAAACAGAGATATTTAGTTTGTATTTATAATTTTCTTTCGATTGAAATCCTCTCGGAAATTGTAAAATGTTTACACAAAGTTCGCTGTCTTCACTGTTCACCTGCTGCTAAAATGGGAAACCTAACTTATTCGGTGTAAATTATATTTCATTGCTACTGCCAATTAGTACATGTATGTTCATACTTCACAATGGTCGAAACTACGCACTTTGTGTTAAAATATAATAAATGTGTATATATTTAAAAAAAACTATGGACATTTGAAGGCATTAAAAAACTTCATATCTACGAAAAAACACAACCTCAGTGTATAAAATGAAGCTTTTATAATCACATGGGTGGGGATGTTTAAATACCTACACGATACAGCTTATTATTCAGAAAGTCCATCCACTTCAGCAATTGTAAATACTGCTGTTATCAATTTTTGAGGGTGAAGCGAGTCGACAGTTGTGCCTAAATTAACTGATGTCTCAATTTAAGGCTTTGAAAATTGTCTTCTCGCCGGAAAGCATGGCCAACATTCCAATACATTGACTAGTAGTATCGGCAAAAGTCGTTTTCCCTTCCCTTGATTATACACGATCAACCGACCCGACAACTTTTACCGATAAACAGTTTACTATAGATTTGTATAGGGATCGGTTGTCAGGATTTTAAAGGCTAAAAAATACTTTCTAACAAAATGACAGTATTGTATCACCCCGTGAAGTATTTTTGATTGTCTGTAAAATTGGATAATGACAAATTGTTTCCATTCTTATTTGAAAAAGAAGTAATTCGCAATCTTGTGAACGCGTTTCATATGCATTTTTGTACATTCAATGACGGTACATGGCAAGGTGAATCAATGTGTTGCATCCGTTCGAGCGTTTATTTATCTATTTATAATGATTCAGCAAGGACATATTGTTTTATATTGAGGACAATAACTATTTCAAATACTGTTAAAAGATCAATTGCAAATTTAAATATTTTACATGCAGTACAATACATCTATAGTTATAAGTCATTGTAACATTTATCAATTTTACAAAATACCGTTCCGGGTCTAGTTTGTACACAATAGTGCCTATATAACAACTATTGTTTTGATATATCTGAAAAAGAAGTAATTATAATTGAAAGCATGTTCAGTTTAAAATTTGAGAACTCCGTTAACTATAATGGTAAATATTTGCCTATAAGTATATCTACTATATCTTTTGGTGTGAACAGATACATCTTTTAAATACATGTAACAGAACAATAAAGCGTACAATGACAATTCCCTCACCTCACATCACACTTAACGTTTTATTGTGTAATGCAGTATGGTTAAACATGATGAATTATGTTGACATTCAGGTATATATGGAATGAACATTTTGATAAACGAGAGTGATGCCAACATTGCATTGCAAAGCATACAATGACAATTTCCTCACATCACACTTACATGTTTTATTGGTTAAAGATGATGACGAATAAAATTGGCATTCAGATATATCTTGATAAACGAGAGTGATGTCAACATTGCATTGCAAAGCATACAATGACAATTCCCTCACATCACACTTACACTTTTTATTGTGCAAAGCAGTATGATTAAACGTAATGAATTATATGGAATGAACATTTTGATAAACGAGAGTGATGCATATGTCCCCTGAAAATTAGTAATAGAATAATATCTTAACGTCCAAAATGGAGCATAACTACAAATATCGCACATGAAACGTACATGATAGTCCCAACAATATCCTCATGTCCACCAAATGATAATTTTTACCAAGCTTCATATGAATTTGATGAATACTGTAGAAGGGTTACGTACACATGGACATAGTGTTATTGATGGACGGAGACGGTTCAAATACTTAATGCCTCTCGGGTATTTGACACTGGTGACATAGACATATAATAATGAAATAATGTTCATTTTATCAACATAGATTACTATTTTTATGTTGGTTGAAATCTCGATTACATAGCCCGATTTTTTTTTCATTTGAATATTTTTATTTCAGGAAGAATACAGTAATTCGTGTTATTTACTTATTATCATTGAAAAAAGTTAATTACACAGTTTATCTTCACCAAAGATAACATCATATATCTCAACTACCTAATATGCTGTTTTGTTAATTTTATTACTTTCGTTATGTAAACTTTATTATGAAAAGCTAAAATGCATCAGCGAGTATGATGTAAATGTGATTCGTCACGTGGATTATCATATGATACATGTAGCTTGACACTTTTTAACATATCCAGGTCTCATCTCCTGCCAAGGCGAGCCTGCCATGTTAAATTTACGTAAACAGTTATCTCTGATACTACAGACTTTCAATATGAAATATGCAGTTCACTGAGTATCTGCCTTGGAGGTTTTTCTAAAGAACAACGTACTTTATTGTACACCCTGATTTTTGTTCGTTTTTCATAGCTACATGTACAAATGGACTTTGCATATTGTCTATGACTTCTCTGAAACGATACGATAGCTTTTAATAAAACTAAAGGATTAAAAAGTAGTAATTTATTTATAAAATCTGTAAAACACGACTTTTTTGCGTGTTAAACTTTTACGGGAGTGCGACTGTCATTATTTTTAGAATGGTCCTCGCAGGATTAACAAGCCGCTACTATTCCGTCTATCAGTTCGTTTCGTCCAAACCGGGACACAGCGGTTACGTGAGCAGCAAGAAAAGAATTCGCGCCGGTTTTAGTATAAAAGAACTCTTCGGCGTACGCAGCCATGTGAGCTATTAGTAATTCGTAACAAATTTCTAATTTGTTATAATTTTCTATTGTGGCCTGCTCCAAATATTTCAGCGTTAATCTACTTGAGGTATGTTTCTACCTTTACGGATTTTAATCACAACTTTATGAATGTTTACGAAAATACATAATTTGCGGCTTAGGCTATCTCGGAAGAACAGCGAACGCCGTATAGACCCGGGCACTGCCGTAAAGCCAGACGACTGTCTACATTTAACCGGTTGCCGGCGACAAAACGGCGTACAAACGCATTGGCCTTTGCGCCCGAGAGGGCACTTCTCAAGTCGAATACACGCAATCAATGTATCTAATGTTTGTAGCTAATCAATTCCTATGTTAACATCATGGGTCAATCATTCCGCTGACATAGAAATTTGAACTTATTGAAAAATAAAAGGTAAGGAGCATAGAGCAACCAAAACACAACCATATAGCCAAGCATCGCAAAGTAGGCCCTTAATAAAAAGAAGCTGTAACGAAAATATATTGTAGCCGGGTTGCTTCAATATGTATATTTTAATTATATATACAGAAAAGAAGAGCTGGGGCGATGGGGGTTAAAGAGTAGATAAAAGAGTAGGGTGTTGTAGAAAGGTGGAAAATAAATAGGATGATGCATGTTCTTAAGGACGCTTATTACAGTTTCGTATTTTTTTTTTTAATAATAGATTTTGATGAAATGTTCTGTATTACAAGATCATGTTATGATGTATTGAAAAATGAAATAAAAATACTAGATCACCAGCTTTGTTTCAATTTTATTTGCCTCTAGATATGATGCTATTTTAAACACTTTTCAAAATTTTTATACTTCTAAAATATATATCAGTAAAGTACAATGACCGGCATAAATTTGATGTCTTAGCATTTTTATAACGGAAAACAATATATTTATTTGAAACATGCTCAGAGAAATCAAAAGAAAATTATTTTGTAAAAAAAAAAAAGGAATACTTGTTGAGCAGCCCCAACGGGTTTTTTTGCATATTTTTTGCAATTTTAAATTGGTATTTCTGTTATTTTATCGAGTTTTACATAACAGAATTAAATAAAACTCTGCACATACATTTGGCCAGGTCTCCCTAATCTGAAACAAAAAGAAAATTGATAGGTCACCATATTAGATTTGACTTAAATCAAATTACAACGAGGCGGGGTGTGGCGGGCATTTATACAACGCAGGTTGGTAGGAAATACGTCATCAATTTTTATTTCAAACAAGGGCATATATTCAGCCAAACTCTTGACAGTATTCTGTATTTGTCCACAGCTTAAGACAAAGACATTTAACAAGAGGATCAAATGACCCAAGATCGCTCACCTCAGGAACATTTGGAATAATCTCGCTGAAAGTATAACTGTAGAAACTTTTTTTCTGTATTTCTGTAGAAAGAAATCATTTCGGCTGCCGCATCCTTTACCTTTAATATATTGATCTTAAAAGCAATAGGTGTTATCCACTTCATTTAGCCATTCATCTCACTAGGTTTGAAGAGTACAGGTTAAAGGCTTCTAGACAAATGCTACGGAAACTCTTTCAGTGTTTTAGCAAATGACTTATATCTGATATGAAAATACTTCAGAAACACGTAAAAATCAGCTTAGTAAGAAATCTGCCGTTTGATAATTTGATATAGATATACCAAATTATCAAACGGCAGATTTCTTAATAAGCTGATTTTACGTGTTTCTGAAGTATTTTGATATCATAGAATGATGTAAGTTTCCGCCTTTCTCCGAACAAAACCCATAGTTTAGGAATACGGATGTACGGTATGGGTACGGTACGGGATTAGAAACGGCTGTGACTAAAAACAAGAGCTGGTACGCCTGTGATATAGTACAGATTCCGGTATAGTACCCGATTAACTAAATTTGAACGAAAATATCTTAAATGTATATATTTTGTAACCATAGTGATTCTAACCCTAACCTTTAGTCAGTATATTATGCATATTTTACACAAAATTGCGTAATTTTTCCGTGCGCGGCTAATTGACAGTCATCCCGGGCATGCGCAGAACGGCTGCACAAGCTCTTGTCATGAGAAACATCAATTAGAAACAACCAAACTGGCACGGTGTTGGGGTAAATATCGGCCCGTCCGGAAAAATTGTAGCGAGCGACTTTAAAGGGCAATAACTCTAAAGTTACTAAAGAGATCCTGACGAAATTGTGTGTGCATTACAACATTATGGTGATCTTAATTCAAGTTTCATAGTTCTAGGTAAAATATATCACAAGTAATGAAGCAGAAAATGCTACATTTATAGTACCATGTACAGTTAACACTAGAAACTTCTAGGGCAATCTTACTGAAACTTGACGGGCCGCATAACCATATAGTGTTGAACATGTATATAAAGTTTTATTTGAATACTCCCAACCACTTCCTAGATATGGCTCCGGACGGACGGAAAAGCAGACGGACGGACGGACAACGCCAAAACTATATTCCTCCGCCTTCGGTGGCGGGTAATTACGACGGGAGTTTTCATGTAGCATACGTTTCAACAGGTAGCGTATGCATTGCTAATGTCTTTGTTTATATCCATTTTTCAATGCTTAAATGTGTCTTTTTAATAATATTTGAAATACTTTTGTATGTTGTAAGATATAGCTTTAGCAAATAATATAGTTACGCTTACCTACTGTAAGATCAAAAGATTTCGAGATGAGTTTATTTTAAATGTATTCATTGAATGCACTCACTGAAAAAGTATTTATTATTTCTTTGATTTTCTAAAACCTTTCGAAAAATATAATTTATTATGATCTTACTGCTCGAAGGTACATAAATATAGTTCATTTGAAACGGTGTGAGATGTAGGGTTGTATCATTTTCTGTATATGATATAACATGATCAGCCATCTGCAGCATTACCGTTAGCTTCTGTTGAAATGTAAGAGTCTACCAGTAGTGTATGTTCTTATTTACTCTTAAAATGTTTTCAAGTTGAATTTTAAGCTACATGTTTATGTTCGTCAATCGAACAAACAAAGACTAATAATATCGGTGTTGCATCTCATTTACATATGAGCCGTGCCATGGGAAAACCAACATAGTGGGTTTGCGACCAGCATGGATCCAGACAAGCCTGCGCATCCGCGCAGTCTGGTCAGGATCCATGCTGTTCGCTTTTAAAGCCTATTGGAATTGGAGAAACTATTAGCGAACAGCATGGATCCTGACCAGACTGCGCGGATGCGCAGGCTGGTCTGGATCCATGCTGGTCGCATACCCACTATGTTGGTTTTCCCATGGCACGGCTCATATAAATTAAATAAGAGACTTTACTTGCTGGAGTCACAGAGATACAGTAAAGCCAAGTGTTCAAACACTATAAGTTACTATCCGCGGGGAATGATAAAAGTAGATAAATGTCTTTAATTTGTCAATTTGTCACAGTGTTCTGGCAGTAGATTATATGTCATTACGCTTGGATCCATTTTATATACTAGTCCATATCTTTTTTAGAAAAACAATAATCAAGACAGCGTATTCATCTTTATTTAGTCACATTAAGGTACAAAGTCATACAAAGTCAAACAATTCAAGAGAAGTACATTGTCAGTCCTAAGCTGGAGTTATAAGAGACTATCGTAGTGCATGCATTCTAACACACTAACTATCTAACATATGCGACAATGGGAAAAAAGGGGCTTATTGAAGATTTTTGTCGAAATTTAGTTTTTGATGGTTTTTTTTTAGTAATCAATATCTCCTTGTTATGCAAGAAAAATAATAGAGCTGTTTCAGTGATATTTAAGGAAATATGGTAATTTTTTCAATACCACCTTTTTTCCAGCTTTTCTGTTATCTTGCAAGTATTAAAACAAACCAATTACTATAATGAAACAATACATTTTATTCACCTTGTACTTGTATGCTAGTCATTTACATATTATGACAAAGTGGTATGGGAAGGTAACCTCTCAATAACAAGAACAAGCAAATATATGTTAACATAATGGTTGCCATGGTAACCAAGTTAAAATTATAAAAATATAAGCTTAAAGTGTTTTTCTTTATGCTATCAGCATAAATTGTAGACATTGTGATATTTCTACCTGTTATTACATGAGAAATAATAAAGTATACATTTTCTCGTATTGGCAGTTAACATTGGAAGTAACTTCTGTTTTAAGTACATATGATGTTTGTTTCCATGTGCATATCGGTTAGTGATGTTTTGTGTACAACTAATATTACTAGAGAAATAAAAGTCAAAACACAAAAAAATATTATCTTAATAACTTGATTTCAACAGGTTTATTTCATACCTGCAATGGTTTGTCACTAAAGAATGAACAAATCTCCAGTCTAAAATTCTCAACATAATTGTGTTACCATAGCAACAATGAAAATGTGATACATACTAGGATAACAACTTCAAAATGAACAGGATAACTTTAGAATTCACTTATATCATTATTTTTATCATTTTTATCACTTAAAGTAGGTGGTAGGTTTTAATAGTCAAATTCAGTTACCATAGCAACCATACCAATGCAATTATATGAGGTACAAGACTGAAAGTATATACACTATACTACAAACCAGAGCCAAACTTGAAACATATATATCATAATTTATTAAGACAATTAATCTTGAAATCACTAAGATCTGTATATAATGTCCAAACATACTTATAATAATATACTAAAAAATAAATAATTACTTACATTGTTGTCAGTTGTTAAGCAGTATGTAGAAATAAATTATACATACACATGTATTCAATTACTTTACCATAGTCTAATCATGCAATGATCAGAATATCATTTTTGTAATTTAATAGTTTCCAGTATTTATGGTGAGCCTGTCGCTTCTTATATTAGTATCCTACTGATAAAATAAATCATTCCTTGTTCTAACGGAGAGTTTGTCAGTTACACTTCCAGATAAGAAAGTTCCAGCTTTACCGAAGACCTGAAATCGTCCTGGCGGCGAGAAAGTATAACACTGCAGCAGCAAAACTTAGGATCCCTGATGCAATACAGAGGCCAAATGCAGCATGGGGTTTCATATCTATGTTGTTTCCTGAATCGAATAATTATTTCGCTTTGTTATCAGCCACGAAGACGACTGCGCCGATTATCATAAGCAAACCTGCAAAAAGATTATTTTGTCATACTGGAACAGTAAGCATGGTAACTGGAAACAGTTCATACCGATTGAAATCAATTCTTTTCCAAGGGATAGTATCCCTTAGGTATAAAGCATCAAAGCATTTTAGTAGCAAAGTATTTAGGATTTTCACACATTTTTTCTACTTCATTTCAACCTTTACCCTGATAATTTTCGAAATTTGACTGGTTCATCATTCAATTTGGGCAGTGTCATTTATTCAAAGGGGTGTTCACTGAAGGTTTACTGCAGTGTAGACCAAGATCAGCCTGCAAGGCAAATCACTTGCCACCAGCGGGCCAAATATTAAGTCCATTTGGTTATATTTTAATACTGAACAATAAGATAGAATATACATGTATCGCTCAGTCACGATTTGTTTTAAAAAGAAAAGAAAATGTTTTTATATATGTCGTATTGTCAGCATAATTTGTCGTGTTCTCGTGCCGGCAGGAAACAGGATAGGGAAAACAGCATTTTATCGCGTTGTAGTATTGTAGAGGCCGCCACGTGACAACTCGATACCTTATTTCTTATTTGCATTACTTGATTATAAATTGGTGATCATTTACTGGGCCACTAACCTAACTGGTGATCATTTACTGGGCCAATAACCTAACTGGTGATTATCACAAAACGGAAGTTGCAACGGGACACGGAAATGTTCATTAGCGTTCGTCAAAAATTGCTGCCAACTGTTTTTTAATATGTTGATTTGCCGAATTCGCACGGTCACGGTCGCGGTATTATAAAAATGACTTTAATGAGCCGTGTCATGGGAAAACCAACAAAGTGGCTTTGCGACCAGCATGGATCAGGAGCCATGCTGTTCGCTAACAATTTCTCTAATTGCAATAGGCTTTGAAAGCGAACAGCATGGATCCTGACCAGACTGCGCGGATGCGCAGGCTGGTCTGGATCCATGCTGGTCGCAAAGCCACTATGCTGGTTTTCTCATGGCGTGGCTAATTTATTTTCTGGGTCCAGTAGAGCTTTATCCTGTAAAACTGAACCAGGCATGGCGTTTCCTTGGTTGTTGACGAAAATACGACTGCAATTTGACCTCAGTATCACGTTCTTTTCATGATATAGAAGACAAATTGACATTTATTAAATCTACTAGCGTTTATCTTCTATTATTATAATTATGACTGTTCTAAATATATATCTATAAATCATAAAATAATGTTCAAGCCCTTTCTATTGTTCTTTTGTATGGTTGACATTATTGGTGTAATGAAATGAAGTTTTTAATGTGTATTATAATAGTGAATCAAATATATAGTTGTTAATTTCAAGCGACCTCGGCTAAAAACAACCGTACTTGACCAAACAACAAAGCCAATATAAAACCACCTAATCAATAACGTTGTAATACATATTCATGTATGGCTTATAATTTGTTATTCATCATATATGCCTTTGTGAAAACGGTGTCAGACGACATTTACTGCTGTGGTGCTTATTTAAAAATCACTGTTAAGGTTCCTTTTGTCATTTAGGCAAATTTACTAAATATAATACGCCGTGTTCTTCTTTAGTAGTGTTCTTTTCAGAAAAAAACAGCTCGACAAAATTTTACTTTGTCATGTCCTCATGTTGTCGAGTGCTCCCTCGCCAGGACCGGGACGCGAAAACTTTTGGCTACAACACTATAGAAAAAAATGCCATTCTGTCTCCTTTTTGTCGTGTCGCCGCGCATTGGTTGGGATGCTAACACGCCAACATGAAATTTTGGAAGCTATTGTTATGTTTGTGTAGCGACCTACCTGCAATAAAAGGAATGGGCGAAGCAGCATACAGCAGACGGTTGTCGTCCTTCCTAACGAACATCTTCAAGCAGACGACAACTGCAGCCGCTACTGTTGCAAGGATGGCTAAAATCTCAAGAGCACGTGTAGCTTTGAATTCAGATGCTGAAAAATATTGAATAAACATGTTCGTTTTTTATACAGGCATTGATGTTTGAATGAACAATACTTCTGACTGATATGTAGTTTAAGTCGTAATATTTCGAGAAAATGCTAGTGACATTACTGTGAATCATTAATATTAGTGGGGAACTAACTTTCGCGGATTTCGTGGTTGAGCCAATCCACGAAATTTATATCCCAGCGAACAAATGATATTCCCATTCATCTTATTTTCAAAAGTTGAAATCGACCGATTCATATCCCCACGAACTTCCGTTTGACCAAAACAACGAAATTTAATGCCCACGAAATTAAATGATACAGTATGTATTTGGTAACTAAAATACACTTTCATATGCTTATGGAAATATATAGTGGCTCTGAACGCATTTTGTTTGACAAGAATTGGTGGCATCGACCGTCTGCTTTAAACATTTAATTAATTAAAACTGCAATGGCTCCATATTTATGTTGTTGTTGTTTTGTTTTAATTCATAAAATGATTTTATTAGTTGTAAATTGTATTTGGTCAAATAAGTAGCAAAAGCGTTAATCATGCAAATAAAATTTTATATAAACTGATGAAATTTAGTCGAATTTTATGTCATGAACATTACAATATCAATTAAACGTAATATTTGTTTATTAATTCTGTCACCTAATGTGTACTGCTATCTTTTTTTTCCCTTAAATTTTGATGTCCATCTGGAGGCATGTACCATAATGGTGGACCTGCCACTGCTGCCATCGAAGTACGACATAACATGTGCATGCAAATTTGAATTGCTTTATTACTTTGCTTGAAACGTGTTGATTTTATCTGTCAGAAACTGAATGTTTTCACAAACGCGTGGTCATCTGAATTTTAACCCTTAACATGCTCAATTTCTATAACGAACTTGTCCATCTTTTGATTTGGACAGTACCATTAACTTTTAAAAAGGGTGCTTACCAAACGATATTGACGGAATGGCGAGCAGTGCAGATCATGATCAGACTGCACGGATGTGCAGGCTGATCATGATCTACACTGGTAGCATAGGCCGAATCAGTCGTGTCCAGCATGATGAGGGTTAACCTGAATACATACTTTCATTTTTTATTATATATATATTATTCTTATTCTTGAACACATATTTATACAAACAATCATAAATATAACATCATAATTGCAAGACCATTCTCGAATAGAATTATGAGACTACCGTAATAAAAACCTTTATATTGCTTACACTGCAAAATCTTTCTAAATTAATCCTTGTCATGCTGGATACGATTGATTCCGCCTTTGCGGCCAGTGTAGATAATGATCAGCCTGCACATTCCTGCAGTCTGATCAAGATCTGTACTGTCCGCCATTAAGTCAGTATCTTTTTTGTAAGCACCCCTCTTAACAGTTAATGGTACTGTCAAAAATAAAAGATTGACAAGTTCATTACATGTATTTAGCAAATTAGGGATTAAAGTCATAACTTAAGCTGATTGTGTATATTATGATTTCTTTTTCTTTTCTTTTTTTTTCATAATCCTTAAATATGAATTATGCCATGAGAAAAGAGGATCAAACACTGACGGTCAATATTAGTATAAACGTGCATGATTTAAGAAACGGGTCTAAAAGATCAAATATAGAAGATACAATTAAGAAACATATTTTGAAACAAAAGAAAAAAAAAAGAAAAAGTATCTAGTAAAAGTTGAAGCTTGAATAATAAGGTATTATATAGGACTTGGTGTATTGAAATATCAGAGATTTTAAATGTGGCCCGTTTCTACTTAGAACATTGGAATTTCCCGTTTCCTTGAATATTGTATACACTGGCGCGCTCTTGCATACAGACTATCGGACATTTTTCTTGCTTAAGCAAACTTCATATTTACAAGACACTCCGGTGTGCAGTCATATATCACCTTTACGAGAAAGGTTAGCAACGATGTACACTATTCATACAACAATAGGATCAAGCTCATAAAATGGAGTTGGATTTGTGGAAAGTTTTTACGGCTGCTCTTGTACTTTAAGCACTTAAACCACGTCATCTGATCGATATAAACATTATTTGATATGAGTGGAGCTATTAGTTACAAAGGAAACAATCACATCTTATTAACTGATATGACACAGTAACCAAAGCGCCCTACATTTAGTTCATGCATTTGACAAATTCAAATTTCCTGTTTATTTCTGACTCGGCACTTAACGAGGTATTGTAAAGTTGTAACGCCGACATGAGGATTTTTTATGTTTAACTTTCGACAGCAGATATACAGACGTTTAAATGTACATTTTTTGTAATTATTGACTGATAAATTTTAAAAGCAAGCTATTTTTTTTTTTGGAATACCGCCGATTTCATCAGCGCGCACTTTAGAGTGGCACACTATGGATTCACATCTTAAGTTACAGCCGCCAATTTTTGCGCCAGGCCCCTTTCTAAATGTTTCGATATGATATTCTCTTTCGTCTAAGTTCGTAAAGGAAAAAGAAAATTGTAGTTATATTTTTCATAAATGAAATCTTGAATTATTGAATTATAAACATGCACTTTTTAAAGAGACAAAATGCATGAAATAATACACTGACGAGGACTACTCTTATTTTGTAATTCAGACATCCTTTAGTACACAACCCTGAAAGGCTATAACTGTTTTTGATTTGTGTTGGTTTAATCTCACACTTACACGATCATAGACCATATCGCAAATTTCCAGCCTTTTATGGTGTGTAGGACCCCCAAATGTAAAAATTGTCACATATGTAAAAATGATAACAAATGTAAAATAATTTTACAGTATATGTAAAAACTTTCTACAAATGTTCAACCGGGTTGTTCCAAATGTAAAAACGTTGTTGGTGACATATGTAAATAAAAAGCGTCACAAATGTAGAAACAAAATTTTGGTCACATATGTAAAATTAGTTTCCTACAAATGTAAAACCCATTTTTTGCAGTCACCCTGTGATTTCATATGTATAAAAAAAGTACGCCTTTTATTTTCTATAACAAAATCTATATATAGCCGGAGTGGTCTACGTAGTGATATGTTTAGTGTGCGCGCGGGTGTTAATAATGAGCTTGTCCGTTCCTCAGTTTGTATGTTCTTTCTGCTTAAAATATAGAAGACAATGCTCCTAGCGGCGAATACAGGTAAATTGCTTGGGCGGGGGAAGGGCGATGTGGTTATAGATGTTTTTTTCGGAAAACAGCTCCACAAAGATCATGCTACTTCTTAGGCGTGAAATACCGCTTATGTTTACATTGACTCCATGTTTGTTACGGATCTGTGTACCTCGTTTACCTTAACGAAGCACATGAAAGGATGCGAAAAGCAATTTTCGCGTCATATTCGTGCACATGCAGTTGGAAAGTGCATATTTAAGGAATGTATGTCTTTTCAATCATGTGGTAGGCCCTTTGCATAATTATGAATTTAGTTTTCGTTAGATGTTACGCAATGATCATGGGCAACTAGAACTTCGTGATACGTCAAAAGTTAGCTATGCGGACGTCCCCCTTCATTATACTTTACAGTCTTTACATGTACGAATGTATTGTATCACTTAATAGTTGCTATATATTATAGGCAGACAAAACGTATTTACATTTTTGTCGAGCCCGCTTGCGGTAGCTCGACTTAGTTGTCAGTATGGGCATCCACCCGTGCGTGCGTCTGTCCGTCTGACTTTTCCGGGACATAACTTCTTTGTGTCTTGGAAGATTTCAAAATAACTTGGTACAGATGTTCACAATGATGAATACCTGTGTCGTGCGCAAGAGGCAGGTCAAAGGTAAATATCACACTTAGGGCACGAAGGTAAAAATAGACATTGTCCTGGCTATATCTTCCACATGCCTGGAGGGATTTTGAAATAACTTGGCAAACATCTTGACCATGATGAGATGGTCGGTTTTACTAAGAGGTTATAGGTCTAAATAGACCTTTTGCGGGGAGACTTCCATAGAGCGTTAGGCTTTTTCACTTCTGTTGTATCGTTGGTTCGAATCCCACTTGATCTATATTTTTATACCTTTGTTTTTTAATATCTTATTTTTTTTATGTTTCAATCAAGTGTGTTATTTTTTTTTTACTTTTTCTCTTTTCATTTATATATTTCTAACAATGGCTTCTTTGGAAACACGTTTTGTTTGATTGCGGGGCGCTATGTGAAAACAACACCCCACACCCACTCCCCTTCCCCTGCCCAAGCAATTTACCAGTATTTGCCCTAGGAGCATTGTCTTCTATAATTTATGCAGAAGGAACATACAAACTGAGGGACGGACAAGCTCATTACTAACACACGCGCGCTAACTACACGTATCACTATGTAGACCACTCCGGCTATATAGTTTTTGTTTTAAAAAATAAAAAACGTACTTTTTTTCATACAGAAGAAATCACAGGATGACTGCAAAAAATGGGTTTTACATTTGTAGGAAACTGATTTTACATATGAGACCAAAATTTTGTTTCTACATTTGTGACGCTTTTTTTTTTATTACATGTCATCAGCAACGTTTTTACATTTGGAACAACTCGGTTTTACATCTGTAGAAAGATTTTACATATACGGTCAAATTATTTTACATTTGTTACCATTTTTACATTTGGGGGTCCTGGCATTACTTAAGCCACCAACAGGCACCGAATTCCGTAATCCAGCTTGATGACTTTTTCATATATAAAAATTCTATATCACGTTCCAAGACTTAAACCCAAAGTGGCGAGGGCATGCAATTCGATGTAAGTAGCCTAAACCACTTGGAATTAAATAACGAAAGAAGAACACGCGTGAACGTGACCTCGTGTATTCTAATAATAAAAAGACATTTGTACTCACGTAGTGAAAAATCTTCTATATCATCAAATGACTTGCACATCGAAATCACAGGGCCGTGGATGCTCTCAGGCATGGATGCACAGATTTTCCACAGTCCAAAGTTGATACCTGTCTCTGGTACACCCTGTATACTTCCGTAATAGAACCAGTAAGGGATGGCGACACCCACTATATTCAAGATTAAAGCTAATCCAGAGACACACAGTCCTATTTTTTCATACATTGTATTCATTTCTATGCAGCTTTTAAACGATTTATTTTTTTCGCAAAAATACAGATAACATTAACTAATGTTACCCTTTAAACAAGTATAAAACTGAGTTAACGCTGCACCCTGTAGAATACACCCGAGTAAGAATGAGGGAAGGTTGCCATGCAAGGCGATTTATAATGTTCAAAGTGAGAGCACACCTTACAACTGATAAAAGTATTGACGAAAGAGCGAGATAAAAACAAATTTCGTTACCGTGGACACCTTTGTACTTGCGTGCCCCATTTGTTTTCGGAAAATGGTCAATTTAAGTATGATTAACGACATTCAAGGTGAGCCATAGATTATGTTATCTATTGACCCCGGTTAAAGGTGCCTGTAAATCAAAGTACCCAATTTTTCGAAATTTGGTAAGTTATAAGATGTAAACGGCGAATTTCAAAAGTTTGCTCACTGTCGAATCTTTATTTTTGTGCATAAATATTTTAGTAAAGTAGATCAGTAAACGACGATTAATCGAAAGTCTGAACCGGCAATTCTCTTATATTTTCTATTCAATATTCATACGAAAAATCCTGGATATCTGACCGTAACAGTTTTTTTTTGTACCACCAAAATGAATTTTGAAACGACTGTACGCGGTATAGACATTTGCAGTACGGGGTATAGACCATTTTCAGAAATATCCTGTACGGTGAATAGACGAAGAAAATTGAGAAGTACTGAGGGTTTCATTCAATATGATTACTTAAAAGTTAATGCTGTTAACTCAATATTTAACCATACACTTTCTTGATGTTTTACAGTATTTTGTCGTCACTTTTCGACCATTAATTGCAGCTCATGTGGTCGGTTAAAGTTGGACAGGTGCTATGTTTCTGATAGGTGTATTTCAGCTTAAAACAGTATCTAAACCAAACTTGTTAAATGAATTAGCAATACTGATAAATACAGAGATCACGTTGTTTGCCCAATCAATCTTAAGAGCCTAAAATTTCGTAGGTTTTCCAAGAGATCATGGCCAGTATATTTCCATTTTATCTTTTAAGAATGTACAAATGTGGAGCCAAAACATGAAGCTTAACAGAAAAGATAATGGAACATTATTTATGAAACGTCATTTCATTTCTAAGTATTATTTATATGCTTATTTTTCTTTTTCCATTAATGGCCATGTATGTATTTGGACAGACTGGCAGGGTGGGAGAAGAAGTGTCAATATTATGTGACTGGGTGGGGTATCATGCCACGTGTCTACGGCATGATATTCCAGCGAGACAGCACTATAAAGTTGGGCATTGTGCTCACTGCTACAAGTAGACACTGTCCCCGGTTCACGCCCGTAAACCATAGTTTACGAACATAAACCGATGTTTATAACCGTGAACTTGGGTTTACAAGCGTGAACCTACGTTTACGAGCATGAACTTTGGTTTACGGTGTTACCCAATGTTTTGCTCGAAAATATAGGTTTGTTTTCGAAAAAACCTTGTTTATCGTTAGTTAATCCTAACTTTTAGACTGTGAGCCTAGGTTCACGTAATACCGGTAATTGGACATTGGCCTGCCATATACATGTACTTGTGTTTGCCCGCATCTTAATGTGTACACCAAAGCCTTGTAGGAAGTTAATTGCAGAGCATGTAAGATCGCCGATTCGAACAAATCTCAGGAACCTGTCATGAAAGTAAATAAAGGTAAAGGCAAAGGTAAATTTAATTTACCGTCGCTTTGTGGAACCTGTAGAGCTTTTGAGTGACCCTATTTTAAGACCAGTTAAAACCAAATATACCTTACACCCAGCAGTTTTCTAGTACGAATTTACAGCTGGGTCGATTGAGGAAATCATTACAAAATGCTTTGCCAAAGGACACACCGCAGTGAGAGTAGCTGGGAATCGAACCCGGGGCCTTCACCTCGGTAGGAAATCGTCTTAGTCTTCGCGACCAATGCGTCCACTGAAAACTATTCAAGCAGGGTTCTCTATCCAGGAGTCTGAAATGATTCTCAGATGGACACATGAAATCTATTCCCAACATCTAAAATGTATTACTTGTTTGTAAAGCAAATATACACCCCTGTAGACGCATTCTCACGTAGGGGTGACAAATGCTGTCATTGGGGTTATAAAAGCAAAGACAATGCCATTTTAGGTTTTATATGGTGAAAATAAGTAGTATTCATACCACTTATATGTCTCCTAGCATTTGCACACTTTTTTACCTTATGCACATGAACAAACTTTTATTTTTTACGAGTTTTATGAGTAAGGGGTAAGCAAAAATGATGTCAACGGAAAAAAATAATAAATTCGGTATCTGTTTAAGTAGAAATTATGCTTTGGTAAAGTAAGTTGCTGCTAAAATACATTGCCATTATAGCCATGCACATTTTAAGCTTGTTGACATTTCACTGAAAAAATAATCCATTCTCAAAATTGATGACATTGTTCATCATTCCAACAAAAAAAGTTGTTTTGCAATGATCTTAAAGCGAAGCGGGATCATCTGCTTATCACTCACTTGAATTGATTATTATAAAATATCATAAAGCCTCCCTTGTCATTACTTTAAAAAATATGTTATAATGCAAGCCTGTGTAATGGTTTGAATGAGATGGTACTGCAGATAAAATGCGTCCCGTAAATGACAAAAAATTTTCAAGCCCGATTTTGGGTAAGAACATAATTTAAAGACATCAAATACACGCAAATGATGAAAATTCATCATTATTAAAGCATAATATTATGAGCCGTGCCATGAGAAAACCAACATAGTGGGTGTGCGACCAGCATGGATCCAGACCAGCCTGCGCATCCGCGCAGTCTGGTCAGGATCCATGCTGTTCGCTTTTAAAGCCTACTGCAATTAGAGAAACCATTAGCGAACAGCACGGATCCTGACCAGACTGCGCGGATGCGCAGGCTGGTCTGGATCCATGCTGGTCGCAAACCCACTATGTTGATTTTCTCATGGCACGGCTCTTATGGTTTATTGTAAATACACACTATGAATTATATGTATTTTTATATAAAAACTAAACCCTTCATGTGGAATGGACTTATTTTTTTAACAAAACAATAGAAGTATTTTTATATCGATTGAACGTCGCGATTTTATATTATTTTTTTTTTTTGTAGAAATCAAATAATATTTGAAAGGTTCTGGTATGAGTGTTATTTACAGTACCGACGAGACGACGTGGATTTTACGCATATATACCTGTAAAGTACATATGAGCCGTGTCATGAGAAAACCAACATAGTGGGTTTGCGACCAGCATGGATCCAGACCATCCTGCGCATCCGCGCAGTCTGGTTAGGATCCATGCTGTTCGCTAACAGTTTCTCTAATTCCAATAGGCTTTGAAAGCGAACAGCATGGATCCTGACGAGATTGAGCGGATGCGCAGGCTGGCCTGGATCCATGCTTTCAAATTCTATTGGAATTAGATAAACTGTTAGCGAACAGCATGGATCCTAACCAGACTGCGCGGATGCGCAGGGTGGTCTGGATCCATGCTGGTCGCAAACCCACTATGTTGGTTTTCTCATGACGGCTCATATAAATAACAAGCCATGAATTCTGTAACTGTACTTCATTATAGCGCTTGGCAACAAAGGGTTGTGCCTATTAAATGATCAGTTTTAAAGATGGAGAATGACCCTTATAATTATGCAAGCGTTGTGAATTTGACGTGTGCCATATATAAATATTCGGACAAGAGTTTCGCATCTATTGTTATACTGCCAATTTCAGAATAGCTCGCCGTTTCAGTGTTTACATCATACACTTGTAGTCACTGACTGATATCGATTTTCTTATCGTGAGTGGCTAATTTTGTAACCGTCATTTACATTAACTCCGCCCAGGTCGCGAGTCAAGTTATGTGGGTTTTTCCCATTAATTTGTCTTAACAACACATAAATTGCCAGTCATACAATGTATTTATGGTTTTAAAACTTGATGATATTACAGTTTAAGTCGTATCTCAGAATCAGTTTCAAATCCAACATTTTTTACAACCTGTGACTGATTACAATTACGTAAAACTGTCCCGATTAGTGTCGCATTATCATGATTATCTAAAAGTACTTAATTTTTCTGTCAGCGATGACAAAAATCATTAATCCATTATAGCCTCACTACAAAATGCAAATTAAGTCAGTGCATAAAGTTTATACATGTAAAATTACACATGTGTTTTTACCACTTGGTCAGAGATCTAAGTTTACAATAGTAAATCATAGCCCGATTGGCATCACTTTTCATGTCAAAAATGTAAAATATTTAATTTAAGCATAAACTCCCTGTTTAAATACGTTACTCAAGCTATAAAGGTAATAAACAGTTCTGTGAGTTTGAGATTCTACCAAATATTGGCTCGAATTAACTGAAATATAGCCGTGGTACATGGGAAGAACCCCTGCAAGAAACGTCCAAATTTCTCAGATAAAGAGATGTGATCGGTAGCAAGGCTCGAACCCGTGCCCTCCCCACCCACCCAACTGACCAAATCAGAGATTACAGTGATTTCAAGTTAGCGACTAACCACTTGACTACGGGGATAGTCACATGATGGATGGATACTACAATTCCTACTTTAGAAATCACACGTGCACATTATTGCAATAAAGCAGAAGTCAGCATTGACTTAGGGCGACGAGTTAGACTCACAGCTTATTTTTACATCTATTTTTTCCGTTTGACTAAAATGTTCATGACATCACGTACTACATGGTTTCTGTATGCAGTAATAATTTGACGGATTTCTATGAAAAATTTATAATTTTTGATATGGAAGACTTTTCCAACGAAATTTCAATCGATGACAATTATCCTTTGTTTTAAGATTTTACACATCACGCGTATATATACAGAACTTACGTGTCTCAAAAGTGGACTCGTTTGAGAGAAAATATCGATAAAAGTATTTTATCTTTAATTTCATTTAAAACTGTGATAGTAGAATTTGAATTGTAAAAGGCGATCTTGCATAGACTTTATTCACCGTTAAATTGCCTGTCACAAATACTAGAATTTAACGACCGTACCATTGACAATATAGCCACATGTGGTTTTGAAAGTTTAAAATCATAACTATAGTTTTCCTATCATATCTTGTCCAACTTCGACAATTCTGGGCGTCGAACTTTGAAAAATCGAAATACATGTAGCATTTAGACACCAGACCCAGATAGACGCATAATTATACTAGTAGTGACCTCATCACATTGTATTTTACCGACAATCGGATTACATCTCATCATATGTAGCTTTTTACCATGTAGGAAAGGAAATACGTATTAGTTAAAACTTAATTGAGCCGCACCATGAGAAAACCAAAATAGTGCGTTTGCGACCAGCATGAATCCAGATCAACCTGCGCATCGGTGCACTCTGCTAATGATTCTTACTGTTCGCTAATAGTTACTCTAATTGCAATTGGCGTTGAAAGCGAACAGCATAGATCCTGACCAGATTACAGACGCACTATGTTGGTTTTCTCATGCCGCGGCTCATATTTTTTTGTATAAGTAAATGTTTCCGTTGTCATTTAAACAATGAGATTTAATAATGATAGGTTCTTCATGACATTTAATTTGACGGATTGTATATATTTCAATATAAATTAACGGATATCGAAGCTTGTGAAATGTAAATATCTATTACTACGTCGTGTGTTTCTGGGAGTGACTGATGAGCCCCGTTAGGCTAGGTTTCGTAATTGTATATTCAAACAGTCTTTTGATTTGCTGGGCCTTTTTGTGTTTTCATCGTTCTCAACAGCATGTATTAAAAAAGAACATATTATATTTTTCCAAAATACCTTGCACAAATATGAACTCCCGCTTTAACATGACACTGTTATCTTACGTTCAAATTAATTAGATATTGAAAATTTATCATCTAAACTAACATTATGAGACCTTGAGAAACACTCAAGGGTCCACAGGACCTCCCTCAACAGTCACTCACTCTTGAGAGTTGGCTCGACTGTCACTCACCTTTATGAATACAAATGGAATCTTTCCTGAGTAAAGACGTGACCGTTAGGCAATTTACTTGAGTGTACTCAATGAGTGGTGTTGGAGTATTGTATGTATCCTTGATAAGCCCAGGGGTGTTGAAAGATATCCGTCATAAAATTACCTTGGGACTATATTGCAACCTGTATTTGAAAGTAAATGGTGTCGATTGTAAAGATGTCAACAGCTACATTATCAAAGTTTATTAATAGTCATTAAATTTACAAATGATTGAAGTGATCGTTTACAAGAACTAGGAAAACAAATGATGAATTGTTTATGTTGGACTATATAAGGAGAGTTGTCAATCTACAATTTCGATACTTGAACTGTGCTTATCATTATGTAATACATTTGGAATGAACATTGAAAATGTTGACACATGATTAGATTGAAAGACACATAGATCTAGTTTTTAACAGACTGAAAACTTTTTACACAAAACTTTGTTTTTTAACGATATAGTGACACTGCTACAAGTATAATTGTAAAGAAATATTGTTAAAGTATAATACACAATACGAGACTGTACCTACTCAATACATCACAGTGTTTGTTGTTACTTCTCCGAATGATTTGGTTTGAAAGAATCGAACTAAGAAATAATAAGTTTTGTTGTATTTCGTTTAGGGTACATCAGTGTCAATCCTCAGACAGTTCAAATCTTTAATCTAAATAATTTTATGTGTATATGCTGCGGACGTGTCATGCACAAGTATGTACGCATTATGCAGGATTATCTTGAAATAAATTCCCGCAATATTTTACTTTTGTACCTAACCCTTTACATCGTTTTTTGTACATTTTAAACCACTGCGATCGATAGAAATACACTTTTGGGCGGAGCAAACTACACGCGTGATCCTCTCACTGATAACTAGAGTGACAGCTACGTCATTTACTACATGCGTTTGATGTAAACGCCCATTCGGCGAGCTTTTCTGAAATTGGCAGTAAATGCTTATAGTGTATATGGGTTTCTTATTATGTGTAATTTAACGAAAGTATGTCTTTATTGGTTACTTATGTACAAGCAAATGCGATATAATATTGAGATCATGTCTATGAAAAAAAAACTATCTGAAACAAGAATACTTCGGTTATACAATTAAACACATTCTCCATATACTGTCGAAGTCTCTTGCTGACCGTAAGAAATTCGTTGCAGGATAACCACTTGTGAAAGCTGCACGTCACCATCAATGCGGACCGTATTCTGGTATTCCATTGGACGAAATCGATGACTGAATTCTAGGAAATCGGTGTTGTTCACAGTAACCTATAAATAAAAGTGTAAATATAATTCATACAACTATTGACTAATTAGTTTTAGTGTTTTCATTTAACTGGCTAGCTTCCTGTCGTTTTCACAGACACTTGGGGTTCGAACCCCCACATACCCCATTCTCCTCCGCCCCTGGTTAAGTTTAGCCAATATTTTTTAGCATTTTACCATGTATTGCGCATAGGTGACGATCATAAAACGCATTTTGTAACATTTCAGCGTGTTTTTTTTTTTTTTAAAAAAAAGTATTTTACCATCAATGCTCTCAATATTACAAGATTTGAAACATCGCACGAACACTAGTACGAAGAAATGTTCAACAAACAATTTTATCCACTTCTTATTTTATTGAACAAGATGCTGTTTAAAAACTGAACATATTGATTAGATCGTCTTCTAAGCAAGTGTTGCCTTGTTTATATAAGTAAAGTTGTTAAAACATCATTATGTAGGTGTTAATTTACAAAACGTAACTTTGGACCAGTCGGTGGTAAAACAACGCAATATATTATATATACAGCATTCACTTATCAAGTTGTTTGCGCTCATGTGTGTTAAATCTTTTAAATACAGCCTAAAGGCTAATTTTCTGGTGCATAAACTATGTTTATTATTTATATATGTAATCGCAACGTCATCGAATGTCATCTCATATCTCCATCTGCAAAATTCCGCATTCAATTTTTTTTATTTCTCATAAAAATGGATTACAGCATATAGCATATAATACACGAGTCTACACATAGGTGGTTACAAAATAGGTTATTTTGTATAATTAGCATAATACAGCCTTTGTTTTGATTACTTGTCTCTAGTACATTACGTAAAGCATCATAATTATATCCTTTAATCCAATCTGAATAAAGGGAATTAACTCCTACAAGCAGAATACGCTAATCATAACACAGTTACTCACCTTTCTCATTTGTAATACCTACTTCTAACCTTTTTTTTCAATCACTCCATTTCATATTGAAGTTGTTTAATTTGTTTTCTTTTAGGCATTAATTGCTCAAGTTTCAGCAGCATTTCCATTTGTGTTTTGAACAATAAAAAGCTTGGAAATATATTTCTGATTCGACATTGATATATAACAAATTTTGCATTTAGTAATATATTCATTATGGCGTTGTAAATTGTTTCCATACCTAGAATGATATCTGTCTTTGACCATTCAGTTTATCACAAGACAAGTTTCGTTTATCCATCTCTTGACCTCAGTCCAGTATAAGTTACTGTAATAGTAATCATAAAATATGAGTTTTAAAGTCTAAGTTTCTGTTTTGCAAAAAGAGCACTGGGAATCATTTCTTAAACCCAATTTGAGCAGGGAGTAATTTGTTGCAATGATTCTATTGTTAAGTCTAAATTGAAACCATTGCAACCTAGTATCTTAGTTAAAATGAAAGGGAATTTATATATATGTTTCGAGTTAAAAAGCGCATTTAAAGTTAATTCCTCAATCCATTTCCTCCTTGAAGGGGGATTATTTTTGGCCTGGCAAGTAGGAAAGCATAGATTTTCTACAGCCCTTTATTTAACTATATATTATTTTAACTGCAAATGGTTGTTATGGTGAGGTTTCCCTTTTTGCATAGTGTGGAAAGCTAACCTTGTCAATAAGATCTCTTATTGATGCAATAATACTTTGATATTGTAAAAAGGAAATTGTTCTTACTTCATACTTATCAATACAATAATTAAATAACAGAAAAATTCCATTTCTATCTAGAAAGTCGTTAATTAATATTAATAAAACCCCTTTCCTTATGATAGTGAAAACTAGAACCACCAATTTTAAAATTACGTACTGCTGTGCCATACTGGCAGTGCACAGAAATCACTCCAGCGTTTTGGATATTGGTAATTTATACGTATGATTCCTTTAAAACATGTTCCAAAAGTAGTTACTAATAGTGTTCATTTTATTGATCATAAAATTATTTCCATATTTACTGTAAGTTTGGAGTAAAGGATACATATCTGTAATAAGTTCAAAGTATCTAGTATTATATCTCATATATCTGCAATAAACCTCCCAGGAAGAAAACCGGTTTGGTCTGAACTAATGAATTTCGGTAAGACATTTTATTTAATCTTTGAGCGATGCTAGCAGAAGCAATTTTGTATGAAACATCCAAAAGAGATATGGGACGACAATTTTTAATGTAACGTTTATCTTTATCTCCCCTTGGGATACAAGTTATGACCACTTGTTTAAGGGTAACTGACAGATCCCCCGAATCAAAGGCATAGTAAATTGATCTAACTAGAAAATGGCCAATATCCGACCAGAAAAATTCGAAAAAGGCATCCGATTCGGTAAAACCACTATTGTCTGGCGCTGTATCATATGACATTTTTAGACTGTTCAGCATCTCACTGTATGTAAGATGTCCTTTCTAAACATTGTTTCTCATTTTCACTTAATTTTTGGATACTACCATTTTGTAAAATGTGGTCTAGTTCTACTGTTTCAGTCTGTCTTAATGATTATAAATTTTTATAGTGGTTAACAACCTCATTCATATTTCCTCTTGCTTTTGTACAAGGGCTCCTGATGTTAAGTACAAAGTGTTCATTAATTTAGAAACAAAATTTGTTTTTTATCTCAAATCTACAAATTCTGTTGTTTTACTCTGTAACAGAACTAATTTCATTTTTTATCTGCTTGTTTTTTCTTAAAAGAAGAGAAAGCTATATTTTCCCCTAATCTCCATTAAAAGTACCTCAAAAATAGTTATCATTTATGGTCAGTCGTAAGTGTTCATTATTTATGTTTTCTACTGGTTCCTTCTGAAGCATATTGTCTTTTGATTTATATTATAAATTGCTTAGTTTGTTATCCAAATTGAATATCTCGTAACAAAGAATTGTTGAATTTCCAGTATGATGTACCTTTCCGAATTCAAAACTTAATAAAATCATTGAATGGTCTGTTCTATAACCTGGTAAAATAAACGCTTTATTCAAGTCTGTGTATAAGTTTCTGGAAATTAGGAAAAATCTAGACTTGCTTTTTAATAGGATGTCTTTTGAACCATGTACACTGTTTGTTTTGTTTTTTCGATAATTTGTGCTCTCCATGCATCAATTAAGTTACTCTCAATTATCAGTTGAAGAACTGTGTCTCTTGGTTTAGATTATTTACATTTATATAGTTAAAACAATCAATGTCTGGGTTTAACACTATATTATAATCTCTAGCAATTAAGCAATGGTTATCAGTTTCTACCATTTTGTTTTCAATATATCTATCAAAAATCAGGATCATCTTTATTTCGGCCATAAATACAAAACATAGAGAGATTAACATTTGCTACGCATGCATGAAGAATAAGAAGGTTGCCATTTTGGTCTGTAATCATTACCCACAGCCCTATAGGTTAATTTCTGCAACCGCTTAACATTACAAATATTCGCCCCTACCCAACTCCCGCAGCTAACCTAACTCTTGTGAAATAGGCTTCCACCTGATGTACCATTTCCTTCAACACTGTTATTTTTAATAACATAGAACATGTCTTAAAATAACCCGACCTTTCACATCTGTTTGCTAAAACATTTTCCTTCCCTTCTTATTCGACCCAAGCTATTGAAATTATTTATAGTTCATTCGACACAAACGGGAAATTCTATGTCTCTGTAAAGGAATAGGTACAGCAACGTGGTTTTTAAATACGTCAAAATTTTGACGACTGTGTTTTACACTCTAGAAATATAAAGTCTAACTGTAAGTCAGTAATCACTAACGAGGCTTTAATACATATACATTCAATGCATAAACCAGTCATGCAGGTAAACCAAAATTTTCCCTCTAATTTTAGCCGAACAGCGACCAACAACAGAATTTGATATGAAATGCTTGCATGTCATATCAATTTCAAAGAGAGTTCCACTCTCTTTATAAGGTTCAATAGCATTGCTTGATGTTCGGATTGTTTTGATGCGAGGGCTTTTAAAAAAGTGAACATTTCTAAGACAGTGATTGAAAACGATAAACCATAAAATACGATAATCTGGTATTTGAAATAATAGAAGGTTAACATTGCATATGGATGGAACTAATGTACATGCTATGTTTTTTATCAAGAAAACATGTAACAGCAAAATTAACAATACTCAGTTTAAACAGTCTAGTTTACTAAGTAAACTGTGTTGTCTCGAAATGATTGCAATCAAAAAATGGATAATAAAACAACATTTTTATTACGTTAAACATGAGACTAAATACCTTGAAGCAGTTTTGTTGAAACAATATGGTAATACTGAATGGTTTGCCTTCGTGGAACGGAAAGAACGGAATGTCCCTTTCTTCTGTTCCCCAACCACCCTGCTTGTGATTACGTACTATTACATGTTTATCTGCGTTGAATTTGAACCTGGCATCAAAACACATTCCAATCTCGTGAGGTTCTCTGTCACCACCTTGCTGGATGTATATTGTAAACCTGTAGAATTACATACGCTGCGTTGAATACAAACATAACTAGAACTATCACTAAATGTGATTACTACATCCGAATATCGCTGTCTAAAATCTCTGACTGATTTTAAATACGCAAAGAACACGAATAATTCATGATGATCATATGCATGGAAATTTATTGAGATCATTCTAAAAACCAGGTACGAATGTTGCGTCACAATATTTGGGGGCGGGGTGAAAGATTGTGATGAAGGGAGAAAGGAGAAGATTGAGTATGGGTGTTCCATCTTCGTCCACCAAAGAAATTGTAATGCATAATTATGTATATTTTATGGTTATAATGTATTAGAAGTTTACTTTAAATATTTTTTATAGTGTGGAAGTGGGACAATGAGCTGTTATGCTTTTACAGACCTTGAAAACTGTATAAAAATATGGAAGAATTCTGAACAAGCTTTCGTGTATCCGTGATTCTCATGTACATATTTTACTTGATCAGGGGATATGTAACTCTGCAAATCTTAGAACAACCCTGAAGAAGAGCCCGTCAAGCATATTTGTACTTCATTGTAAACATGTATATAAAGTTTAATTTGAATATTTTCAACATGATAGAAATAGTTGTCACCATCAATTGTTTGTACGGACAAACATACCAACCGGTCAACCAACCTTAAGATGACTCCTTTATATTATCCTAAAATAATTTTTCTTGGAAAAATAATTTGTTTGTAATTTTCATTCTTTCATAGATTTCTTGCTATTGTGAGGCGTTTTCGAGCTGTCAATAAAAGTTCCTGACTCAGATTCTTTGATTTTAAAACCATATCATCTAAGGTCAGTAATAATCCTCATTCAGAGCTTTGAATGTTTTTATTTGTCTTGCCGATTTGAGAACAATTCACGATTTAATGTCTGTTTCACGATATAATGCCTGCTTCCCCCAACATTGGTATGCCTCCAAATATCAGACAGAAATAGACTTATCGGAAAAGACTGGTTAACAATATTATAAAAAAAATCTTTTGAAAGCATATAACACAACCAAATTAAAAAATAAGCAGATTTATTTTGATAAATGAAATAGGCAAAACCTTCCACACACCCTTAGAACCGGTTTAATTAGAACTAACTCTGTTTTTCAGAAACTTGGGCTTTACGCCATGATCCCAAAGGACCGCACGATGTAAAAACCGCATTTTAATGATTGTTATATAATTGTTTATATATCTTACATAAAATTCCTATTGCATGACTAACGTTTTGAAGATGCCATACAAGTAACGAAAGGATTGAATTCGTTAATCATCATATTTGCTTTTATATGATATTTCCGAGAAATAAAAACTTTGCTAGATATGAAAATATCAGCAGGCGAGTCCCTTTGAACAACTATTAAGAAAATAAAATCTTACCTGCTAGGATTTGCATGCGAAACGCCATCTATTTTCACAAGTTTACCAGTGGTCAGTTGTCCAAAGTTGTACACAAAAGGAACAGGCTGTATAAAATTGTAAATATAAATACAACAGATTACCTGGGATCAGTCGTCTAAAGTTGTTTAAACATACAGTTTACTCAAGGTCAAACTTCACATGCTAAGCAATATGCTTTTCTAAAAAGTATAGTAGTAATAGGAAAGAAATCAATAGGCGGCTAGAACAAACGTCAAATGGCTTAGTGGAATGCTGAAGGGATTATTTACTCGGTATATCAAATCCAGCATTCTGGGTAAAGTCGTTCTCAAGTTATAATTCGGAAATGGTTTACCATGTACTGGCCCCTGTGGCCTCTAACAAATAGTCCTAAGATCAATACGGATCAATCATTCTGCATGTTCATTCATCCTACGACGTTTCAACATTCTGGGTCAAGTGGTTTTCACGTTATTGATCGAAAACGGTTTTCCATGTTCAGTTCTCTGAGACCTTGACCTTTCATCGAGTGCCCAAAAAACAACAGGGGTCATTATCTCCGTACGCCCTATCACCCTATCAAGTATGAAGGTTTTAGGTCAAATGGTTCTCCAGTTATTGATCGGAAATGAAGTGTTTCCGGATGCACAGGATGGACACAATGGGCAAGTTCACGTCGGAGCTCTAGAGAAGAGTCGGCTGTTATTATTATTATTATTATACCAGATTTGTTGTGCGCCCTTTTCATATGTAACATACGTTCAAAGGCGCTTTACAATTAAACATGTGACACATCGCAGATATGTAGGAAAATAACAAAACAAGGCTGTTGTGTAAATGATACTTGCCCCCACCGGTAAAGTAACCGACCAATCAAAATCGGGCCCTGGAAATATGTAAAACTGTTTTTCCCCTGCATATTGAGCGCTGTGATGAAAAGCAAGAAACCACACAACCCCACCTCGTCATGGCGTTTGCAGAGTTCAGTTCTTCAACAGGGAAGGTACGATTGGTGTACTAATTTATACCCTTCAAGTGGGTTATCGAGTATAGAGTCGATCTCTACTCTACTCTAGAGCTTCCATGTGAACTTTCCCAATATGAGCCAAGTCGTCCAAATTTGTATATATAGAACAGTCTGAATGAAGACATATTTACCATCATACAACGTATGGAAAAAAACATCAGGAAATGCATTCTGCTAGGGCTTATAACAATTTGATCACATTTGAGCACATTCTGTGTACTTGTTATGAAAGCTCCCAGGTTACTTTTAAATTAACTTTCAGAACGTTCATTGTGCACCCTCCCCCACCCCCACCCCCCTCCCCCATGAGTGGTGGGGGCATTTAGATTTGGTCTTGTCCGTGCGTACGTCCGTCTGTCCGTCCGGGCTAACGAATTGGTACTTGAGTGTCTAGCAGGTTAGGGTTTGGACTCTTTGATTATATGACAGTCACTTTAAAAAGTGTCCAAAAGTGGGTTTATGTGACTAATTTTTGGGTCTATGTGGCTAAAATTTAACATTGTAATGTCACTTAAGTATCATACCGTGAGAACTTCCGTCCGTCCGTCCGAAGTTCGTGACGCACCTAGCCCAAGAAGTATTTGATATAAATTGATGAAACCTTGCATGAGTCTTTGTCATGATATGAACTTGCGCACCTCTTTTTTTCATCTGGCTTCCCCCCTTCCCCCCCCCCCCCGCCCCCATTTGCAGAGTTATGGCCCCTGAAATTGTCAAAAATGCCAATTTTCACCTTGTGACACGCCTAGCTCAAAAAGTATTTGATATAGATTCATAAAGCCTTGCAAGAGTCGTAATCATGATATGAACTTGCGCACCTTCTACTTTTCATTTTGTTTGCCCCTTATTTTTAGAGTTATGGCCCCTGGAATAGGCAAAAATGCCCATTTTCACCTTGTGACCCGCCTGGCTTAAAAAGTATTTCATATAGCTTGATTAAAAAAATCTGTAAAAATATCCTTTGGAAGCAAAAAATGCCACCAAGAAGAATAATAGCAGACTCGGTTTGATTGAGTCTGTTCATGAGAGGTAATGAAATGTGCAACACCTCTCACGCCCCCTAGCACCGGCTTAAGCGGAACTCTATTACACATATGTTGAATGGACTCCATGATCCTAAAGGAAAAAAAGAAAATATTGTGTGAGTCTTTATCATGATACGAACTTTTGCATCTCTATTTTTTGTCTGGCTCCGCCCCTATTTGCAGAGTTATGGCCCCTGAAATAGTCAAAAATGCGCCTTGTGACGTGCCTAGTTCAAAAAGTATTTCATATAAATTAATTAAACCTTGTATGAGTCTTTGTCATGATATGAATCTGTGCACCTTCTATTTTGTGTCTGGCTTCGCCCCGTATTTTCAGAGTTATGGCCCCTAAAATAGTCAAAAATGCACATGTTCACCTTTTGATGCACCTAGCTCAAGGAGTATTTAATATAAATGGTTGAAAACTTGCATAATTCTTTATCATGATAAAAACTTGCGCATCTTATATTTTTTGGCTAGCTCCACCCCCTATTTTTAAAGTTATGACCCCTGAAATAGAAAAAAATGCACATTTTCACCTAATTATGTGCCTAGCTTAAAAAGTATTTAATGTAAATTCATGAAAGCTTGCTTGAGTCTTTATCATGATGTGACCTTTCACACTTGGCATTCTTCTTGAGAATCATTGCGCTTATTACAGAGTTATGGCCCTTGAAATAGCCAAAATAGTGGAAATTTTGTTTGTGATGCTCATAGCTCAAACATATATGACCAAGAATAATGAATCCTTTTCATAAAATGTTTCTTTAGGCTAAGCCCCATTAACACTGCAAACATTTGAATTATCGCCCCTTATTTGTGACAAATGTACCAATTGGGGCACACCCTGTGTCCTACAGACACATTCTAGTTTGTTTATTAAATTTTATACTCTAATTTATCAATTTGAAAGTCATACTGATGCAAATAACTTGTCACATTTTAAGTAATGTTTAAATTTCTCATTTTATATACTGTGTGTACATGGTTTACTAAATAAGAAGCTGTCATATTTTGTTTTGCCATGCTCCACTCTGATACAGAAATAAAATGAAGAGTCATCTACTAAGTACGGTGGCAACAATATCATTACAAGTGATTTTGCAGTCTTAGAAGTTCATTCTAATCTATATGAAACAGAAAAATTGGAAAACCACAGGTCATGCAAAAACGTTTTTTTTTAACATGACTAGCAACTATAAAAAGTTATCAAATGGCTGCTCGTAACAATGGATGGATTTGTTAAGTAAATTATAATGTTCTAGATATTTAAAAATCATATTTATATGATAACACAGGTAAATACAATCTAGCATAAGTCAGCAGACACTTTCTGTTTGGTCCAGATATAGGTCATACATCATTCTATAAATCTCCAGAGGAGATGAGGACTGTTCGGTTTTTTTCATTGTTCAAATATATTAAACAAAATTTGGAAAGAAGATCCCTCGGAAGTAGTAATAGAAAATGCAACACTGCCCGCGCGCCCTAGCACCGGCTTAAGTAGAATTCAATGTTCAAATCTAAATGAGTTAAAATCAATGATCCCGAAGGACCAGAAAATATAACAACACTGAGATGAAGTCGGGGCAACTTTTTACGGCCGCCACATAGCACTTAACACCCGTTGTTATGAAGTAAATAAAATCTAGAAAGTAGATCCATCGGAAACACCGAGAACAAGGCAAACAGAGAAAATTGCAGACTCGGTGTGATTGAGTCTGTTGATGAGCAGTAATAGCCCACTGCCAACGCCCCCTAGCACCAAAACGTCAATTATATAGTCAAATATGTAATGTTATTCTTTTCAAAATTTTACAATATATATATAGCCAGCTACAATATCATAAAAGTGTTATTTCTTCAACAAATAAAATAAGAATTTTAAATTAAACAACACTTTTCTTGATGTCCAAACTGGCTAACCTTTACACTGAAAATGCCGTCAGAATCATTTTTGGAGACAAATTCAGTACTGATAAGTTATTTATAATATTTAAAAACATGTCCGATAGCCACACGTGAGATTTATTACAATGACGTATAAGATGCATAATACTGTCTTTTATTATATACCTACTATATAAATTCTGTAAAAAATCGGCTTGTATTTCACAATTAAATATGAACAGACAGACAAAAATTCCGTATTGTACCTTTTGAATTCCGTATTGTATCTTCCGTATTGTATGCTGCCGGACTATTTTCATTAATATACATGACCTGACATAGTTCTTATAAATAGCGCACATAAAAACCTCACTAAGTTCCATTTAATATCGATAAACATTGAAGATTTCGTTCAAGAACAAAACAAGAATCAAAATGGTAAAGGTATATATAATAAAAGGGTCATTATAACAGTAGCTAGATCTGGGACTTTGTATTCGGCTCTCGTGGATTTTGCAAGGTCGGATCACACTCGGCGCTTGCGCGCCTCGTGAGATCCGATCCGGCAAAATCCACTCGAGCCGAATACTGCAGCCCAGATCAAGCTACTGTTATAATAACCCTATTATATTTAAAGAATTTCTAAAAAGACAAACTTATGTGAAAAGTATGATCAAACTGATTTTGAGCGTAGTGAAACGGCCTGTGAGCTTTTTGTCTCTTAGATTGCCTATCTCATATTTTCTATAACATCTGCCGACTTAACTGTTAAATGTCTTTGAATGTTATATGCATTAGAACAGGTCTCATATTATATTTTATGCAGACACACTTAATAATCAAGCCCGGGTATTCAAAGTCGTTTAGCAACCCAGTACCGGACAACTAGAATAATTACTTACGGGACTTTTTGTGGAGAATACTTCGTCCTGAAATAATTAAATTTGAAAATAGTTAAAACAAGTGTTAAGACTTACTCCCTGAGAGAAAAATGTATTATCATCATAATCATCAATTTAATTGAACAGTTTGATATCGTATATTTAAGATAAATGCAACTTCTCTCATTGATACAGAGGAACATTACTGTATACAATAGTTAATGAAAAAGAGTATATAACGGAAATATAATATTTGTAGGTGCAACCTGGATTATTTTTCTTTCATACTGTTTTTTACATCAAAGCGAACTACTTTCTTAATTTCCTTATTGCAGCATTTTTAAGCAGAGCTCCGGAAGTTATAGTCCATCAAAAGAAACTAGAGATGCTTTTGAGAAAAGCACATGTCTCCCACAACTGCCCCTATGAAAGATGTCTAGTTTCTCTAGATGATTTAGACGACTGGATCCAATTAGATGGTCTGGATGAGTGGATCTTATCAGTCATTCAAGGGCCATAAATCAAAAGTGCCAGGGCGGATTTGGCTAGTTATCGAACTTGGCTAATGTCTTATGGCCAAACACATTTTGTTCAAGTTTGGTGAAGATCGGATGAGAAATGTTCAACTTAGAGAGCGGACAAGAGTAATAAGGCAGATGTTTCGGTAATTCAAGGGCCGTAACTCCAAAATGCCTAAACCAATTTGGTTAGTTATCGAACTTGGCCGAGGTCTCATGGTCAAAAACATTTTGTTCAAATTTGGTGAAGATCGGATGAGACATGTTCGACTTAGAGTGCGGACATGAGTGAAAAGGCGGATTTTTTCAGTAATTTAAGGGCCGTAACTCCAAAATGCCTTGGCCGATTTGGCTTATTATCGCACTTGGCTGAGGTCTCATAGTCAAACACATTTTGTTCAAGTTTGGTGAAGATCGGATAAGAAATGTTCGACTTAGAGTGCGGACAAGACGTACAGACAGACATTGTGTCTGAAATCATTCGTCCTCCACCTCTGATAATTCATGTGGTGAAGTTGGCAGTTAATTGCGGAGAACAGGTTCGTAGTGGTACAAAATCCAGGAACACTGGTTAGATTAACTGCCCGCCGTTACATGACTGAAATACTGTTGAAAAACGGCGTTAAACCCAAAGCAAACAAACAAAAAAATACATATTTAACACATAAATACCAAGCTTCACAGAGCTTAACAGTAGAATTTATATGACGGTTAAATACACACCGAAACAGACATCAGTACTAATAAACTTTGATAATATGGCAGTTGACCCCAATACAATCGACACTGTTTATTTTGCAATACAGGTAAATCCAACGATTGCTTTACAATAGATCTTTGACGGATTATCTTTGAACATCCCTGGACTTATTGGACTCAACTGCCACATTATCAAAGCTTATTAGTAGTTTTAAACACACCAGTCTTCTGCGACCCAAAACCAAATGTGTAACCTCTTAAATGAAGTCTTTACTAACTTACTTACATACAAAAGGTCCCTAACAAAAGTTTGACTAGTCTATAATGTGAAAACAGCTGTAACATCTACAGATTTGAATGATGATTAACTATTGGTAACATCTAAACTAACTATACACTTTCTAAATCGGTAATTGGAAACATACTTTCAGTCTCATTCTTGCATAAAATCTACTTTTTTTTACTGGATCCGCCCATGTATTAACGGGAGAAAAATCGTGTGCAAACAAGGCAATTCACGTGCTGTTAATACATGATTTTTATTTTTGAAATGCTTTGTCAGGGATGTACATGTATTTCTGCGCAGGCTGACATCTGGTATCTGCGTCTTGATTCTTCCATATTAATCTCTTCTTGTAGCATAAAAGATGCAATTTAATCCATAGTATGTTTTGGTGTATCAGTTACCAAACCCAAACGCACTATACCCAAAAATGTAAGTACTCGCTTCACCCCTTGTTTACATCCGTTTAAGAAGTCGGGGTCAATTCATTTTTGTTGATAACAGTAAATGTATAAGAATTATGTGTACCTTGTGCAATTGTTTGTTTTTATGAATCATTTTAATGCTTTTTGTACGTATCAGTCGGAATGTTTTTATCTAATTTCGCAAATAATTTGGATAAAATGTTTGAAAGCTTTTCACTACGTTCGTACTCATCCGCACTTTAAATGTGTTCGTACTCAAAATAATTCGATTGTAAAGTTATCATATTTGAAATAGTGTTCCTGTTTACTAAAGTTTTAATGACAGATAAAAATAATCGGTTAAAAATCTTCATTACATGCCTTTGGAAGTGTTGTTGATTTCTGGGGGCCCCGGTTATGGGTATTTAAAACATGTTTACCGTTTCCAAGAACAACAGAATGGTTATTAAAAATGTACCGGAATCGCATTGAAGCATCACATATGAAAACATTGCATTTAGTCGTCGTGTAATTAGCGACAATGCACGTTTGTTTTGTATTACTAAAAACGTGTATTATCCCTTCATTATATTGAAGATCTTTTCTGCAAACGAAAATTATATCTGTTCTAAAAAGACCGGGAATCCAAAAGTTCAATTCCTTTACGAATAAATTAAGATAATGCTTATGCAAAATCACGAGATCGTTTCAAAGCATGGAATGCAACCATTCAAAATATTGACATATTGACATACGGTTTAGATTATAAATTCAGCTATTTTAATTTTGCTGTTCCTAAGGTCAAAGGTTTTAGTCCTGATAATTTTTTTGATGCAACCCGTGACTGGAATAATTTTCACGTGTTATTATTAAGGCAGTAAGAAATAAGCTTAGTGAAGAAACAATTATTCAGGTGAAACTCGGGTACTATATTATACGTAGACGCTCAGTACCCAATACCAGTTGTCTATGGTTCCGATCCATACCACGAGCAAAACCCTCTGTGTGAAGGTCAGAATAGAAGTCAAAGGTCAATTAAGTGCATTTGTCATACATCTACTTGCAATTGCACTATAACTTGGTCAGTTTTACAGATAGAATAATCAGTAAAGTATCGACATGAAGCTAAGAGATTGGCCTTTTATTTAAACTTACTTTTAACAATTAAAGAAATTAAAAAATTTGCATACTCATGAATATTAATAAGAATATCGAAAAAGGTAAACTTTTGTTGAGAATCAATGTGTATGGACGAGAAATTTATGCCATATATTTGTTTGGCCTATTTCTACTATTTAAAGAACCAAATGGTACCGACCTCAAGGTAAGATATATATATATCCAACTGTCTCCCCGAAGGCACACACGAACAACACTCGCCTTAGTTAATACAGTTTTTGTGATTGTAATCTGTAGCTCGTTTAAAACTGTAGTTCGTGATGGTAATCAGATCAGTATATGAATTATCATTGGGTAAATACCTATTTTCTATTAGCTAAGTAGTGTCTTCAAAACATCAAAAATAACTGGATATGACTAACAAGTAGTTGCCTAGGCTGAGAAATTAAATGAAGATATTCGAAAATGTTAATTTGATCGGCCAGATGGAAACATTTGACAAGATGTTCCTTGTCAATAAAAGCTATGTGTTTGGAAGACATATACAGAAATGGTCGATATACTGCTTCTGTTTATTCATGCAGAAAGGAAAGGGAACTGGAAACTTCACATTGAAGCATTTGCTGATACGCAGCCTTGAATGACTGTGTATGATCGTTTAAACTATGCACGATGGAGACCAGTGCGTTTGTGACTGTGAAGTTTCCATTTATTTTTTTATTTTAGAAAAAATGAAAGATCTGGAGAACAGAGCTCCAGAATTTTATAACAAGTTCATGAATGGAAACTTCGTTGTCAAGTGAAGTAATAATAACTTCAGCCAAATCCCTACGCACCAGGTCACAGAGTGGATTAATAAACTATGCAAAATGAACGATGGAATCATAGGAATAACAAGAACAGACTCCGTAAGAGACAAATTTTGCATTATATGACCCTTTCGCTCCAATACATGTATATCACAAAAGATGAGAGCTCTCTATACAGACAGCGGAGATGACGAAGATGAGTTCACGTCTACAAGGGTTTCTGCTTAAGCCGGTGCTAGGGTGGGTGGGCAGTGTTGCATATTCCACTACTGCTCATGAACAGACTCAATAAAACCGAGTCTGCAATTTTAACTTTTTGCTTTGCTTCCGAGGGATCTACTTTTCAGATTTTATTTACTTCACAACAGCGGGTGTTAAGTGCTATGTGGCAGCCGTAAAAAGTCTCCCCGACTTCATCTTAGTGTTGTTATATTTCTGGTCCTTCGGGATCAGTGATTTCAACTCATTTAGATTTGAAGACTGAATACTGCTTAAGCCGGTGCTAGGGGCGTGGGCCGTGTTGTTTATTCCATTACTGCTCATGAACAGATTTAATAAAACCGAGTCTGCAATTTTCACTGATTGCTTTTTTTCGGTGCTTCCAAGGGATGTACTTTCCAGATTTTATTGACTTCGAACGTTCCCTTGTGAAACTTGACGAAAGCCATGTTCAAGCACTACTGAAATAAAGGTGTAAAAGTCTTAACTTCCTCACAGAAGAAGACCATGATACAGATACTGCAGCTTACTGAATTCAGCTACCCGTAGATGAGTGTTAAAATAGTATATGTTGCAACCAAAGATATAGCAACAACGGAAGTAAGTCATGATCTTGTTGAAGCAAGAACTCAAAGTGAAGCCTGTGTTATAAAAAATGTTGAAGAGAGACTAGTTCCAAAGACAACACTTTTCTTTGGTCCAATTAAAAAGCTGAAATTAAAAACACTTGCTACAACGTACCTAGTTCAAGTTAAAACACAGCAAACTACACAGGAAATAAAAGCTGACAGAAAATTGATGCAACGATTATTCAACGCTGCTAATGCTGGCAGAACTGTAGAAATAATATTTGTACTGAAACAGTTGCAAAAGTTAGCTAACGGAGTGATGAATCAAACAGCCTGATCCGATCTTCTTGCAGTCCTTACAACTGAAAATTCAGTTCCTGTCACGGAGGAGATTCCAGCGGCTACTTTGTCAACGGCTGTAGTGATTGATGGTCATGCATTGATACAAGCATTAGGTAAACAGGGTGACTGCGCTACATTTGAAGACAATGCAAATGTGTTTGTTCAGAGTGTAATGAAAGTTTACGACACGTATACACACAGAATTTATGTAGCATTCGACGATATATTAAAAGACCATCAATAAAGACAAGCGTAACAAGCAAACTAGCTGGCAAACGTCGCCCAAGACGTAGAATGATAACTGGCCCTGATGTACCTCTATCGCAACCATGGGATAACTTCTTGACGATGAGAGAAAACAAAGCTGATACTGCCAGGTTCCTTTCTGAGAGTTTGAAAACAAGCGCATAGACGTTACCAAGAGAAAAAGAGCTTGTTACAAACTGAGGCTACCAAGATGTACTGAAAACAACTTCTAATAAACGTGAAGTACACCAATTGTCATCAAGTCATAAAAAAGGTTGATACGATGATCATTCTACATGCTCTGGGTGCTGCAAGAGAATGTTATGAAAAAAAGAGATTGTCAAATGTCAAGATACTGATGTACTGCTCTTACTGATCTACCATCTTGGACATTTAAACATTAGTCTGAATGATGGCTGGAACATCCAAGAAAATCAAATTGTACCCTGCAAATATTATTTCTCAGAAGATGTCCCAAGAAGTCCGGCTTAACATTTTGGAATTCCATGCACTGACGGGATGTGACACAACTTCCTCCTTTTCCGGTATTGAGAAGAAGACAAGTTGGAAGAAGTATGTCACATGCCCTGCCGTTCTGTCGGATACTGGAAGAGACGCACAGTCAGATAAGGCAGAGTAGTGTGTATGCTTGTTGTTTGGCGTCAATGAAGACTTCGTTGATGATGCAATCTTTTTTCGCAAAAGCTTGAAATGCTTCCGCAAACAAGTGTTGCATTAAACTACACATTGCAAGAGCCAATTGTCAAGCAGGTAAATGGATCAGAGCTGATGTACCGATTATGGATACAGAAATCAAGCCTCAGATACAAACGCATGGCAAGATGGTACAGAAGGTACATAATTCGGCATATTTACTGCCTGATGTGTTTCATTTTAAAATAGAAAAAATATGCAACTATTTCTGACTTGAAATTAAGCGATAGAGGGTTTAATCATAAGTGAAATACCTATTTCTCATCAACGTAAGCGCTGAGATTATCTGCGCGAGTCTAATATGGTGTAGAAAATTGATAAAATAGGTCTTTTCAAATTCATGTTGTGGCATATACTTTACAAATCAGGTGCATGTGTATGAATTATATAATTTATGCCTATATCATTCTCATTTTAATACTTTTACCATGCTAAATATTTAAAAATGCATTTTACTCTTTTTTCAACTATAAGATGTAACATTTATAGAATATATCTATCATATTTCATTCTATGAATACATATAGTTGTGATTCTATGAATACGTAGTACTAGTACATATGTGATTATTTTTAATCCATTTTTAGAAACCTGTTATCCTACTGCAAAGACATCAACCGCAGTAAAGATGTTTGGACGGCCATCTTGGACAAATCCTATTTCGCAATTCGATAAAGTATAATTATCAACAGTTTCTCAAAATAGTTAAGCTATTTTAAACAGTCAATATATTTTGTATTATGTGCTGGGCAATAAATTTCAACTTTTTATAACCTAGGGTGCTGACTATATCAGTTTAATCTAGTCTGTGAAATGTGTAACAAACTTCAAGCTTCAAAGAAATGGTTTGAACAGAATTTTGTGACACAGTATAATTTATTTATTCTTTTATCTATTTATTTATTTATTTAATATTTATTTGTTTATCAAAATTCAAAAGACTAGAAAAACCTTATGTTTTAAACGATTGCAAATTACATGTTATTTCCATAGTCAGAACTACTAAAACATTGTATGGGTCATTGTCAATTACGCCAAGTCTCAAGACAAACAAAAAAAATCTGTTCTAGATGCAGATGGTAAAATTCGCGTTTAGGGTAACTGGCTTGGTTTTGGCAATATACAGACAAATGTAATACAGACAAATCAAATAATGTGCATACTGATGTAATAATGAGAACTTGAATGTGTCGTTATAGGTCTGATTTACAGCAAATTAAAACAAGTAAAACACACATAAATGCAATCAGCTGGCATTCAAAATGTGTGTTTTTGTTTAATTTGTTGTGGTTAAAATTGCACAAGTGCGTTATATATATATGGCGAATTTATAGTTTTACTAGTGGAGGGAAACTACAGCTGCCCATCTTGATATTATTTCAGGAAAAGTATGTGAATACGTAAGTTCAGAAAATGACAGTTAAAAGAAATGTTTAAATCATAAATACACCATGATCATATGTCTGATATGATTTCAACTAGTACGATTGTATTCATATATACGACATAAAGGAAACAGACAATTATTACTATTCAGGCTTATTGATAAGCCATGTCTGTTCGTAAACTTTTCTGTACGGCCTTTCACCTAAAATACCTTTGCATACTGTTTTATATAATAGAATAGAAAATAACTGACACATAACTAATATTCAATGTACTTTCTACAAATATGAAACAAGAACTATAAAATGTAAAATATTTACTTACATGAGCCATGATGACTTTTCCTCAAGTTAAACTTTCTTTTTAATGTTGCATGTGACAAATGATTGCAGAGCTAACAATACACTGACAGGATATGTGTCTGCCTTATCACACCGCTGATGACCTTGGAACGGCTTTTTGTTCATTTTGAAACGCTTTCTACGAAGTGTTTGGTTTCAAGTGTGTTTACTTACGTTTTAATCCACATTGAATACGAAAGTTTCTTACAGTATCAAACATCCTTTGGGAAAATGTGCATTTTAAGTGAGATTCATTATAAGTTATCTTATCAAATATCCCGTGTAAAACAGTTAAGAAAATAATCGTTGATTACGTTTTGTCTCCTTATTTTTTCGTTTACTTATACTAAACAGGAAGAGCATAATTTTATTTAAGTAACCTAAAATTTACATATACAGTATCTCGTTACATACATACATTTTGAAATATAATAATTTCTCGGCCATATGACAAATTCATAAAAACAAGGATAAATATCAAATCTTAAAAAGAGAAAAAAAAACTATATAGCATATTGAGGTCATATTTTATGTGTGGAGAATAGACGAATATACCTTTTGTTATATCAATACGTTTTAAAATATAATAATTTCTAGGCCAAATGACAAACTCGTAAAAACAAGGATAAATATCAAATCTTAAGTAGAGAAAATAAACATATAGCATATTGGGCCAAAATTAAAATTAGGTTTGTTTGCCGTTCCGATCAGCTGCAGAACAGAGCAGCACTTTCAATTAACACCCGAACGTCTATCACTTTCAATTAACCCCCGAATTTCTATCACTGGTCGATAATTACATTAGTCCGTGTGGTTGCATCACAAGGTGTGGAAATACATTGGATGACATTTAATCAACTATTGATTGCTACATTGACAAGCTTACAAAATTAGGTTCATGTTGCCGACAAGTGCAAAAGAGAATTTTCAAAGCGCGAAATACCATACTTAGTCAGATTATTATAAATATTTTCTAGATGTAAATGTTATTTTTGCACATAAATTTCAATAATTATGTTGCAAATAAGAACCTTTCTTTTATAGAAAGTGTCTTAAACAAGAAAGAACTATTCACGTGCACAAAGTCGTCTGCTGCATATTGCTGTCCGTGCTAAAGAAAGAAAAACGTATTGAACCACAAAAAAAAAACATATATAAAAATTACAACATCTAAAGCAACAAGTTAGAAAGTCCGAGCGTACATAGGCGTTATGGTAAAACAGATCAGTTTGAGTCGTATAAACAAGTAAGAACTGAATACAATTTTGAAATCAAACGTCAAAAGAGAAGCACACTCAGTGAAAAGATAGAGAACGCTAAAGGTGATTCCAACACTCTGTATGGATTGGTATCTGAGCTAACTGGTACCAAATCTGAAAACCCACTGCCTCGACAAGGAGAGTCTAATAATTCATTGGCTGAAAAATTTGCTGTCTTTTTCATGGCAAAAAATCTCATAAATACGTCAGTCCCTAAGTGAATACCAAAACTTTGAACCTCAAGTAAAGGATATACAAAATTTAAATACATTTACTGAATTGACTCAAGATGAAGTGAAAGATCTCATCAATGAATTGAATACTACGTCTTCAGAGTTAGATATTTTGCCAACACGTATTCTGAAATCACATGTAGATGAACTTCTCTCTAGTATCACTAAATTGGTGGATCTCTCATTACAACAAGGTGTTTTCCCTGTGAAATACAAACAAGCAGTTGTTAGACCTCTTCTAAAAAAAGCCGGTCTTGAACTAAAGCTTTCCAATTATCGTCCTGTGAGTAATTTATCATTTCTATCAAAACTTATTGAGAAAGCTGTTCTTTACAGATTAAACAAACATGTAAATCAAAACATTTTTTTTTTTGCCTAAGAACTAGTCTGCATACAGGAAATACCATTCCTGTGAATATGCGCTACTTCGGTTAGTCAGTGAAGTGGTATGGAGAAAAAGGAAGTCACGTGCCTTATTGCGATTGACTTAAGTGCGGCATTTGACACTGTCGACCACGACATTCTTCCAGATGTCCTAAAAGCACAATATGGCGTCTGTGATACATCTCTTCAATGGGTAAACTCCTGTTTAAGGCCTCGTACTTGTAAGATTAATATCAACAATGTATATTCATCAGACCGCCATCTTGAATGCAGTGTGCCCCAGGGCAGTTGCCTTGGTCCTTGGCTGTATCTCACCTATGCTGGAACTCTTTTGATGTCATTCCAAAATCCATATCAGTTTACGGTTTTGCTGATGATCATATAGCATATAAAAGCTTTCGTCCTACATCTGTTTCCGTAGAATCACAAACGATCGGAGACCTTGAAAGGTGCGCAGTTATAATCAATGACTGAATGAATAGAAACAAACTGAAACAGAACACTTCCAAAACTGAATTTATTATGTTTGGTAGCAGACCTCAATTGAACAAATGTTTTACAAATTCCATTAACATTGCTGGTGATGATGTCAAACGTGAAAGCACAATTAGATATCTCGGTGCATTTCTTGACGAAACCTTGAACTTTAAAGATCATGTAAATCGCAAATGTCGTACAGCCATGTTGAATTACCTACGAATTAAGAACATCCGAAAATACTTAACAAAAGCAGCCACTGAAATTTTAGTTTTGGCTCTAGTTATTTCACATCTGGATTATTGCAGTGTCATACTGTATGGTGTAGCTAACTGTGAGGTGCGTAAGATGCAACCTATTCAAAACATGCGCGCAAAACTTGTCCTTAACAGGGGGAAATTTGACAGTTCTAAACAAGCATATTGTACCACTTACATTGGTTGCCGGTGAAAGCAAGAATTGAGTTCAAGATACTTCTTTCATGTATAGCTGTCACACTGGCAGAGTACCTCTGTATTTAACAGAATTGCTTACAGAGTATATTCCTAGTAGACAAGGTTTGAGGAGATCGTCTGAAAAATCTGAATGTCGTTATGTTGTTCCATACAATAAGTGCAAAACATTCAATGATAAAAGTGTCTGTACTATTGGTCCAAAACTTTGGAATGAACTGCCGTTAGAATTACGCAAAAGTTAATCACTTGACACATTCAAAAAAAAATCTCAAGACACTGTATTTCAGAGATTTTGTGGCATTGTTTTAAATGTCATGCGAAAACAGCTAGTGATAGTTCTTAAATTTTTGTTAAAGGCTTTACATTTCAACATTTATATCTTAAAGGTTTGTTTAATAAACGCACTTGTTGGTAAGGCTCTATGGGTTGGGTAGTGTGTAGTATTTCTTTCCTAAATAGTATATGATGGCACCATTAACCGGGGGATTTGAACCTCTATCTGCAACTCGTCTGTGCGTACCAGATGCTTTTAGCACTGGTATTGGCAATAGGGGTAAAATGACCTCAAGGGGAGGGGTGCGGTCATGTGTGAGTGTGTTCGGGTTTAACGTCTTTCCCAACAATTTTTCAGTCATATGAACGACGGTGTCTACTTGTAGCAGTGAGCACAATGCCCAACTTTATAGTGCTGCCTCACTGGAATATCACGCCGTAGACACATGACATGATACCCCACCCAGTCACATTATACTGACACCGGGCTGACCAGTCCTAGTACTATCCTCATAATGCTGAGCGCCAAGCGAGGAAGCTACTAGTACCATTTTTTTACGTCTTTGGTATGACGCGGCCAGGGATCGAACCCACTAGGCTACCGAGGCGATTGAGGGGTGCGGTCATGACTGTTTGTTACAATTAGGCTGTTATTATTATTATTGTCATTATTAACATTGTTATAATAACTATTATTATTATTATGTACAACGCAATTGAATATATCAATGTATAAAAATAGGCGTTTAATCAAATTATTCAGTTTCAGTTTCAATTTATATATAAAACTGTAAGAACCTCTTGATTAACATCTGATGATACTTTTGGTAAATTTGAAATGAGATCGATTGCGCACGCTTTTGAAAATAATTACGTTGTGCACACGTTATTATAATTTTGGCGGGAAAGACGGATATTGTGTTTGCGGAAGGGCTACTCAATTCCCTTTCAGGTCAATATAAATCAAAAGAGAATTTAAAGCGGCAACTTATATTTCCTGTCCATTTCGGGTCCTTAGAATAATAATATTACATTCAAAACACCTCTCCCGATTAAACTCGTAGGCGCTGTGGACGCCGTCATTTTTATTTGATGTCGCCACGCAAAATTCATCAATTTATCAGTTTAATATGGAAATAGCTCAGAATCTCACGTTTCACGACTTGAATTACAGACGGTAAACCAAAAGCAAAATCCTGAACTCTTTGCACTAAAAATGAATTTATTGCTGATGCACTCTGTATTATATTTTGGCGGGAAAACAATACACGTGCATTTCATGTCGAAAAGTTTCTGTTGTATTTGATGTGTGCATATTTTCCTCATAACATATGCATTGATTTCAACATTTAGAGGCTTATGTTAATTACTTTAAGTAAATTTTCAGAAATGTGGATTGTCTTAGCACACAGTATAAATTTACGGAAGGACATTTTTAGGTGGACGTCGGGAGATTGGGAGTGTGGCTTTTTTCGGTGAATCCGTTTAAACCACATTACCATAGATCCGTAGCCTCATCAGATATCACTCTCTCTCACTCTCTTCCTACACTAAATTAGTCTGTTAAAAAAACAATGAACAAAATTAAAGTATCCAAAAAACTAAGTCCTACGGAAATGAAATACGTTTTACGCCACCACATCCTACCTAGACTGAGGTCCACCTCTCCCACATAAAATGATAACAAAAATTTGAGTTTTAGTCATTGTTGTAAATTAGCAGAATTATACGGTGGCATATTTAAGATATGCAATTATTTTTATGTCCCCGGCATCTACTGATGCGAGAGGCATATAGTGATTGTCCTGTCTGTCCGTCCGTTCGTTCGTCCGTACGAGGTTAACCAAATGGGACCGTTTCGTCTAGCATCAATGCCCCTTAATAGAATGACTTGATACTAATCCAGATGTAACCTGTGACCATTCCTCATCTTCAGACATCACCTGACCTCAGTTTGACCAAATGCATATGGTTCAAACTAAAACCAGTTGTTCCACATCATCACCCACATCATATGACACAAGGCTTATAACTAAAAACAGTTGTTCCACATCATCACCCACATAATTTGACACAAGGCCCATAAATCTGGTCCCAATATTCCAAATAATCATTCCTATCATATCATACCATACAAGTTCCATTAATCTTTCTATAGTGTTTCATGAATTATGCACATTTTACAAAAATATCAGTTGAAAATTATGATATTATTTTAACCTTCGGCTAATCGTTTAACATACGGATGTATCAAATGCTGTATCTTATAGGTATGTATCATATTTTTAGAATTTATATAATTATATATGTTTGTTATTCATACTGGATTATTAAAAAGAAGTATTTCTTACAGCAACCGTAAATAAGCCTAATTTTTCTAACCTATACATTATATGTTGTTTTCTGTTGGCTTTTTTAGCTATGGCAATATCAATAAAAACACAGATTGTGCATTATTTATGAATTTTATCCGGAATAATGATGCCAGTCAATACACTAATCCTCTGTAATTTCTCACAAAAAGAAAACTGTAATTGCTGCACAACGGCATTTTTTATTTATATTGAAAGAGATTAAACGCCCCTTGCTTCCAGAGTTTATTATTATACTCGCTTGAGCACTTTGTGCCCAGTGAGTAATTGTCGTCACTGATTGTCCAATCATCAATCCTCCTTGTTTTGTAGTAAAGTTTTGAATTATCTCAGGTGAGTGATTGAGGGCCTTTTTTGACCCTCATAATGTTATCTTTCACTAACAGTTTTTTCATTTACTTTCAGATAAATTGTCACATTAATGGATACCTCAGCAGACTGTTCACATTCTCTTTTTTCCCAAACATTAGATGCAACACCTTCCTTAACATCATCATCTGTGACACCTGTGAATTCCTCATCATGTGCCATTGTAGCATCTACATCTTTGATGTCAGTCTCAACTTCTACAGCATCTACATCTATGATGTCAGCCTCAACTTCTACAGCATCTACATCCTCTTCAAGTTCTACAGCATCTACTTCTACAATAGAAGCCTCTTCATCTACCTTACCAGTTTCTCCGCCTAATCCTTCTTCTACAATTCAACATTTTACACAAACAACAATAAAGGGGACACACTCAGCAGAGGAATACCCTGCAAAAAGGAAACTTTCTGATATGCAGGAAGCGTGCTCCACACATACACATACAGTTGAAACAAACTTAAAATCGTCTTTGTATGATTTTTCTAAAAGAGACGGTTGAAAAGGTGTTGCGTTTAAACACAGCTTTCTACAAGAAAATGGATCTTATTATCAGCAAAACAACTATAGATGTCGCTGCTCTTTCGCAAGAAAAGTACTGTTTATTGCGAAGACAAAAATTTGTGTTATGACAAGAAAACTAGTGACACTGAAAAAAATACCACACTCTGGAAAATGAAAATGTTGTGTTAAAGGGAGAAATCGCGGAACTGAAAGTTGAAAATAAAGAGCTGAAAATTGAAAATGACGTTTTGAAAACGAAAATAGACATGTTAGAGAAAGCTTTATTGTCAGAGTCATCAGATTGTAAACTTGACTGTTGAGATATTGAAGATATTTAGATATGGTTTCAGTAATTAAATACATGTTTTGAAACAAAGGTAGTCATACTTCATTCATAATTTTAATTAGTTCGTAAATGTTGCTTTAGAATAATGATACGTAACTCTATATAAATTAATTTTTGCTAATAAAAAATAATTTCAGGGTTATATTATATCAAGGTTTGTAAGTATGTATTATTCATCTCATAAATATAACAATTCATGAAAATATGTTCTTCAAAAGAATGTTGTACATTCACATGATTACATGTTATAGTTTGTTAACCTTCTGAATCACAACATCAGTCTTATAGTTCGTTCACATTATTATACAACTTGTTTATGAACTTTACAAGAAATGTAAAAAAGTACTGTGAAAAAACCATAAACTAGAATGTGTCTGTAGGACACAGGGTGTGCGCCCCACTGGTACATTTGTCACAAATAAGGGGCAATAATTCAAATGTTTGCAGTCTTAATGGGGTATAGCTCAACAAACATTTTATGAGAAGGAATCATTATTCTAGGCCCTATACTTTTTGAGCTATGAGCATCACAAACAAAAAATCCACTATTTTGGCTATTTCAAGGGCCATAACTCTGTAATAAGAGCTAAGATTCTCAAGAAGAATGCCAAGTGTGCAAGGTCACATCACGTTAAAGACTCCAGCAAGGTTTCCTGAATTTACATCTAATACTTTTTGAGCTAGGCACATAATTAGGTGAAAAAGTGCATTTTTTTACTATTTCAGGGGCCGTAACTTTAAAAATAGGGGTTGAGCCAGCCAAAAAATTAGAGGTGTGCAAGTTTATATCATAAAGACGTATGCAAGTTTTTAACCATTTATATTAAGTACTTTATGAGCTAAGTGCGTCACAACGTGAAAATGTACATTTTTGACTATTTCAGGGGTCATAACTCTAAAAATAGGGGGCGGACCCAAACAAAAAATAGGAGGTGCGCAAGTTCATATCATGATTAAGACTCATGCAAGGTTTCATGAATCTATATCAAATACTTTTTGAGCTAGGCATGTCACAAGGTGGAAATGAGCATTTTTGACTATTTCAGGGGCCATAACTCTAAAAATAGGGGGCGGACCCAAATGCAAAATAGTAGGTTCGCAAGTTCATATCATGATTAAGACACATGCAAGGTTTCATGAATCTATATCAAATACTTTTTGTGCTAGGCGTGTCACAAGGTAAAAATGTGCAATTTTGACTATTTCAGGGTAAAGATGACTCTATTTCTCAGGAGCCTAACCCAGAATTTGCTACTTTGAATCCAGATGACTGTATTACAGATGAGAACAATAATGCAAGTCTACCTGTGTCAAGTGTAGTAAATATGGCATTAGAAGCTAGGCCACATTTTGTACAGGACTTACAGTTTAGGAAGTATGTTCAGTCACTGAAATTTACAGCAACGTGATGCGTTTGCAAAAGTTGCCCAATGGTGCCACGATAAGTCATTTTCAGCGTCAACTGGCCAGAAAGTTTTCCCATTGTTTCTCTTTGTAACAGGAGGAGCAGGGACTGGAAAATCACATTTGATCCAAGCCATCTTTCAAATGGCAATTAGGACATTTCAACAAGCAGGTGATGGACCAGAAGATGTGTATATTCTTCTTACAGCACCAACAGGAACAGAAGCCTATAACATCTCTGGAACCACATTACATTCTGCGTTTCTCTTGCCACTTGGCCAGACAAAATCATACAAGAAACTTTCCGATGATAAAATCAACATCTTGCGTACAAAATTTTCTAATTTGAAATTGTTGATAATCGATGAAATTTCAATGGTCGGGAACAACGTTCTTTTGCAGCTGCATTACCGTCTGTGCTCCGTTTGGTGGTTTATCCATATTAACATTTGGAGATTTATATCAACTACCTCATATAAAACAGCAGTTTTTTTTCCAACCAGTTTCTGACAGGATAGCTCGTATGTATGGCTCTCTTTGGTCCAATTTTGTGCTAATTGAGTTGACAGAGATAATGAGACAAAAGGACGATGGAGGATTTCCTGAGATACTGAACAGGGTTAAGACACAATCACAAACTCCCAAAGATATTGAAATGTTGAAAAAGCATGAGGTTGGACAGGATTATCCAAAAGGTATCTTACATGTTTATGCTACAAACAAAGATGTTGACGACCATAACCGAAGCAAACTGACAAATCTAGGAACATCGATAGAAACCATGATAGCTATAGACAAGAAACCTAAGTCTTTAGAAAAGTTTAAACCAAGTGATAATCGAAAATCTACTGCTGGACTGCCAAACAATGTTTACCTTGCAAACGGAGCCCGTGTCATGTTAGTGAGGAATGTGGACATTTCAGATGGTCTGGTAAATGGTTCTCAATGCACTGTAGTTGGATTCTTCAATAAAAAAAGGCATATTCTACAAACTGATGCAGTACTAGTTAAACCTGATGACTCAAAAGTTGGGAAAAAAGGCAAGGAAAAACTCACAATTTGTTCTTGAAATAAAAACCTATCCAGAAGCAACACCTGTCCTGAGAATATAAGGAACATACAGCATAACATCTAAAAACAAGAATCTCAACATCAACAGGCACCAGTTTTCATTAAAACTTGCATGGGCTTGCACAATTCTATAAGTCCAAGGGCTTACAGTCAATGAAATATTGATATCATTTTCAAACAGGTTTAATAATGGACAAGCCTACGTTGCATTAAGCAGAACAAAATCTTTGGCAGGCTTATATCTCCGTAACTTCCAGAAAAGCAAAATCAAGGCCAGTAAACCAGTTCAGCATCAGATGAAGTACCTCTCCGAAGAGAAAAGTCATACCCTTATACAGTTCCCTTGATAAGGACCGTGTTATTTCTTTCTTCACTGAATGTCAGGTCTCTACCACTTCACCACAAGGATGTACTGCAGGACCCAACATACACGAAGTCAGACATTGTAGTGCTCACAGAAACCTGGCTTGCAGAATCTCAAAGCATCTTACAGTTTCTTCCAGTTAACCTTGCAATTTGCTTTAGGTGTGATAAGGTACATGTAGATGTCAAATCTCAGAAAACTGCAGAGGGAGTTACTGTTGTAATCAAAAAATCGTATGCAAGGAGTGCAGAGCCAGTTTTCAGTTTTTCTGACCGATGGGTCCAATGTTTGGTTGTTAAATTAACAGATCATACAGGTGAATGTATTCCATAGTAGCAATATATAGATCGCCTAACAGTACAGACAATGTGACTCAGTCACTTCAGGATCTGATGTCAGCTATACCTGTCTCATCCAAAGTAATGATTACTGGAGATTTAAATGAAGACATCCTGTCAGAAAATACACCACATGTGTTAGGGTTCTTGGAACAACATGGGTTTGAACAGCACATTAACCGCCCAACTCACAACAGTAGGTCATGTTTAGATCACCTTTATACAAAATCAATAACAGTGACAAACACTTTTGTGCATTTGTGTTACTTCAGTGATCATTGCTGGGTATCATGTTCTTTCAGATGCTAGTAACAGACTACAGTGGTGACAATAGTTGTAAATTAAACACAAACCTACTACTAGAATCAAGTGAGTGAGTGAGTTAGATTTTACGGCGAACCGACACAAAAAGGCCATATATCGCCAAAAACATGCGCTTTGAAAACGTAAATTGTAAAAACGCATCTCTAAAAAACAATTATGTAAAAATGTATAAACATATAAAATGTAAAGTAAATTGTAAAGCACGTCTAAAAACATTGATGCAAAAACGTATATATAGGGTTAAAATATTAGTGACAAACAACAATATTGCAAAATGTGTAAAGAAAAATATATGATTTCAGATTTTGTGATAAATGCTTATCTGCTTTAAAAAGGACAAGCTATTGCTGACTGAAATGTTTTCAAACAACTCTTTCAGAGACTGAACGTCATAGTATGTACAGCGCTGTGGTGCGAAGTCCACACAGTCGACTAAAATATGTTTAATAGTTAGCGGTGTCTGACATGGTACACATTCAGGTTGTTCTTCTTTGTTCAGAAGATAAGAATGAGTCAAACGGATATGACCTATTCGACAACGAGAAAGAACAACTTCCTCCCTGCAAACAGATCTTTTTCCTTGGTGCCATTCACCTTAAGTAGGTTTAACATCATGAAGTTTATTGAACGAAGCATTGTTCCATGACGATTGCCATTTAGATAAAATGTATTTCTTGACATTTGGCCTAAAATCAGTATATGGTAATTTCATATTAGATTGTGATAATAAAAGGGATTTCTTTGCTGCAATATCAGCATCCTCGTTTCCGTGAATACCAACATAACTAGGAATCCAACAGAATATGATAAACTTTTTGAACGATAATGCATGGACCCTGAGAAGAATATTTTTAATGAAAGGATTTTCCATGTTTCGGTTGTGAATTGACTATAAAACAGAAAGCGAGTCGGAAAAAATAATAAACTTTTCTTCACTATATTTTGATATAAAATTTAGGGCCAAACCAATAGCTTTTGCCTCGGCTGAAAATATTGTTGCGCGTTTGGTAAACTTTGTAAATTGGAAAATAATCCTTGTAAACTGACTTGATCTCATTATATTTGGATTTAAATATTTCAGGATTTGTTTCTGACCTTTTAAAGGCTGTTTTCAAATCAAAAAGAACTGTAGGGGAAGCAAGGGTCCATAGTGGCGTATCCGGAATTGAATTTTCTTTGATATCTTCGAATTCAAAGTGAGTTTCATTCATGGAAGATTTTATGCGAAATCCAAACGGTTTGATTTGTTTTGGTTTATTCTCATATGAATCAAAGTATTTGGGCTTAAAAATGATTTGATGAGCAGGGTTGGATTTGTTGGCAGCCGCCTTTAAAGCATATTGCAATGAAAGTTTTTCTCGGCGTCTGTAAAGAGAGGGTTCGTTTACCTCAACATACAAGTTTTCAACAGGCGATGCACCGAGAGCAATACGAAGACCTTGATTATGGATGTTATCTAACATTTGTAAATAAGATTTTCTTGCTGAACCATAAACAACACTACCGTAATCTAACTTGGATCTAATCAAAGCTCTAATCAAACGGCGATCGGCTCCCCAAAGAGAAATTTTACAACATAATGCCTCCAAAGACAGAGTCAACCAAAGTGTACATTCCCTTTGCCAAAGGAAATACCCAAGAAGGAATATAAAGATTTGGAAAAAGAAGGAAGGATACTTCATGGCTAAATATCCAAAGATGCCAAAATTGAAAGGATTGCAAAAAATACTGATTATGGTGACTATTTCAGATACATCTTATTACATCACTGCATCACAGATTAATATCTGCTGTTTTATCAAGAAATAAGATAAATATCACATTTTCACTTAACAAAAGTAATTGCATGAATATTTAACCATTTATACTTTTCAGAATGCATCACTTTTGGTCATGGAACAAGAAAGTGAATTGCTATATTTTCATAAACACTGATAGGGCATGAAAGTAAATGCTTTTGTGATTCTTGTGATACTTTTTATGCCCCTGGCATCTACTGATGCGGGAGGCATATAGTGGTCCTGTCCGTCCGTTCTTCCGTCCGTCCGTATGAGGTTAACCAAATGGGACTGTTTCGTCTAGCATCAATACCCCTTACTAGAATGACTTGATACTAATGCAGATGTAACCTGTGACCATTCCTCATTTTCAGACATCACCTGACCTCAGTTTGACCTTGAACTGGACCTCGTTTTGGACTTAGGTTGCTTTGTATCGACAAGGATGCCACCGGGGGCATCAAGCGTTTATTGAACGCAGCTTCTTGTTTTAGATTAAATTATCGCGAGCGCTCGGCTAGCCTTGTTACCGCCCTACGCACAGGTGCCCTCGGGACGGATATTTCTATCCTCTTTGTAAACACATGATAGATATTATTATTCAGAATTAATTTACACATACATTACACATACATTAAGCTCACCGATAAAGTTAATTGCACTAAGGACCCCTTAACAGGGACCACACAGAAAGTCGTATAATGTTTCAGCCTAATTTCACACCTAAATATGAACCATTAAAATACATTTATTTCACAGGATATAACTTGTTTCACTTTAAAAACGTGTCGTGTCATTAATTAGATAATAGATCTGTCTAATATTTCTTCGGCTCAAATTCTATGAATAGTCAAATTGAGTCTACTGAAAATGATTTTCGTGAAACACTTTCACCTAATTACTGGCTTTGTCCTAAGAAGGCGTCGTGAAAACACCCTCCAGACAGTAAATTATTAATTTGTTTCAAGTACTTCAAGCGGGGTAAATATTTATTTCATTTACGTGTGCTAACAAGCCCTACAAAAATAAAAACAGGTGCATGCCACTGAATAATTTACGATGAAGATGTTATTATTTATTTTATTTTATTTTGTTGGGTTTAACGTCGCACCGACACAATTATAGGTCATATGGCGACTTTTCAGCTTTGACGGTGGAGGAAGACCCCAGGTGCCCTTTCCTCACATAAAGAATTCAACGTCTCAAGTGAGAGAGCGGGAGGTCGTGGGTTCGATCCCTGGCCACGTCATACCAAAGACGTAAAAAATGGTACTAGCAGCTTCCTCGCTTGGCGCTCAGCATTAAGATGACAGTGCTAGGACTGGTCAGCCCGGTGTCAGTATAATGTGACTGGGTGGGATATCATGCAACGTGTCTACGGCATGATATTCCAGTGAGGCAGCACTATAAAGTTGGGCATTGTGCTCACTGCTACAAGTAGACACCGTCGTTTATATGACTGAAAAAGTTTGAAAAAAACGTTAAACCCGAACACAAGCACACACACACACACACACACCTCGACAAGTGTAAACTACTGCGCATGCACAATACTATCTTCATGCCCCGTTAAGATAGAAAGTTGTTTTGTAAACACAGGTGAGGTATGATAATAAAACCTAACATTATAAAGCCTTGTATTATAGTGGATTTGTTGTAGACATATGAAGAACAAACATCTAAATGATCTAGATGAAACAATTACCAGTATATGCAAATGAGAATATGAAAGGCCAGTACGTGATCTGACTAAAATATGATTGACCTATCATCTATATGGTGCCGTTTCAAAAAATTAATGCTTGCCACTGAAACAGTGAAATCATTCTTAGTTCAAATGTTTTTCATGGGAACATCTCTTATTTCAACCAAGTTGGTCCTACCAAACAATTTGCTACCTACGAAATACAAGAGATTCTTTGGAAGCATAGAACACAACCAAGGAACATAATAGCAGAGTCGGTTTGTCTGAATTGAATTGAAGAATTATCTGGGGTTGCATGTTATATGGGGTGGGGGGACTCCGTGGTCGGTACCTTCAAATCACGTTGAATTCTTCATGTGTGTAAGCCATCCAGTTGGCTTACGGAAGGTCGGTGGTTGTACCCTGGTGCCCGCTTGTGATTAAATAGTTCACGGAGGGGCACCCGGCGTCTTCCTCCATCATCAAAGCTTGAAAGTCGCCATATGACCTATAATTGTGTCGGTGTGACGTTAAACCCAACAAAATAGAGTAAATGCATGTAATGCCTCACAAGCCTCCGATCTTGTTTTGTATTTAGCTTTTTAACTCACTTTTGTGATCGCTCGATGTCCGGCGTCCGTCGTCTGTCTGTCTGTCAACATTTAGCTTGTGTATGCGATAGAGGCTGTATTTTTCAACTGATCTTCATGAAATTTGGTCAGAATGATCACCTTGATAAAATTTAGGTCATGTTTGAAAATGTGTCATCTGGAGTCAAAAACTAGGTCACTAGGTCAAATCAAAGGAAAACCTTGTGTAGGTGATAGAGGGTGTATTTTTCAATTAATCTTCATGAAAGTAAGTCAGAATGATTGCATTGATGAAATCTAGGTCAAGTTTGAATATGGGTCATCTTGGGTCAAAAAGTAGGTTATTATGTCAAATAAAAGAAAAACACTTTGTGTATGCGATAAAGGCTATATTTTTCAATTGAGCTTCCTGAAATTAAGTCAGACTGATTGCCTTGATGAAATCTAGGTCAAGTTCGAATATTGGTCATCTGGGGTCATAAAGAAGGTCACTAGGTCAAATCAAACGAAAACATTGTGAATGCGATAGAGGCTGTATTTTTCAATTGGTCTTGCTGAAATTAAGTCAGAATGATTGCCTTGATAAAATCTAATATGTAAAATTGGAATATGGGTCATCTTGGTTAAAAAATGTAGGCCATTAGGTTAAATCAAATAAAAAACCTTGTGTGAATGCGATAGAGGCTGTATTTTTCAACTTATCTTCATGAAGTTTTGTCAGAATGGTAACCTTGATGAACTCTAGGTCAAGTTTGAATATGGGTCATCTGGGTCAGAAACTAGGTCACTAGGTCAAATCAAAGAAAAAACTTGTTTATACTCAAGATGTTTGCTCAAATTTTAATGATAATTGGTCAGAATATTTTTTTCATGAAATCACAAGGTCAAACATGTTTACACTGTTATGGTGTGTTATGGCGTGTTTCTCCTTCTTTTAATTATTTGTTTTTAATTATACATACATTTTACAAATGTTTTACAAGCCTAATTGCTGACAAATATATTTACAGGTGCGTAGCAAGCATTTTGTTATCTGATAAATTGTAGTACACATGGTCTTGTCCCTTCTTCTTCTTCTTGTCGTTCGCGACTACACTGTCAGACCAGTAGCCGCGTTGAAATTTGCGGTTTGCCGCAGATCCTCAATGCCTCCATACAGTTTCTGGTGGATTGAGGTATCTATCGGCCAAGTCGTAGCTCGCTCCTGGCCCCGCTTTCACTAACGTTCTCAAGTCAAAATCTCAGCTCAGGTCTGAGAAAAATCTCAACTTTGATTCTCAGCTTGAGATTTTTCTCAGATTGGCCTTCACTAAAAATCTCTCAGTAAAATCTCAACTTCCGCGCTGAGATTTTTCTCAGATTTCTTGAGTCAAGGGTTGGGCTGTCTCAGTGCTTTTCTCAAAGAAACAAAATGGCGACTTTTCGACGATACAATATACGCCGCCGCCGTAGTCGGTGCCAGTTTCACGTTGAGTTCACCAGCATGACATAGATGACAACAAACTTCGTCAGAGACGGTAATTTCTTAATTTCAAGGGAAGTAATCCAAGTAAAACTAAAATGGCCGGTTGTTGCTAGGGGCACTGTTTACTCTTTTAAAACACTTGCAGCAATTAATTTACCACAAGAACAACATTTTCAAACCTTTTTACTGTTTCTAAATTGTTTCTTTCTCGTCTTGAATCCTACACAACTTTGAACACAATATTTATTAAGTATGGTAGACGTTTTACTGTGCCTATGTTTCGTACCAAAAACGCTCGTACCGAGATATATTGACTTGTGCAGTAACGTCCCTAGAAGTCCTTATTCTTAGCGCACAACAAAATTGTGAAATTTCGTTTCACAACTTAGGGGTTATTATCAAGGGGTGATAAAAATGAGCAGTTAGTGGTTGGTTCAAAGCAGGGACCCCTTGTTTACAGGGTGTGCGCACTATCAACTGAACTAACCAGCTGCTGAAACAATTTCCCCTTTGTGGTAATAAAGTCCTATACCATAATAGACTCCCCTGCTATATAAATGTCGTCCTCTAGTTTATAAAACAGTCGCAGTCAAATGCTGCGCACCTAGTTAATTGAACAGATTGAATAAAATATGTCAGTCTACTGTAGGGCTCAATCTTTGGGACCCTCTCATACAGGACTAGTACGTACTCTACCAACTAAGCTAACCTACTGCTTAAACAAAATCTCCACTTTGTAGTAATCAAGTCCTGTTGCCTCATAGGCCTCAATAGCTAAGTGGTAGATGGTCCACCACGTCAGTGGGATATTGTAGGTTCAGTCTCTAGCCATGTCAAGTGATAAAAGTTATTACATAATGGCATGATGTTACATACGGCTCTATACACCAGCTTGTTTATAAATAATCACTCATTAATAAGCATTTGGAAATATTTTGTTCTGCATTTTGCAGTGCTGTTAACTATTAACATCTATACTTACGATATATCACATTTAGCAAGTGGCAAATATTATGATGTAATTGAATAAGCAGAAAAACTGATGGACACAAAGACAATGAAAAATATTTAATTTCTAATAATTTATTAAAGTTAACAGAATTTTTTTATAAGTTGACAACAGTTTTATTCATTTATAAATAAATATGGCATTTCATAATTTGATCTAAAATACTGGTTGAACATTTAAAGTACAATGTTTTTCAAATCTTTCCAAAAATATCAGAAAATCTTAACTCTATGCTATTGATAAAATTTATATTACCAGTAAGTTGTTAGATTTCAGTATGATTTACAACAATAGTTTTAAGTAAAATTTTATATTTCACTGTCATTGTCTTCTCAGATAAATTTGATTGTTTTTAAAAGAACTATGAAATGCCAAAGTGTACAGGTTTTCATTTCTTTTATAATTTTCATTTACTGTTCCAGTTCACTATGTTCCTTTGAAAATGTTTATAATTAATTTCTGTTCACATGTTAAAAGTTATGTTGTTGACTCAAGTTGATGGTGTTTCTCTTACTGATGAGTCCTGGAAACACTGTATGGGTCACAAAATTAAATTGGGACGAAACACACCTGACAACAGATGATGATAAAAACAATCAGTTGCATTTATAACCAACTGAAGATAAAAATAAGAAAATGTTATAACTTAAGTCCAAAAACATTTTTAAAACTTTGCATGTATTTTCAAATTTATCTGATTTTCAGGTGTGTCTAAGGCTATTTTCATTCAAATGACATAGTTTAATAATTAGTTTAATAGTTAAATGTGCTATTGCCTCCCTATTCCCATAAAGGAGTGCATTGTGATGAAACAATGTTTAAATGCTCACTATTCCAATAATTAGTTAACCAATAATAGTAGATGGTTTTGTAGTTAACAAGAACTGCCACTCAGGGTTAATTAAAAGAGAAATCATTAGAAATGACTTAATTACATAAGAAATTATCAAAAATACAAGGTGGTTTTTAAAGTAAACAGCTTAAAGGCCTACACCATGTAAATTTCATACAAAAAAAACCTCCTTTAACTTTATGCAACAAACTTTCCAAAAATAGAATGTTTATCAGTTGGTTAGAAAAGTACTACATATACTTTCAATGATGCACATGACTTTATACTGCACAAGCCAAAAAAGGAGTTAATCAATAAAAACTGATTTAATATTTTCAGTAACATTTTCACCCATGCCAATCTTTGACACATAAATGCGATAATTAAAATTCAAAAACAAGAAATTAATGTGTCTTATGTTCCTAACAAACAACGTGGCAGCCACATTTAAATTTAATGTAAACAAAGATAATGCCTTCAACCAAGTATATCTATCGGCTATATTGTTTTTTTTTAATAATTAAGCTTTTTCTTCTCTCTCACCTTATTTTAATTCAGTTCAGTTTTATAAAGTGTTTTGGGGCAAATTACATATATCCAATCAATGTAGTCAACAAATGTTTGCAATTTCTGCTGAATGGCTCAAGCAGTTTTAACCCTTATCATACTGTACATGGTTGGTCCTACCTTTGCGACAAGTGTAGATCATGATCAGCCTGCACATCTGTGCAGTCTGATCTTGATCTGCACTGTTCGCCATTCAGTCAGTATCTTTTGGTTAGCACCCCTTTTAACACTTAATAATACTGTCCAAATTGTAAAACGGACAAGTTCATTATAGAAATTTAGCAAGGGCCTAAGGGTTAAAGTTGTATTGAATTATATAGCTAATTGTGTCCCCTGTGCACCCAAAAAAAGTGTGACAATTACAACATGTTGGCTAGTTTTCAACAGTGTGTTTTTTTTAATCAAGCTTTACTGTTACAGCTTTAATTTTTTATGTAACTTAAAGTCTGCATATTTAAAGCAAAATACTTTTTTCATAAACTACATCTCATTCTTACCAATATGTAACATCTTGTGATGGAACCCTCTTCACAAAATGTAGTGAAAATAAAACAAAAAAAATTAAATGTTGAACACTACAGTTTCATAACCCCATTACTTTTATTGAGTCCTAATGTTTTCCTAAGATCTTAATCTTTTTAGCTTTGAAGACACAATATGGCTATTTTTGTTTAACAAATCAATTTTCTCAGAATCTTGATGAAAGTCTATACACACAAAAATATCCCCTATGCACCTTTTCAGTAGTTAAGTGTCAGATTTCTTATATTCTTTAAATAAAATGTTTTTTTACATAGGCCCCCACTTCCACAGTATATCTTGCAGCTTGTTCCTTTCACATGGCAGATATATTGTACTCAAGGAGATACATCAGGAGGAGGTACATCAATCTGAAAAGGAATTGTTTTTTCTATATTATATACAGTACACTATCACAAATTTTATTTTTGTTATGCATTTATGGAGCGAAATTTCCTTTTTTTTTGTTTTTTGTTTCAATATGATTCAATTTTGCAACAGTATTTCAGTCATGTAATGATGTTCAGTTAACCTTTTAAGTGTTCCTGCATTCTTTACTAGAAATGACTTATGCTCACAGACAACTTCCCATTGTAAATGAGTAAGAAATGATGGACAAATGACTTAGACATGTTCTTCTCTCAAACTGTTAAAGATATTGCATGCATAGCCAAAGGATCAAACTTACAACTTTTCTTGATTCATAGTCTAGTGCTTTATATTCTGAGCTAGGCATGCAAATTATCATAAGTGAAAGTTTCAAACCAAACCAGTACTTGGTCAAAATCAGACTGATCCATTTCAAATGTTTGTAAATGAATTAAGTGCCTCCATTCAGGGTATCAATTTGGTTTCTGTATATGTTGCAAGCATGATTTTATTTATTGTTCTCCTTTATTTCCTTTTGAGTAAAATTGAAATCTAGCATGGTTTGAATTATAATAAAGTTTGCAAATTTAGGAAACATTGAGACTAACTTAGTCAATACATACTATAGTCTATACTTGAAATCACAGGCCAGACACCAGTACATGTACTGCCTTCAGTTCCATCAGTGTTTTGAAACGTTGGTGAATGGTCCTAGAACAACTCAGAATGGATTATCCACTGTCATTAGCATCTTTTGAATCAGCACATAGCTCAAGCCTGACCTCTGTATAATAAGCCGAGGATCTTCATCAACAGGCTGTGACCTGATATAAATTATATAAAAATGTTTGTCTGAAAATTGCTCTGTAACCAGGTTTAAATATATAGTTTATTCCATTTATAAGAAGGAATATCATTCTTTAAATTACACAAAGATTTTGATAATATAGAAAATCTTAAACACTAAGTTTGAGCCTTAGGTATACAAGATCAATGGTTATTGGGTACATAAGCTTATAATTATTAGCAACATAATTTTGATATCTACAAGAATCTTTAAGTTAATAAAATTGTGTGTTGGTGTGTATTATATAAGTCACATCATAAACCACATATAAAATATATAAACATATAAAACTAAATTGCATACTTTGAAACATATGCATTGACAATAAACATTTAAAACCGTTATCAAAATCTGTGACATTTCAGGGATGCCTTACAACTGAAACAGCTTTTTCTTTAAACAACAACATATATTAGCATTTTATTGAGGAATTTTATATTCTGTCTCTATTTAGATCTACAATATACAGAAGTGTTCAGAAAAAGAAGGAAAAGCTTTAATATACAAATATATATTCTACTGATTGAAAATTTCCCATCATAAAATGCTATTATACTGTCATACAGATTTTCAAACTTCTTCTGTTTCAAAAATATATTTTGTTACCATGCTTATGTCAGAAATAGTTTTTATATAGTCCTGTCTCAAGTTATGAAATATTACAAACCTGCAACATTTAAAAACAGGAATAAGCTAGGCCTATATATGACACCTGTTGTTTGCATCTCAAGTGAGACTAATGTTTATACTATTGTCTAACATAACATATTGGCTATTTAGGAAGTATGGGGGGTGAAAGTGCTGCAAAAATGTAATTTAAAAAAATGGAACACATTTCAAACTGAAAGTGAAAGTAGAAATGAAAAGTAGAACTAGGATCATGTAAAGCCTTTGAGACCCCCTCATGTAAATTTTCATAAATGGAAATTATACCTGCCAGACCAATAATATTCATAGTACATATACACAAGTAGCAGATACTTTCTATAAAGGTCACCTTGTTTGGTTATACTTTGTATTTTGTCTTAAACACATGATGTACCTCTAACTGTCCACATTCTGTCTTGTAGAAATGTCAATCTTTTTTTTTCAACACATTTTTTTCTCTAAATTTGTTTTTGTTGTGTGTCTAACATACTTATCTTGGTACTCTGGTTAATGAAATCTAATTAACTTTTTTATTTTTTTGAAATATTGCATTTTTTTTTCATTTTAACAGCTCTACCTACTTTCACTTTCATTTTGCATTTTCAAAAAAATGTACATGGTTTGCAGCACTTTCAACTCACAGGGTACCTGGCAAAATACGTCAGACACAGAATTAATTTATAATCATGACAGCAATGACAAAATACTATGGAAAAAGAAGCTTGGTATCTTCTACAAAATAGAATGTGAGTATTTTGAACAAACTGTGTTGTTCAAAGTTTGAAATGCCTGCAGTAGAGAATGCATAGCTATTTATCAGTTTATGTCCCTGCAATCATTGATATGAATACACGAATTGCAGTAATTAATATGTGAATCAAAAAACAATATATACTTACGGCTGCATATCTGATTCCAATAAATATATGCCCGATAACATAAAATTGTCACACGTAATATAACAACATATGGCTGTGTTTACGTAATCCCATATTTGGTAAAGAAAACACATGCAATATGACGTAGTACCCTCGACTGTGTGTTTGATTGGTTCAAAAGTGACAGGTTTGAAGCTGATTAATTATAATATTGAAAATTCACTGCCATACCTTTGTACAACAGTGTACAAACATACAATTTGGATATATCCCGAAACTGTACATTTTGTTTATTAACACTTCTCAACGCTTCATTTCGTCTCAATAAATGAATAAATCCACTGCCCCCAACTATGCTCTCGTGTTCGTGGGAAAGTTCACGCGGCTCCTTGGATGTTTGGCCGCTTATGTCTTAAAAAATTACGGCTCAGCTGAGAAAAATCTCAAGACTTGAGAAAAAGTTTAGAGAAAGTCAACTTGAGAAATTTCTCAGCTGAGACAATTCTCAGACAGTTCTGAGAAAATCTTGAGCTGAGAATTTTCTCACTTTGAGAACGTTAGTGAAAGCGGGGCCTGGTCATGCCTTTTACATCTCTGAAGTATATGCTCCGCAGTCTGATCTTCTTCACCACATGGACAAGTTGGCGATGATGCCAGTCTGTATTTCTTGTACATGTGCGCATTCAGAGCTTGTTGTGCCCTGAGCGGAGCCTGGCCAACATCACTTATTCAGACGGATCAAGGAGATGAAAGCATCTTCCTCCATCCTTGGTCTCGTTAGTGTCTTGATGATGGTGACTTTCTCCTTGTAACTCACAGGTTCTGTTGGTTGTTCTGACTGAGCTTCTAGCTTAGCCAGTTTGTCTGCCTCTTCATTGCCTGCAAGTCCACAATGGGATGGAATCCATTGAAGTGCTACTTTGCAGGTTATACTCAGGCTCTGCATCCTCCTGGCTAGCTGCGGAGCTTTATTGTTGATCAGAGCTTCCATGACAGACAGTGCATCTGTGAGAAAGACGACTAAGGAGCTTTCTTCTGCCGAATCTTCAACCATTGAGACGGCCTTCATGAGTGCTTCAGTCTCTGCCTTGTAATTGCTGCAGTGTTTTCCTGTGGCTGCATGTAGTGTTTCTCTCTTGCCAGATGGGTACTGAATGAAAACTCCTGCTCCTCCATCTTTGACGGCGCATGTGGCTGATCCGTCTGTATAGACATGAGTCCATGATTCCGGAGGATAATCTTCATTGATCATAGCAAGTGTGAGGCTCTTCCGAATGCCTTCATCCTCTTGCTTCCCGCGGTGAAGACGAGGAACAGCAAGTCTCACAGACAGATCATTCGCTAGTGGGTTTATTATGTCTTCACTACCTTCGTTGGTATGCTCAGCTCAGTTTTGAACTCTCTGTCGAGTTTCTTTGCCTCATGTACGAAGCCTTGTTCCTTCTTTCTGGTTTTTGTTTTAAATTATACATACATGTTACAAACGTTTTACATATCCGACACCAATCAATCTGGACAACGTTAATCAAAGGAGCATGTAGGTAAGTCAGTTATCATTTCCGGAATAGGTTTTCATGGTGTTTATAGACCTGTGAGGAAATTTGAAAACCTCGCTCGCTACGCTCGCTCTGTTCATAAATCCCTCACAGGTCTATAAACAATAACTATTACTTACATTTTCATGTAAATATAAAATTAATAGAATTGGATGTTTATGTTACGGACAGATTTATTCTGTAGAAAAATTGTTACCAGAATCTGCAACCTGAAGCACATTATTTTAATACTTTATTAGTTATAGTTATGCAGAACCGTCGCGGATTTGCTATATTTTAATAAGCGTCAATTATACAAGTAATATATAATGCACTGCCTCAGTCGGGAATCGACCCGACTTCAACTTATCCCATAACAATTGAAAAGAACTGTATATTGACGGCGCGGACCGAAGGACACAATTTTCAAGTAAACATAGTTAAGGTCCAGCTATGTTTCAACTCAAATAATGTGCGTATCTGTGGTAACGTGTCAACGGCTGCTGGACTCGTACAGTTGATCTTTTATCAAGACAAGTATTCTATCACAACAATTACAGAATACTATGTAATGGTCCTGCGAGCTCGTAGAGATGATCTTTTACCTGGACGTATAAAGACTTGATCACAAAATTACAGAACACGCAAAATTCATCTGTAATGGTTCTGCAAAGCTTCTGTAATATTGGTGTAGGTATGCTGGGGTAGCAGATAAATGCTTATTTAAGTGGGTCCGTACTCAGTTATCTATATAGAAAGAAGAGCAATACTGTTTCAATTTCACGGATTTTAATAGATGCCTGTACTCTGGCTTTATGACTTGGTAATTTCCAACATGTACGAAAATATGTTCATGTATAATTTATACTTCGAAACGGCGCACACTTCAGACATTCAAAATCCTCCGAAGAAATAGACGACGTTTGGCTTATTATAATACGGCTTTCTATATAAAGATCTTGTTTGAGTCATTGATCAATATTAAGTACAAAATTAATTATAAAATAGATCATCTACGTTTCGAAAAATGCGTATCAAATTCTAGATATTGCAGACCAGCTATGTAATGTTTAGCTTTATTCCAAGGAGGTAAATGGAAAGTCAAACTGGTTTAAGTACCACTTAATTTCGTAAACTACTGTTCTTCAGCCGTAACGTATGCTAGAAAGTTGTTGTAAAACTGACTGCAGTCGAACATTTCCAGCCCTATTTATACTAAATCTAAAGAAACGAACAAGAACTTGTTCGGAAAATGTTCGACCGTTCGTTTTGGTTGACGTCCAGTGTTCGACGTTCGAAAATCGCTTGACTGAAGTCCGGAAACGATCAATTTTTGTACGAACGAACGGTGTCAACCAACCAAACCAGCCAGAGAAAATACGATTTCAAGCTAAAATTTAATGAATCTTTGATAGAAAATAGCTTTTACAGAGAGAAAAAAGCTTTCTTAGAATGATTGGTACCGCGAGATTTCCGCCAAAGTAAGTCCTTTGCCGAAACATAGTGATTTACAGTAATGTAAACAATGTAGTGCAAGCAGTTGCTAATTACAACGGAAGTGGTAATTATATTATTAGATATAATAACATATTTCATAACCCTAATCGCTTAGAGCGTGACATTAAAGTTTGTCGGCGTAATAACCATCAGTTGCATAACAACAACAACAATAACAACATGTTACGATACGAGGGTAATGGTAGGGTATATCAATATCTCATACGGTATACCGTATGTTCCCGTAGAGGGATCGACCACGATTTTCGTCGCAGGATCGATTTCTTATCAATTTAATGGTGAATTTTGGAATAAAAACAACACTGTCCATATTTATATTGATGTGCAAGACGTTGCGGTTCGGACAACTTACGTTGACCTTATTATGCACAAGAAAAAAGCGTATTCTTCCAAAATATCCGAAGTCAGACGCTCTATGCACGTATTAATTATCGGGAGCATACACCGGGTTTATGCTTTGGCGGTAAAAATGCACGAGTTTTTCTGTAGTAGTAAGAGTTGTCATTCGAGATTTATTAGACAAGCCGTCAAGTTGTGAAATTTCCGAAAATATTTAAATATTTTCGTTTATTTACTAAAACAAATGCCAACAACTATTATGTCATAACTTTTCACATGACTCACAATATTTAATTTTAATTTCAGATTTACAGCTTGGCGGATGCTTAAATGGAAGTTTAACAATTGTGAAACATATCATGGCCTCTTTTTTTCTTCACATAAAATAAGTTTTAATTTTCACATTTAATTATACATTTATAAAGTTTTTGTGCCTTAAGATGTTATTATAATTTTATGTAATGAAAAAATTGATTTGTATTTCAGGGAAAATCCCTCCTATATTGTTATTCATGTTTTTGCGTAAAAATTACCAAAACTTTTTTTTCTTCAAAATTAGGTATAAATGTCAGGTAGGCCGGAAGGAGCCGCTGGTCCTGAGCCTTGGACTCCTTTAATGAAATATGTCGCGTTTAAAAGTAAAATGAACTTTCTTTTTTCATCTGTCAAACGTTGGTTTTATAAATTTAAAAGTGGTGTAGATTCAGTAAAAGATGCGTCTCATGCACGCCGTCCGAAAACTGCAACTTCGGCAAAAATAGTTAAAAAAGTAAAGGATTTGATTGTTACCGATGCAAGATTTACAACTAGGCATATAGCTAAATATGTTCAATTGGTATCTTAGTAGGAGCTGCTCATACAATTCTAACACGTGATTTAAAAATGAAAAAGGATAAATGCCAGGTGGTTACCCCATCTCCCCACAAAAGAGCAAAAACTTGCTCGGGTAAGAATCGCCAAACGAGCCCAAGCGAAAGATACAGGACAAACCAAAGGAAGCCAAAGAACTTGCATGATAGCAAAATGCACCATGAGCATCAAAAAAGGTAATGTATGTAATTTTCTTTACAAATCAAGGTCCTGTTGTTCAAATTGCCGTACGAAAGGGTAAATATGTAAGAGTTAAGTTTTACAAAGGCAAGGTCCTTCATAAATTAAAGAAATATTTCGCAAGCCGTCGACCAGCAGCTGGTCTCCGTGGTGTCAGGTTTTTGCGTGACACAAAAAGCGACCATTGTACACAAATATCTGAGACAGGAAAAGGTTGTCGAGCTTCCTCACCCTCCTTATTCGCCAGATCTTGCCCCCTGTGACATTTTCCTATTTCCAAGTCTAAAAAAAAACAAAACACCTTGCTGGAAGAAAATATCAAACGCGTAAAAATCTCGGTTCGGCTATTTTCCAGTGTCTGAACAGTATACCTCGAAGTGATTATGAAAACGCCTTTAAGAATTTGATTAAAAGATTGAGACTTTGTATATCACATGGTTGTGAGTATTTTGAAGGCTTGATATCATTATTTTGGTATTGTTTGTTAAGCACTTCTGTAAATTGGCCTAGTTGCATTCATATTTGAATATTAAAGTTGTTTAGCATGGGAAAATGTGGGCAAACATCAACACGTAAGTTTCTGTTTGTCCAGATCATTTATTTATCAACTCAGATAATTGATGGTTTCATATATGTGTAAAGCATAAAATCGTAAAGTCTCAGTGCGTTACTGACATACTACGGGTAAATTTTACAACATACATAATATTATGCTCATCAACCAAAAGGAGAATTGTGCTATTTGCTTTTTTCCTGCTACTGAGTCATATTCCTATCTTTCATCTTTAAGTATGAATATAGCATTCAGTTATCTGCACCTGATGTTTTCTTCTACTGCAGGTCTGTAGAAGTGAAAATTTGATCAAAACTACGTTTTTAGAAATTTTGTTTCATAGATGAGGTGGGGACGACCTCGGTCACCGCACTCTCTTGCTAATCAGTTCTGTTCATTCAACGATATATCACACCGTATGTGTATTGTGGTAGCACTTAAAGTGCTATTTTGGGGGAAAGAAATGTGGAAAATTTGGTAATTTAACTGAAAGTGACGATGAAATCGCAACAATAACAACCTGAGGTTCCAAGGTGTCAGAACGTGAAGCATGTAATGCATTTAATGAATGCATAATCGTTAATGGGAACTAGAAAACAGTCATTTTTCTGCCGTGGCCGTGACAAAATTGTTGTAGAGAATATTTATTGAATAGAAAGCCTTAAAATACATAACGACATTATTCATTGTTACATATAAGAATATTTATTCATTTTTGTAACTGACACAAAAAAGACATTTCTATGGAGGATCATTTATACCATTTTGTTATTTCGTTCTGTCGCAGCGACACAACGACAAACGTCCATATTTCGCCCCGCCGCACGTAGCCCCGCCGAACGAATCCCCACCGAATGTCAAACCGACAAACGTCGCGCCTCCGAATGTCGCCCCGTTGAACGTCATATTTTTGCCTTCCGGAATGACTAATAAGATTGGAGATAAAAGTTAGTAAGATTTATTATCGGAAGTGTATATTTGTTAGTCCCTAGACAATACTATTTGTTTGCCTCAGTGAGATGGGTTTTCGGGACCATGACCTTGCCCAAACCCCTTAGCCAAGTGTGACATTGACCTTTAAGATAGAGATGTTATGTTTGCTCGCAAGAATCCGTTACACTGAAGCATGCAAAATCAGTTACCAAATATACGGCGAAGTTGTAATCTGGACAATAATTAGACGGATGCACGGACGGACACAGTGACACGCACATTAACCATTATCTATATTTCATGAAAAGCTTGTTACTTAAAATTACACATTCTCTCACTGATGGACCTTTTATCTCCAATTTAATTAATACAATCATGTCAATCTGAAGGGTAAAAAAACAACGATTGACAGGGCGACATTCGGCCGGGCGACGTTCGGCGCGGCGTAATAAAGACGTTTGTTGTTCTGTCGCTGTGACAGAACGAAATAATGAAATGGCACAAATCAGCCATCATACCTTTCCATTTTCGCCGACACACTAACCCGGCATTTATCATGGGTGAAAGTACATTTACCTTAGTTTTGAATGTGCATACAATATGCTTTACTAGTATATGTTTGAAATACTCTTTTTTTTTTCAGGGAAACAGAAATATATCATAATCAGAAAATATTTAGGACAGAGGCAGATTTATTTTCAGTTTTCATGCTACTACCTTGAATCTTGGTCAGCTTCAAAAATAAAGTGTCACAAAATTAGGAGAAACACTCTCATAGAGTGGGATTTGAACCCATGACCTTCACGAATTCATTTGTTTGTTTTGGGTTTAACGCCGTTTTTCAACAGTATTTCAGTCATGTAACGGCGGGCAGTTAACCCAACCAGTGTTCCTGGATTCTGTACCAGTACAAACCTGTTCTCCGCAAGTAACTACCAACTTTCCTACATGAATTATCAGAGGTGGATGACGAATGATTTCAGACACAATGTCTTTTATCAAATCGTCACGGAGAACATACGCCCCGCCCGGTGATCGAACTCGCGACCAGGCGATCCGTAGACCAACGCTTTCCCTACTGAGTGAGCTAAGCGGGCGTTCACGAATTCTGCAAGATTATCTGTGTTCAGCAAACAAACGAGTGGATCCTGTTTTTTTTTCTAACAAATAAGACAGAAGCAAAACCTTTATATACGAAAATCTGTTGCTAACCAAATATATATGACGGGAAGTGATGTTTGTTTATTTGATTTATTTCTATATTGTTTGCGATTTTACCCAGGCAAGAAATTTTCATGCAAAAATCGGCAAAAAAATTGCTGAGTTTGAATGAACGATTGCCCGATATTTAATTCTTGTCTCCACATAACAAACCTGAAATTTTACTTTGCAAATATGCGCAAATGTCTTTTTCTGAGAAAATCAAGTTTTCGCTAGCATGTTATAGGAAAGAAAAACGCAGATAAAAATAAATTCTATGTCACTGTTATTCTTCCTGATTTAGTGTTATGTGTTTGCCTCATATCTATGTTTTTTCAAATTAATCACCTCTATATCTCTATTTTTTGTTTAATTCTAAGACATTTTTGCCTTCACTCGTAAGCAGGTATCATAAGCAGGTAGTGAAGCTACATTCGCGAGATTTGCTTATTCAGAATGATTTTTATAGGAATACTGTTTTTATTTCATTTGCAATTACATTCAGTAATTTTTGCCTTTGGAACGAGTAGTATACTTCTGCGATTGGTGGCACGTCTGTAAATCAGTGCGATTTTAATATGCCCACCTTCGGAAGCATAAAATAGCTTTAATTTAAAATAATAAGAATAAGATTTGACAGAAATATGACAGCAGTAGCTACAGAAATAAAGAACTTCCAAATTGGTGGGTTTATATATTACATCCCCGATTGGTAGCGTTTAACATGTATGTGTTTTTGTGCGTGTAGGTATATGTGTCTTGGGCGGTATCCTACTGTGTTGTTTTTTCCTGCTTGTGTGTGTGTGTGCGTGCGTGCGTGTGCGTATTCAAGTGTGTGTGTGTGTGTGTGTGTGTGTGTGTGTGTGTGTGTGTGTGTGTGCGTATTTGCACTGATGCGGTTTGCGGTATGAGAGGACTGCGTTTTTGGAGCGTGGCTTTCCTTTTAGATATTCATCCTTGCTTTTTTCCATTTCTCCCAACACTTACTCCCTTTTATGTACTCTTTACCCATTTTTGTATTTTGCATATGATTATAATGTACATGATTTTGGATTTTTTCAAGCAACCCGTCTTCTGTATTTTCCGTTCATTCAAACTCAGCAATTACACGCAGTTTTCGATTTTTGCATGAAAATCGTTTTTTCTTGCCTGGGTAAAATCGCAAACAATATAGAAATAAATCAAATAAACAAACAGCACTTCCCGTCATATATATTTGGTTAGCAACGGAGTTTCGTATATAAAGTTTCTGCTTCTGTCTTATTTTTTAGAGAAAAAAACAGGATTCACTCGTTTGTTTGCTGAACACAGATAATCTTTCAGAATTCGTGAACGCCCGCTTAGCTCACTCAGTAGGGAGAGCGTTGGTCTACGGATCGCCTGGTCGCGAGTTCGATCACCGGGCGGGGCGTATGTTCTCCGTGACGGTTTGATAAAAGACATTGTGTCTGAAATCATTCGTCATCCATCTCTGATAATTCATTTGGGAAAGTTGGTAGTTACTTGCGGAGAACAGGTTTGTACTGGTACAGAATCCAGGAACACTGGTTAGGTTAACTGCCCGCCGTTACATGACTGAAATACTGTTGAAAACGGCGTTAAACCCAAAACAAACAAACTAACGACTTTGTGGAAATCTCATGTTACAAGTTACTTAATAGGTTAAAGACCAAAGGAAATGTTTCACAAGTTAAAGCATAGCAAAAGTTCCTTTTAGGGCACATCTATATAAATATATAATGATCATCTTGTAAATTTTGGTTGCAATGTTTGTTTTATACTGCCAAAAATGTCAAGTAGCCTAAGTATTTACGCTAGTTATTTAACATAAATTGTTGAATCAAACAACAAATTAAATCTGTTACCACTTCCAGTTGAGTAAATACGGCAATAAGACATTGACCCGGTCAATCCATTACAATTCGATGCGTGATTTTTTGCACATAAATAGAGGGTCGCAATGGGGTTTGTTTTCATATATCAACCATGCATTTGAAGGTAACGATACTGTTTAGTTGTTTACATGTAAATTTGCTGATATATGTGTATCTGTTTGTACATATGTTATGTTCTTCAAGAATGGAGGAAATAAAAGAATCAATCAACCATCCTCGGGTTTAGTAATATGTAATCAACGGAACGCGTTCAGTCAGAGAGTCGCCTCAATTGGGAAAGAATAGTTTTAACGTCAGAGGTTATTTCTAAGGTCACGGAGTTTGATTGGCCAGCTTGTAATGACAACAGCTTTCAACATTAGTAGCTCAGTCAAGTGTGACTAACCGAATCATAGTGTTCCTTCTCAAGAGAAGGAACAATTAAGTCGCATTTGTCTATCTCAAAATACATGAAGGACATCTGATTAGCAGCGATTGCTTATTGGACATTATGAGATGCAGAGAGAGATTGTGATTTCCTTTCGATTAAAATCCTCTCGAAAATTGTAAAATGTATACACAAATTTCGCTGTCTTCACTGTTCACCTGCTGCTAAAATGGGAAACCTAAAATATTTAGAGACTTACCCTAAGCCCTCTTTACACAAAGGAAACAATCTGTTTATATAGTGATATTTTTTAGTGAACACCGTTTGTAAATCATAATCCTGTTCATGTTATATCAGTGCAGTGGAAAAGTAATCTATCTATGTTAAATGCTATGCATGATAAGACAGTCATGCATCTAACAGTCCTGAAAATGATTTCTTTGATTTTCTAATATTTCTAGATACTTTGACGCATATATGGATAGTAGAGATTGTTCTCTTTCCAGCAGTAGGCTTTTCAACATATTTTACCTTGTGAAATTCTGTGGGTTTGACCTTTTTTTAAAGAAATCGTCTGTTTGTTGACAAATTTCACCACAGAAAAAGTCACACTTTCCCCAGGGCATTAACTTATTCGATCTTTACACAGTTTTCTATTCAGAGTGCTAATCACTGTGGCATTTATGCATGCTTTTTCCCTGCCTAGAGGTAAAAAGTGCATAGTTTGCATGGGGTACTAGGTCTAGGTCAATAGCCACCTAAGCCTACAGCAAAGTTGTAGCAGATTTGTCTCCAGTTTTTCCGAATATTTTATCCGGGATCATTTTTTCAGCTCAAATAACATTTTCCCCGAAAATGATATCTAAAATATTCTTTCAGTCTACATACTTTGATGCAGTTAGCTACATATATATCTAAAACAGATAGTTCAAAATTTAAGTTTGTATTTTTAGTTACACTGCCTAAAATATTCGGTGTGAATTATATTTCATTGCTACTGCCAGTTAGAATCTTCATACTCTACAATAGTCGAGACAACACACTTTGTGTTAAAATATAATATATTGGACAAACAGGTGATAAATTAAGAAACAGAAGGACAGTCCATGATCAACAAATAAGAGACACTTCAACAAGAAAATTGTCTGTTATTTTTTATTCAGAAATGATTTCGGTAGCTTCTTGAATACAATATATAGAGATATTTGTAGGAATACTGGGGTGAACGTCGCAATTATATATTTTTTATGAAAATAGGTAAATATAAATAACAAGTTACGAATTCTGTAGTTCTCTATGACTGTTCTTCATTACTTCATTATAGCGCATGGCAACAGAGGGTTGTACCTATAAAATGATCAGTTTAAAAGATGGAGAATGACCGTTATAATCATGTGAGCGTTGTGAATTTTAGACATAAATATTTGGAATTTTGCATCTATTGGTATACATGATTATAGAGTATATGGGCTCCCAGAAACACCTTGATATGTGGAATTTAACAAAAATATATGTTCATGGGTTACTTATGTACAAGCAAAAGCGATATTATAAGATATTAACTATCAAATGAAACTGTATACTTCAGTTATACAATCAAACACATTCTCAACTAACTGTACAAAATGGCTTCCTGCACGCAAGTTTTGAAATCCAATTAATTCCTTATTACTGAATAACCACTTTTGAAAGCTGCACGTCACCATCAATGAAGAGCGTATTCAGGTGGTCCATTGAAGTAAATCTGTGATTGAATTCTAAGAAATCGTTGTCGTTCACGGTAACCTATAAATAAAAGTGTAAAATAATAGATATTTCAATAAATCATCATCATCGGGTACCCGCTATTGACAACTTTGCTTCAGTATTTTTTTCATTTAACTGGCTAGCTTCATGTCGTTTCACATAATAAAATTCTTTTTTGTTTGTTTTTGTTGGGTTTGACGTCACACCGACACAATTATAGGTCATTTGCCGACTTTCCAGCCTGTTGCAGCCACTGTTTCGTCACGAGCGGGCACCTGGGTAGAACCACCGACCGTCCGTAAGCCAGCTGGATGGCTTCCTCACATGAAGAAGTCACCGTCCAGAGTGAGGCTAGAACCCACTTCGATGAGTGGCAAGTGATTCATTATGAAAGTACCAAAAGAAAGCTTACGTCACAATAAAGTAAGATACAGAAATCATATGACATCTTATTTAATGTCTCGCTTTTTTCAGCTGAAAATGGCCTCGGTGGGACTTATATATTTATGTCCACAGAGCAAAAATATTTGTAACTATATATAAGTTTACGTTAGAAAATCGTGTTTCACCATCAATGTAGTTTAAGAAGTTTTCAACACTATTGTTAACGGAAAAATTTAAATCTCAGTTGCATCACCGAGACTATCATGAACACCTTAGTACGAAGAAGTTTTCAGAGAACAATTACACACTGGTTATTCGGGTACCTACTCGAGTGAGCGGTACCGCCCTCGTGTGATTTATATACATGTAGGTTGTATAGGGTATATAAAAACAATGCCAACGTATGACACATATTTAAGCATGTTGAACATTTCAAAGACAGAATCGTCCGAGGAAATGCATTAATTTGCACTGGTGAAAATATCAGTCCTCAATAATATTGATATGACTACAAAATTTGAAGAAATATAACGAAATTCATGTAATTTGGCGTTTTGAGACGTATTTTTCTTTGTTCGAAGTTGAAATAACTGAATTTGCCACTCTCCTGGGTAAAACTATGCATACTCAACTACAAAACGAATGGATCGTGTACCTGCAAGTTATTTTTGTTGATAAAATTTCAATTATATGCCGCCTGTCGCTGTTTCTGATGGTACCTCTGACGATGGATGAAAATAAACAATGATACCTACCCGTTTGCACATGGGTACCGTCCTCGTTATGTCAATGAACATTTATAAAACTCCCCGCAGCGATTACTTCCGCAATACGGTACACTTTAATGAACGTAATTAAAGGTAATCGCTTTGAGGATCTAGAAATAAGAACTGGAAATGTGAAACCCGACCTTTACTAGATTTATTTGATCAGAATGTTAACTTTAAAAATGTAAAGAAGTGAGTTAGCAGTATTTCACCAATATCAAATCTTCCCTCACACCCACCCTCCATTCTACACATTCTATCATCTTGCCTACTAAAGTTTGGAGTTTTTCTTTTTCTCCTTCAGTCCCATTATGAAAGCGACCAAACTTGTCGACGCACCTTGCAAAAGTGCTTATGTTAAGACCTTCTTTTTCTTCCTGAAAGGGAAATCGGACCCTCTCCCCGGGCATGTATTCGTATAGGGAGAGGCTGCGGCTTCATAAATCTGCCTTTTATCGTATCTTGTAATTATAGGTGCACCCTCCATTAAGTTCGTGCTAATTATGCGACTTATTTACAAATGCATACAATATACACTACTGTATAAGTGTCTTACAGGTGACTAACTGAGGAAAAAAGAAGCAGATATGGAAGTCTGGTAATCAGATCAAATCTCTTTTTAGCTCGACTTTTCGAAGAAAAAGTAGAGCTATTGCACTCGCCCCGGCGTCGGTCGGCGTCGGCGTCGCCGTTGGTTAAAGTTTTTGATAGAGTCAAATATCTCTGTTACTATCAAAGCTATTGACTTGAAACTTAAAACACTTATTTACTATCAAAGTCTACACCAGGAGAATCAATCCCCATAACTCTGATTTTGAATTTTGACAGAGTTATGCCCCTTTTTAACTCAGAATTTTTCGTTAAAATATCTCTGATACTATATTAAAGCTTTTGACTTGAAACTCAAAATAGTTATTTACTATCAAAGTCTACATCAGAAGACACAATTCCCATAACTCTGATTTGAATTTTGACAGAGTTATGCCCCTTTTTAACTTGGATTTTTTTTTAACTGGCAAAGCTTTAATTCAGAGTCAAGCACTGAGAAAAGTCGAGCGCGATGTCTTACGGACAGCTCTTGTTAATGTTTGTTCACACACTCCTCACAGCGGTTGTAAACGTTAAATGTACGTCAAGGGAGGAAATCTGTGAGATTCAAGATTTGAATATTTTATTTATAGCTGGACCCATACGGTCATCAGTATTATAATAACAACAAATTTAACAAAACAAACACTAAAAGGGCCTACATAAAATAAAACAGTAGTTTTACGGTCATAATAGATCTGATACAAATATTTTGTAAGCTAAAAGATAAAAGACGGTGTACATTTAAAATTAACCAGGTTTGAAAACAATGTTTTAACTGGCCAGCAAATAACTGCCAGTGACAAAAACCTATTCCTCCCAAAAAATTTGACGTTGAAATGACATTACATTTGACTGTTGAAAGTCATTTGGTATATATTTTACTCTGTCTAAATTTAAGTACGGACATTCTATAATGTAATGAAATTCATCTCCTAAAGATGTATTATTACACAGATAACAAGTTCTGTTATTGAGCTCAATATTAAAAAATATCCCTCTTTCAACTTATAACAAACTGGTCCTATATCGGAAATGACATATGGATATTGCGAGATTTGTTGCCAAAACTTTAAAATAATTTTCAAACTCAAAGGTTGTTATAAATATTCTGTAACACAAACATTTTCTGGAAATTTGCAAAGTTTTTTTCATTCGAAGATGGCCTTCAACCTCTGTTGTACAATATTGCGGAAATACACTGGTGAAAATACTGATTGATTCAACCAGTATTCAGTAAATCCAAGTTGTTCTAAAAGTTCTTTTACATATAAAATCCAAGAACAATAATTTACATTTTCTGATGGAGTCTCTACATGAACCTGTAAAGTGTACAGTTTATCTTTTTTTGTTTACCGTTAATGATTGTACACCAGTAATTGACCCCGGAACCCCTGCCTAACGTCTAACATGGGCAACACCTCCAATAGCTTGCAGTGTTGCACCTCGTTGAAGACTGGTGACCCCCACCCAACCCCAGTCAAAAATTTCTGGATCCGGCCCTGTGCATGATGTATTCTTGCAGTAAAATGTGTGATTAAAACACTTGTTCCATACGAATTTTCGAAAAACAGAACATGGAAACATGGGTCGATCGCAATAAAATATTTGACAAAAATCATAGACTTTCTGAACAAATTTAATTTTGTTTTTGCTATGAACATTTTATACCCCGTAACAACTTAAATAACAAGACAAAATGTACGGAAGCAATATTCAATTGAAAATACACATAAGAATGTGTCTTTGTAGATGGATCCTGGTACTAAGTTGATAGCGAATTTGAAGCGATGTGAGAAGTTTTTCTCCGGATAGGCTGCTTCCAGTAGCTGGAGGGCACAAAAGACCAAAGTTTTATCCTTATCTTAGCAGGCCATTGCATGTTATCGCTAAATTAGAAAATAGGTCTGCTTCAATGTAATGCTCATTTCAATAACGAGGACGGTATCCGCTCGATTGACAGAAACAACGAGGATGGTACCATGGTACATCGTCAGAGGTATCTTTTTTTCTACACACTGTCTTCGAAAAAATCGATCTAATTTTACTGTGATTCCACTTTTTGTGATATGAAAGTAACGGCTAACACATAGAATGACTGCTTTTCATTTTCCTAACAAAAATTTCCTCATATAATCCGAAATAATACCATCAATCGTAAAAATATATACCATCGCCTTAAAATATTGACATTTTCGCAGCAAAAACGTATTTTTTTTCACAGTTATTCAGATTATATTAGATAGATATTTGACATGGATATAGTTAAGGTATGATCTTACACATTCAATACTAAAGCTTTTCAAATCTTTAGTTAAATACGGAATAATAACAGGTTAAAGGTGTGCATTTCCTGTTCACCAACGTGTACATAAATCACACGAGGGCGGTATCGCTCACACGAGTAGGTACCCGAATAACCAGTGTGAATTATATTTACTATGTTAAATCCAAAATAAAAATCCAGGCGCACTACTCCACATGCTGAATAACAATCCTGTAATGTTTATGACTCTAAGTCCTATACTTTTTTGAAATATGCACAACACAAATTTGTGCGAACAAGAGCAAATGTAAGTGCCACCAATGCCACTCAAGAAAAAAGTAGGGGGTGGGGAACATAAAATATCCACCGAAATCATTTTTAGGCGGACACATCTGAACTACAATTATACGATTTTCCTTTTTTTGACTAGGAGTTAATGATAACCCGATAAAAAAAGTTGAATCAGGCTGTCCAGCATATTTCTGTTCGTGCAAGATGATTTCTTGAACACGAACTTCTCAAGGCTACTCCTCAAATAACCCCATAAACAACTATAAAAGGCAAACACATAAGAACTGTAAAGTCTAACTGTAAGTCAGTTATCACTAACAAGGCTTTAATACAAGGCTTTAATAAGTATACATTGAACGCGTAAACCGGTCATGCAGGGAATCAAAAATGTTGCCTCTAACTCTAGCCTTAAAAAAATCAACACAAATAAACTACATATACCAAATGCGTGCATACTATCAGTTTCCAATATTGTTCCATTCATTTTCTTTTATACAGTTGTAATGCTTTTTATAAGATGATTGTGAACATTTCTAAAACATTGTTAGAAATAGATACGCGGCAAAATACGTTAATCCGGTATTTGAACTGATAAAAAGTGAACATGGCATATGGATGGAACTAATATACATACTGTGTTTTATTATCAACAACAACAAAAATTAACAGCTGAATTTATAATACTCAATAATTTACTTGTCTAGTTTCGAAATGATTGCATGGAAGTTTGATGAAACTTTAGTGCAACAGTTTCATTACGTTAACATGAGACTAAATACCTTGAAGCATTTTCGTTGATACAGTATAGTAATACTGAATGGTTCCCTTGGGTGAAACGGAAAGGGCCGATTGGCCCTTTCTTCTTTTCCCCAACTATTCTGCTTGTGGTTTCATAATACTACACGTTTATCTGCGTTGTAGCTGAACCTGGCAGCAAAACACATTGCAATATCGTGAGGTTCTCTGTCCTCACCTTGTTGGATGTATATTGTAAACCTGTAGAATTATATACGCTGCGTTAAATACAAACATAAATAGAACTATCACTAAATGTGATTAATACACCCGAACATCGCTCTGCCAGAGGAACGGATTCCATCTAAGTTTACCCAAAAGTATCTATGAACAAGTTGAGTTGGAGAGCTACAGATGCCTCAAATCTCTAAAGCAAATGTAATATACAAAATGAACATGAATAATCAATAATGATCATATGTATGAAAATTTATTGAGATTATTCTAAAAACTAAGTACGAATGTTACGTCACAATATGGGGGAGGTTATGGTAAAGGGAGAAAGGAGAGAAGATTGAGAATGGGTGTCCCATCTTCGTCCACCAAAGAAATTATGATGCATATGTATATTTTATGGTTAGAAGTTTAATTTAAATACTTTTCATAGGTTGAAAGTAGGACTATGAGCTGTCACGCTTTGACAGACCTTGAAAATTGTATAAAAGTATAGAAGGATTCTGAACAAATTTCTATGTACCCGTGATTGTCGAGTACATTTTTGTACTTGATCGGGGTATATGTAACTCTGCAAATCTGGGAACAACCCTGAAGAACCCGTCAGGCACATTTGTACTCCATGAAAAATATTTGTATGAAGTTTCATTTGAATATTTTCAACAGGATAGAAGTTCTCACCATCAAGTGTTTGTAACGGACAAACATTCCAACCGGTCAATCAACCTTAAGATGACTATATGTTGTCCTAAAATCTTTTTTTTTCTTGGAGATAATAACTTGTCAAAACTTTCATTCTTTCATAGATTTCTTTGAAATCAGATTTGCATTAGTTAAGCGTTTTCGAACTGTAAATAAAAGTTGGATTCCTGTCTCAGATTCTTTGATTTTAAAACCATATCATCTTGGGTCGGTAATAATCTTCATTCAGCACTTTACAAGTTTTTGTTTGTCTTGCCAATTTGAGAACATTTCACGATCTAATGTCTATGTTTCCTTAAATGGGTATGCCTCCAGATAATCAGACTTTTAAAACAGACAGAAATAAACTTACGACTGGTTAACACTATTACAAAAAAAAAAGAAGCTTTTGAAAGCATATAACACAACCAAGCCAAAAATAAGCAGATTTTGACTTATTCTTTTCACGAGTAGCACAGAAATTGTCAATACCTTCCACACACCCCTAGAACCGGTTTTATTAGAACTCACTTTGTTTTTCAGAAACTTGGGCTGGACGCCATGATCCCAAAGGACCGAATAATGTAAAAAAGAAAAACACACATATTTTAGTGATTGTCATATATTTCATATTGCATGACTATCATTTTGTAGATCACACAACTATTTCATACAAGTAACAAAAAGATTGAGTTCGCTAAATCACCTTTTTTTCCATTTATATGCTATTTCCGAGAAATAAAAACTTTGCTAGCTATGAAAATATCTCCAGGCGAGTCTCTTTGAAAATCATTTAAGAAAATAAGAACTTACCTGCTAGGATTTGCTTGCGGGATGCCATCTATTTTCATAAGTTTATCAGTGGTTAGTCGTCCAAAGTTGTGCGCAAAAGGAACACGCTGTATAAAATTGTATAAATATAACAGTTACCAGAGGCCATTCGTTCAAAGATGTGTACACATACAGTTTACTCGAGGTCAAACTTCACATGTTAAGCAAAATGCTTTCTAGAAAAGCACGTATCTCCCATAAAGTATAATAGTAATAGGAAAGAAGTCAATAGGGGCCTGTAGCGAAAGTCAAAGGGCTTAGTGACTGAAATGCAAAAGGGATTATCTACTCGGCATTTCCAATCATCCCATGGAGTTTCAGCATTCTTGGTCAAGTGGTTCTCAAGTTATAATTCGGAAATGGTTTTCCATGTGACCGTGATCTCTAACAAATGGTTCCAAGATCAATAGGGGTCATTTATTCTGCATGTCCATTCATCCTACCAAGTTTCAACATTCTGGGTCAGGTGGTTCTCAAGTTATTGACCGGAAACGGTTTTTTCCTGAGACCTTGACTTTTAATCGAATGACCTCAAAAACAATAGGGGACATTAACATCATAATCCCTATCACCCTGTCAAGTTTGAAGGTTCTAAGGTCAAATGGTTCTCCAGTTATTGATCGGAAAAGAAATGTGGCCGGACGGACAGGACGAACACAATATGTCTCCCCTCAGTTGGGGTCAGGCGTAATATATAAGTATACCCCAGCCAAGTTGTCCATGTCCAAATTTGTATATATAGAACAGACTGAATGAAGACAACATAATTTAAATGTTGGTTAACAGGCTGTAATGGAATGTCCAATTTACCATCGTGCAACTAATGGGAAAAAAACAACAGGAAATGCATTCTGTTGAGTAAATTTTGTGTACTTGTTATGAAAGCTTTCAGGTTTCTTTTCAATTAACTTTCGAAACGTTCACTTTTTATTGGAAAATTATTTTAGACTGACATGTAAAATGGGACTATACTCTAATCTATCAATTTGAAAGTCATACTGATGCAAATAACTTACTCGTCACATTTTAGATAATGTTTGAATTTCTCATATTTTTATAAACTGTGTGTACATGGTTTATCAAATAAGAAGTTGTCATATTACTTTACCATGTTATACGCTGCTAAAGAAATAAAATAAAAAGTCATCTACTCAGTACTTTTCGCTGTTGGTTTATTCTGCGGTGACAACAATATCAATTGATTTTGCAGTCTTAGAATTTCATTTTAATCTATATCAAACAGAAAAAGTGGAAACTTCATTTTATATTATTTAGATAACGGTTTTATATCATTCTATAGATCTCCAGATGAGGTGTGGACTGTTCAGTCTTTTCATTGTTCAAATATCTCAAAAACTTGAAATTATATAGTCAAAAATGTATTTTTTCTATGGCAAATTCTGGCCCGTGAAACATTTTAAAACGTTTTTTAATTCGAAGTTTTACAATATAGATATTGCTTCATAGCCAACAAAGATATCATAAAATTGTTATTTTAACATTACTGCAACACATAAAGTCAGAATTTTCAATTAACAACCTTTTCTTGATTTCCAAAATGGCTAAAACTTACAAATAAAATGTCGTCAGTATCAGTACTGGTAAGATATTTTGAATATTCAAAAACAAATCCAATAGCCACCCGTAAGACTCATTATAATAACATATGTTTATAGAATTTTCAAAAAGACAAACTTGAGGAAAAGTATGAAAAAACTGCATTTTTGGGCGTACTGAAACGACCGGTGAATTTCTTGTCTCTTAAATTATAACATAATTATGACGACTTCACTGTTGTCGTCTTATATTGTATGTTGCGAAGACACACTTAACAATCAAGCCCCTTATTGAAAGTTTTTTGGCACCCCAGTACCGGACAAACACTAGAATAATTACTTACGGGATTGTCTTTGGAGAATGTTTTTGCCTCTTCCTGAAATAAACAAATTTGCTGATAGTTAAAACACGAGTTAGAATTAAAAAGGTGGAAAACCACAGGTCGCCCAACGTGACATAGACAAAATGATGCAGGCTCGGGGTAGGACTTACTCCCGGGAGAAAAATGTATTATTATTATTATCATCAATTTAAAAGAACAGTTTTATATCGTATCATTGCCATAAATGCAACTACTTGTGTTAATACAGAGGAACATTACTGTATAAAATAGTTTATGAAAAAGAATATACAACAGAAATATAATATTTGTAGACGCAGATGGGAATATCCGGCTCGAGATAGTAACCGAGACCTGGATATTCCAATCTACATGGACAATAATTAACCAGTGCTAGATTATTTTTCTTTCATACTGTATCTTAGGGTCTAGAATAAATAAATCAAAACGAAATACTTCCTTTATAGCACTTTTCCTTATTGCAGCATTTTTAAACAGAGCGCAGAAGGTTATATTCCATAAAAAGAAATGACGTTTTAGTTTCAAAGACGTATAACAACAAAGTTCAAGAGTTTAATTTTATCATTTGTGGCGTAACAACATGTCTTTTTTTCCTAAAATTAACATTTACATGCCGAATGAATCGTTACTTTTCAAGAAAAGCAAAATCCAGTTCGTGGTTCAAGAATGTGATGTCTTCCAGTGATATACAAACTTAACAAGTAAATACCATGCTTCACAGAGCTTAACGGTAGAAATTTTCCACTACAAATGTATAGACCAAAACAGACACCAGTAGTTTTAAACAGACCAGTCTTCTGAGACCAACATGGAAGCTTGGGAAACCAAATGTGTAACCTCATTAAATAAAGTCTTTACTAACTAACTTACTTACTTACTTACTTACAGACAGTCCCTAACGCAAGTTTGACTAGTCTATAATGTAAAAATAGCTGAAACAGCTACAGCTTTGAATGTTGATAAATTATTGGTAACATCTCTGCTAACTATATACTTTTGAAATCGGTAGTCGGAAACATATACATTCAGTCTCATTATATAAAAGATCTTTTCTGGAAACGAAAATTGTATCTGTACTAAGGTTCAATTTGATTGATTTCAACTCCTTCACGATTCAATTAAGATAAAGTTTATGCAAAATCACGAGATCGTTTCGAAGCATGGAATGTAATCATTCAAAATAATGACATACGGTTCAGATTATAAGTTCAGTTATTTAAATTTTGCTGATCCGAAGGTCAAAAGTTTTAGTGCTGATAATCTTTTTAATGCAATTTTATGACTGGAACAATTTGTATGAGTTCATTCAAGCATTAACAAATAAGCTTAGCTTTGACCAGAAAGTGAAAAAACAGATTTTCAAGTGTGTACGTCTAAGTGAAACTGTGGCACTAAATTGTACTGAGACATTCCTGAAAATAGTTGTCTGTATCATTTGTTGTTTTAGTTTTAAATATTGAAATCATAATTGTGATAATATTCAGGAAATAAGGTTATTTGAAAATAATATTATGTTTTAATTAATACTGAAATTGTACATATGAATTAGTCATGCTCAGGAACTATATTTTGCTATGTTTATATCTACTTAATCAGGGTGGCCAACCCACGTGACTTTTGGATACCATTACCTGAATGATGAAGGATATGTCCCGATTTAGGTGATCTTTTGCCTATTTTTCCCTTATTACTTGACGGATTTTCATAAGATAAAGAGCGTTAAAGACAGTAAACTCGATGCTTTCCTCCGAATGAAATGTCTGTAATCAGTTCTCAGTACTTTTCTCAAACACTTCGCCCAACTGCAGAAGTGTCTACATTATCTTCACAGTTAGACCACGAAAAGCATTTGGACGAAGTGTATAAGAAAAGTGCTGAGAACTGATAGCAGACACTTTGTGCAGAGAAAAACACTCATTTTCCTGTCTTCGATACACTTTGTTTTATGAAAATCCGTCAAGTAATAAGACAAATATAGACGAAATGTTACCTGAATTGAGACGTTTTCTCCGTGTTTACGGTATCCAAAAGAATTATGGGTTGGCCATCCTGTTAATGGGAACCCATTGGAAATAAGTAATTAGTTTTGTAGGGGATCCCGTGCGTCAAGGTCTTTTTATTTTCCTATTTCATAAACATATGGATTATACTTGAATAAATGTTTTATTTCTTGCATACCAGACGGGGATTTCCGATATTTTTACCGGTGCTGGAAAAATCCATCTGGGGTGTAAGATGACTCTCGTGCTGTAAATGACGTATTACGAACTACATATATGCAGAAGATTTATGTAGTAATTTATATTTTATTTCAAAACCGGAATAAAAATCCTATACCTTGACAGTTTCACTTTGTTCCTGATAGTATATTTCTCGATTCAAATCACGTTATTTTATCAAAAATTCATAACGTTACGCTGCAACTGATAAAACAAAACCGGAACTTAACATTGTTATTTGTCTTTGAGACGTTGTGACGTCTTTCCTGTTTACGGACGTTGCTTTCCCGCGCTTTGTTAATACGCTGCTATAAGAAATAGTTCTAAAAAGAAAGCTGTTCAGTTGATTTTATTTTTATTAATTTTTCTTGAAATCGGTATGCAGGAAAAATATTCTGTCACTGGTTAGGTGCAGATGGGAATACCCGGCTCTCGGGTAACTGTTTAGGTGGTAACTCGGCTGGAGCCTCGTAACCGCCTAAACAGTTACCCTCGAGGTCGGAAATTCCCATCTGCACCTACAACCAGTGAAAGAATCTTAAAGTATTAATCAACATGTTTATAATAAGAAACATTTATACATTTTAATCAAGATAGCTTAACATGTTGATATTGTATACGTCATGTATTGTTATTGTGTATGTTATATATATTGTTTTATGATTACGTGCTTGAATAGATTTGACTATGAATGACATTATTAGTTAGGGACTTGAGTAACAAAAAGTCGCTCCATTTTTTAAAGCCCAGAAGGTACAACTTACAATGTATAAAGTTAACATTTTACTGTTAAATAAAGGGGAAAATGCATTTTTAAATGTTGCCGTGAACATTTGTAACAAAATGTTATTAAACTAATCATAAACAATACATATCACATACATGGTTGTAGCTTGTAATGTATACGTAGCAAACAGGAATGTGAATCTATGGCATCGTGCACGGCTCGACCATATGATACCAGTATTTCACGCCCATTAGGTATATGTCTTTGGTTTAGGCAAAACTGTAGTTTCTATATTTTGTCTTTTTTTCAAGATGAATAACATAAAACAGTTTATTACATACTCGTTTTTACTCTCCGTTAAGTTACAATAGAACCGGAAACGTCAATATTTTTCCATATCGGACGTGTTATCAAAGTCATATCGGGTGTGTATTGAACGGCACTACTTTTACCTCATAATTATGCATACGAGATCACGTGATATTATTTACATAAATTATTCATTCGGATATTTCGCGCAACATCGCTACGGCAAGTAACGAGCACTTGCAAATTTAATTAATTATGCAAATTTGTTGTTGTTGTCGTTTCGGAGTAAACACTGGCGAATGCAGACGATTTTCCCAATTTTGATGTTTTAGAGTTACTAGAGTCATTTCTGGATGATCTGTTCGCACCTTTTGAATAAAATGAACAAAATCCAAACCCTGATGAAATTGAAAATAAAGAAAACATCTCACAAATGAATAAAAACACCCCTGACCCTGTATCTGAGAGCAGAAAGGAAAAAGCTGACACTGACGTCCAATTCTTCATTGATGCTCAAAAAAAGGCAAATACAAAAAAAAGCCACTGAAAAAGATGTCCGTAATGTACAACGTTGGCTTAGACAGCATAAATATGAACATAGGCTCATAGAAAACATCATACCCTGTGTTCTCAATGAATATCTTGCAGAAATGTATATTTCTATCAGACAAGCCAGTGGTGAGGACTATGAGCCTACTTCCCTGGATTCAATAAAAAATTCTCTTGAAAGATACCTCAAATCTAAGAATTACCCAATATCCCTGCGTGACAGGGTTTTCCATAAGTCGAACGAAGCCCTTAAAGCCAAAAAGATGCAACTAAAAAAGGGGGGCTATGGGAATACGCCAAAGGCAAGTCACTCAGTCGATAGGGGTGATGAAGAAACAATGTTTGAAAAAAGAGTAATGGGATCAAAAACACCCCAGTCACTACAATTCACCTTGTTCTTCATGATTGGAAAGCATTTTGGCTTCAGGGGTAGAGACGAACAAATAAAACTGAAATTTGCTGACATCAGCTTAAAGTCAGATTCTGCTGGTAACTATATTAATGAAGCTTTGGCCTGGTCAAGCTAAAATGGACCATCTTGGTTAAATGTTCAACAGAAATAAATGGCCCGGTAATAGTTGTCATATATTTTTATTCTTCAAAATATACATAAAGGATTCCATTTTCTTCGCATGCATTTTTCGTAACATTTATATAAATAAATCATACACGGTAGTATTTGAAAGATGGTCCCTTTTCCCAGGACGGTTTTCACTTTTAATGTATTCAAGTTTAAGTATCATACTTATAATGACAAAAAAGTAAAATCTAATTTCTCCATGCAATAAAATATCAAGAAAATGTACTGTAAAAAAAGATTTTGAAATTTAAAATCAGCATTACATTTACTGTAAAAGAAAAAAAATCGCGAGGATTTAAGTTTTGCTACATTCGTGAGGCCCTACATCTCATGAAAATTAATCCTCGCAAAATTATTCACCACTAGTATAATTCAAATTCAAGTATGATACCTTTTTTTACAATTTCGCTATTATTAAACCTCGCGAACAAACTCAAAATATAAAATTTGCGAAATTTTGACACAGTGAAAATATGTGATTTTACAGTACAAAAAGGTAATGATTAACAATTGTTTGCAGGTACTGAATATCTTGAATATTTGGAACGTGATTCAAAAACCAGGGACGGAAGTAGAGCTGACTGTCGCGAGACAACACCACGCATCTTTTCAACGGGCGACAGTGACAACAATGCTGTCGAATTATTTAAGATTTTCTGTTCAAGAAGACCAGTTGAAATGAAAACGCCTGATAGCCCATTCTACTTGATACCAAAGCCACCAAATAAACTAAAACCAGATGATGAAATATGGTACTTTACTAACACAGCCTTAAATGCTAAAATGTACTACTAGTGATTATTACTAATTGATAAAAATATCCACTTTTCACGTTAAAAAGGATAGCTACAACAGATTTACAATAAATGTTCACACCAAGAAAAGAAAATTTTATTATCAGTTTTTAAAGTACAAAATTTAGAAAATTACAGTTTTAGAAAATAATGTTTGCTTTCAAAAAAAAAATGTCATCTTTACTTTTGAAAGGGACACTTGTTAACCTATAGCTAAATGTTTGCTCAGTTATTTTTTCTTAAAATATTATCAATCTAATGAAAACATTCCATGTTTCAGGTACTATCCACGGCCTACGGGAGCCAATACACTTGGAAAGCTTGTTAAACATGCAGCAGAATACTGTGGAATAAACAACAAACGATTCACCAATCATTCTGTTAGGAAAACTCGTGTGTTCACTCTCTCTTAGTCAGAGGTCCCTCCAAATAAAATTATGCAGGTGACAGGACACAAAAATATCTCTTCAACTGCAGGTGAATATTTAAAATACCCATGTCTACAAATATTGTCCCTGTCAGTTATAAAACCCAAAAATCTACCTTTTTTCTTTTCTAGTTCCTAACACCACAAACATGTTCACTTTTCCTGTATTTCCAAAGATGAATATTATTGATATTTTCATGATTTTGCCACATCGCGAAAACAGAAAACATTTGATATCACTGATCTTTTATCAATCATACTGCACTACCATTTGAGGAACAAAAGAGCATCTCCACGATTCTCAACCAGGGTGGATCGTTTCCTGCACGTGATAAAAATATCGGCGCTGGGAATCCTGTCAGTTCGACTTCTCTTGAAATGAAAGTTCCTCCAGCTACACAGACTGCTCAAGCTCAAAACTCAGCAGCTGAGCTTGCTATTTCAACTGCACAGGACTTACAGTCAAGCTTATTTAAAGGCGCTATAATCCAAACACTAAATCTGAACATTCAAATGAAGTAAACGTGTTGGTGACGCTCTAAAACCCTGTTCTTTCTGTTTGGCATACATGCCTATATCTCTTGTGTTAATTACACGCTGAGGTCAATGACCTTATTTCTAATTTTAGGGGAAAACCCATATCTATTTTTAGAACATTGGTAAATGTTGTGTTTATGACAATAAATATCATTTTAAGTGACGCTGTTTGTTTTTATTTATATTTTTTTTCGTAAACGAGTATGTAATAAATAGGTTATTAGGTTTGTATGGAGAAATATGCACTCGTTCTTACGCGGAGGTAATATTGCGCTCCTAAATTCGCGCAATATTACTCCGCTTCAGAACTCGTACATATTTCTCCATACAAACCTAATAACCTATAAGTATTAGTTCACTGGATTTTAGATACTCCTAACCAAAATGTTAATGCTGACAGTCGTCTTATGACCTACAGTTGTGTCGGTGTGACGTCAAACCCTGTAAAAGTATTTTAGATAGTGTGTTATAGTTCCAGTTGCGAGGTTACGACCTATAGCCGCTCTGAGACATACCACATTTTGTTGGACATTGGACATATAGCTTCAAATCAGTAGATGGCACACAGAAATAATGTAAGAACTACTATTCATATAACTTTCTTATACGATATTGCTTGTATAAGCATTTTGAATAGCAATATACGAAAATCTGGGTGTGTTTCATTGCGAAAATAGAGAAATTCATAAACTATTTTCTGATTTGAAAAGGTGATAGAAGATTATTTTAAGCGAACTACGTATTGCGCATGAACGTAAGCGCTGAAATAACCTGCGCGAGTCCAATGTGGTGTAGAAAAGACAATTATTTCGCTTTTAGGAAGTTGTAAAAATAGTTCTTTTTACATTCATTTTGTAGCATATACAGATGAGGTACATGTGAATAATATTTATGATTTATGCCTATATCAATCCCATATTAACATAATTATCATAGCAACCATTTAAAAATCTATTATTCCTTTATTCAACTAGATGTAACATTTATAAAATGTATTATCCATCAATATCTTATTCTAGCCATACAATGTTTTAGAAGTTCTGTCGACTATGGAAAGAACATGCAATTTGCAGATATTCTATTTATTTTAGTCATTTGAAATTTATTTGTGTTTAAACCATTCTTTAGAAACCCGTCATCCTACTGCAATTACATCAAACACAGTAAAGATGGATCGCCGCCATATTTGGACGGCCATCTTGAACAAATCCAATTTCGCAATTTGATGAAGTATAATAATCAACAGTTTCTCAAAATAGTTAAGCTGTTGTAAACAGTCAATATCTTTTGCGTTTTCTGCTGGGCAACTGATTTCAACTTTTATAGCCTAGGATCCTGACTATATCAGTTTGATCTAGTCTGTGCATGAGTGAAATGAAATGTGTAACAAATATCAAGCTTTAACAGAATTCTTTTATACAGTACAATATATTAATTCTTTATATTTATTTATTTAGTCGTTTATTCATTTATTTATTTTTTATTATTTATCGTACTAAAGACCAGAAAAACTTCTTGTTTTTAACGACTGCAAATTGCATGTTCTTTAAACATTGTATGGCTCACTGTCAATTACGCCGTTTCAAAACAAACTCGGCGAAAGCAAACAGATATCAAAAATCTGCTTTAGATGTAGATGGTAAAATTTGGGTCGAGGGTAGCTAGCTTAGCGGTGGCAATATACAGACAAATGTAGTACAGACAAATCAAATAATATACATGCATGCCGATTTAATAATGAGAAGTGTCGTAATAGATCCAAGCAAATTAATCCTACGATTAAAAAAACACACACACACAAATAAATGCAATCAGTTGGCATACAAAATGTTTGTCTTGTGTTTGATCTGTTAGGTTTAAAATTGCACAGATGTAGCTTAATTTATATGGCGAATTTATAGCTTTACTGGTGGATGGAAACCAAAGCTGCCCATCTGGATATTATTTCGAAACATACGAGCAGCTGGGTAAAAGCCAGCGATTACACTTAAAAAAAAAACGACAGTTAAAAGACATGTTAAAGTCATAAATGCATCAAGATCATATGTCTGCTATGATTTCATCTAACTAGATTTATATAAGACACAGCCAATTATTACAATCATTCTTAAAAATACCTTTACATACCACGATGGGTAATAGAATACAAAATAACTGACCCATAGCTGTAATATTCAAAGAGATTACAACAAAATACGAAACAAGAACTACAAAATATGAAATGTTTACTTACATTAGCCATGATGCCTTTTACTCAAGTTAAAATTCTTTGTGATGTTGCTTGTGACAAATGATTGCAGACACTGACACTGACAGGATATGCGTCTGCCTTATCACACCCGGCTGATGACGCCGGAAGAGTTTTTTGTTCATCTTAAAACAACGACTTCTGCGAAATCATTGTCATTCATATTTGATTTAAGGTGTGTTTATTTTTTGTTTTAATCCGCATTAAATACTAATTTTTCTTATCAAGCATCCTTTGGAAAAAACGTGCACTGAATAATTTATGATTAAAATGTGGAAAAACGTGCACTGAATAACTTATGATTAAGATGTTATTAAGTCTGCCGTCACCTGTCACTGTTCGATATTTACACTTCGTAATTCACAATTCTGTCTCAATTTGTACATCACTTTTGCTGCATTGAAAGACAACATCATTTTACTGCTATGATTTTAGTACAAACTCATGCAGGCTGCTCGTAACGGTCATGTTTAATAAACAAACTGAAAAAAAACAAGGCAATAGTCATCATTGTTTTAACAAATCATGCCCTCTTAGAAAAACGTGTCTTCAAAACCAGCAATGTATCCATTTAAAAGCAATTCTGTAGTGAACCCCTCATTTCAATAGCAGTGTTTAGTGTAAAATGCAAATCTATGAACACTGGAGTATGAAGTGTAAACTATGAAGTAATGCCTTGTGAAGACTGAAATACTAATTTTGAAGCTGTACCTGTTAAGTGTTTACTACGTCTGAGAAGTATAATTATATTACCACAATCTTATATTGCGAACTATGAACTATAACGTTTCAATCAGTTTTCATACCAACTTCTTTGAAATAAAATCTTAGAGTGTAAATACTGCAAACAGCGATAACCTTAAAACGTGAAAGCGCTTAGAACGAGCGTTGACACTCGTAGGCGATGCTCTAATTTAATATTTAAAGACTCTGGCATTTGATATTTTAAGTGTATCACTTAATGTTTTGTTATTTTTTGCGGAAAGAATTTAGAATTCCACGGACAGGTCTAAGTTTAAGATGACTATAGTAATATACTTTGAATGCTTAAAATATAATAAAAATTACATGACATTGTATTGAAGATGCAATCACATAGTAAAAGTAGACAGTTGCGACGGAATGTTTCGGACATGCATTTTTTAAGATAAAATTATCTTGTGCACACGACATTTTATCTCGAGTGCACAACATAACAATATCGAGCGCTCGACATCTTAACTTGGGCGCACGATATCTTATCTCCACGGACATGCATTTATATCTTTAAGATTAAATTATCTCGAGCGCATGACATATTTTCTCGAGCGCACGGCATGTAATCTAGCGCGCACGACATCTTATCTTGTGCGCTCGACATCTTATCTGTTACGCTGAACGACTGCATATCTCGAGCGCTCGACACTATTTTCCATGTGATGCCATCTCAAATGTCAGATCAACTCAAACCATATCTGATTTTTGTTTTGAGTTACGGTGGTATGTTTAGGACAGGAATTTATGATTGTTTTAATTGATTATCTCTTGCGGAGGCCATCTCATCTCGTGCGCTCGACATCTAATTTCGTGCGCTCGACATCACATCTCGTGCGCAGGACATCTTACCTCGAGCGCTAAAACTTCTAACTCTGTTCCAGGGCATTTAGTTAAATAAAATGCAGCAACAATTCAGTGACAACACAAAGATATAAATTAAAATCCTTGACAAAATAAATATTAAGTATGTATGTATATCAAGAATTTCACTGTTTGCCCTTAATTCATGCGTGCAGTTTTATAACTTTTCTGACAATGAACCAATTCAGATACAATCAGTCGAACTGCGATTGGTTGCTTTTCTAACAAGCAGTAAGCGTAATTATGTTCGCTTAATGAATTCCATTACCTTTGAAGGTAGGATGGCCCTTTACTTGTGGGCAGTTAAATAAAGTCTGAATAAGCGGGAACCGTTATTATCTCCTCGTCCGTATGGTTTTATTGATGACATGAATACACACAATAAAATATAGATAAGATGTCGTGCGATCGAATAAGATGTCATGCGCACGAGATAAAATGCAGAGTGCACGAGATAATATGTCTTGTGCACAAATTATAATGTCATGCGCATGAGATAATAAGTATGTCGTGCGCTTGAGATAAGACGCCTTGACCACGAGAAAGGATGCCGAGCGCACGAGATAATTTAATGAAAAGAAAAAATAAATAAATGCAAATGCATGTCCTAATTTATATTTTATTTCAAAAACGAAATAAAAATCCAATACCAATACAATGACATTTTCACTTTGTTCCTGATAGTATATTTCTTGATTCAAACCAAGTTATTATATCAAAAACTCATAACGTTACGCTGCAATTGATAAAACAAAACCGGAACTTGCATTGTTATTTGTCTTTGAAACGTCTTTCCTGTTTACGGACGTTGCTTTCCCGCACTTTGTTTAAATACGCTGCTATAAGAAATAGTTCTTAAAAGGAAGCCGTTCGATTGATTTTATTTTTATTATTATTTCTTGATACCGGTATGAAAGAAAAAGATTTTTTCACGGGTTATAGGTGCAGATGGGAATATCCGGCTCTCGGATAACTGTTTAGGCAGTAATTTGGCTGTAGCTTCGTTACCGCCTAAACAGTTACCCTCAAGACCGGAAATTCCCATCTGCACCTACAACCAGTGAATGTATCTTATAATCTACGGAAAAAGTGAGGTCAACATTTGTTGAAACATGTGACAAACAATCTATAATATGAGGAATCTTGTATAAAATAACATTCATCAATAATTATATGTTGATACTGGTTTATGTTGTATTGACATGTATCATGCCTGACATGTATCATGCAACTTGCCATCTGTGGCTGTGTTTTGACAGCGCATTTTAGTACAAAGACTGTATTGTTCATATAATGTTAGACAATTAAGTTTGTATTGATAAACAATATCTCCTTTCAAATTAATTAGTATTTAATTATAGAAAGGATTAAGAATTTTTTAACTTCTAGCAAATATAATCAATTTGGTCAATTTCAGGTCATTTTTTCGTCTGAACAGGTGTTGTATTCAAGCAGTCTTAACATACAATTTAGCCTGGTGACCGATATTTTTTATGTTCGCTATACAATTATTTGTTGATTGTTTGCAGCACATAATAAACCTTTTTCACTTACAGAATTACTTGACTCTCTTGAGAAATGTCTTGAGAATCATTGGAGCTCCTCGAAATTTACAACATCACGTGGAAAACTGGAATTTTTCCAGATTCTTGGAGAGAAGCTAAAGTTATCCCCATACCGAAACCTGGGAATGATAACACCGACCCCAGTAATTACAGACCGATCTCTCTAACTAGTTGCTTATGTAAAACATTATAACGTATGATTAATTCTAGATTAGTTTGGTATTTAGAATCTCAAGGCCTTATAACAAACTTTCAAAGTGGTTTTCGCAAACAGCGTAGCACAACTGATCACTTGTTCGACTGGAAAATTTTATTCGTGATGCATTTGTCAAGAAAGAACATCTTGTATCTGTCTTTTTCGATTTAGAAAAGGCTGATGGTACCACATGGAAATATGGTATTATGAAGGACCTTGACGACTTAGGTTTAAAAGGTCGTCTTCCACTATTTATCTCCGAGTTTTTATCAGATCGCACTTTTAAAGTTCGTGTTGGTTCTACCCTTTCTGACTCTTTTGAGCAGGAACAGGGCGTTCCGCAAGGTTCTATTTTATCTGTTGCACTTTTTAGCATTAAAATCAATAATATTGTGAAATGGACAGATTGCTCATTATATGTCGATGATTTTTGGTGGCGGGTTTATCCCGCTACCAAAGTTAAAGTGTATTTCTGACAATCATAGCATCTTTATTTGATTCCAAATCTCATCCAAAGGATGTTCATGTGCTACACAAAATAGTCCCATTCATGAACAATGCGGATGAATTATCAATGAAAAAGCAGTTCTTATTCAACCTTTATTCACTAGCACTGACGATTTAGGTTATATAAGATCTATCAATGATAAAGCATTCCAGCCCATGGTTACATCACAAGCTGGGTCAGGCAGAGTCCATCTTAGATATGAGGCATATTAAATTTGTATTTGTTTCTCATTCATGTATATTCATAGACTGGCATTTAAACAGAAAATTAATTTACCAACAACCCGCAACCATCAGACATTTCAAGGCTTTGATTTGATTTGTTATCGTTCGAAAAATAGGCGTACAATTGAACGCCAGTTACAGCAGTGTTTGAATAAATTTCAAATTTGGGCCATGAAAAATGGTTTTAAATTTCCAAGTCTAAAACTCAGTGTGTCCACTTTTGTCAAATACGGAAACAACACTGTGACCCTGAGCTTTTCCTAAATGGTACCAAAATACCCGTTTTTGACGAAGCAAAATTTCTTGGTGTTATCTTTGATAAAAAGCTTTCTTTTATATCACATATAAAATATTTGAAAGCCAAATGTTTGAAATCATTGAATCTTTTAAAGGTAATTTCAAATACTGATTGGGGAGCCGATCGCCAGGTTTTATTAAGACTGTATAGAGCTTTGATTAGATCCAAGTTAGATTACGGTTGTGTTGTTTATGGTTCAGCAAGAAAATCTTATTTAAAAATGTTAGATACCATCCATAATCAAGGTCTTCGTATTGCTCTCGGTGCATTTAGAACATCGCCTGTTGAAAGCTTGTATGTTGAGGCAAACGAACCCTCTCTTTACACACGCCGAGAAAAGCTTTCATTACAATATGCTTTAAGGGTGGCTGCCAACAAATCCAACCCTGCTCATAAAATCATTTTTAAGCCCAAATACTTTGATTCATATGAGAATAAACCAAAACAAATCAAACCGTTTGGATTTCGCATAAAGTCTTCTATGAATGAAACTGACTTTGAATTCGAAGATATCAAAGAAAATTCAATTCCGGATACGCCACCATGGACCCTTGCTTCCCCTACAGTTCTTTTTGATTTGAAAACAGCCTTTAAAAAGTCAGAAACAAATCCTGAAATATTTAAATCCAAATATAATGAGATCAAGTCACTTTACAAGGATTATTTTCCAATTTACACAGACGGTTCGTAAGATGATTCGGGGGTTGGCTGTGCGGCCATAAGCTACCTTCATCAGTTAAAATTACGTTTACCAAATAACGCAACAATATTTTCAGCCGAGGCAAAAACTATTGATTTGGCCCTAAATTTTATATCAAAATATAGTGACGAAAAGTTTATTATTTTTTCCTACTCGCTTTCTGTTTTACAGTCAATTCACAACCGAAACATGGAAAATCCTTTCATTCAAAATATCTTCTCAGGGTTCATGCACTATCTTTCAAAACGTCTATCATATTCTGTTGGATTCCTAGTCATGTTGGTATTGATGGAAACGAGGATGCCGATAGAAATCTACTGCAGCAAAGAAATCCCTTTTATTATCACAATCTAATATGAAATTACCATATACTGATTTTAGGCCAAATGTCAAGAAATATATTTTATCTAAATGGCAATCGTCATGGAACAATGCTTCGTTCAATAAACTTCATGATGTTAAACCTACTTTGTGTGAATGGCACCAAGGGAACAGATCTGTTCGCACGAAGGAAGTTGTTCTTTCTCGCTGTCGAATAGGTCATACCCGTTTGACTCATTCTTATCTTTTGAACAAAGAAAAACAACCTGAATGTGTACCATGTCAGACACCGCTTACTATTAAACATATTTTAGTCGACTGTGTGAACTTCGCTCCACAGCGCAGTACATACTATGACGTTCAATCTTTGAAAGAATCGTTTGAAAACATTTCAGTCAGCAATATCTTGTCCTTTTTAAAGCAGATAGGCATTTATCACAAAGTCTGAAATCATATATTTTTTCTTTACACATTTTGCAATATTGTTGTTTGTCACTAATATTTTAACCCTTTATATACGTTTTTGCATAAATGTTTTAGACGTGCTTTACAATTTACTTTACATTTTATATGTTTATACATTTTTACATAATTGTTTTTAGAAATGCTTTACAATTTACGTTTTCAAAGCGCTTGTTTTCGGCGATATATGGCCTCTTTGTGTCGGTTCGCCGTAAAATCTAACTCACTATGTGAATTTGAAAACAAGAAATCTATGATTTCTCAACATTATAAATGCACAGTTGTTTCATCAAAATAAAACACCTCAGTGGGATTTAGTATAACTGGAAATTTTTTATCTAATTCATTTTTTTTTTTGTATTTGTTAGATCAGGTTCTCAAATCTGATAATTTATTAATGGCCACGAAATTATTTCCTGGCCAATTAACATATGTCCAGGAACGTGCCGAAAAAGTTATTAGAGTACGTTACACGCATCGTACATTTGTAATATCCGAGTATTTCAAGACCTTACCTGCGCTCCTTCTCCGATAATTTCACAATACATGTGCAAGTTTAAACACTAAAAAATAATTATTATTTTTGTTTTGGGTTTAACGCCATTTTCAACAGTACAGTATTTCAGTCATGTAACGGCGGAAGTTAACCTAGTAACCAGTGTTCCTGGATTCTGTACCAGTATAAACCTGTTCTCCGCAAGAAACTGCCAGCTTCCCCACATGAATTATCAGAGGTGGAGGTCGAATGATTTCATACACAATGTCTTTTATCAAATCGTCACGGAGAACATACGCTCCGCCCGGATAGACCAACGCTCTCCCTACTGAGCTAAGCGGGCGGGCTTAAATTCTGGAGTGTAAATAACTACTGTAACAGTACTGTGCAGATGATATAAAAGAAAATGATATTTATCAATTGAATTAGATTGATATCAGTCTAACGCAGTCGATATAGGGGTGGCTAGTAGCACTAAATATTTGATACTGTAATGGTAATTGTATTTAAACAGCTAGTACAAAGCTTATCTGACAACCAACTGTATGAACATGAGCTGACATAATATTGTTATGGTTGATATGAACTAAAATTCAGCTTTGACAGTGGTTTTCGATGTCGCATGTTTTGTAACTTTTTATGTCACACTGACAGTCGGCATATCAGAAAACAATATTTAAGATAATAAACTTTTCCAAAGCTACGATAATTTTGATTTCGCTTGTTAAAAAAGATGCATTTGATGAATCAGATTCCAAAAGCCAGTGTGCATAATATTTATCTATCTTTAGATTTAATTTTTGCTTTCAAATAATTGTTATGGCAATGCGCCATTGGAGATATTCCATGTGCAGAACGCTGACCTAGAATAATCATTGCATATCCACATTTTTTTTGTAGTTTCATTCATGTTAATATAATAAACATGAAACTATGTACTAATATAACGTTAACTGTAGTGTGTTTATAGTTTATAATGAGAGGCCTCCGTGGCCGAGTGGTTAAGGTCGCTGACTTGAAATCACTTGCCCCTCGTTGATGTGAGCTTGAACCTTACTCGGGGCGTAGAATTCTTCATGTGATGAAGCTATCCAGCTGGCTTACGGAAGGTCAGTGGTTCTATCCAGGTGCCCGCCTGCGATGAAATAATGCAAGAGGCCCCTGATGTGTCCTTCCACCATCAAAGCTGGAAAGTCGCCATATGACCTATAAATGCGTTGGTGCGACGTTAAACCAAAAGAAATTGCTTACAATGAAAAATGTTTCTACATGTCTTTCTTCTATAAAGTAGATATCCATTTAAATTCCTAACTTAAGTCCATGGTCTTGAGCAGCGTTTACCGAACGGATGGCGATGTTATACCGTTGAATATTTTATAGGCAAAAGACAAATCGTTACATCGTAAGGCCAGCATTTTTATATTTTCTGTTTTATTGGAGCGCTGCCTCAACTTTTTATAAAATTAACTTTAAGTACATTATTTTCATTTAGCCCACCGATCGTCTACCATTGCTACTGCCAAACATCAAAGTTTTCTTGTATATAGGGGCAGTTGTTTGATCAAGGTCGGTAGATGCATGAAAAATGGCGGCCCATGCGCAGAAAAGTCATCCGTGAAATTAAATGGGAAAATGCACACGTTTACAGACAAAACTCGTTGGAAAAAGTTAGCAAAGATAACAAATATTGTGAACAGATTTGATCTAAGTAGAAATTAGAGCAGCCAAAGCTTTTCATGGGGAATTATCACAGCAAAGGTACAAAAAATGACTCGGCATGTATCAACGCTATCCAGATGCACAAATGTTGAAAAATCTGGCGTATCACATGTACGTGATTTGTAGTCTGTATTTTTTAATCGGACAACGATCAAATTCATGTGGGATTGTTAGAATAAAAATGCGACAATGGACAATAATGAAAAAGAGACCAAAAGAGGCAAAATGTAAGGCAGATTTTGCATAAACCTTTCTTACTTTGAAGTCTTGAGGGTCAGAAAAGACAATATAATTAATACGAAAACAACATGTAATGTAAATATTGAATGACATATGTCCTCTCAAAATGCTTGACAGAATGATAATATAAAGTAAAAACATAAAACGTTCAACCCAGGTACCATAAGACATCCAAAACTAATTAAACAATTATAATTAATTATGAGAAATGTCACTCCCAACAATATGCACACAATGATATATCAAGTACGTAATAAATGTTTGGGACGCATAACATTCAAAAACATAAGTCCCAGGGAAGGGCACAAACTCACTGAAGAAAACACATGAAAACATGCAAACACTACAGTAGTGAACAGTGCATAATGCTTGAAGACTATTTAACAACGGGACATATGCTTTATTAAAACACATACATTAAATATTTCAGTTTTTATAACTTATATCTCTTTGAAATGTCCATGACTAATGCTGTTTTATAATCAATTTCATCATTAGAAGTAGGTGCTTTTTTTAAAAAGCTAGTACAAATTGGACATCAACTGACATAATATTGTTATCTTAAATATTAACCAAAATTCAGCTTCAGTGGTTTTGGACTGTCGTATTTTTGTAACTTTTAAGGTGACATTGACAGTTGGCAAATCAGAAAACAATATCAAAGAACCTAAAGCTTTTCCAAAACTTCTACAATTTTGCTTTCGCTTGTTTAAAAAAGATGCCTGTGACTATCAGATTCCAAAAGCCAGTGTGCATAATATTTTTATGCCCCCGAAGGGAGGCATATAGTTTTTGAACCGTCTGTCGGTCTGTCGGTCTGTCCGCAATTTTCGTGTCCGGTCCATATCTTTGTCATCGATGGATGGATTTTCAAATAACTTGGCATGAATGTGTACCACAGTAAGACGACGTGTCGCGCGCAAGACCCAGGTCCGTAGCTTAAAGGTCAAGGTTAGACGTTAAATGATAATGCACTGATGGGCGTGTCCGGTCCATATCTTTGTCATCCATGGATGGATTTTCAAATAACTTGGCATGAATGTGTATCACAATAAGACGACGTGTCGCGCGCAAGACCCAGGTCCGTAGCTTAAAGGTCAAGGTCACACTTAGATGTTAAAGGATAGTGCATTGATGGGCGTGTCCGGTCCATATCTTTGTCATCCATGGATGGATTTTCAAATAACTTGGCATGAATGTGTACCACAGTAAGATGACGTGTCGCGCGCAAGACCCAGGTCCGTAGCTCAAAGGTCAAGGTCACACTTAGACGTTAAAGGTCATTTTTCATGATAGTGCATTGATGGGCGTGTCCGGTCCATATCTTTGTCATCCATGGATGGATTTTCAAGTAACTTCGCATAAATGTGTGACACAGTAAGACGACGTGTCGTGCGGAAGACCCAGGTCTGTAGCTCAAAGGTCAAGGTCACACTTAGACGTTAAAGGTAATATTTCATGATAGTGCATTGATGGGCGTGTCCGGTCCATATCTTTGTCATTCATGCATGGATTTTAAAATAACTACGCATGAATGTGTGGCACAGTAAGACGACGTGTCGTGCGCAAAACCCAGCTCCGTAGGTCAAAAGTACTAAACTCTAACATCGGCCATAACTATTCATTCAAAGTACCATCGGGGGCATGTGTCATCCTATGGAGACAGCTCTTGTTTTTGTAACTTTTGCTTTCAGATATGACAATGCGTCGTTGGATATGCTCGTAGTTTATTACTTTGCTTCTCCGCCCAATTGTATGTGTGCAGTACGCTGACCTAGAATAATCATTGCATATCCACACTTTTGTAGAAGTTTTATTCATGTTTATATATTAAACATCACACTATGTATTAGTATAACGTCAACTATGGTATGTGTATATATTACAATGAAATAATTTTATGCTAGCCCTTTTTCTATTAAGTAGATAGATACAAAAACACGATAAATACTCTTTGTAAATAGCATAGTAGGATTGGAGATAAATATTGTATGGTGCATAAAATATACAAGAATCAAAGTTTCCAAAATTGCTCAGAGTTAGATCATACCACTGTTTTACCTCAGTCTCTCAGATAGAACGGCAACATAGTTAACAATCAAGGTGTTTCTGTGTGATGTGAAATTCTAGTCCATTTCTAATCCCATCGGACAATAAAATTTCCAAATAAATCAAAGCATTTCAAAGTAATTATTGTGTAAAGTTACTAGTGCAACACCATCCTCACACTTTGCAAGCTTGAACCTTATGTTGCAAGTATTGCACTAACTGACATGTTACGTCTCTACTTTTATCAAAGACTTTAAATGGCCGTCTTTTACTAAAATATTTTATCTTTAGATATTTATTTCAAATGTTTAAAATGCTCACCAAATGTATTTAACTTTTACTAAATATATATATTTAATCTGCATATAGAACTACATTCATAATTAAATGTCATGCAGTTATAGTTGATTGTTAAAAACAGCCAGATTTTAGTGGTAGTAAACATTTATCTTGTGTGTGTATCTATACATGTATACAATAATTATGTACTATTTTATACCACGAAACATTAAGGACAAGTATGATTCGTTTTTGTGCCGTAGATCAAGATTCGTTCTGCATTGGATAAAATATTGTTTAGCCCAATTTTCATTAAAATAACAAGATCTTATTAAATTGTATGTAATGGTTTAGCAAGGGGTTGATTAAATGTAGAGGAAATGTTCATTTCATTCTCAGTCTTTTTATATCCATGATATTTTGTTCTTGATATGTTAGATGTAAACCACAGGGGAACATTTACTGGATTCTAGGAGAAAAAAAAGATAAAGCACATAAATTGATAAAAGATTCTTACTCAGTTAACATCTTAAAGGTCAGAAAGTAGATATACATATGTGGGTGATATTTAATTAAAAAGATGTTTAAATCGAACTAGCTTGCTTGTTTGTTTCCTTTGCAAAAGTATAAGTCACAATTTAGACCATCAGCTAAATAACCGACCAAGTTAACCTTAGAATATGGTTCCACATTTTCATTAAAACCTAGACAACAAACAGTTCAACAATCAACAATACAGTTTGATTTTGATCAACATATTAATGTATATTATCTGCTTATACACTCGCATAGTTCAAAAGAATAGCCCGTTCTTTTTGTTAATTCTTGCAACCCAGTGGACAATGGAACCGAGAGATATTTTCCTCTTGTAGTTGGATCTTTTTTCAAAGCATGTTCATTAAGTATTCCCATCAACATAGCTACAGCATGTACAAACTCTCCACGCCTGTCCTCAGCGCATACTACTGCGCCACTGTCTCCGGGTTTACAGAAACGTTCCGGTATTTCTCCTTTCCTTACGGAACGATCTTCAATTAGAATCAGTCCATTCTCCATTCCATCAATTTTATAGGTTGGTATCGTTATAACACCCTTTCCCGGTTTTGATGTAGCGCCCCAAATGTAAACCTGTTGTCCACTACTTAGTATTTCATCGTTGCTGTCTTCCGTGTAATCATGAAGTTTACACTGTAGAAGACCAGAATCAAAGTCGGGATCCTCGGATTTATATTTTGCGCATATTCTAACCCTTTCATCCAGTAAAAGTGCTGCTATATCTAATCCCGTGTCTTGAACGGTTGCCGTAACTACGTGTCCCAAAGGATTATTTAGCATAGTTATACCGTAATCCGGGCAAAAGAAGCGATTGCCGCAAGTGGCTACATGTTTTGAAATCAACGCGCACGTTTTCTCACAACTATCGTCAGTCATAAAGGCAAAACATCCAAGAGTGCCACAAACTAGGTCATCAGGACCGCCTGTCTCTATTTTCGCCCCTACTCTCACATCACAGCTGTATGGCTTCAGCTCTTTAGAAATCTCTTCCACCGTGTAATCTTCTACGCCGCTGCCATCCATGACTGATCCAATACTCTTCAAAATAGAATCGTAGTCATCCATATCTTTTGCTTCCTCGATGCAAATGACGAACCGGTCAAAACGATAGCCCATTCCTTTGACAGCCGGAGATATATTAAATAAGTCTGTCTGAAGCTGAAAAGTATATTAAGCAATTAACATCAAATATAAATATTGCAACTCGTAATTATTATTATTATTATTATTATAAAACATCATATTTCAATAGTCATACTATTATTTTTAAGTGTTTATCTGTTACATAATAGTGATAATGATGATGATAGTAATGATTATAATAATAAAAATGATAATAATAAAAATATTAATAGTAGTAGTAGTAGCAGCAGCAGCAGTAGTAGTAGTAGTAGTAGTAGCAGTAATAGTAGTAGTAGTAGTAACAAAAATAACGACGATAACACATCTGGCTATAGCCGGTCTAACATATGGTCCTCTAACATGATTTGAGTATGCCGGCCCGCTTGGCTCACTAGGGAGAGCGCATATCTACAGATCGTGGGGTCGTGAGTTCTATCCAAACTCGCATGTTCTTCGTAGAGAATTGATAAAAGGCACAGAGTCTGAAATCATTCGTCCTCCACCGCTGATTCATATGGAAAAGTTGGCAGTTACTTCCGGAGATCAGGTGTGTACTAGTACAGAATCCAGAAACACTGGTTATGCTAACTGCCCGCCGTTACATAACTTAAAATATTATAGAAACTAGTTTATGTATGAATAAATAAGTAAATTGTTCGCAATGTAAACAAAGTTAAATAGTTATTTAAGGTATTGGACCCGTAATAGAATACCTCCTTTTTGAAGAGTATTCGATTCCTACCATAAACCTACTTTGACTGCAATTTTCAGGGAGGTGTAGGTTCAAGCCCTACCGGGACCAAAGTTTCATTTTATAAGCGATTTCTTGCTGTTCAAAGTGAATTTACCTCTGAATTAGGATGGGTAGAGTTAGACATCTTTAAAAATACTGAGTTACATGCGGTAAAAGTTCTCTATTTTTCCTTCATTCTTTAGATTACATATTGTGGAAGAAATGCAGGTAGGTTTTACTTCAGCCCCGAGGTTATACTTGAATGAAGTGAGCAAAATTCAAAACAAACCCACATGATTTTTGTTTTATAATTGTTGTTTAACAATAGTTTGATGTTTCTTTTATCAAAATTAAAGCTGTAATGAATTCTCTGCAAACGTTTTAGATAGTGGCCATCACATTGAAATTTGTCTCTACTTGAGCTTGAGGAAATACCATAAATTATACAAACTTACAAAAAACGGCACGGGAAAAGTTGTTTAAAATTTGCAACACAGTGCGAAACATGGTCAACTTTAAGAATATACCAAGCAAATGCCATTTTTTAAACATTACTATTTGCGGTCCAATACCTTAAATATAGTCTTTAACATTATAATGGATCAGCATCAACCTATAGTAGTATAATGGTGAACACCTGTTCGTCAACTTTTCTTTCCTTGTAAACTTTGAAGTTAGGCCATTCGTCTTCAGGCACACAACTTGTTCGGAACAAGACAGTCATTTCTGCCAACAAACTTTCAATGATAGTTCGGTCCACGTAAAGAAGTTTTTCGCAAACATCATCAGACATGTTTGTCAAATCGAGTTTTCTTGCATTGTGTGTCCTGGTAGCGTCACAACCTATAAATATAGAAAAGTGTTGAATTCTCTAAATGACATTCACATTCCTTGTTGTCCAAATATTAATATTTTAACAAACTTTTCATATAAATTTGTTTGTGTACAGTGAAACCTCTGATTAAAGATCAGACACTTGTTTGTAGGACAGGGATGTTGACCTTGAGAGGTTTATTTAATATTATAACATGACCGGGTCCCGATTTATTTCCGTAATAAACAAAGAAGACTATAACTGTGTGTTATTATGCAACACTTGCTAAAGCCCTCGGGCCAATACCTCACCTAGTATGCCAATATCGCCTTAAGGCACACCAGCCCGGTATAATAACCTCTAAATTATTACGGCATAGCGTCAAACATTATAGAGGCGCGCTGGAAAAAAGGCAACTATTTGGTGAATATCTTCAAATATATTGTTGATAATCCTTTATACGAAATAATGTATCTCAAATAGTGTTAGTTATTGAATGAATTTGTTGTTTGTCATTCAGATGTCTCGTGGGTGCAGCAACTTGAACTCAGCGGCAAATCAATGTTTGCGATGTATTATATATTGAATAAACAGGCCTATTTGGAAACGAAATATCTGTCTTTGTAAAGATAAGATGCCATTAATCGGCGTTGCACAGTATTTCTTATATTGAACATCAGATAAATAATGACTATATATTTATGACTGATCGCATCATGGAATAAGCTACTTACCTTGACAGTTATCATCTAAATGCAGGTCAAACTTTGTTCCATCTTCTGTCTCACAAGATATATTTTGGAACCCGTTTGATCTCTCGGAAGTATTAGAAACCATCAGTGTAGCGTTCCTTCGCTTTTTGCAACCATTGATAATATATTTCGTTACACCATCTGCATAGTCCGTGGAATTTTCACTTTGCAAATGATCCAGTAACTTCTTTTTGTCTAGCAATAATTTAACATTTTCGCATTCAGTTGTAATTGTTTTGAGAACCAATCTTTCCAATATATCACCTACATTATCATTTATGTTTTCTTTTGTCGTTTTAAGAACATTATAACATGCTGCTAACCCATTACTTTCGGGGTTGCTCTCTGCTTCTTCTATAATAACAAACACCCTGTCCTTGTATGTTTTCGAAAGTAAACTTATTTCCTTTCTAGATACACAATATTCAGAAAATAAAACGAGTTCTATCGAACCTGACTCATTGACAACCTGTCCTTCTAAATAAGCTGCAATATTTTCAACATTTGCTTCTTCTGTTTGCTCTATTGATGATCTCTTTGGGACCACGTCGCTGATATCTAAAGACTTTTGCATGTTAAGATTTTCAACGATACTTAAATCAATTGAACCAAACTCTGGAATCTCGAGACGGCCGTTTATACCAAGTTCGCCTGTAAGCTCCACATATCGTTGGTGTAGTGGAGGCACACGCTTTCGCGCGAGATTATAAGCTGGAAACGCATTCGGTGTAACTCTATATTTTTGGACTTTCAGCATGCTTGTTCCTTCACTTTCTGCAAAAATAACGGTTTTTCTATATCTAATGTAAGTTAATGCAAGATCGAAAATGACTTTTAAAGTTGAGAAAGTTATTTCAAAATAAAGAATGTAGTATCCATCAGAAATTATGAACCCAATGCATTCAAAATACAACATTTTTGCATTATAACAATAAAGGCTAACTATTTAATTGTCAATTGCCAAAATGTATCTTTTAAATAGTACATCTTAAAACAAATAAAATTAGTTAATCTTTAACTTATGGAATCATCATTAAAACAATTTTTGTTTAATTAGTAAAATACATAAACTAATAAGCATACAAACTCTTCTGCCGCGAGGAACGAAAAAGGTTTGATAACCTGAGCGCGCCTTTAAATAATCTAGGTAGTAAATGGGCTGGTCAAAAAATTTTAATGCTGGTGAATCTATGCTGGAAATAGTTCCGCAAATTGAAACATCAGTAAAACTCCTAAACCAAAAAATTAAAAGATGTAATGCTTGTTACGTATTTAGAGGGTTTCATAAAGTATCTTAACAAAAAACGTTCATTAACTTCATTAATAAAGTTCTAAAATATTTATAGCGAATATTTAATCTTTCAGTGGCCCTAGACCGCTCATTAGTATTAGCTACAGATTCGTAATACAACTAAATTTTGGGGACATGCCGTAAGTACCAGACACAAAATTTACAGAAACTCCAACAAATTTTTAGGCCCACGGATTAATAGTGTACAGTTTGTAGCATGAAAGACTCTAAATTAGGAAGCGACAACACAATGATAAAAGCGAATGCCATCTAGCTCGTAATATTACCAATGTATTCAATTTTAAGATCACCGGTTTTTTATCATCCCTGCCTTGCTGCAACACTATTGGATAAGTTTGAATAAAAACAAAAGGTTATGGTATTTATAGAAATAATTAATAGGTTCGTTGTGTAATCGATATAGAATATATTTTAACTTGTAAAGTAGACTTGATATTGAGGGTGTAACTAATTGTCGGGTTATGTCATTAGCTGTCACAAAACAAACGTGATGTTCTTCAAAGAAAAACATTTTGGAATTAATTTTACAACGAAAAATAAAATTGCTTAGAAAATAGGACTATTTCATCGACATTCGTAAATATCTATACACATCTATTTAAATCGACTTCTTCCTCTAAATACAAGTTTACTCTGTTAATTTCGGCGGATTTTCCTCAGCGCTCCAAGCAACAAACAGTCGGCTTGGTAAGCTCAGTGGATGACACAGACATGAGTCGTTAGTTTGATCTGATAAAAATGGCCTGTGAAAATTTGTCTTATATAATACTCTGCTTCAAGGAGCTGTCAGTTACTACTGGAAAAAATATAACTCGGAGTCCTTTTGCATGTGACACGTGAAGTGATATAAGTGCATATCTGAAACACTGAACATGGGAAATTCAGGTGATACAGCTGGACAACAATAAATGCCTAGATACATTACTGTTTTCTTTCTTAGGTAACATGTGCCCATTTCACATGTTTTCATGCTATTGAACCTGGCCTACTACCTAATGTTATAAAACAAATGAAAATCATCATCTTTCCTCGTTGTTACCACGGGATAATCAAATTCTTATAATGGTCATTCTCCCATGTTTCGATATAGTTTGGCGAGTTCAAACGTTTTTTTATTTTATTTTTTGTTTTGTTTTGGGTTTAACGCCGTTTTTAACAGTATTTCAGTCATGTAACGGCGGGCAGTTAACCTAACCAGTGGTCCTGGATTCTGTATCAGTACAAACTTGTTCCCCGCAAGTAACTGCGCATCTTCCCCACATAAATCAGAGGTGGTGGACGAATGATTTCAGACACAATGTCTTTTATCAAATCGTCATGGAGAACATACGCCCCGCCCGAGGATCGAACTCACAATCCCGCGATCCGTAGACCGACGCTCTACCTATTGAGCTAAGCGGGCCGGTTCAGGTGCTTTTTATTGCAAGACTTTTTATAGCAAGACTTAGTTCGAAAATAGAAATTTGTGTTAATTTTTGTATCTGGTGTTCACTCGGTGAAAGAGATTTTGATCTAAAACTAAAACAAACATTATATATGTATCACAAAGGCTATATCATATCATGCCTAATAACCAGAGGCAACTTGTACAACATATACTTAAAAAGATTTCTTTTGAGTTGAACAAATATATTTCATGAAAAATAAATCTCAGTATCCTATTACATATAAAAACATATTTAAGCCACCTTATGGTACAACAGCAGAAATGCAATCTCTCCCGAGCTAGAACCATTTCATGAATAGATCAAGATAAACAAAACGCATGCAATCTGCTGTCATCTTAATTGAATTAGCTGTCATAAGATCTTAAAATGTTTGATACTATCTGTTCCTTGATATGCCCTTTAGTAAACCAGACCTACTTAATGCAGCTTTATAACAAAAAGGAATATATGTAATTTGTACGAAAGGCGTATATTGTGGTCTTGGGCTTATACATTCTTAAACAATTAATTATTGAACACTGTAATTTGATTGATATTCTTTTTATTCAACTAGTTAAGCATAAACTATATTTGTGATTTATCACGCAATTCTAATATTTTCAAAATTAAAATGTCAATCATTGCTTGGCAAGAAGGAACGATTACCTGTTATCTGTTGTTTTAAGAGATGATTATGATAAACTATACAACTCGGTAAATTCCCAAAATCTTGTTTATGTAATGATGACAAATGCAGAAAGAAAAATATCAGCGTAAATTCAATCATCAAGTTGATTTTTTACTGAATTATTGCCCTTTGATTACTCATCGTTAGAATACGAAAGCACCATATCTTGCATATCTTGTCCGGAATATTTCTTAGCAACCACTATCTGGAACTCGTCAAATCTTCAAAAAGAAGCTTCGCATCCAAGAGGAGATGCCAATGTTGTCTTTATGTTCTGGCCCTGTGTTTTTTCTCTGAGTTGTTGCCCTTTGATTATTAAACGTTAATAAACTATATAGCACTCTTTCTTGTGCGGAGTTTTTCTCCCACTCGCTAGAATTCAGCGAAACTTTTTAGGACGCTACACTCTCAAGAAATGTGTGTCTTGTCTTCTTGTTCCGGTCAGAAAAATGTACGTTGTGCGCAGTCGATGAATGGGATAATAAAAACGACAATAAATAGAAAGATGGAGGAGCATAACAATAAATGATAGAAATGGGTTCCTAGGGCACGGATGCCCCAGCTATGTAATGTTAGGACAGAGAACTGTGCTCCTGTGAATAATGTTTTTTTTTGACAAACGAACATTATTATTGAACCGTAAGTGTGACCTTGACCTTTGAACAACGGCTCTACCTCTTGTAAACATATTAGCCAAACTATTTGAATATCTATCAGTGAATAAAAAGGTTATAGACAGGGCAAGACAAAATGGCTACAGTATAACTTCTATATGCACAGGTTGATATTTTAGCATAAAACTGCTGTCCACAGTTATACTGCGTGCTGGGGGGTTCGTTTTGAGGAGGCTGCGCTTTTGGTGCGTGGCATTCCCTGTTTGATATTTTTCTTTGTTTTTAGAATCGTGGACTCCTAAGTGCGACCATGACCTTTGAGCAATGAGTCCGCTTCTTATACACGGCACCTTGTCGTATTATGGTGAATACTTTTCCAAGTTAATTGAATATCCATCCCTGCATAAAAATTTAAAGACCGAAACAAGTGTGTAAGAAGGAAAATAAAATCCTTCACCTTTGCATAAGACATTGAACTTTTAGCTATGTATCTCGGTTATGCACGAGACAGATCGTTTAGTTATGGCCAGTAGTAGCGCATAAGTATTTAAGTATTCATCCATGTATATGTTTACAAAAGTTATAGACCGAATAACAATAGCAAACAATTCGTTGACTTCCAAGGGTGACATTTACGTTTGACCTTGCAACGTGAGTGTGAGACTCTTTTAATACGCTTACTCTCTTGTTACACGGCAAGACAGCAGTTTTATGCTAAAATATCAACCTGTGCATATAGAAGTTATACTGTAGACGGATATAAATACACATGGAACCTCCAACTTCTACATGTAACCTTGACATAGAGTTAGGGACAAGTTACTTGAATATCCATAGATGCATAAAAAAGTTACAGTACGGACCAAAAAGAATCATCAAATATGCTTAACCCTCCTCCCCCACCTGCTTTTATTCGGAGGGCATAAAAGGTGGTGGTCTATAGGGCGAAGAGGTAAGAGGGACTGTGTATAGGGGATATAAAAAAACAAGACGAAGCAAAAAAAAAAAAAAAATGGGGCAAAGACGAAGAATAAAATTCAGGAGCTGTCAAAGGTGACAGCTAGCGCGCTCGACTAGTTCAATGATTGATACTGACGAAGCGGCTTGTATTTGTTGTGGAGGTCGGATAAAACCTATTGAGTAATAACAGAGATACAATGAAAGTGCACAAAAACAATAATCTGAAATACTTACTATAAAAAGGAGTTTTTATTCAAGATTTGTTTCAGAGTTATTAGCCTTCTGTCATGATGCGTTTGGAGATTTGAAACAAGTATTTAATTTTTACTGAAATTCTAAGTAATAGAAGGGCATAATTCATAAAATATTTATGTTATATGGTAAAGTGCATCAAAAACTCAACTTGGAGTTCAAAATTATAAATGAGCATGATTCATAAAATATTGGTGCCAGAGTTAAGGCCCTTTTTTTGCTATGATAGGTGTTTAAACTTGAAGCAAATCAATGTAGTAAAAACAGAAAGTGAAAGTGAATAAAAATTTAAACATGGAATCTGAACGTGTACCACACATCGATGCCAACGCAAAGGTATATAGGATAGCTGCATAATAATATTTCGTATGGTCGAGCTTGAAATGGTCTACCCTTCAAATTCTGTTAATTGTATAAAGAACTATCACTAAACTGTTTAGAATGCCTGAAATATAACTTTGTCATAGGAAATGAGACATTTTGTCTAAGTGTCAGGGAGAATAATTCTACAATGTCACAGGCTTCCATGCACCAATAATGAAGTGTAAACATTTTCTTCAGTCCATGGGCACCTAACCCTGCAATGTTTTGACCGACATCGAGACAAATACCTCGTACATCTATTCTCCATAGCGTCATATATGAAGTTTCATTGTAATCCATATGTAACTGCAGAAGTAGTTCAGGCCTTATTTGTTTTGGCAACGGACCACACGACCGGTCTAAGATGACTCTTATATACATCCCCATCCCATACACTTTTTTGAAGTATAACTAAGACCTGGATCAAGGTTATAACGCTAATGACTGGAGACCAGTCACAGATAGCAGCTAAAATCAAAATTGAGCTCAGAGTCAACTAACAACATGCTCGATATTGAGATAGTTGTCATTTATAACATTTGACCCAGATAAGTAAGATCAGTAGCAAGACAAGGGAAGGTCAATTTATTGCATGTCTGACAGGATTTTCCCGTGGTTTTGCTGGTGCTGGAAAATCTCACTGCTGATATTTATAATGAATGTGTAAATTCATACGCTACTATAATAAAATAGTGGTTAAAAGAAAAGCATTTGTTTTATTTTGTTTCCTTTACTGGTAATAACTGAAGAAACGGTATGCAAGAAAAATATATATCACTAGTTGACGGCGAGGATGGAAATACTTGGCTCTCGGGTAACTGTCTAGGCTGTAACGAGACATCTGGCTCTCGGGTAACTGTTTCACTGTAACTCGGCAGAGCCTCGTTACTTCACTGTAACTCGGCAGAGCCTCGTTACCACCTAAACAGTTACCATTGAACCAGTTATTTCCATTCGCATCTTCAACCAATGACAACTTTTTATAATCTAGGTTGGATAAATATTTCCATGGAACAAAAATCAAATAATATCCTAATATAAGATTGGCGTGCATGGTTTGGCTAAATTAACTGGAATATGATTATGATAACCCGAGCAGAATGGATGAAAGTAGCAAGCATTTTCTTCATTACTATCGTTGTTTTTCATGTAGGCCTATATGGATAAAACTATATTGCAGAACAAATTCTTCAACAAGTCATTATATTTCAACAACGCAAAAATATTACAATTAATCAATATATATATAGATAAGATCTCATTGTTCTAGTACACGCAAGAGGTTTGTCATACCTAAGTACGTTTTTAAAACAAACAATACGCTATCTCTCAAGACGTCAGTCATCTCGAATAATCTATAATACTTAATAATGTTTGATGTAAACATTCGTAACGTATCTGGTAATGAGATATAGCTAGTTTCGTTTTCCGTATATGATTTGTTCTGATGGACATACGAGTCGGCTGACAAAACTCACGCCAATATTGTGATATCATTCCTTGATATGTCAGTAAAATAGTCCCGTATCGAACATTAATTAAATTTTTTAAGAATTTGGATATGTTTTCCAATGAAATTAAGCACACTACCTGCTGATATATTTTCTCCGTGTGTCGAATTTCTATTCGACCATTTTACTGAAGTATCCAGTCAATAAAACACGTACAGAGAAGCTGTTTTCATTGTGTATATTAAAATATTGTCAAATACGTCTAAATTCAAATGAATAATTTAGGTTTAATTAAGACGTACAAGTATGCTAGCCAATTGCCCAATTATTAAGTGAACCCAAGTTCACGGTCAAAATACTAGTACTAGGATTAACGATCTATAAACCAGGTTTTTCGAATACTAACCTAAATTTTCGAGCGAAAACACAAGATAACGGGCGTAAACCATAGTTTATACTCGTGAACCATGGTTTATGTAATAAATAAACTAGGTTTCTCGATTGAACTATGAATTCCGGTTGTTAGCCTACATGAAGTTCACAAGCGTGAACCTGTGTTCACTGGCATAAACCAGGGTTCACGAGCCTAAACCAGTTTACAAACGTGAACCTATGTTAATGACTGTGAACTTTGGTTTACGACCGTGAACATGGATTTACGACCGTAAACATAGGTTCACGATCATGAACATAGGATAACGACCAAAAATCAGTTTTGTTAGAGAAACCTAGTTTATCAGACGTTTACCGAGGTTTAGGTTCACGTTCGTAAACTATGGTTCACGGCATGCCAATTATTCAATCCTTACGTTCTTGGTCGAAAAACTTTGATTATCAAATACTAACCTATATTTTCGAGCGAAAACATAGGATAACGGGCGTTAACCATAGTTTACGCTCTTGACCCATGTCTACGTTCGTTAAACTAGTTTTCTCGATTGAACTATGAATTTTGGCCGTTATCATGTGTACGAGCTTGAACTGTGGTTCACGAGCATGAACCATAGTTTACGAGCGTAAGCCGTGGTTCATGAGTGAGAACCATAGTTAACAAATGCGAACCTATGTTTATGACTGTAAACTTGGGTTTACGAACGTGAACCTACGTTTACGAGCGCTACCTGTGGTTTACGATGCCATCCTATTTTTTTTTCGCTCGAAAGAATAGGTGGACATGCATTTACGTTCGAAAAAGCTTGTTTATTGATCGTTAATCCTAGTTTTTCGACTTCACATAAATATTGGACAATTGCCATAAATGTCACGTCTGTAAACTACGGTTCACGGACATAAACCTACGCTCACGGTCGTAAACATGGGTTCACGTTCATATATGCAGGTTCACTCTAGTACACTTAGGTTCACGGCAGAAAACCCATATTCAAGCCCGAAATTCATAGTTGATTTAAAATCCTAATGTATTGACCGTAAACCATGGTTTACCTTTGATAAACTATGTTTCTCGATTGAACTACGAATTTCGGTTGTTATCCTATGTTTACAGTCTTTGTTTACACTCATGAACCCCGGTAAACCATAGTTTACGAACAAGAACCTAGGTTTACGACCGTGAACTTGGATTTACAACCGTGAACCTACGTTTACGAGCGTGAACTGTGGTTTACGGCGTTATCCTATGTTTTCGCTCGAAAATATAGGTTCGTTTTCGAAAAACCTTGTTTATCGTTCTTTAATCTTAATTTTTCGTCTGTGAACCTAGGTTCAAGTAATAATTGAACAATTGGCGTGCCATATACATGTACTTGTGTTTGCCCGCATCTTAATGTGTACATCAAAGCCTTGTTGGAAGTTAATGGCAGAGCATGTAAGATCGCTCTGTAGAGCTTTTGAGCGACCCTATTTTAAGAACTGTTAAAACCAAATATACATTTTACCCAGCAATTATCTGGTACCCATTTATAGCTGGGTCGACTGAGGCAATCATGACAAAATGCCTTGCTCAAGGACACACCGCAGTGAGAATAGCTAGGAATCGGACCCGGGGCCATCACCTCTGTAAGAAATCGTCTTAGTCCTCTTGAACAATGCATCCACTGAAAATAATTCACATGATCAGCAAGGTTCTCTATCCAGGAGTCTGAAATGATTCTCAGATGGAAACATGACATCTATTCCCAACATTTAAAATGTATTACCTATTTTTAAAACAGCATATCTGGTAAGTTTGCAGTAATTTTAATCTGGTATAACACAATCTATTATTATATTCCACACCAGTATTAATTGGTTATAAATTTAAGGCCACACCAAAAAGTTGTTCATCGGATTTTTTTCTGAAAAAATTGAGGCGGCGAACAAAACAAGAGGACCATGATGGTCCTGAATCGCTCACCTCTTCCCACATGACCCAGTTTGAGTATGACGTCGTTTTTTCTATTATTTGACCTACTGACCTAGTTTTTGAGCTCATGTGACCCAGTTTTGAACTTGACCTAGATATTATCAAGATAAAAATTCTGACCAATTTTCATGAAGATCCATTGAAAAATATGGTCTCTAGGGAGGTCACAAGGTTTTTCTATTATTTGACCTATTGACCTAGTTTTCGAAGGTACGTGACCCAGTTTCAAACTTGACCTAGATATCATCAAGATGAACATTCTGACAAATTTTTATGGAGATCCATTCACAAGTATGGCCTCTAGAGAGGTCACAAGGTTTTTCTATTTTTAGACGTACTGACCTAGTTTTTGACAGCACATGACCCTGTTTCGAACTTGAACTAGATATCATCGAGATGAACATTCAGACCAATTTTCATACAGATCCCATGAAAAATATGGCCTTTAGAGAGATCACAAGGTTTTTCTATTATTTGACCTACTGACCTAGTTTTTGATGGCACGTGATCCACTTTCGAACTTGATCTAGATATCATCAAAATGAACATTCAGACCAGCTTTCATACAGATCCCATGAAAAATATGGCCTCTAGAGAGGTCACAAGGTTTTTCTATTATTTGACCTTCTGACCTAGTTTTTGAAGGCACGTGACCCACTTTCAAACTTGATCTAGATATCATCAAGATGAACATTCTGACCAATTTTCATGAAGATCTCATGAAATATATGGCCTCTAGAGAGGTCACAAGGTTTTTCTATTTTTAGACCTACTGACCTAGTTTTTGACCGCACATAACCCAGTTTCGAACTTGACCTAGATATCATCAAGATGAACATTTAGACCAATTTTCATACAGATCCCATGAAAAATATGGCCTCTAGAGAGGTCACAAGGTTTTTCTATTATTTGACCTACTGACCTAGTTTTTAACGGCACGTGACCCACTTTCGAACCTGACCTAGATATCATCAAGGTGAACGTTCTGACCAATTTTCATGAAGATCTTGTGAAATATATGGCCTCTAGAGAGGTCACAAGGTTTTTCTATTTTTAGACCTACTGACCTAGTTTTTGAAGGCACATGACCCAGTTTCAATCTTGACCTAGATATCATCAAGGTGAACATTCTGACCAATTTTCATGAAGATCTTTTGAAATGTATGGCCTCTAGAGAGGTCACAAGGTTTTTCTATTTTTAGACCTACTGACCTAGTTTTTGAAGGCACGTGACCCAGTTTCGAACTTGACCTAGATATCATCAAGATGAACATTCTGACCAACTTTCATAAAGATCCCATGAAAAATGTGACCTCTAGAGTGGTCACAAGCAAAAGTTTACGGACGCACGCACGGACGGACGGACGACGGACACCGCGCGATCACAAAAGCTCACCTTGTCACTTTGTGACAGGTGAGCTAAAAAGAATCTAAATATTTTTTGGTTTTTGTTGAGAAAATCAGGAGCGAGCAAAGAAATATATTTGTCTTGATTTGGCTAATGGTTGACTAATAAAAACCTTAAAATAGAATGTTTAGCCCGTTTACAAAAAAAATAATTCAACAGGGACTGAGAAAATTTTACCTGCTTGTTTGTTTTGGCTGTAATGCCGTTTTTCAACAGTATTTCAGTTATGTAACGGCGGGCAGTAAACATAAGAAGTGTTCCTAGATTCTGTACCAGTACAAACCTGTTCTCCGAAAGTAACCTCCAACTTCCCCACATGAATCAGAGGTGGAGGACGAATGATTTCAGACACAATGTCTTTTACAGAGAACATACGCCTCGTACTGAGCTAAGCGGGCAGGCTAATTTGACCTGCAGACGCACAACAAAGCGAACTCATGAAAAAAAGGTAATAACATTGGCATACAGTACAATGTAATCAAATAATATATGCTTTTGAAAATGCTGTTAGAAAATATGTTATGTACAACAATACATAACTTTAAACCATAATCATGACATAGATATGTGGGTTGAATATTTACTGCTAACAAAATGTAGCATTTTTAACGAGACATTTCAAAGTTTTTGATAAAGTCAAATATCTCTGTTACTATTAAAGCTTTGACTTGAAACTTAAAATAATTATTTGCTAACAAAGTATACACCAAGAGAAAAAATCCCCATAATTCTGATTGAATTTTGACAGAGTTATGCCCCATTTTAACTTAGAATATTTTTGTTTAAGTTTTATAAAACGTCCAGTAGCTCTGTTACTTTAAAAGCCTTTGACTATTATGCCCCCTTTACCGACAAAGCTCTAATTCAGTTTGTTTTGTTGGGTTTAACGTCACAAAGACGCAATTATAGGTCATATGGCAACTTTCCATCTCCGTGCATTATTTCACCTGGGTAGAACTACCGACCTTCCGTAAACCAGCTGGATGGCTTCCTTGCATGAAGAATTCAATGCCCCGAGTGAGGCTCGAACCCACATCGATGTGGGGCAAGTGATTTGATGTCAGCGACCTTAAGGTAGTTTTGCACGTTTGATAAACCAGAAGTGATGGCGTAACGTCATTTATACGGAAAACATGGAATAAAGCCTGGATTCGGCGTACGGAAAGGAAAATAATTTTATGAATTAATAACAACCTATAGGTAAATTTAAAACAATGGCATTGTTCCTGTCTTTCTTAATATATGATATTGAAACGTCTGACCCGTCAAATATTCAAAATAATGTCTTAAAATTAGCGGTTCAAGTGCGTTTTTCCCCATAGACTTCCATTATGAAAAATTGTGTGAGGTCTAATTTTTTCAAATCAGTCAAGCAAAAAATCAAGCACACGACCATATCTTTTTTATTTGCTGAACTTTCTAGATATATTTTGAAGTTTTGAAAAATCAAAGTTTAATCAAATTCTACATTGTAGAAAAAACTTTGATCCAAACGTGCAGAACTACCTTAACCACTCGGCCACGGAGGCCCTTCTTATTCAGAGTCAAGCACTTAAAAAAGTCAAGCGTGCTGTCTTATGGACAGCTCTTGTTCTAAATTTAAACTTTCTTTACAGATTAAATTTGTTGAAACAAAGTCTCAATTAAGGTCTAAAATGGAGATTAACGTGCATCAACATTATTCTTGTCGAGGATTAGAAAAGTTAAATATCTAAACTAGTCTGAACACAACTCATAATGTAAATTCCTTACCCCACCCTTTTGGTATACAAATGCTGATCATTTGGACAAGAAAAACAGAAATCAGAAAAGTGGCATGCATTTACCCTTACCAAAATAATGTAGATTGATGTTATCAAATAAATTAGCATGTCTTTTCATCCAATTTTCAATGAAATAAATTCGATTTTTGTAGTCTCAACTCAATTTGGTGAAATTTTGAAGAAAATGGCATACCTGCATAAAGGGGAAATAACTTTAATGCTAATTTAAAGTGCTAAATTTAAGTATAATGATATATTACACAGATTAAAATCCATTTTAGAATAATCTGGGACTGGAATTATAAGCATTTGTACACTGTTACGTCCGTAAAAAGTAGTGCACCAACAAATTTTGGCTTGACTTTTTTCAATGGGGCAAGCGCAAACCAAAAACAACAAAAAAAATTGTGTTTCTGAAAATATACGAGCGGCAAATCCGATGAACAACTTTTTAATTTGGTGAGGCCTTATTAAAAACTTTAACCAAAAGATTCTAAGTTAAAAAGGGGCATAACTCTGTCAAATTTAAATCAGAGTTACTTGTTCGAAAAACTTAATCAAGATTTGTAAGTTAAAAGGGACCATAATTCTTTTTATTTTTTGAGGGGTGAGGGGGAGTTTATTTAAGAAATAACCATATCTAGTCCAGGAACAAGAGTACAAGTAATGCCGCACACTGGTTAAAATCTGACAGTTTATAATGCTGCAGTGTAAGACGGTACCATGCTTTCCTTTTGGCATTTAAATAACTGTTTTTAATGTGTTTGAGGTATTACATAACTTACGCACACACTGGCTTACAGTTATATTTGGAAGTCATATAATTCTAAGGCGGTGCCCAGCTGTGTTTAAATGTAGTTGTCTTTCGGCTGACATTTCGGCATCATGGACCGCAGGTTTGCACTCCTGTATTTGATAATACCATGTATTTTCACTCTAAATACATTAACTGAAAATAATTGATTAGAAGCTAACTTCGGACGGCTGTCTGTTAACAGTAATTTGATTATCGACGGAGTTTTTTCTTTCTTTTTCTGGCGTTCAGGAGTTACTCAGGTGTTTGTAAATTGCTTCAGTATTTCCACGAGATGTCTTTGTGTGCTTTTAGTGCATTTCGATGCATCTCTGCTTGGTTTCATTCGTTTTAAAGGCAAAATCATGGGCACTTACATCCAGTGGTGACGCACACTGTGTATAACTGAGAATGGGACCTTGCGAACATGTTGACATCTTCAGGGTGTATGGTAATTTACTACAACGTGCGGTTGTTTCCGGCAGCTGTTCACTGTTTGATTCTAATTGGATAGTACTGTATGCTTTAATTCTTAATATATCAACTAAAAATTTTGATTAGATACTAACATTTGACGCTTGCCCGAGTTTTTCTGGGAGCCTACTACGTTGTGTGTAGTTATGGCGGGTGATTGCATGACTTGCGAGCACACTGAATTACGGATGTGTTTGGGGGTCGTATAATTCTAAGACGGTGCCCAGCTGTTTTTCAATGCAGTTGTCTCTAACTGGCATTTCGGCTTCATGGACTGCTGGTTTACACTCCCGTATTTGATAATACCATATATTTTCACTATAAATACATTAACTGAAAATATTTGATTAGATACTAACCTCGGACGCGTGTCAGATTGTAGTGGCTTGGTAATCGACGGGTTTTTATCTAACGTTCCGGAGTTAATCAGGTGTTTATAAATTGTTTCAGTATTCCAAGAGGTGTCTGTATATAATTTTATTGCATTTCGATGCATCTCTGCTTGGTTTCGTTCGTTTGGAGGCAAGGTCGTGGGCGCTTACATCTAGTAATGACGAACACTGTGTATAACTGGGAATGAGATCTTGCGGGCATGTTTACATTTTTAGGTATATGGAAGTTTGATGCAACGTACGGTTGTTTCCAGCACCTGTTCACTCTATGATTCAAATTAGATTTTACTGTATGCTTTATTTCTTAATATATTAACTAAAATTTTTGATTAGATACTGACATTTGATGCTTGTCTGAGTTTTTTGGGAGTCAGCTACGTCCGTTGGACGATACTTTTGCCGGGATAGTTTTCCAAGATCCGGAACATGCTTTGGTAATTGGTTCTGCTTGAATTTATGTTGCGGTGTATCTCTGCATGTTGGAGGGGCGGTTCGGCGCATTTCTGCTTGGTCCATTTTAGTTCGGGCAGGTGAGGTTCGTACGGTATGACCGGGGGTCTGGACGAATGGGTGATCTAGAAGCTTTTGGTCGTTGAAATTGTTTAAATATTAGAGATTCTGTCCAAAATTCGGACGAAAATTTGATACATACTCGGAATTCGGAATTTTAGTTTACATGGTTCTATGGCGGTGCCCTAATGGTTTCACTCATTGTGTTAAGGTAAGTATCTCGCATTGTCACAATTTGGAGAGGATTGTTGTTGTTGTCTTAGGGTTGAGATATAGGTTAGTGTGGTTTCGGATTTCGGGTGTGGTCTCGCCGCCTGAATTGTTTTATGATCACATGGATATTAGGATGGATAGATTGCTTGTTGACTCAGTAGATGTTTTTTGGGTGGCAAAAAGCAGCCGTTTTGATCTGAATCAAATGCAAGTAACCAATGACACATATAATATAAAATATTTTTGGGAACAGAAGGCAGATTAGATGGTCATCACAATTACTACATAACACTTTTGTCTTATCATCTACGATATTCATAGTGATTACACGGTTGAACTAGTGGCCACCTTCAATAAGGATCCAGCCAGGTCCTTACACAAACTGAATAATGAATAATGATTTAAAACAAATGGTTTACAAAAATCTTCATAATCACTTTTTCATGGAAGATATTAACTTTGAAGAAGACATGTGAACAGTTTTGCTTGGGGGTTGCTTCGGATTCGGGCCGGATAGGCAAGGAGCGTTGCGCGCGCGTAAAGGCCTTAACTTGCCATTAATTCTTCGCAAGGGAATTTATCTGGTATTGTTTCCGGGGAGTTCATCGGGCTACTGTTGGTGCATGTCGGGATGTGTTGATGCGTGTCTTTCGGAATTAACCAAACTGTTTTTATACAGTTGGACACGGCTGGTTGTGTTTGCAATGTCATGTGGAATATTTGAATGGCACTTTTCTGCGTGCCAGTTCATTCATTTCATTTTTACAACTTGATGTTGCACGACTCATAGGTACAGTGGTGAAGAGCACATACTTTATGTGTCAAGCCGCCCTATACACAAACATAGAATGTTGAAAAAGTCCCGCGTAATCTCTTGGTGAAGGCTATAGCAAAGTTTTTCTACTGAGGGAGCGGGCCTGTACCGGGTACTAACATATGTATAATACGTTCTACCTTTGAACAATATAAATTATAAATGTATTGTGCTCCTATACAGTTTTATTTTCTTACCTAGTAGAATGTATCATATGGTAGTCATGCTTCTGCAACTATATAGTTTATAGTGGCTATAATGCGGATACAATCACAGTGACTGACTGGTTTTTATCAAATAAAAGGTGAATGATAGAAGCAAAATGGGCTTGTATGTTGTTTTTTTGCATTCATTCTGATATGTATCATATCAGCCTGTGATGTGCATCAATATGGGTGCCTATATAATGGTGGGGCTTTGCATAGCACGGGTCAGGGGGGGAATGGAGGTCGAGCTCCCAGATGATAGATGTGCCGCTGGCCGTTTCATGCTGAAGACCATCAGAAGGCGGTGCCCCAACGTATACACGATCCTTTACACTGTGCATCTGGTGATAAGGTGGCAGGGATGCGCGGCGCCGAGGTTTTGCAGTTGGGGTACTCGAGCCTGGGAACGGAGGGGGGAGGGGGTTGCAATGGTGATGATGTTCCGTACAGTCTGGCAGTTTTTATCCCAGAATATATAACACAGACAATACGTCTATTTTCCGAACTTTTCAACAGTTAGGTTATGACGTCATCATGTTTCAACGTCATATTATAAGGGTTGAGAGTTACTGATCAGCCGTGAAATTATTTTAGTTAAACGTAGATATATTTTCACAGAGTTTATAGACAAATTCTTTTTATTTTTTGAGGGGTGAGGGGGAGTTTATTTAAGAAATAACCATATCTAGTCCAGGAACAAGAGTACAAGTAATGCCGCACACTGGTTAAAATCTGACAGTTTATAATGCTGCAGTGTAAGACGGTACCATGCTTTCCTTTTGGCATTTAAATAACTGTTTTTAATGTGTTTGAGGTATTACATAACTTACGCACACAATGGCTTACAGTTATATTTGGAAGTCATATAATTCTAAGGCGGTGCCCAGCTGTGTTTAAATGTAGTTGTCTTTCGGCTGACATTTCGGCATCATGGACCGCAGGTTTGCACTCCTGTATTTGATAATACCATGTATTTTCACTCTAAATACATTAACTGAAAATAATTGATTAGAAGCTAACTTCGGACGGCTGTCTGTTAACAGTAATTTGATTATCGACGGAGTTTTTTCTTTCTTTTTCTGGCGTTCAGGAGTTACTCAGGTGTTTGTAAATTGCTTCAGTATTTCCACGAGATGTCTTTGTGTGCTTTTAGTGCATTTCGATGCATCTCTGCTTGGTTTCATTCGTTTAAAGGCAAAATCATGGGCACTTACATCCAGTGGTGACGCACACTGTGTATAACTGAGAATGGGACCTTGCGAACATGTTGACATCTTCAGGGTGTATGGTAATTTACTACAACGTGCGGTTGTTTCCGGCAGCTGTTCACTGTTTGATTCTAATTGGATAGTACTGTATGCTTTAATTCTTAATATATCAACTAAAAATTTTGATTAGATACTAACATTTGACGCTTGCCCGAGTTTTTCTGGGAGCCTACTACGTTGTGTGTAGTTATGGCGGGTGATTGCATGACTTGCGAGCACACTGAATTACGGATGTGTTTGGGGGTCGTATAATTCTAAGACGGTGCCCAGCTGTTTTTCAATGCAGTTGTCTCTAACTGGCATTTCGGCTTCATGGACTGCTGGTTTACACTCCCGTATTTGATAATACCATATATTTTCACTATAAATACATTAACTGAAAATATTTGATTAGATACTAACCTCGGACGCGTGTCAGATTGTAGTGGCTTGGTAATCGACGGGTTTTTATCTAACGTTCCGGAGTTAATCAGGTGTTTATAAATTGTTTCAATATTCCAAGAGGTGTCTGTATATAATTTTATTGCATTTCGATGCATCTCTGCTTGGTTTCGTTCGTTTGGAGGCAAGGTCGTGGGCGCTTACATCTAGTAATGACGAACACTGTGTATAACTGGGAATGAGATCTTGCGGGCATGTTTACATTTTTAGGTATATGGAAGTTTGATGCAACGTACGGTTGTTTCCAGCACCTGTTCACTCTATGATTCAAATTAGATTTTACTGTATGCTTTATTTCTTAATATATTAACTAAAATTTTTGATTAGATACTGACATTTGATGCTTGTCTGAGTTTTTTGGGGGTCAGCTACGTCCGTTGGACGATACTTTTGCCGGGATAGTTTTCCAAGATCCGGAACATGCTTTGGTAATTGGTTCTGCTTGAATTTATGTTGCGGTGTATCTCTGCATGTTGGAGGGGCGGTTCGGCGCATTTCTGCTTGGTCCATTTTAGTTCGGGCAGGTGAGGTTCGTACGGTATGACCGGGGGTCTGGACGAATGGGTGATCTAGAAGCTTTTGGTCGTTGAAATTGTTTAAATATTAGAGATTCTGTCCAAAATTCGGACGAAAATTTGATACATACTCGGAATTCGGAATTTTAGTTTACATGGTTCTATGGCGGTGCCCTAATGGTTTCACTCATTGTGTTAAGGTAAGTATCTCGCATTGTCACAATTTGGAGAGGATTGTTGTTGTTGTCTTAGGGTTGAGATATAGGTTAGTGTGGTTTCGGATTTCGGGTGTGGTCTCGCCGCCTGAATTGTTTTATGATCACATGGATATTAGGATGGATAGATTGCTTGTTGACTCAGTAGATGTTTTTTGGGTGGCAAAAAGCAGCCGTTTTGATCTGAATCAAATGCAAGTAACCAATGACACATATAATATAAAATATTTTTGGGAACAGAAGGCAGATTAGATGGTCATCACAATTACTACATAACACTTTTGTCTTATCATCTACGATATTCATAGTGATTACACGGTTGAACTGGTGGCCACCTTCAATAAGGATCCAGCCAGGTCCTTACACAAACTGAATAATGAATAATGATTTAAAACAAATGGTTTACAAAAATCTCCATAATCACTTTTTCATGGAAGATATTAACTTTGAAGAAGACATGTGAACAGTTTTGCTTGGGGGTTGCTTCGGATTCGGGCCGGATAGGCAAGGAGCGTTGCGCGCGCGTAAAGGCCTTAACTTGCCATTAATTCTTCGCAAGGGAATTTATCTGGTATTGTTTCCGGGGAGTTCATCGGGCTACTGTTGGTGCATGTCGGGATGTGTTGATGCGTGTCTTTCGGAATTAACCAAACTGTTTTTATACAGTTGGACACGGCTGGTTGTGTTTGCAATGTCATGTGGAATATTTGAATGGCACTTTTCTGCGTGCCAGTTCATTCATTTCATTTTTACAACTTGATGTTGCACGACTCATAGGTACAGTGGTGAAGAGCACATACTTTATGTGTCAAGCCGCCCTATACACAAACATAGAATGTTGAAAAAGTCCCGCGTAATCTCTTGGTGAAGGCTATAGCAAAGTTTTTCTACTGAGGGAGCGGGCCTGTACCGGGTACTAACATATGTATAATACGTTCTACCTTTGAACAATATAAATTATAAATGTATTGTGCTCCTATACAGTTTTATTTTCTTACCTAGTAGAATGTATCATATGGTAGTCATGCTTCTGCAACTATATAGTTTATAGTGGCTATAATGCGGATACAATCACAGTGACTGACTGGTTTTTATCAAATAAAAGGTGAATGATAGAAGCAAAATGGGCTTGTATGTTGTTTTTTGCATTCATTCTGATCTGTATCATATCAGCCTGTGATGTGCATCAATATGGGTGCCTATATAATGGTGGGGCTTTGCATAGCACGGGTCAGGGGGGGAATGGAGGTCGAGCTCCCAGATGATAGATGTGCCGCTGGCCGTTTCATGCTGAAGACCATCAGAAGGCGGTGCCCCAACGTATACACGATCCTTTACACTGTGCATCTGGTGATAAGGTGGCAGGGATGCGCGGCGCCGAGGTTTTGCAGTTGGGGTACTCGAGCCTGGGAACGGAGGGGGGAGGGGGTTGCAATGGTGATGATGTTCCGTACAGTCTGGCAGTTTTTATCCCAGAATATATAACACAGACAATACGTCTATTTTCCGAACTTTTCAACAGTTAGGTTATGACGTCATCATGTTTCAACGTCATATTATAAGGGTTGAGAGTTACTGATCAGCCGTGAAATTATTTTAGTTAAACGTAGATATATTTTCACAGAGTTTATAGACAAATTCTTTTTATTTTTTGAGGGGTGAGGGGGAGTTTATTTAAGAAATAACCATATCTAGTCCAGGAACAAGAGTACAAGTAATGCCGCACACTGGTTAAAATCTGACAGTTTATAATGCTGCAGTGTAAGACGGTACCATGCTTTCCTTTTGGCATTTAAATAACTGTTTTAATGTGTTTGAGGTATTACATAACTTACGCACACACTGGCTTACAGTTATATTTGGAAGTCATATAATTCTAAGGCGGTGCCCAGCTGTGTTTAAATGTAGTTGTCTTTCGGCTGACATTTCGGCATCATGGACCGCAGGTTTGCACTCCTGTATTTGATAATACCATGTATTTTCACTCTAAATACATTAACTGAAAATAATTGATTAGAAGCTAACTTCGGACGGCTGTCTGTTAACAGTAATTTGATTATCGACGGAGTTTTTTCTTTCTTTTTCTGGCGTTCAGGAGTTACTCAGGTGTTTGTAAATTGCTTCAGTATTTCCACGAGATGTCTTTGTGTGCTTTTAGTGCAAACTCATTTAAGAAAACACATGAAACATGCAAACACTACAGTAGTGAACAATGCATAATGCTTGAAGTCTATTTAACAACGGGACAGATGCTGAACTTTCTAGATATATTTTGAAGTTTTGAAAAATCAAAGTTTAATCAAATTCTACATTGTAGAAAAAACTTTGATCCAAACGTGCAGAACTACCTTAACCACTCGGCCACGGAGGCCCTTCTTATTCAGAGTCAAGCACTTAAAAAAGTCAAGCGTGCTGTCTTATGGACAGCTCTTGTTCTAAATTTAAACTTTCTTTTCAGATTAAATTTGTTGAAACAAAGTCTCAATTAAGGTCTAAAATGGAGATTAACGTGCATCAACATTATTCTTGTCGAGGATTAGAAAAGTTAAATATCTAAACTAGTCTGAACACAACTCATAATGTAAATTCCTTACCCCACCCTTTTGGTATACAAATGCTGATCATTTGGACAAGAAAAACAGAAATCAGAAAAGTGGCATGCATTTACCCTTACCAAAATAATGTAGATTGATGTTATCAAATAAATTAGCATGTCTTTTCATCCAATTTTCAATGAAATAAATTCGATTTTTGTAGTCTCAACTCAATTTGGTGAAATTTTGAAGAAAATGGCATACCTGCATAAAGGGGAAATAACTTTAATGCTAATTTAAAGTGCTAAATTTAAGTATAATGATATATTACACAGATTAAAATCCATTTTAGAATAATCTGGGACTGGAATTATAAGCATTTGTACACTGTTACGTCCGTAAAAAGTAGTGCACCAACAAATTTTGGCTTGACTTTTTTCAATGGGGCAAGCGCAAACCAAAAACAACAAAAAAAATTGTGTTTCTGAAAATATACGAGCGGCAAATCCGATGAACAACTTTTTAATTTGGTGAGGCCTTATTAAAAACTTTAACCAAAAGATTCTAAGTTAAAAAGGGGCATAACTCTGTCAAATTCAAATCAGAGTTACTTGTTCGAAAAGCTTAATCAAGATTTGTAAGTTAAAAGGGACCATAATTCAGCTTCAAGTCAAAAGCTTTGATAGTAACTGAGATATTTGACTTTATACCAAAACCTTCCAAGTTAAAAGGGACATAACTCTGTCAAAATTCAAATCAGAGTTATAGGGATTGTTTCTCCTGGTGTAGACTTTGATAGTAAATGATATTTTAAGTTTCAAGTCAAAAGCTTTGATAGTAACTGAGAAATTTGACTTTATTAAAAACTTTAACCAAAAGATTCTAAGTTAAAAAGGGGCATAACTCTTGTCAAAATTCAAATCAGAGTTATAGGGATTGTTTCTCCTGGTGTAGACTTTGATAGTAAATTGCTATTTTAAGTTTCAAGTCAAAAGCTTTGATAGTAACTGAGAAATTTGACTTTATTAAAAACTTTAACCAAAAGATTCTAAGTTAAAAAGGGGCATAACTCTTGTCAAAATTCAAATCAGAGTTATAGGGATTGTTTCTCCTGGTGTAGACTTTGATAGTAAATGACTATTTTAAGTTTCAAGTCAAAAGCTTTGATAGTAACTGAGAAATTTGACTTTATTAAAAACTTTAACCAAAAGATTCTAAGTTAAAAAGGGGCATAACTCTTGTCAAAATTCAAATCAGAGTTACTTGTATGAAAAACTTAATCAAGATTTGTAAGTTAAAAGGGACCAAAATTCAGCCAAAATTTTCGATGGAGTTATGTACTCTTGCCTAAAACTGGACATGGTGATGGTACACAAGTGTTGAAAGTTTCGAAGCTTTACCTCAAAAGATTTTGTCAAAATGTGGACTTGTACTAAAAACTTAACCAAGGTGTGACACTCACCCCATGGTGAGTAGGACAGCTCTACTTATTCTTCGAACAGTTGTGCTAAAAATGATGAATTTAACAACATTTTATATTGATTGTTATAAATGTGTGATACCAGTTTTATCTTTTTAGCTATTTTATGAATCTTATATCTAATTTTAAATTTTTAATCCTCCCTTTAGCTAAATAGCAAAAACTTAAATATTTGAGGTAATGATTCTTTGAAGTCATAAAATTGATGCATTTTTAATTTTGATGCAACTGAACTTTCTGGCAGGGCCTTGGAACATTTTACAGAATAGCTATTAAGTGTAAGCCATGAGAAAAGTGTGCATGTTCTATTTTGCTGACAAAGAGTTTCAAAGAAATGAATGTCATATTTTGTCAGCCTGGACAGTTGATGGAAAAAAAACTTATTTAATTTTTCTTTCCCTTTTGACCACTGTTTTATTTTAGCTTTAGTTTATTGGTCAATTAAGAGTTGTTTCCCTTAAAACTTCTTAGGTACCATCTCTAATGCATAACATAACATTCTTAGAGTACCCTACTTCATGATATTTTAAACTTTCTTGTATGAACATAAAAAGAATATTTGTATTTTCATCTTTTATTACTCAGTTTTCATATCAATATGCTGACTGTTGGAAAACATAAGTAATCTTGACTGCCAGCAGCCAAGTAACAGCTTATATAACAAGAGGGTCATTGACCCTAAAGCGCTCACCTGTGTACAAGGCTTCAAGTGTGCTTGTGTAACATAATGGTACAAGTACAAAGTTAAAGATTTCTTCTATGTTAGCCTATATTATATACATGTCACAAACATTTTTAAACTTAGGGCAATATTTTGAACAATTATGGTAGACTGTACAACTCTGATATCACATGCCAAATATTAAGGCTCTAGTTACTATTGATTCAGAGAAGAAGATTTTTAAAGTTCTTTATATATAAGTACATGTCACACACAGGGGCATGGCCATTTTTTATCTTCGGGCAATGATTTAGACAATTATGGTAGAGAGTCACACCCTTATATCGCATGCCAAGTATCAATGCTCTAGAGAAAAAGATTTTTAAATTCTGAAAGCTGAAAACGTATTTCTTACCAAAAAGACCCATATGTTCAATGAACCGGAAGCATTTGTATAACTTTGAAAGAGGGTTTCCCAGAGATCATTTCTGTAAAGTTTCATAAAAGTCCATTCAGAGATTTTGGAGATGTTGTTTAATGAAATTGTTGAAGGAAAGTGACCAACCCTCTTGCGGCCATGTTTTTTAACGAATCAATTTTGTTTGAAATGATTTTAAAATTGTGCTAACAGTTTAATACAAGAAGATTTTCTAAGTTTCTACTATATACATATAGGGAAAAGTGACCAGGCTCCCTGGCAGCCATGATTTTAGACGAATCGGATTAATTTGAACAATCTTGGTAAAGCGTCACACAAGGACCATTTGTGTAAAATTATCTTAAAATCGGGCTAGCAGTTTCACACAAGAAGATTTGTAATGTTTCCACTATATACATATAGGGAAAAGTAACCAGGCCCTCTGACGGCCATGTTTTTTGAAAAATCAAAATAATTCGAACAATCTTGGTAGAGGATCACACAAGGACCATTTGTGTAAAATTATGTTAAAATTTGGCCAGCAGTTTCACACGAGATTTTTTTAATTTCCACTACATACATATAGGAGAAAGTGACCACGCCCCCTGGCGGCCATGTTTTTTTGACAAATTGGAATAATTTGAACAATCTTAGTAGAGAGTCACACAAGGACCATTTGTGTAAAATTATTTAAAAATCGGGCCACAAGTTTCACACAAGAAGAGTTTTTAATTTTCAATTACATATAAATATATATATATATATATATATAGGGAAAAGTGACCACACCCTCTGGCTGCCATGTTTTTTGATGAATCAAAATAATTTGAACAATCTTGGTACCATTTGTGTATTTTTTTTTAAATCAGGCCAGCAGTTTCACACAAGAAGATGTTTTAAATTTCCACTATGTACATATAGGAAAAAGTGACCATGCCCCTTGGTGGCCATTTTCTTTGATGGATCAGAATAATTTGAACAATCTTGGAAGAGGGTCACATAAGAGCCATTTGTGTAAAATTATTTTATAATCGGGCCAGCAGTTTCCCACAAGAAGATGTTTTAAATTTCCACTATGTACATATAGGGAAAAGTGACCACGCCCCCTGGCGGCCATGATTTTTCATGAGTCAGTATAATTTGAACATTTTTTGTAGAGGGTGACATAAGAACTATTTGTGTGAAATTATTTCAAAATCAGACCATCAGAGATGTTGTTTGAAGTTTTTTTCTATTTTTAGCTCTGGCAGCCCCAACAACCAAGTGTAACCGTTTGAACAAATTTGGTTGAGGACCACCCAAGGAACATCATGGCCAAGTTTCATCAAAATCCATTCAGTGGTTTTGGAGGAGATGTTGTTTAAACACAATTGTTGACGACAGATGGACGGACGAACACACGACGGACACGTGATCACAACAGCTCACCATGAGCACTTTGTGCTTAGGTGAGCTAAAAACTGGAAGTTTATTTGTTTCACTTTTTACTGTAATTGCAGACACTTTAAAATTGTTCAAAAAAAATCTTACAAATCTGTCAAAAAAGTCTAAAACTTTTTCCATAAAAGTGAATATAAATCCAAAGATTGCACTTTAAATAACATAAGCAAAATAAATCAGAAAACCAAAATTAGCAAAAACTAATCTCTCACGAAAAGATCTTATCTTACAGTACCAACACAAAGTCATCATAAATGCCTGATAATTTCTTCACAAAAGACACAATTTCACATACACCCTCAAACAATAATTTCCTGTCTTTCTACAACCACTGCTACAGCTTTACTACAGAAATCGCCAATATGCTCAGTACTTTCACTAGTCCTATATCCTTGTCTGTGTTTCTGTCTATAAAGTCTATCCCGAGCTTTTTCTTTTTCTCTGAATCTACTGTTCTTTCTTGCCAATGCCCTTCTTTCTCTGTCCCTCTGTCTTTCCAGTTCTCTGTACTTTGGGTTAGATCTTTTATTTGCCATTCTCTGTTTTGCTACCTCGGTTTCCCTTTTTCTGTTTCAAGAATAATTACTCAAGATTTTTCAGTGTGAAAATATTTAAGAAATGATTTATAGCAAAAGAATGCTTTAACACTATTAATGCACAATGGGCGGTTACCGGGCATAATAATATCACAAGGGTGCAGCCCGAGTAAAATTATTTGTACAACATATTACTTCCCGAGAGTATAAATAGTGTTAAAACACAATTTTGCTTTAAATTATTTCGATTCTAATATGCCCTTAATCTAAAACAGTTGACAAAATACAGACGCGCTCTTTCTTGGTCGCAACAAAAACATTGACATCACCGCACATAAACGTAGCATCATTTTAACGTAAGAGTGTTTTAACAGAGACAAGCATATTAGAATAATGGAATGAATCATATTACAACCAAAGTTACAGTAAACAAGAGGACCATGATGGTCCTGAATTGCTCACCTGTCCCCACATGAACTGAGTATGATGTCGTTTTTTTTCTATTATTTGACATAGTGACCTAGTTTTTGAGCTCATGTGACCTAGTTCTGAACTTGACCTAGACATCATCAAGATAAAAATTCTGACCAATTTTCATGAAGATCCATTGAAAAATATGGCCTCTAGAGAGGTCACAAGGATTTTCTATTATTTGACCTAGTGACCTAGTTTTTGACCACAGTTGACCCAGTTTCAAACTTGACCTAGATATCATCAAGATGAACATTCTGACCAATTTCCATGCAGATCCCATGAAAAATACCGCCTCTACAGAGGTCACAAGGTTTTTCTATTATTTGACATACTGACCTAGTTTTAGATCGGACCTGACCCAGTTTCAAAACTGACCTAGATATCAAGATGAATATCCTGACCAATTTTCATGCAGATCCCATGAAAAATATGACCTTTAGAGAGGTCACAAGGATTTTCTATTATTTGACCTACTGACCTAGTTTTTGACCGCAGTTGACCCAGTTTCAAACTTGACCTAGATATCATCAAGGTGAACATTCTCACCTATTTTCATAAAGATTCATTGAAAAATATGGCCTCTAGAGAGGTCACAAGGATTGTCTATTATTTGACCTACTGACCTAGTTTTTGACCGCATGTGACCCAGTTTCGAACTTGACCTAGATATCATCAAGTTGAACATTCTGACCAACTTTCATAAACATCCCATGAAAAATGTGACCTCTAGAGTGGTCACAAGCAAAAGTTTACGCACGGACGACGGACGCCGGACGTTGCGCGATCACAAAAGCTCACCTTGTCACTATGTGACAGGTGAGCTAAAAACAAGAGTTGTAGAAATTAAACCAAACACAGGTTTTTCAAGAAATAAAGTTTTAATATGTAAACAGCTCTTTTCTAACAAATTGGCTTACATGTTTTTCAACATTTAGAAACACGGTGATCTTGACCTTAATTTATAACTTTTTGTCACAAGGTACCCTGACTTGCCAGTATCTTTTGCCTTCCTTCAAAACAAGAGGACCATGATGGTCCTGAATCGCTCACCTCTTCCCACATGACTCAGTTTTGACTATGAAGTTGTTTTTTCTATTATTTGACATAGTGACCTAGTTTTTGAGCTCATGTGACCCAGTTTTGAACTTGACCTAGATATTACCAAGATAAAAATTCTGACCAATTTTCATGAAGATCCATTGAAAAATATGGTCTCTAGAGAGGTCACAAGGTTTTTCTATTATTTGACCTTTTGACCTAGTTTTTGAAGGTACGTGACCCTGTTTTGAACTTGACCTAGATATCATCAAGGTGAACACTGTCATTAATTTTCATGAAGACCTCATGAAAAATATGGCCTCTAGAGAGGTCAAAAGATTTTAATAATTTTAGACCTACTGACCTAGTTTTTGATCGCAGTTGACCCAGTTTCAAACTTGACCTAGATATCATCAAGATGAGCATTCAGACCAACTTTCATACAGATCCCATGAAAAGTATGGCCTCTAGAGAGGTTACAAGGTTTTTTTTATTATTTGACCTACTGACCTAGTTTTTTAAGGCATGTGACCCAGTTTCAAACTTGACCTAGATATCATCAAGGTGAACATTCTGACCAATTTTTATGGAGATCCATTCAAAAGTATGGCCTCTAGAGAGGTCACAAGGTTTTTTATCTTTAGACCTACTGACCTAGTTTCATGACCCTGTTTCGAACTTGACCTAGATATCATCAAGATGAACATTCAGACCAATTTTCATACAGATCCCATGAAAAATATGGCCTTTAGAGAAGTCACAAGGTTTTTCTATTATTTGACCTACTGACCTAGTCTTTGATGGCACGTGACCCACTTTCGAACTTGACCTAGATATAATCAAGATGAACATTCAGACCAACTTTCATACAGATCCCATGAAAAATATGGCCTCTAGAGAGGTCACAAGGATTTTCTATTATTTGACCTACTGACCTTTTTTTTGAAGGCACTTGACCCACTTTTGAACTTGACCTAGATATCATCAAGGTGAACATTCTGATCAATTTTCATGAAGATCTCATGAAATATATGGCCTCTAGAGAGGTCACAAGGTTTTTCTATTTTTAGACCTACTGACCTAGTTTTTGATGGTACGTGACCCAGTTTCGAACTTGACGTAGATATCATCAAGTTGAACATTCTGACAAGTTTTCATGAAGATCTTGTGAAATATATGGCCTCTAGAGAGGTCACAAGGTTTTTCTATTTTTAGACCTACTGACCTAGTTTTTGAAGGCACGTGACCCAGTTTCAAACCTGACCTAGATATCATCAAGATGAACATTCTAATTTTCATAAAGATCCCATGAAAAATGTGACCTCTAGAGTGGTCACAAGCAAAAGTTTACGGACGCATGCACGGACGGACGACGGACACCGCCCGATCACAAAAGCTCACCTTGTCACTTTGTGACAGGTGAGCTAAAAATATATCCGGCAAAAAGCAAATAATTTCATTAGTCAAAATCAATATAACAGAAAATGAATGCTTTTTTTTTTTTTTGGTGGGGTGGGGGGGGGGGGGCGGGGAAGGGGGAGCAGCAGGGCTGACCGGGTGAGAGAACAAAACTTCACAAGTCATGTTGATTATGGAAAATTAAAAATTTAAAAAAAAAAAAAATGTTCTACTAATTGGTTGGTTTGTTACGTACAAATCTGTGGATTTTTAAACAATTAAAAGGCAATATCTGTAAGGAATATTGACCAATTAATAATAATAAAAATTCTGACCAATTTTCATGAAGATCCATTGAAAAATATGGTCTCTAGAGAGGTCACAAGGTTTTTCTATTATTTGACCTATTGACCTAGTTTTCGAAGGTACGTGACCCTGTTTTGAACTTGACCTAGATATCATCAAGGTGAACATTCTCACTAATTTTCATGAAGATCTCGTGAAAAATATGGCCTCTAGAGAGGTCACAAGGTTTTTCTATTTTTATATACCTACTGGCCTAGCTTTTGACCGCACGTGACCCAGTTTCAAAACTGACCTAGATATCATCAAGGTGAACATTCAGATTAATTTTCATGAAGATCCATTGAAAAATATGGCCTCTAGAAGTCAAAAGATTTTAATAATTTTAGACCTACTGACCTAGTTTTTGACCGCAGTTGACCCAGTTTCAAACTTGACCTAGATATCATAAAGATGAACATTCAGACCAACTTTCATACAGATCCCATGAAAAGTATGGCCTCTAGAGAGGTCACAAGGTTTTTTATTATTTGACCTACTGACCTAATTTTTTAAGGCATGTGACCAAGTTTCAAACTTGACCTAGATATCATCAAGATGAACATTCTGATCAATCTTCATGAAGATCCATTCAAGGGTATGGCTTCTAGAGAGGTCACAAGGTTTTTCTATTTCAAGACCTACTGACCTAGTTTTTGATCGCAGTTGACCCAGTTTCAAACTTGACCTATATATCATCAAGATAAACATTCAGACCAACTTTCATACAAATCCCATGAAAAATATGGCCTCTGGAGAGGTCACAACGTTTTTTCATTATTTGACCTACTGACCTACTTTTTGACGGCACGTGACCCACTTTCAAACCTGACCTAGATATCATCAAGATGAACATTCTGACCAATTTCATGAAGAAAGATCCATTCACAAGTATGGCCTCTAAAGAGGTCACAAGGTTTTTCTATTTTTAGACCTACTGACCTAGTTTTTGACCGCACATGACCCTGTTTCGAACTTGACCTAGATGTCATCAAGATGAACATTCAGACCAACTTTCATACAGATCCCATGAAAAATATGGCCTTTAGAGAGGTCACAAGGTTTTTCTATTATTTGACCTACTGACCTAGTTTTTGACGGCACGTGACCCACTTTCGATCTTGACCTAGATATCATCAAGATGAACATTCAGACCAACTTTCATACAGATCCCATGAAAAATATGGCCTCTAGAGAGGTCACAAGGTTTTTCTATTATGTGACCTACTGACCTAGTTTTTGATGGCACGTGACCCACTTTCGAACTTGACCTAGATATCATCAAGATGAACATTCTGACCAATTTCCATGAAAATCTCATGAAATATATGGCCTCTAGAGAGGTCACAAGGTTTTTCTATTTTTAGACCTACTGACCTAGTTTTTGACCGCACGTGACCCAGTTTCGAACTTGACCTAGATATCATCAAGATGAACATTCAGACCAACTTTCATACAGATCCCATGAAAAATATGGCCTTTAGAGAGGTCACAAGGGTTTTCTATTATTTGACCTACTGACCTAGTTTTTGACGGCACGTGACCCAGTTTCAAACTTGACCTAGATATCATCAAGGTGAACATTCTGACCAATTTTCATGAAAGTCTTGACAAATATATGGCCTCTAGAAAGGTCACAAGGTTTTTCTATTTTTAGACCTACTGACCTAGTTTTTGATGGCATGTGACCCAGTTTCGAACTTGACCTAGATATCATCAAGTTGAACATTCTGACTAATTTTCATGAAGATCTTTAAAATATATGGCCTCTAGAGAGGTCACAAGGTTTTTCTATTTTCAGACCTACTGACCTAGTTTTTGATGGCACGTGACCCAGTTCCGAACTTGACCTAGATATCATCAAGATGAACATTCTGACCAACTTTCATAAAGATCACACAAAAAATGTGACCTCTAGAGTGGTCACAAGCAAAAGTTTACGGACGCACGCACGGACGGACGACGGACACTGCGTGATCACAAAAGCTCACCTTGTCACTATGTGACAGGTGAGCTAAAAATGACAGGCATCATCGAAGTATGTTGGTTCGTATTTATTTCAAGTTTCATGTAATTCTACCAGCTTGTTACTGAGAAATGACTGCAGACGTAGATTTCTCATTATATCAAGGGCAATAACTCTAAGGGAAATTGACCAATCCAAAAAAATACTTGACGGGCATCATAGCAGTATGTTGGTTCATGTTCATTTCAAGTTTTATGAAATTCTACCCGGTAGTTACTGAGAAATGGCTGCGGACTGACGCACAATGCCATTTCAATACCCCCCTCCCGATTTCATTGGTGGGGGATAATAAGCTTCAAACTTGTACCTATATTCCTTGTTTTCTCTCTGCTTCCTTTTCTTTAGACATTCTTTCACCCTTCTATTCATTATTGCATCATAGGATTGCTGGCATGACGAAATTTGCTCAAGATCTTTTACTATTTCTTCTGCACTTGAAATAGATCTGACAGCGAATCTGAAGAAAATATTTCTTATTGTTTACAATTATTATTTCTGGCTTGGGTATACCATTCTTCTATTATCATAGCAAGAGTTCCTGGATTTGTTTTATTATATACTTTCTTTGCAAGAACTTTAAAACTTCCAACCATACCCCTGATTGCACACAATGTTGCAGTCTTGTGCCCAGTATAAAAAACAAGAGCTGTCAGTGGACAGCACGCTGGACTATTCTCAGTGCTTGATAGTATAATATAAGCTATGAGTAAAACTTTAACATTACAGTAAGCATATCTTAAGTTGAAAGGGGCCATAATTCAGTCAAAATGCTTGACAGAATTGCCTCCTCCTTTTTACAGACTGGGGTCATGATGATAAACAAGTATGCAAAATATCAAAGCAATATCTCAATGGACTTTGAAAATATTTGGGGTGGTACGCAAACTTTAACATTACAATAAGCATATTCTAAGTCGAAAAGGGGCCATAATTCAGTCAAAATGCTTGACAGAGTTGCCTCCTCCTTTTTACAGACTGGGGTCATGATGGTAAACAAGTATGCAAAATATCAAAGCAATATCTCAATGGACTTTGAAAATATTTGGGGTGGTACGCAAACTTTAACATTTGTGTGACACTAATGCTAACGCTCACGCCGACAGCTCCCCTATTCTTCGAATAGTCAAGCTAAAAATCATGACTTCAAGGGAATAAACTGCTGCAAGAATGTTAAAATGTTTGAGGTACAGGAAAATACAGATCAGCTCCCTTAAAACTGAGCTTAAATTGCCTACATGCACATTCAATCAACCATCCTTTCAAAAATATAAGAAAAAGTATGCTAAATATAAACGGACATGCATGCTGATCTTGGTTTGCACTGGCCTCAACAGCAGAATCACTTGCCGACAGCAGACTTAAGGTTAGTAAATGCACAAAAATACATGTTCTCATTCTCCTAATTATTTTGTCAAAGCAAAATACTGTGAAATCAGCATTATTCACAGTCATGAATTCTTGTAGATTTTGTGAACCTTGTTATTCAAATCCCCAGAAAATAAGTTGTTTTGACCAAATCAAGGAAATTTTATGCTAACAAAATTGTAATTTCACAGTATATATACATGTACATGAATGTAGAAACTGGCTAACTGCCATGGGTTACCTTTCTTGCTGTTCATCGAAGTCCTCACAATCATTAGTAATATTTAATGCTTCTGTAGCAACCAGAGCTTCATTATCAACAACCATCTCCATGGCAACATCATTACCAATAACTATATCTATCGGATCTTCTATTCTTATGGCTGAAAAAAACAACAACAAAAAACAAGAATGTCAAAACTGTATGACACAATGCTCCCTGAAAATGCTTGATGGAATAATAAATATAAAATCCACAACAGGGCTTTGAGACAAGGAATGCAGGAACACCAGGAAGCTTGGTAAAGATTTGCAGAAACTATTTTCCTATTTTATTTACAGTGACCATGATGCATTAACTGGACTACAGGCCCTGCCTTACTCCCAACAGAAGCTATCCACACATCAAATTGGTAACAATAAGTCTATCAGAACTAAAGATACTGAGTGGATATCTTCTCATCACAAGCTACCTATATGCCCAGTTTGAAGTATATACCTTGAATGGTTATTAAGTTATGCTCCGGACAGAGGGATGTCCCCACAATTTGGTATAACAGGTGGTCATTCCAATGTTTGAAAACAAAAGAATGACCAATTAAGGAACAAGAGTTAAATTAACTGTTAAGTAGTTACGGATTTAATACAGTGAATTTCTATTATCCTAGACCACACCTCCTACCATGTAAGGTATCATTCAATTGTTGGCTCAGCAGAGGCATACTAGTATATTATGGTCTATTATTAACAAAAAAGGTGAAGGTCAAGGTTGTGACAACAGCCAAACAGTAATATGACGATGCTAATATACACTAAACAGGAAACTTTATCCACATTTGGTAAAAAGAAAATACTAGGCTGAAAATATTACATGTAAATGGTTTAAGTACCAAATTATTTTGTAACTTCATAAAATGTACAATTGTAAAACAAGAGGGTCATGATGACCCTGGATCGCTCACCTGAGTAATATGAGCTACATGTTTCAAATGTCAAACTGATGATAAAACATTAAGAAAGTCAGCAGGTCACATTCATGGTCAATGAAATTCAGTTTTACGATTTGTGTGCAAAACTGCGTAAGTCTTCAATATTTCAAGGCTGTATCTTAAAAAACAAGACAGTAGGTCAAGGTCACAATCAAGTGGCATCATATTACTTGGGGTCATGATTCATCAGGTAATTGTAATTAAATAGTCTTGGAAATAGGATCAGATGATTTTTTAAGTATTTTTCCTACATAACTCACATAATAACTAAGTGACCCCTGGGTGGGGCCTCTTTAAACTCCAGGGGCATAATTTGAACAATTTTGGTAGAGGACTACTAGACAATGCATCATACTAAATATCAAAAGCCTAGGTCATATGGTTTCTGACTATGTAAAATTTGCGACCCCCGGGGCAGGGCCATATTTGACCCTAGGGGGATAATTTGAACAATCTTGGTAGAAGACCACTAGATGATGCTACATACCAAATATCAAAGCCCTAGGCCAGGTGCTTTTGTACAAGAAGAGTTTCAAAGTTTTCCCTATATAAACCATGTGACCCTCGTGGCGGGGCCATATTTGACCCTAGGGTGATAATTTGAACAATCTTGGTAGAGGACCACTAGATGATGCTACATACCAAATATCAAAGCCCTAGGCCATGTGGTTTTGTACAAGAAGATTTTCAAAGTTTTCCCTCTATAACACTATATATAAACCATGTGGCCCCCGGGGCGGGGCCATATTTGACCCTAGGGGGATAATTTGAACAATCTTGGTAGAGGACCACTAGATGATGCTATATACCAAATATCAAAGCCCTAGGCCATGTGGTTTTGTACAAGAAGATTTTCAAAGTTTTCCCTATATAAGTCTATATAAACCATGTGACCCTCGGGGCGGGGCCATATTTGACCCTAAGGGGATAATTTGAACAATTTTGGTAGAGGACCATTAGCTGATACAGTACTACACACCAGATATCAAAGCCCTAGGCCCTGTGGTTTTGGACAAGAAGATTTCTAAAGTTTTTCCTTTCGGTTGCCACGGCAACCAGAGTTCTGCATGGAATTCAATTCTTTGAACAATTTTGAAAGGGGACCACCCAAGGATCATTCCTGTGAAGTTTGGTGTAATTCTGCCCAGTGGTTTTCAAGAAGAAGATTTTTTTAGGAAATGTTGACGGACTGACGACGCACGACGGACATTGAGCGGTCACAATAGCTCACCATGAGCCTTTGGCTCAGGTGAGCTAAAAAGACAATTCAAGAGTTAGGTCCATGTTTCAGAGAAAAAAGTTCGAACATCATCAAATCATAGAAAGAAAGCATTGTTTTACATGAAAATTTAACAGCATATAAAACATTGATTTCATATTATTCTACAAAACCATTGTCAATTTACTCATATAATTATATGTATTTAATTCCAGAAAGGGACTGCATGAAGGGGCCACACTTCTGGACAGCTTAGTGCCTTTAAAAACTCACCATTTTTAAAAAGTTGTTGCATGTCTTCGTTTTGATGCGCATTTGCAACAGTGTTAAAACCAGTGTTTAAACTTAACATAACTAGGTAAAACATCTTTTGACAATTGTTTACATTCATTTCTTTACATATGGCATTCTTTTTTAAAGGGGGACAACTCCTTTAGAATATTTTAAGTATCCAACTCTATGGGACAGAACAATAAAACATGTATTGGAAAGATAAGTTGTTTGTCAAGATGCTGTTAGTTTACTAAAAATTTCTGTTGTTTTGTGATATACTGCTAAACCTTAAAGTATTGACCACTTTCAATACTATCTACCAAATTAGTATTTACTTAGGAACTGCCTTTTCACATCACTCTTAAAGCTATAACTAAAGAATTCCACATTAAAATACTTTTGTAATAAAAAATATTTGCTGACACATTGTTAACATAAGGGAAATAAAACATTGAAATAAAATTTCCTTGTACTGTATGTATGCACTTGACATTTTTTGTAAAATGTTCTGTCAAATATCTTTTTGGCATTTACCATAGTATATCTTGTGTACAATATTACACCAAGCTGTTTCACTCTGCCTTCAATTTGCAGCACACCTAGTTTTTTTTTAAATCGGAATCACAGAGCAACATCCTAGCTGGAACATTCAGAACATCATTTAACAGATGAAATTTTAATTTGTTTCAATTCTAAGACTTGTTCTCTTTCGTTTTGCAGTCGCTGTCACATTAGAGTTTTCTCCCCTTAATTATTTCAACAAAAAAAATGTCTGATTGTCACAAAATAAAGCTAATTGTACAATATTTAAAACAATGTCAAAATTACATCTGCAAGGCACATGGGTGGTTTTCAAAATAATGAAGCTTTTTCTTCTCTCTCACCTTACTTTAATTCAGTTTAGTTTTAGAATGTGTTTTGGAGCAAATTATATCCAAATCAATGTAGTCAATAAATGTGTGCAATTTTATCTTGATGGCTCAAGCAGTTTTGAAGTTATATTAAATTATATAGCTAATTTTGTCCCCTGTGCACCCAAAAAAGTGTGACATTTTACATGAAGTATGGTTTTCAACTGTGGCTTACTTTTTAAAACCATGTTTTATTGTTACAGCTTTGGCCTTTTTATGTAACTTAAACTTTGCACATTTAAATAAAATACTTCTTTTCATTTACCTACATCTTATTGTTACCAATATTTCACATCTTGTGAAGGAACCCCCTTCACAAAAAATAGTGAAAAAAATACTAAATTTAAATGTTGAACACTACAATTTCATAACCTTATTACTTTTCTGAAGTCTTAATGTTTTAATAAGATCTTTATCCTTTCAGCTGTGAAGACACATTATGATTTTTTTCTTTAATAAATCAACTTTCTCAGAAACTTGATGGGTGTCTATACACCTAAAAATGTCCCCTGTGCACCTTTTCAGTTGTTAAGTGTCAGATTTCTTTTATTCTTTAATTAAAATGGGATTTTGCTTTATTTTCCTTGAAAGGGAGTTACAACAGATACAAAAGCAGTGTTCAACTTCACATATTACTGACTGTTAAACATTCACAGAGCCAAAAGTGATGTCCCCTGTGCACCCTTTTTGACATATATCAATTGTCATAGCATTCCTGTACTTTGCGGTGGCAGTTCTATATTCTTAGCAGTGTGAATGCAAAGTTTAGGCATTTCTTGATAATTTAGCATTATATAAGAAACCCTGGACAATTTAAAATTCACTGTTTGCATTTTTTTCTGAAGTTGCCAATTTTCAAGTTTAAAAGTGGAAACATCAATTTTATTGCTTCTTAGGCTCTTAAGTTTACCTAAATATGTAATGTTCACTAGTAAATATTATGTAGTTAAAAGAATTTTACTTACCATGAACATATTCTATGAATAAATTTTTTGATACAATTTGTCCCCTGTGCACCCTTTTTAGTAAAATTATGAAGTATGTATGAATTTAACTATTCCATTTTATCATGCGTGGCATTTTGTCATTTTTCTACTATGAATAGCATTGCATGTAAATTAAATGATTTCAATGTGTTAGTTATGTATAAAGTCACTTATTTTTCATTTAAAGCATTACATTCTGTTGAATTTTCATGTTTTTGTAGTGAAAATTTTTAATTTTGTAGTTATTTTGTGGAATAAACTAATTTTTTAATAGTATTTGTCTAAAGTTGATTACCATTAGTCTTTTTATGAATAGAAAACTAATAATGGATGAATATTACACTGATCTTCAGTATGTGTCCCCTGTGCATCTGTAAAATAACTCAATTTTGAGTTGACAATTCTAGAAATTAGAATTACTGGACATTCTTGAAATTTGGCATGTGGTTTATAAACATGCAAAGTGTGAGAAAAAAATAGGTTTTATAATTATATGTTAGTTATTTTGCATTCAGCAACAACTTTTATAGGTAAAGTTTTATTTTCATGTCAGATTTGTGCAGAAAGGGTGATTTTAAAAACCAATGTCCACAAACATATGATTAAATAAGTTTCAAACCATACACATACACCCATTACTTATCATTTATGTTGAAAAAATTACTGTTATACATATTTCCTTGTCATAAAACCATGCAACATTTATCACCCATCTTACTGGAAATTCACTGAACTTTCAAATTAAAGGCTGAAATATTTTCTGATTGGCATTTCTCAACACTTTCTTAAAGTTATTTCCTTCAAATTTGAAGTATTTGCTATCATAAAAAATAGGTGACAACCATAAGAAATCAGTTTGAATTTTCAACCCCTATGTCACACTTTTGCTTCATTATTTTGAAAACCACCCACATGCCAGATAAGAGAAGTTTTTGTAAATTGTATTTGTTATAACTTACAGGCTGTTTAGCGAAAGGTCTTTTCACTCAAAGACACCTAAAGTATTTATTAATTTCTATTATTTATTAAAAATGTGTTGAAGACATGTTATTAGAGTTAAAGTAACCTTTAGAATAGATGTATTAAAGAAAACCCAATTAAAAACATCAGTTGAAACAAATTTGTAATTAAAGTTAAAGGGAGGTAAAGCCAATGTTACTATGTAAATTACATATGGATTTGTTTCCCTTGGATATGGTCATTCAAATCAGTTCATCCTAACAATTAAATACAAATAATTTTTGCTCAAAGTCACTATACTTTCCACTAACTGAGTGCCCTGAGTACAGTCTGCCCAAAACGTCCTATTAATTGGACTAGGTTAATCCTTTAGCGACGTGGTTCGAGTCTCACAAGGTCCGGGGTTCGAGCCCCAGTAGGGGCCTTGGTATTTTCTCTCCCTGGGTTTACTTTATCTCGAAAAGAGAAATTGAAAGAAGCAAAAAGGAGTAAATTCAGTGGGTTGCATTTAACAAACTGTAGTCCAAATAATAGGACGTTTCAGGACAGTGTGATAACTTTTGACTGTCGCTGTCCCATCACGTCTAAACTTATTCTGCATATTTCTGTTAGGAAATCCCTAATGATATCTGTTGGGAACATTTTCTGGTGCATATACAAAGTATCTGTAATGATTACATCTCTTATAATGAATATATGTTGACAGTCAAGCATAAAATTGCCTCACTGACAATTTTTTAATGTATATTTTGTTTTGTTTCTGAAATTTAGTTTTATCCGCAGTCCGCTGTGTATTGAAACCAGTGTCAGGGTAAATTTCTCTTCGCACCTGTTTACATCAATTATTTCTGAAGATTTTAGTCTTCTTTAAAAGTTTCTACATGAATATTAATGTTTAATTTATTGCAGCAAGTAAGTCTGACCAATATTTCAACTGGATGCTTGCAGGTGTGTATCGATTTTTCAGCTGGTAGTTGCTGCCCTTAAAAAAACCCTGTATTTTACTGTTAGAGTCATATTTACTGGTCCTTCATGAACACTGCAAAATGAGATGAGTGGCCAATGATTTTGCACAAAGTTCGGCCATGAAGACAAAGTTCAAAAGTGTTTTTGTTTTTTCAACCAACTAATTGGTGTCTTATAGAGGGTAAAACAAAATAAGGCTTCAGTGCCAGGGAAGATTTGTTCATCCAGAAACTAATAATACCAGTTGACGTGTGTTTTTAAAAAGCTACACTTATCCAGTTTGTACATTGTTATTTTATGATTCTACATACAAGTGGCTTCATGGTGGATTGAACGAAGTGAACTGTGAGGTAAATACTAATTTTTCACATTAAACAAGACTTTCTACAGATATTAAGTTAGAGGGTATGAATTAACATGAAAGCTCTTTAGTGATCCAGACCGATGACATGATTGGTTCCAGGTATGCATACTTTACTTTACTTTTTTGTCTTTTCTGGATTATCCACTTCGCCATCAGGTGTGGATCTCAATTTCTTCTTAAAACTGCTCAAGGATGTCGCTGAGACAATGCTTTGGGGTAACTTAATTTATAAGTCAATAACACGATTAGCAAAAAAGTATTTCCTAACATCAGTTCTTGTATGTTTCTTTTCAAATTTCTGATCATGCCCTCTAGTTTGGACATTCGGCTTAATGTAAAGAATTTTTACTATCAGTTTTATAAAGCTTATGAGTTAACTTGTAAGTTTCACATAAATCCTGGTTATTTCTTCTCTGCTCTAAGCTAGGTAAAGTAATCGTGTCATTAGCAAGTCTAAGGCACTGACGTTGAGCTGACTCTAGATGATTTATATCTTTTTTTTAGATGAGGTGACCATATAGGTGAACCGTACTCTAACACCGGTCGTATCATGGTAGTATATAAAGTTCTAATTTTCTCGGGTGTATAACATGTAAAACATCTCTTGATAAGTCCAATTCTTTTGTAAGCCTTTTTAACACTTTCTTTTATATGAGATTCTGACTTTAATGTATTTGAAATAGTAACCCCTAAATCTCTTTGAGAAGGTTCTTCACACAAAGGTGTTCCGTTTAATGAATATTGAAACTGTATAGCCTGTCTTATTCTGAGTACCACACACTTTGATTCATTGAAACGAAGAAGCCAATGGTCTGCCCATGTCCAAAGTGAATTTAAATCAAAATTCAGGGACCATAAGAGCATGTGACATGACATATAACATAATGTAGCATATCAATACCAGATAACCAAATAAATTTTTCAAATGTGGAGGATAAGACATCCATTAGACTACCAAAATTTACAACAGACATTAGGTCCCTTCCTAAACAAGCTGTCGGTAAGTGGCTGTTTTTTTAATTTCTGTCAAATTCTGACATTTGCAATGTTACATCTGACCTGTCACAATGTAAAACAAACTGTAAAAAATGTGTATGCGTTGGACTACAGGGGTCAAATTTAACAATAGTTTGTACTAGCTGAAATTAGCTAGTGCCCATTTTGATCACTAGCTAAAATGAAAAGCTACTGGCCAAAGTTAATAATATTTAATTACTTTATTAATATTTTACTGGCCAAAACTTACTAATTGATCTCTGTTAGTAGCCAGTCACAAACAAAAATATTTTCTATTAGCTTAAAATAGCTTGTGCCATTTTTGTTGAACAATAACATATAAACATAAATGATACATTCCTTTCATGAAGAAAAATGTGTACCTTCAAAACAAACTTTATTAAAGCTCTGAAGACATTTGCTTGTTATCTTATTGACTAGCTGAAATTAGCTAGTACATTTCAAACCCACTAGCTATTTCAAAATTCCACTAGCATTTAGCTTGTATGCTTGTCTAAATTTGAACCCAGGACTAGTAGTAGCACCTTCCCAAAGCATAAAATCAAACCCTGACTGACTAGAAGATGGAAAACTCAACACTACCCGGCCAAGCAAATAGAATGCAAATCATTTACAGACTAACATTCAACAGCGTTGTTGTGCAGAATAATAAAGCATTTCGATGCTACTGATTTATCAAGGAAAGTTACTCCAACAGGTGTTGATGTGAACAAAACGCGAGATGTTTCGTTTTCTATATGAAAATAAATAAAACAAACTAGTGAATTATGATTTAACCTACTGGCATTTTTATTTGTATTTTTGGAGGGGAATTTTATGCATCGGAAAGGGGAAAAAACATACTATTTTGAGGGGGGAATGGGGCCGAATTTCGCCGAACATTTTGGTGAAAAAAAAACGCTGTTTGAATATTTACATTTAAATTTTTCCTAACAGTAAAATGCAGATACAGGTAAGGCTTTGAGGGATGACAACTATAAAATATCAGATCATAAAATAAGTCATCCCAGTAAGGCCTAAAAAAACAATTCTTTGTTTCCAGTAACATGCTAAAAAAAAAATAGGGTAGTTAGGTCGGAAATTTTTTTTTTTTATTTTTTTTTTATTAAGGGAGACTTTTCAGAAATTATTTTTTGTGTCAAAAAATGAATACAAATAAGGGGGTTATGGCTTTCGAACATCTTATTATTTCAGTAAGTTGATTTCTAACATCACTGGTCATGTTTAAATCATAAAAAGTGCAGTTTTGCAACTTTTTGTTAAAAAGTTGAAAAAAAAAATTCTCCAAGGCCATAAAAACATTTAGGGTAGGGCCAAAAAATTAGGGTAGGTCAGGATACCGGAAACAAACAATTTCTTTTTTTACGCCTAAGCCAAATGAGCAAGGCTAAACAAACTAGAGTGGGCAGACCAATGCTCGGCACATACCAACGCTCGGCGTATATCACGTTTCTCTGGGAATTTCTTAATATATATTTAAAATATCAGCTCTTGTGAGTCCCTTCTCGTTTGTTTACATCACGCGTAATTTTATTCAAGTGCGGTTCATTTCCGGTATGGTCACAGTAGAGCAGACGATGCAAGGCTTGCAGGCAGAATTATGAAAAAAAAAACCAATTGTTTTTTTGAATTATTTTATTTCTTTATACTTAAATAAACCATAAACCCTTATCATGGCATTTTATACGTACCCATTGCACTGCACTTTTCTGCAGCTTATGCTGTTCAAGCAATTGATATATTATGTGTACTAATGACACTTCTGAAAAGATTTCCAAAAATAATGGAAATAAATCATCAAATATCATAAGTTATCGATTTCTTGAAGTTAGATTCACAGAATTGTGATAAATTATCTTCCTTGAGATAATTGTTGTATAAAATGTGTTTATTCAATTAATAGATGCAGAATAGAGAGATGGGTAATTTACGTACATGTTTATGTACTTAAAAAAAATCAGCTAATCAATACAACCTATGTCTTGTGTTAGATATATCTCATACTTCACTTTAATGCATAAATTATAAGTTCAAAATTACAACCTGCAGATTAATATGCCGTACGCCGTGCGTTGGTATACTTCCGCATAAACCGCACATGTTTTACTCATAGGCCCCATCTAACGGTATCCTTATGGTATAGCATTATATAGTAAGAAAAGAAAAGGTAGGACACTTCCGAAACACCAGATCTGGTTTGAAGCTAATATAGAACGGACGGTTCAAACGATACACTTAATTATTTGATATTACTGTAATAAACCTACGGCATAAGTTTAACCTTTTTCACTAGTGTATTTTTAAAGAAATCGGCGATTTTCCACGAACTTCAGATTTCTACATCTTCCCTGCTTGTATACATCCGGTTTGCAAGGGAGTGAATTTGTAGTCCTTATTGCGGTGGTCAAAAATAAACCTTCGATATCGAAGGTATAAAATTTTGTGAAAATAAATTGAAAAATTTATATTCTGTACCGGCTTAGCCCGATATAATAATGTTGTGGCCATGCTTAGCAGCGCTCCTTAGTTCGTCTAACTGAATTGACATTTTTGTTTATTATTGTTTGCCGCTATTTTTTCATTCAGTTCTATTGAAGTAATGATGATGAAGGTATATAGCCGAGGTATATCGATTTTTCCCGGTATCTGTCAAACTATACCTATTAACCAATGAAATCGCTGAGGATATTCGCACCGTAGATCCGGAAACAGCGGAGCAAAGCAAATGTTGGACTCGATTCAAAATGTAAAACATGGATTTTATAGCTGTAATAGAACTTATTTGAACATTTTTTGTGGTATATTTGTTAAAATTAATATTTCTAACTAATGTTTAAATTTTATTCTATTGAAATCGATCATATATTAATGAATAAGAGAATATGGGTATTCGGAAGTGTCCTACCTTTTCTTTTTTCTTACTATATAAATGCTATACCATAAGGATATCGTTAGATGGGGCCTGTGGTTTTACTGGTACTATTTTTAGCTCCCGCTTATTACGTCATGGTGTGACTAGAAATATGTAAACAATATGGTTGAATACTCACAGATTGTTCTACAAACTAAAGATAAAAAAGTCAGTAAGTTAATGTAAAATTAGTTTTTAGATTTAAAATATGTAGTTTTTACGACGAGCATTGGTCTGCCCATTCTAGTTTTCTTATATAAAAGTCAACACCCCCTTTTCATTTTCTTTCTAAAGTAGAGATATAGTTCTTTTTGGGATAGGTCTCTGAAAATCTGATATGCAAGAAAATGTCGAAAAACTGTACTAAATCTGGAACAACTGATACGGGGACTGGAAACCGGCATTTATCTTATCTGATGCTGTCGTCCAATCGAAGCGTATGCCGTAGGTTATTCTGCTATTACTCAAACACTTACGCCTTACAGTTTAACTCGTCCTTTCAGTGAAAATCTGGGAAAGCATTTGTTGAATTTTTTGTTGAAAACAAAAGTTCTGCCATGAAATTATTGCCTGCATCTGTTTTTAAATGGAAAATATCTACATTAATGTTACTTTTCACCCTGTGAAAATGGCTAAATCTAGACTTGTCTTACCCAAAAAGAAAGATGTCATTTTTTACATGATATTTCCCTTGTTGATTCAGAGTATTTAGAATAAAAAAATTAGGACATATTTTAGTGAAAATAGCAAGTCAAAACTGTAAACTGTTGCCTGAAAATATTTGTTTATAATATTGCTCTGTTCTTCACCATTTAAATGCGTGTTAAACCTAGATGATTTTCTGCAGTTTTATCTAAAAGTTCGGAATACTAAATGTGACTTCGTTGTCGGCCTTTTTTTTAAAAAAAATATTATTTTAATTTAAATACATTGTATTTTTCACACATCAGTTTTAAGATTAAATTTATTAAACAAATTTTTGGAGTTTAAACAACAATTTCGTTTGATACATTCCCTACGTTCAAGAAGAATGTTTGTTTCTGTATGTACAAATCTGACATTATAAACAATAATTATGACTCTAAAAGATTAAGAAAAGTGTCAGCTTTCTGTTATTTTCCATTTTTTTTATTCAAATCCAACAAAAATCGGCCCTTTGATAAAGGTTTGAAGTTACGTGGTAAAATATTTCTTTAGGGAAGTGAGCTCGAGTTAATTCATAATAATTAAGCATATCACCACATGCAGTCGCATGCTGTTTTTGCTTCAGAATCCCCTTAGATCAATCTCTGATCATCTAATTATCGCCACTTAACATGTGACTGGTAAACCCTTTGAACAATAAGTGTTATAGCTCCATGATTAACATGAGGTAATATGCTAATTACGCGCTAATCGATAGTGGCGAAAACAAAATATCGATCGCTAACGACTGGTCGATATTTACAGGTATGGACGACAGCATAGTACAGATAAATGTATTGATTTATACGGAGTTTCTACTCCCCGTATTAGACCTTCCTGACTAAATTAAGTGGATTTATAGACCTAGAGCAGCCGGATTTAGTGGTGTTCAGCCTGAAGCAGTACACTGTATTTACCTTCCATGTCTGTTGTAATCGAACTTTATCTTTGGTCTTTGCCTTCTTGCAAATCAACCAAAATAGTTTCTGTATAATCATTTATCTAATATTCGGCTGTCAATGCATTTTATTTGTAAAATATTTTGTTTATTTTGTTGTTTTTTTTTCCTCTACTTCTAACCGGTGTCAAGTGAAAGTATTGAATGCGTTATAATCGGTTAATCCTGTTTCCCGTACCAAACCGTACTTCCACGGGGGAGGAAGTGTTACACGAAGGATGGAGTTCTTCTGATAACCTGTCATGTTTTCTTCTGATAACTGTTACGGAGTTCCTGGAAAACGTTACAGAGTTCTTCTGATGTCTGAATGACGAGCCAAGGAATCGATGGATAAAATGGTAATTATTTATCTTTCAATAGAGAGAATGGGGTGTAAAACTAAAGTTTGATGATCAAGATTGCCTGATGTCTTGTGCTATGCGTCAGAAAAAACTGTTTAGTCTAATAATCAGCGCCACCTCTTTGAAATGAAGACATTTTGAGTAAAATATCGAAATCGTTTGCTTATTCATACATATTATTCTTCTTATTCACGTTCTTCATCCTCACCACATGCAATAGAATAATTTTAGCGCAAAGTTGCAAACATAAATCACTTTCTAAACAATTTTATGCCCGATTTTTCAAATGTTACGGAATTCAGGTGATAACTCTGAAGATGTCACAGAGTTCTAATGATAATGTTTATTACTGCCAGGGTGTTTCTTGAGCTATGTTAAGATATTTTTAGCTAATTCAATTATTTACAAATGGTGTTAATAATGTTCTAACGTAATATATTTATCCAAGGCACAGTATTGTGGTTATATAATGTACGGTATGAGTCTTTTGTAAAGTTTAAAACTATGTGCAGTATAATGACATATATAGTAAAATACGAATAGATAACAAATGCAGTAAATTGTATTTTTTCGTTCTATCAATGGATGTGCCAATGTTGATGAACAACGGTTTATTGGTTTCCGTTTTGATTGATCACTGAATTGAAATCAAATCCGTTATGTATGACTGCTGTTGTCATCACATGCAACTCAATAGCTTGTCTAGTTATGCATATTCATATTATGACCTTTACATTGAGTTAATATGTGGTAAGTTGAAAAGGCCAATATGCTAGGTAAAGCTTTAGATAATTGTCCTTTGTTTCAGGATGCGACAGTCAAATGTAGATACTGTCACAAAAGATTCCTGACGTCTGAAGCAATCGCTCATGTTGTAAATACTATTCCTGAAAGGAAAGTCGCAATTACAACATTGAGGTCATGTGGCAAATTTAAAACAACTATTTATGCACAGTCTTGGTTGGTGTATATATGTATATTCTTTTTAATTTTTGTACAGGACTTTCTGTAGTATCTTTCGTCAATACTTGTATCAAACCACTTTCTTCGTCATAGGGTATTTTTTATTTTCGTCATAGGTTATTTTTTATTCGTCCTGTCCAATGTCTTCCCCGAGTAAATCAAACGTCCGTGTTTTAAATTTGCCACAGTCATACATATTAATCCGATAAACCGCTTCAGAAAAAGACAGCCTCTGCAAATGCAGCAATTAGATGTACCCTAAATTAAAGATAACGGATTTGATTTCAATTCAGTGATCGATCAAAACGGAAACCAATAAACCGTTGTTCATCAACATTGGCACATCCATTGATAGAACGAAAAAATACAAGTTACTGCATTTGTTATCTATTCGTATTTTACTATATATGTCATTATACTGCACATAGTTTTAAACTTTACAAAAGACTCATACCGTACATTATATAACCACAATATTGTGCCTTGGATAAATGTATTACGTTAGAACATTATTAACACCATTTGAAAATAATTAAATTAGCAAAAAAAGTATCTTAACATAGCTCAAGAAACACCCTGGCAGTAATAAAAGTTATCATAAGAACTCTGTGACATCTTCAGAGTTATCACCTGAATTCCGTAACATTTGAAAAATCGGGCATAAAATTGTCTAGAAAGTAATTTATGTTTGCAACTTTGCGCTAAAATTATTCTATTGCATGTGGTGAGGATGAAGAACGTGAATAAGAAGAATAATATGTATGAATAAGCAAACGATTCCGATATTTTACTCAAAATGTCTTCATTTCAAAGAAGTGGCGCTGATTATTAGGCTAAACAGTGTTTTCTGACGCATAGCACAAGACATCAGGCAACCTTGATCATCAAACTTTAGTTTTACACCCCATTCTCTCTATTGAAAGATAAATAATTACCATTCTATCCACCGATTCCTTGGCTCGTCATTCAGACATCAGAAGAACTCTGTAACGTTTTCCAGGAACTCCGTAACAGTTATCAGAAGAAAACATGACAGGTTATCAGAAGAACTCCATCCTTCGTGTAACACTTCCTCCCCCGTGACTTCGCGCTTCATGCGACATACTTAGATTTTTCGTAAAATTAAATGGCCTGGAGACGTACGTGAATAAAATTCAGATGATCAGGTTTCACACTTACTCCTTCATTATTTTCAAAACATTGTTTGACCCACACACTATTTTCTATCTATACTTAGGCCTAAAAATAATGGTGATCCTCCCAATTTCAAATATTAAAACATTATCATTTCAATGGAAAGATTAATAAGTGTATTAAGCGAAGTGACTGTGTCAGATTTCACACGGAATTTACTTCAGACAAACCAAGTCATGAACCCTGATAAAGTAAGTTTCCCTTAATGGTGGAACCTGTTTTAAGTACGTTGAGGCTGAAGTTACCTTTTGATATATTCTTGCTTTATCTGTTGATTCAGCACCACACCTTAACCGCTTTGTGTTCACAGATACTTCATGTCGCACACATATATACCTCCAGGTGAAGGTACTACAAAAATATGTCACATGTTTACTGCCTTGTATCCACAGTTGAAAGTACTACCAGATATTTCTGACATGAATATTTACCTTTTGGTATTCACAAGTTAAGTTGCTACAAGACAAGTGTGACATGAATATTTTAACATTTGTATTCATAGATGAAAGTTTGACCAGACAGGTCTGTCGTGAATATCTACCTTCGTGTATTCACATGAGAAAGTACTATCAGACGTGTCTGACATGAATATTAACTTCCTTGTACTTACAGATGAATGTAATATAAGACATGTCTCACATCAATATTTTCCTTCATATATTCATAGGTGAAAGTACTACCAGACATGTCATCAATGAATATTTACCTCCCTGTATTCACAGGTGAAAGTATTACCAGACATGTCTCATGAATATTAGCCTCCTTGTATCCAGATATGAAAATATACTACCAGACATGTCTGTCATGAATATTTACCTTCTTCTGTTCACAGTCGAAGGTGCTGCCAGACAGTTGTCAAATGACTATTTACTTCATTGCATTCACAAATAAAAGTACTACCAGATACGTCTGACATGAATATTAACCTCATTGTGTTTACAGATGAAAGTACTACCAGACATGTCTCACTTGAATTTTAACCTCCTTGTGTTCACAAGTGAAAGTACTACCGGACATGTCTCACATGAATATTAACCTCCTTTTGTTTACAAGCGAAAGTACTACCAGATATGTCTCGCATGAATATTAACCTCCTTTTGTTTACAAGCGAAAGTACTACCAGATATGTCTCGCATGAATATTAACCTCCTTTTGTTTACAAGCGAAAGTACTACCAGACATGTATCGCATGAATAACAACCTCCTCGTATTCACATATGAATGTACTACCTGACATATCCCACATGAATATTTCAAATTTATATTCGTTTTTTTCACATGTGAATGAAAGTACTTCCAGACATGTCTCACATGCATGTCTCACATGAATATTAACCTCCTTGTATTCACATATGATTATACTATCAGGCATGTCTCACATAAATATTAATCTCCTTGTACTTACAGATGGAAATACTATCTGCTCGATTAGAAGGGTTTGATAATTACAATGTGACCATCTTAAATACAAAAAAAAAACAAAAACAACAACAACAACAAAAAACAGGATCAGATGTGGCCAATTATTTACTAGCCCATACCTTTCTATTTCAGGTTCAGTATCTTTAAAATTGCACTTGAAGTGCATTGTTTTTGTACTTCCTTTCATAATTAAGTGAATCCATTAGATGTAGTGTTAAAGTATTTAGACTTTGACATGATTGATACTGGGCAATTAACTACAAATATATTAATATGCAGCAGTGCCTAATGCCAGCTTGCATTAAAATTTTAATACTACTTGTCAGTCAGTTTTAGAATATAAATAAAATACTGCACAACTCCTATCTGTGATAATGTTATGCATTTTTTACTTAGATAACTGATATTTGAGCCGCGCCATGAGAAAACCAACATAGTGGCTTTGCGACCAGCATGGATCCAGACCAGTCTGCGCATCCGCGCAGTCTGGTCAGGATCCATGCTGTTCGCTAACAGTTTCTCAAATTCCAATAGGCTTTAAAAGCGAAAAGCATGGATCCTGACCAGTCTGCGCGGACGCGCAGGCTGGTCTGGATCCATGCTGGTCGCAAAGCCACTATGTTGGTTTTCTCATGGCGCGGCTCATTTATTGATGCAGAAAATGACAATTTTCACCAATTTCATGGAAGGTACTTGCAGACTTTTTTGCTGTGTTTCAACAGGTATTAAAAAAAAACCTACCTAAATAACTTTAGTTAGGAGTGACCAATATTTCTGAAACTTGTTAATAGGAAGCTTACAAAGATGGAGTTTAGGATAGCATATGAGGTCATATAACTAAAAATCTAAAAACAAGAAGAGGCTAGTTTCCCTTTTAATGCTGAGCGCCAAGCAAGGGAGCTACTGGTACCATTTTTCACGTCTTTGGTATGACGCGGCCGGGAATCGAACCCACAACCTCCCGCACTCACACCCTATAAACGACTGTACTAGCCCTCTTCCTCTTCCGAGAGACCAAAACAATAAACCGACAGCTAAAAGTTGAAAAACAGCATTTCAAAGTGACTGATTTGCTTTGAAGATATGTGTATTTATATTTTATTGGAAGCTGAACATGATTTGTTTCCGTATATAATGTGTTAGTTTGATTACAGGTAAAATTATAGCAAAAAACTCGATTGATCACTGATTTTGTCCAGAAATTGTACATTGTCGGCATCAAAAGTACATATTTTCTTGCTTGAAGAATGGCCTACATGTAAATCCCATTGTTTTATGGATAAAGAAACAATACTAGTTTGGTAAAATAAAATTAAATCATTGATATATTTTCCGATTTGTTTATAACCGTCAATGAAGGAAGATTCTGTGTTATTTCCTGACTGTATGCATGCTTGCTCAAGAACTGTACAAGTGCTTGCGAGTTTCGTAAAAAGCCTGTATGCCTGTTTGAGAGTGACTTGTTTATAAAATATAGGCGTTTCTTATGATCCTGTAGTACTTCTCCATAATTATAACCCGCAAACAAAATTTGAAGGAGGGTGGTATAGAGCAGTCAACATGCGGTCTGTCTGTTAGGTCTGTTTGTATATGTGTCCTCATAAATTTGGTCGTGCAATTACTTGAATACTATTACACCTACCTCTCTCAAAGTTTACACACAAACATCGGCAATATGTAGTTAATGTCTGTCTTATTCTTTTCATTTTCATTTTAAAGTGACACTTAAAGGTGAAACAGGTTCTGTTTTTCGTGTCCTTGCTATAACTTCATTATGCATTAAGGGATTCTGAAATAACTTGGCACAAATGTTCACCATCATGAGACCGCAATGAAACGATGTGTCGCACACAAGACTATATTTTCTAGAATTCGCAATTTTGCGCTTCCCTAATGAACAGAATCAGGGTGGCCATTTTATAAATTGCGTGCATGTTTTGTGCTTTTAATTAATTTTATGATCAGGGCTCTCATACAAGAATACAGAAAGTTATCAAAACGAAAGTTTTACACCATCAATTTTGCACTTTTTGAACAGCCCTCAATTATCCCGCTACTGGAACAATGCCCAATTTTATTGCATTTTTCAGTTTAATAGTCCCTACTGAACTTCAGGATATAAACGGAATGGGGGCCCATCCAGCTCGTTTAGTCACAAAATAACGAAAAAGTTCCTGAGTATCAATCAACAAGCACGAAACCCTTCCGTGATATGAATTTCCCGCGCCAAGGTGACTCACCGATACATGCAAAGCTAGCAGCAGTTAGTTTTACAACTTACATAAGAATTTTACATGTATTGGCTGTTTAAATTTTCTAAAGAATTAACAATCATTATCTCTCACCTTAATTTACAGACATCCAAAATCACGAAGTTCTAATTATAACAAATATTGACGGGGCCAAAATTCGAAGTGTACCCTGCTACCTAAGATTTGAAAATATGAACAGTAAATGGGGTGGTTTTTAGTGAAACTTTTAAATCTGGCGTCAACAATTTGACTGTTAACACTGTAGAGGTCACACTTTTAGTCCAATCTTAATGAAACTTGGTCAAAATGTCACCCTCAATAGAATCTTGGACAAGCTCGATATTGGGTCATCTGGGCTCAAAAACTAGGTCACAAGGTCAAATCAAAGGAAAAGATTGTTAACAGTCTAGAGATCACAATTTGGTCCAATCTTAATGAAACTTGGTCAAAATGTTACCCTCAATAGAATCTTGGACGAGTTCATCTGGGTTCAAAAACTAGGTCACCAGGTCAAACAAAAAAAAGCTAGTTTACAGTCTAGAGGCCACATTTGTGAAACTTTTATTAATGAAACTTTTTTTCAGAATGTTACTTCTGATGATATTTAGGTCGAGTTCAAATCTGAGTCAGTTGGGTCAAAAACTTGGTCAACAGGTCAAATCAAAGGAAAAGCTAGTTGACACTGTAGAGCCCACATCTATGACCATATCGTAACGAAACTTATCAGCATATTAATCTTGATAATCTATAGGTGACTTTTAAATCTGGGTCAACTGGGGTCAAAACCTAGGTCAACATAATCAAATGAAAGTCCTGTTAACTCTCCAGAGGCCATAATTATGGCAATATCTCTATGAAACTTGGTCAGAATGTTAACCTTGATTATCTTTAGGCAAAGATGAAATCTTGGTCAAGTGGGGTCAAAAAATAGGTCACCTGTTTTGACATCAATGGAAAGTCTTATTAACACTCTAGAGGCCATATTTATGATTGTATCTCCATGAATCTTGGTCAGAAAGTTTACCTCGATGATCTTGATGAAATTGAAACAGGCTTAGCAATGAAAACGACTAAATCCACAAAGACAGATTCTCGTTGTGTGCAGGCGTTATCACTACCAAATGTAAATTCTTTCAAATAGAAATAATGGTTAAATCTTGACAGGTAGTAAACACGACGGCACGGTATTTGTAACGATAACATGTTTATGTTATTATTGAGAAATGGGGAATCGGGTTACTGAAACCATTAGGCTATTTGTAACAAAATAGTTGTACTACTTTTGAATCTTGTTGACTGATTTACAATGAAGTTAACCCCGAATTACTAATAAGGACTTAATCGATATTTCCGATAAAGTTTTTGTTGTCGTTTTCTATTTATACGTCCATTCGCAGGATACTTGCGGGTTCAACAGTTTTTAAAAAAATCAGAGGATAATTTTGTTGACAGACGGACAAGACAGACGGAGGTCAACCTATAGGCCCCTCCTGTCTCATCTCATCGATATTTTGAAATCGTCAGGCAACATTTCTTCGCGTGATTTCCATATGGAATCGATGGTTAATTTCGTGTATGACATAGTAGGGACCCTGTGTAAACTTCAAGTTTCTAATTCTGTATTTTATGATAGTATATTTGTGTAAAACCAACACTGAATACTTGCATGTAAACGATGCTGAAGCATTCAATTCATTATATAGTTAAGTAGGGTAGCGAGTCACAGACCCTCTATCCCCATCCCCAGTGGATTAGTACAAGCATAGCACGAGGAGCCAGACATTAAATGACATTATTTATATGACGACTGATCAAAAGAGACAATTTTGTATGCATTTTTTTATTTCATTTACGACTTTAAAGGACTTAAATCGTCTACTTTACTCGCAAGATGGAATACAGTTTCACTCGCTAATACGCGTTCAGATCAAATATCAAAATTGCAAGTCGGCATACAGTGAATGTTTTTTCACCGACTAGATAAAAATATATTTCATTCAAAAACGCAACAAATATAAAACATCTTATTTACATATATTTATGGAGTATGCATACTTATTTCAAAAAACATCATGGATTATTGGATTAAAAATCAGTTTGACGTGTTATTCATCTGTTTCGTGACTTGGTCGAGTGAATTTTTATGCAATGAGTGTGATCAGTCAACATTTTGGCAGCATTTTGTAAACATTACGTGTCAATGTCATCTATCATAACACCTATACACATATTTATGTCAGACTAATCGTTAAACTTAAATACACATACAGCGTAAAGCAAAATAATTAACTTCAAGAAGAATTCTTATCTTCCGGGTGTCTATTTATTGTTTTGATCACTCGCAAGAGGAAGAGGGGTAGTACAGTCGTTTATAGGGTGTGGCACTCGAAGCGGACGCTCTACCACTAGGCTATCAAGGCTTTATATATTTGAGAGCTGTTCTCAATGAAATGGTTAATATCTTATTTTGCGAAAAGTATTGTAATGTAATATTTCTTTATGAGATGAGTATTGGAGTCCTCCCGCCTATTTGTTTTTTTTTTCAATTTGTGCATGCCAAATCCAGAATTCTAAGGGGATTTCAACACTGAAAATCATGGTTGTCGATTAGTTTAGGTTAAAGTTATATAATGTTGACAAGCCTTAGAAAAAAATGTATTTTGAGTATAAATCTTTATAAGGGTGCAAGATCCTTGTATGAAGTGGTTCTGTAGGTGAATATGAATATTTCAAAATGCTGAATTCTAGTGAGCTTTTAGGATGAGATTATCAGTATGGTCTTATCAATAAGATGAAAAAAATGTATAAAATTATATACTCGAAAGATGGGGCTCCCCTCCCCATCTCCCTGCTCTTACGTGCATGTATACAGTATAGACTACTTTTCCTGTGATGAAGTTATCAGTATAACATATTGCAGTCAAAATTACACCACTCTGCTTTAAAATTTTCAAATCAATCTCGCACTTTTCTTCGGCAGTGTTTAATATTTAAACGTTAATGTAAATGCTGCTCTTCCTTAATAATGAAGAAATGTTATGTATTTATAAAAATTAAAATACTGAGTCTAAAATCTAAAAGTCATTTCAAAGCAAAGAATACGGCTTTCAGAGTAATGGAAATATGTTTTTTTTTAAATCTGATTTGGAGTCAGAAGTTTTTTCAGTGATTTGGGAGTCAGAGTTTGTTGTTTTCAATATGTCGAAGCTAGTCACAGCACCCTCCTCCCCGCCACCTCCCCAAGCACTAAGTTCATCTGTGCGAGTCAAAATCGGCGTTAAAAAGTGAAATATTAGCCCCCACCCCGTCCCCCAAGCACTGGGTTCATCTGTGCGAGTCAAAAACGGTGTTGAAAAGGGAAATATCTAGCATTTAGAAAATTGTATTATTTATTTTCACATTCCTCTTTTTACGTCTATTTTACTGATAACATACATGTATATCATGTTTATGATTCATGCATAGCTCAATCCCACTTTAATAAAATTAATAAAATTATCATAAATGCGTTTTAACCTTTTATTTAAATGTAACATTTTATTCATAAACATCGTTTATAAATATATTTATGGCTTTTTTTACAATTCATTTGTGAAAACAATGTTCTTGAATTCATACTTTAAAAGCCTGCAGTACTAATGCAAAGACATAACAAATTTGAACGTCAAATTTAAGGCTATTATGGGCATCTGACATAAACGTAACATATCAAACAACATGTCTTATTAGACAAGATACTAGTATATTCATTGGTAACAACATGCATGGAGGATGAGAAATGTTATTAAGGTAGTGGACCCGCAATGACAATCGGCGAACTACACACTCTCACCATACGATCTCAGCATTGCCCGTTATTTACGGTAGGGCATATGAGCGTTGAATTACTTCTACATTCGAAAAATGCCGAGCCGCCTAAGGAGAACGTGCAGTCACACGGACATTGCCGAGTGTCATCCGAAGAATGCCGAGTCACCTAAGGAGAACGTGCAATCACACGGACATTGCCGAGTGTCATCCGAAGAATGCCGAGTCGCCTAAGGAGAACGTGAAGTCACACGGACATTGCCGAGTGTCATCCGAAGAATGCCGAGCCGCCTAAGGAGAACGTGCAGCCACACGGACATTGCCGAGTGTCATCCGAAGAATGCCGAGCCGCCTAAGGAGAACGTGCAATCACACGGACATTGCCGAGTGTCATCCGAAGAATGTCGAGCCGCCTAAGGAGAACATGCAATCACACGGACATTGCCGAGTGTCAACCGAAGAATGCCGAGCCGCCTAAGGAGAACGTGCAATCACACGGACATTGCCGAGTGTCAACCGAAGAATGCCGAGCCGCCTAAGGAGAACGTGCAATCACACGGACATTGCCGAGTGTCATCCGAAGAATGCCGAGCCGCCTAAGGAGAACGTGCAATCACAGGAACATTGCCGAGTGTCATCCGAAGAATGCCGAGCCGCCTAAGGAGAACATGCAGTCACACGGACATTGCCGAGTGTCATCCGAAGAATGCCGAGCCGCCTAAGGAGAACGTGTAATCACACGAACGCTGCCGAGTGTCATCCGAAGAATGCCGAGCCGCCTAATGAGAACGTGCAATCACACGAACATTGCCGAGTGCCATTACGGGCCCCACACTCCAAAACTAGCAAATTATCTTAAACTGGACATTTTTATTTACAGAAGACTGCCAAAGCAAAGTCACTCTTGTTTCACAAAATTCATAAGTTTTGAATAATTAATATCTGTTTAAAGTAAGAGTCATCTAAAAAATCTAACATCTTTAAAGTAAGTGCAATTGAAGAGAAAATGAAATTCCTCACCTAACAAGTTATTGTTACATAAATGACATATTCTTTTTCTCTCTCCACGGGGGTGCTATGCAGAGGGGGCATTATTTAGTCTCATGTGGGCAGTATTTAGAATTGATAAAATCACCGTCATATGAGAAAGCAGATCGGTTTAATATTATAAAACGGAATTATTTGATCCAGATTTTATTAGAGTTATTAAAAACAAAGTACATCATTTAACTGAATAATTTATAAAATCTGTCTATACTCAGATTGACACTTAGAAAACCAAGAAAAAAAAAAAAAAAAAAAAAAAACAGAATTATGCAGATGCATTTTTAAAATTTGTCAAAAAAGCAAAACACATATTATTAGCGGACATCATAACAGATTGAAGAATAAAGAAATAACCGGACACGTGCCTTGTAAAAATAATTATGACAACTAAGTACATATTACGTAATTAATTAAGTACATGAGATAAAACAGGACATGTTTGACAGGTTTTATATACTAACTACTTATTATTTGTGACGGGTAGCTGTTATTGTCATTTTATGGACATTTTTGTGCGGCGGAATGATATCGGATTTTTTTTTCATTTATCTGGTGAATTGTTAGTGAATGTATAAAATTCCGATAGTCATTTACTGAGATAGGAGCGTGGTATAATGATTCTATCTTCTCTCAGCTAGAAAAGGGATTTAACAGCGTGGGTAATACATTCCTAATTTCCTGGATATTATGTCTCAGGTAATGTCAAAATAATTTACTTTCATTTTCTTGCTTGTTAGAGATGGATTGAATCTTTGTATGCTAAAATGATTTTTACAGCCTTGGAAATGCTCATATAATACCTTGGGTAATGTCAAATAAATGTTCTATCAGATTCATAAATTTATTGTTATTTATGATTTTAAGATGAACTGCAATTCACTAAATGACATATATCTATGATGTTGCATAAACAATTGTGATTTAACTCATTGTTTCCGATTGATATTTTAGTACGGAAATAATATTTATTATTTGAACTTTATAAAATGGGTGATTTACACGATATGCGATATCACGTTTGTGGAAAGTTTTCACGTGTTGTTATTTCTATTTTTTCTTATTTGTGTCTGTTTTCACATTTGTAACCATTTTTTACATTTGGAGGTCCTACAGTGATGGTAGTAATACATTTTGCTGTTCTCAAGTCTAACATTTCTTAAAACTTCATTTATTAAGATTTTTCATGCATTGTATTGTTTTAGCCCTGGTATAGACCCAATAAATTTTCAAATAAATAGACCCATGTCTCTCTTTCCCTGGGTACTGCTATTCGGAGGAGAGGCCGCGATAATGCGTTGCTATAAGTTCCCTTGTGATTGGAAGGGACCGTTATTTGGTCCAGCAAGACGTCTATATATAGACTAAGTTATAAATTCATTTTTACATAACTGTCAAATAGGATGGTGGTAACTCGTGTCTGTACATAATGTTGGAATATAAATTTAAAGAAGAGCAGTATGTTATGCGGAAAATGTTGTCTTTTCAGAAAAGCCTTTAAAAAACTTTTTTAATTTGATATTTCTGCCACAGGTACATTTAGCAAATTAAATGGGAGTAGTAATTTACTTTTGCTTTAAGTCATCACTCTCTCACAGCGGTAATTTGATTTTAATACGCTTTTAGGGAGGTAATGTTTCTTAGAGACTGCATGATCATGAAAATGTCGACTGTAAAATCCTTTAGCTGCAAATGTTGCTACGAGACGTTAATTGCAAGAAACTCTGGAAGAACTTTATTTTTGCCTCAACCCACATCACATTCGTCGCTTTTGTTCAGAACTGGATTTTTGGTGCGTGTCGTAAATCAAAGATAGAAATTAAACTAAAACCTATCGAAAAACCTTAGTTTCTGGTACACATTTTCATCTTTTTGTAGGTTACTATTTAGTTGTGTTTTTTAAAATTGATAATGTCGCTTTACTGAAATCTATTAGAACTATAAAATGTGCAAAAGTTCATTTACTGAATGAAATAGGTAAATCGCCATTTGCTATTTTGCCAATATTTTAAACCTTACAGAAAGTACTTTTATAAACATTATGCATGGAATTATATATAAACATATTGTTAATAACATGTTTTACTACCACATCCTATTTTACAAAGGTCATAATAATACGCAAAAAAGTTGTGTTTGTAAACGAGTGCACACTATATATAAGAATACGGATGTGTAGAATCTGATGTTGTACTAGAAACTGATAACTTCCGTAAGGCTTTTGATCTTATGGTAGAAACAGATAAAGCAACTGCTCAAATGGATGTTATTAATAATAACATGGTTCGAAAGGTGCGACTTTCAATACTCGACATGAACTTATACAGATTAAGTCATAAAAGGAGGCAAACAAAAGTTGATCTTGTCAATAATAATATAAAAAGATAAAAGTATGAAAAACAAATTATCATATTCTTACTGTACAGGGTTTGGCAAATCGAAATTAGGATTTCTTGCTAATTTGTCGTTTTCATCTTTTTATCATAAAAATACATTTTTACTGTATTATCTCGTTCATCCTCAACGCCTGAGTTTGAATGTAGAAATCATCCAAGAGTGTACGCCAAACAGATTTTATCAGCGGAAGGTTACCATTTTTTCTGTAAATAAACAACAGCATTACATATATTTGATGGAAGCTCACATACACATACTAAAATAATTTTATTATCTTACGTAGCAGCCAAAAAATTATATTACACAATGTACAATGACTTGTACATATCAAATTAATTATTTTCACAATTTGAAGAAAATTGTGTTCTGTATTGACTAGTTCTCGGCAAAAAGCTAGTAACTTTTCCACATGGCTAAGAGGTGCAGTACGAATGATTTGACACACGTTATTATAAAATTATGCTTAAGCTACTAAGGTAGAAGGGCCGACTTTATGACATATGTTTGTGATGTATCACAGTAAAGTTCAGAAACCATAGTAAGTTCAGAAGCAATGTTAAAGTACAAAAAGTAACAGCCTCGATAGCCTAGTGGTAGAGCGTCCGCTTCGAGTGCGGGAGGACGTGGGTTCGATCCCCGGCCGCGTCATACCAAAGACGTGAAAAATGGTACCAGTAGCTCCCTTGCTTGGCGCTTAGCATTAAAAGGGAAACTGGCATCTTATCTCATACCCTCGTGGCGATGGATTCCATCAGGAATGAGGTGTCGAGAGTGATTCATATAAGTTGTAGAATTTCCTTCACAATCGACCTAAAATAAATTATGTATAAACTAAAGTATAAAAGTATTGTTTCAGAAGGAAATTAAACGTCTTTGATGAAATCAACACTCTACACGTAATGTAAATTTGTCTGAAAGCTATACTGTCTGATTCCAGTTGTTATAAACTAAACTTGAACTTTTTATATACCATTTACTTAAAATTCGATGTAAGTGTAGATATTTATACAGATACATAATAAATACCCGCGAAATCTATTCAGTTTTGTTTCTAACTCATTTGCAGGGTTATATTTAGACTTACTAAGTCTATTGAGATCAAGAAATCTGTAAATAATGTTTTTTCTTTCTTCATAATGACACTGAACCCTTTTCTGTCTAGGCTCATCTCAGAATAACCTGAGATAAGAGATAATTTTTTTCCCCAAAAAGTGCTATTTTAGAGGATATTATAATAGAGATATTTATTTTATAGGACTCTAACAACTGATGCCAGTCTATGTTATTTTTAGCCTAAGAATAAAGGCACCTTAACTTTAAAAAAGACCACTTCTGTTGTAACTTTAACATCATTGGTCTTTTTAATCAAGTTTCATTGTATGCAAATAAGGTTATAACAAAGGTTATTGATCTCTATACAATTTTTTTTTTGAAAGATTTTTGAGATAACAAATTTTCTAGCCAAATTATTTAAGAAAATATTTTAATGGACACTTATCGCTACGCTAGACATTAGCGAAGATCCTATCTAACTTCTAGCGATGTAAAAACGAAAATTGACAAAAATATTTAACATGCGTTATTCTCTTGCAAAAAAAAATAAATGCATTCCTTCCGAGCTGAAAGTATTTATATAAGATCCTTCAGAAATGACATCCTTTTAGAAACTTTCACAAAAGCCTCAACGAAACAGACTAAAAACAAGTACAGTCTGTATAACAATGAACACAAAGCTTGGAATGCACCAAATAGTGCAACCAACTCTTGTGGAATTCTTATCACGTGTTTATGTTGAAATTTATGATTATACTATACAACTGCTGGCACATCAAAGTCTGATCAATTAATAAATATTTAGGATGTAATTCTCTCACAATACTCAGCTCAGTTCAATTGAAATCAGCAGTTATTCCAGAAATCGAACAGACACATTTATTACCAACATATGTGCATCTTCGTCAGAATTTTCATCTATTAGATATAAGTTTACATTTTCTTCTAGTATATGCCTCTAAGTGTTCATTGAATCAACAAGGAGCATCCTCGTTAAAATAACATAAAATCAAATATCAAAACAGATTTAAATGTTTACAATAAGACAGATCTAATTTTTTGATGTTAACAGATCTCTTTTTCATTGCGTTGCGTTACTTTTATGATAGCTTCTCTTCATATATTACCAATCAAACAAGAGTGTTTTGAAAACTAACCATCCATTCCATGGCCGCTGGAGAAAGTTTGAGAGTAGTTAAGGTAAAGATGTTAAAGGCTGGATCATAATGGCGGAGTCAGATTGTTTTCAAGTGTATCACTTGCACTGTAGATCTTTGTTTTTTCTAATATTTTCATAACAATATCCTACAGATTGAAATCACATAAAAAACCTGGGTAACTTGATGCGGATACGATGTAAGCGTTACGCTCTAGGGGAGCTTTATCCTGTCTTAGAATGCATCCGGTAATAAGCAAGACTACATTTTTTAACTAGTCAGCGGCCCGTTTATTATGCTAATGTCCAATAGACTGGAAGATCTGTGAAGTACATATACTGGTATACGGAAAAAGGAAACAACTTTCGTTTAGAATGAGTCTCTTTGGGTTGATATTGCAAACTTGTTCCCAGCTTGCCAGTGTATTTGCAAAGGTTCGCACAGGAAGCAAGGTAAAAAAAATCTCCATTGGATTTGAAAGCTTCGGCCATTTTCATTGTTTTTAAACAGAAATCCTATCATAATACCGACCCGTCCAGACGGGCTGGAATAAAAGAGGAAAATAAAGATACTTGATTCACAATATACATAAAACTCGAAGTGTAGTCTATGTAGCAATAAATATTATGATAAATCTGGAGCAACGAGAGAATATGATAATAATTTTAACCAAATTTTTGAACGCATACTGTTAATTTTGGAATATTATTACGTATTGAGGATGTAAAAATTAATCACTCTTATTTTATATTTACATTAAACTAAATTATAAAGGGTATAAGAGATTAATTGCAATAATCAAATGGTGGAAAAAGGTACAATTGGTAATTTACTTTACTTTCAAGCCTTTCCTGTGTCTCAAATGCGTAGGGATATGCTAATAATAATGTGTTTGATTATTTATCAAGATTTCTTAAGATCTGTTTAAGCAGTTTACAACCAAACGTAATTATTGAATTTCATGATTATATTGTTTTATAGCACCGACTCGACGGCAATAGAAAACTCACACTGCCAAAGTTTGAATTATCAACACACTGAACGTCGCCTAATATATGAGTGACGTTAATATTGAGCTATGATAACAATTAACTGGAGTCTTCTATATTTAATTATATGAAATGACACATTAAATGAAATTTATTGTACAGAAAGTGGCACATTTTTTTCTGGTAAATACAAAATTTAATGTGGTGTATTCGCCACTCCTACACGTTGAAAACAGCTAAAATAAAGAAAGACAGTTAGTTAGTCTCACGAAGAATAAAACTTTAGCTGACTGAAACAGTCGCTAGATATCAACAAATTAAAAACATTTTAGAACAAGTCTGAATGTCAGTTTTACTAGTATTTCGTGTAGGGTTAAATGTAATGTTTATTAACATAAAATATAGCTCTATATTTCATCAACAACAGTTTAATGTGAGTACAAATGCACGTTACTTCAACATTCGCCATCCAAAAACTGAAATGCATTACTATCAGCCTAGCTAAAAAAAAGCTTATATGATAAGAAAAAAAAATCTTTTTTTTTGTCTGAATTTCAATTCCTAGTACATCCAAAAATTGTGGAAAATTTGACATCACCATGCAGCCTCGATATGTAACTCCAGTATATGAAAAAGGTACGGACACTACGTCGGATTCACTTACACTTTAAACACAATTTTCGTAAATACTAGTCATTGAAATTCGGACAAAAACATGGAAATTTGATATGTCCTACGAGAAACGACCACAGGTACAAAACCTTTATGCTCTGCGGAGACATGGATTTAGAGAGTTTTACAAACATTCATACAGGTTTTCCATCGTTTTTTTCCCTTGTACAATGCACATTCTAAATGTGGCGTTTGGTTGCTTAAATAAATATTTTTTTTTGCAAATTAGTTATAGCGCTAATTTTCGTAATAATCGTGAGAGAGGTATTAAATTAGACTCAGTTTCATCAAGAAAAGAGATGCATAAATGCACTCTGTTTTATTCAATTAAGCTACATTTAGATTGGCCTTGTGTAACTGCACTGTTTGCTAATTGATCATTTACTTCATTTGAATTACTTGCTTTGATAACTCGTTGTTTTCTTACATACCTGGCGCTTATCTAATCACTTGCCAATCATAGGACAACCTTGTCTAATATAACTTGAGTTAAGTGGCGTCACATAGTCCTAGCACTTTTAAAATTATGACGTCATAAACAAGAAACATAATGCCAGGAAATATCTCTAAATTTATTTGTCATCGCGATCTATTTTGAGCGTTATAGGCAAGAAAAATGATCTTACATATCTACCTGTGAATGACAGCTGTTTTCCCAACCGATGAAACGCCCTGTACACCACCCCTCTGTTAGGGAATATAAGGATTTTACATGCTAGTCTATGTAAGATGAGCATCGTGGAATGAAAACCCAAGCGTTAGCAAGGTTTTTTAAACGATGTTGTCCCGAGGATTAGGAAAACGGTTGTCATTCTTTGACAGATATGTAAGACCATTTTTCTTGCCTATCTATTTTAAACTGGCATTATGTCTAATGGTTATGACGTCATAACAATGGTAGCACTACGTGACGTCAAATGAAAATATGCTAATTAAGACAAGGGTTTTTTCCTTCGAATATATGTTCCGTGCACATTATCGATTTTAAACAGTGAATAAAAGGTCACCTGCAAATACAATCCACTATCTGGCTTTTTTTCATATGTGTCTTTATACACAGATTGGATTATAGGCAAAAACGCTGCTAACAAGGAGGTTTATAAAAAATGAAATATTAAACAAGCATACTTACGAAAATGTATTTATTCTTTGATTTGATATTTTTCTGGACAATTGTCTAGTGTAATACATGATCCTTTTGAGAAATACGAAACATAACTAGCTGGAATGTTAGTTCGTGCTTCTGCAATAGAGGTATATTGTTTTCTAGCAAATATGCCTCATATTGTTTTCTAGCAAATATGCTATTAACTTGGACACAAATCACGTTCAGTGTTTATGATACAATGGAAAAAATAAGTATCCTATAAACTACAAATGCACATAAAATGTATCACAAATAAATTTATACATTATAATATTGTACTACATGTAAACATTTCATGTTTTGCGGGATTACATAATTAGACCTGCTGCGCAGAGCCTGTTGATTAATGCAGTGTACGATTTGATTATTCTCTCACAATGCTCAGTTGAAATGAGCGGTAACTCATAAAGTCGAACAAATACACTGATTACAAATAGACATTCATCTCGATATTGTACATAAAGTGTTTCTTTTTAAGCACATTAACGCTAGTTTAAAAATAAGAAGCAACTTTGATACGATGTCAAAATTCAACATTTTTGAAAGTAATTGAGTCAATATCTTGAAAAGAATCTGTAACTTTAATTCCTTATAAAATATACATACACACGCAAGAAACATTCGTGCTAATAACCGTTTCATGACAGTAACTATAGTATGTATATAAATATGGGATACATATATTCACAAACACGTTATTTTTTGTATTTTTCAAAAATGGTACATGTATATCCTTTTATTTAAACTCGGGACCATACGCCGCTTTTCATGGAATTGTACTCCGTGCATCGAAGGTTCCATGTGCACCGCATCTGCGGATGACTCTAAATTCTATTCTGGTACAGTACTTTTAACATGTGTAAATGTTGAGTTCTGCTCAACTCGGGGCTAGGGCTAGAGGGCGTGGACGGTAGCTTGCATTTTCACCACCGTCAATGAACATTCTCAATCATACCGAACCTGCAACATTTTCTATTATGTCGTGTTGGGCGACCTGTGGTTTTCCACTTTTTCTATTTTAGTATCATTGTCTTTAGTCAGGTTAATAATGTCGTGTCTTGCTTACATTTAAACATGAACATATATCTTGTGAATGCCACAGCATTGAGAAACGGGGGAATTCTTTTATATCATTGTGGGATACATCGTCTAATTCACAATGATATTTAAGGATATACGTCTACTGACAGGTCTTTCAGATGACCAAACCATAGATAAATCTTGTTAAATGCTGGGTATTTACTTGCATAAATAGTTGTTACAGTGTCGGTCTCCAATCCCGAAAGCCGAAGATTCAGTCCTCACCGACAGCGAACCTATCAGAAAGTGGATCCGATTCCAATGTTTTCTTTGGATGCGTGCTAATAGGATGCCGATTGGGACGTATTATCGTTTACCTTGCGAAACAGTTTTCATCAGAACTATATTAGTTTCATGTTTATCAAAGGTTTTCCGATCCTGAACAAAATTATCAACAGTTATCAGACCAAACGTAAATGAATTGTCTTATTGATAGATTTATGTGTGTACATTTAATCGATCCTGAGACATGAATCTCGACAAAAGTGTATCAAGAATGTTTCATGATGGGATGAAAGAATATTTGTCTCATAATTTGGAAAGGAAACATGAATTCTATTGAAAGTTAAGTATGATATTGCTTCAATTCCAAAGGTATGCTTTAAGTTATTTGATGTAACGAAATAACAGATTTATTTACCATAACTGTGACAGGATTTCTCGCAAATGATTTCTTCATTTTTCTAGATATAATATATTATCTCCAAAGCTAACTGACAAACGTTATTAAATGGGCACATGTAAATTTAAGAAATAATACATACACCTGGCATCACATGAGATATAAAAAATGTGCCTAAGCATAGGCAATTCATTATGATATATATCCTGATCAATGTACACATGGTAATAATTATAACGTAAATGTTTGAACAAATATTGGTAAATCAGTTAAATTTCTTAAAGGCTGAGGATGTAAGATTTATTCACTTTCTTATGCTGTTGATAAAGTTAACAATTTTAAGGTTTAATTGTTATGAAAAAGTTTGTTTGTTTGTTTGTTTTGGGTTTAACGCCATTTTTCAACAGTATTTCTGAAAAACAGGCAGATTACTAAAACATGTATTTGATCACTAAATGCGTAGTTACTAAGAAATTATATGTTTGCTTGTTCAGCAAGAATTCTGTTAGATATGTCTAAGTAGTTGATTACTCGAACATAATGCAAGAGTGTTTGTGTACATAAGTGAATGAAAATTTCATTCAGATTTTTTTTTCTGCCAGAAATCTGGAATTAAGTTTCCTGTGAAACAAACTGAATGATGGTCGGTCTGATGCTTCAGCAAAAAACACCAGAACATTTCGGCATATAAACACGTAAACACTTGAGTCTGGAAGATTGGAGCATATATTATTATTTATTTACTGTAAAAGTAGAATCTAGTTGACATTTGTTGTGCCTACAACAAAGAAATGTAAACTATAGTACACGACCAGATAGAGACTCACGAACATTTGTTTTTATATGTGACAGTTCCTTCTATTAATGATTTTTTATTTTAATGTCAACTTTGTCTTGTTGTGAGGCTGTCTCCAATAGTATGCGGACACCTTATATGCTTTTTGTTTATCTTTGTTCATTAATATAAGTATAATTTAAATTTTGCAGTTCTAAATTCGAATTCGTTATGTTTAAAATTTACAATGTACAAACGTACATTCTAGGTCTATTTTTAAATGTTTGCTCATTGTCAGAAAAAAAGAAGATACCTACATTGCACAGTTTTGTCCCTTAACGTAATATCGTTATGCATACTTCCCTACCCACCCGCTTATCTTATTTAGGTTTAGTAGCAAGAAGATAGGACATTTGTCTTGTACGAAAGATATGCATTGGTATTCCATCCAACGACAAAAATGTGTTATGGCGATTACTTCAACTGCAGAAAATATTAAACAGAGACACTCAGAATGTTTAGTTGTTTTTAGAAAACTTCAGATGTTTTCTTGCAAATTCAGATTCTCAGGGCACACACACCTGTTTCCTTTAATACAATTTGGTGTGCGCCTCTTCGTGTTAGGTACAAGAAACATATTGTGCGTCATTGGCCGTTCCTATAAAGTTGACAACAGCAGAAATTAAGAAAGGAAAATCACACTCGTGAGGAATATAGTAATTGCTGATTGGAGCTAGTGAGTAACAATGCATGAAGTATTTCCGAGTATTTGGTATTTATGTAGGTATTATCTTGTTACCAGACATTAACTGTATTAAATATAATTACAGTGTGAACGACACATTGCGTACACGTTCGGCATCCAACACTGACATAATCGCTAAAGTTTTAACAGTACGTGTGAAATTAAGTTATGTTCATAATTTATTGTTTTTATTGTGCAGTGTAGCTGTAGTTCGGGACGAAGTCTTTGAAGCAGACGCTCAGTGCATTTTCAAAAATAAAAAAAATGCGGAAACCTGCAGGGCCCCATAGTATGTCTATGACATGTCATACCGTAGCTAGTAAAACTGTGATTCTCTGCTTTTCTTTAGTCGTAGAGGATAATCTAGCACACTGTATAATAATATTCGCACTCTTGTTCATGAAATCAGTTCGCTTCTCCCGTCATGCATTATTCTTCAAATAGGAAATCATATGACAAATGCTGGTTAAATGCTCCTGCGAAAAATTACAGGATAATCCAAATATAATATTATGCGCATGCCACTTACAAATAAGAGTACATCAAGCGTAGGCTTTCTGGATATTTTTTATATTCAAACCGTCAGCATAACAACATATCCAGACAGCCACTGGAGGGCAGCACTATAGCGGTGAGTACTTTATAACATTTTCAATAGTGACTATAATTGTGTTTAGGTGAAAACAAAAAATAATTACCTCTGGGGGCAAGCTGCGTTTGTTCTCTCGTGACTACACATTAAGTTGTGGAAAGGAGACATAATCTCGCTGTCAAGAATCATTCAAGTTCTCTAGTTCGTTCCCACGAATACGTATTTAGTAGTCATAGATTTAATGAAGCCGTGGAATCGAGACCATATACCGTGACACCGAGACTACAGTTAACGCGTACTCTCGAGTTACTCTCGCACTTTCTCGAGCATTAGTCAACTGGGAGAATCCGTATTTTATTATATTAACAAATTTTGTGACGGTGGTATATAATATTTGTTCTTAAATTTCATAAGAAAGTAGCTCCAGGAACAAAACTTTAATGGATTTCCAGTAAAATTAGAAGGTTTGTTTGTATGGGTTCCTTTTTTTGAGATAATACAAATATTCAGTACCGGTTTTCATTTCTGGGTTATTACTATTTATAGGACACTTATTGCTTATTTCACTGAAAATGCCACGCGCATGATCGTTAAATAAGACTAAAAATTAGAAAACGGAATACTTGCATTTTAAAGATAACAAAAACCCATATATCACTGAAATATTTTAATCTGTAGATATTTATTTCGAGTGTAGAAAATTGTCATAAAGTGTATGTAACGTGACTAAATATATCAATTGTGCAAGAAGACCTACTTTCATAATTAAATATCCTGCAGCAACAGCCAGTTGTAAAGCTTCCAGTGTTTAAGTGATGATACATATTTATATTGTCATAGGTTATAAATGTATTGAGTGCGAACATTTTAAAGCCTAATGAATATTGTTTTTTTATAAACATAAACTTGTTGATGTTACCTGTACATAAGCTATAAGATTTGTCGATATTTTTAAACATGTTAGGTCCAGTAAACATTTAAAGTCAGTGGAAATGCTGCATTTCGAAAGAAACATCTGGTGCACTTAGACACTGTTTCATGTTAAAAACAGTTTTTGTAAAAAATGAAATCTATTTTACTGTCCCAGATTTTATTAAACAAACAGAAAACAGTCGATGTTTTGATATAAATACAAAACATTCTTTGCATCACAAAAGCATTCCGTTCTGAAAAGTCTGAGAGGCCAGCTGTTAGATTATAAAACAATGTGAGCTTTCTAATTGTTTATTGAACACTACTTATAAATCATATGTTCAAATCTGTATCTAATTGAGACTTATGAATTAAATAATAAATAGAAATAAAAAATAAATACACTTGATTGCCGTATAAACCATCTTAATATCGAATTAAAAATGCAAAATTTGTACATTTCATCGAAAGTACAATTTTGCCCCCAAGGAATACGTCGACAAATTCTTACATTGTTAAATAAGCACACCAACCACGGGTTCAAACTATTCTGATTGAAAGCGGTTTGCTGAAGATATATCAAATAATAACTAATATAGAAATGATCTTCCAAGAGAATGGGATTTCACTGTATGTATATATTTGAGACAAGGACTTATTTCCAACTTTAATCAAATGGATTCTCATATGACGTATATAATACATTTATATTTAACTTAGGTGAAACAAAATTTGCAATATTCCTTGAAGAGTAATGCATTCCCAAGTGGTTCGATTTTAAACATATTATATTCTATAAGTAATAATTTCTTGCTGGTGGATGTACAGTAAAGAAGTAAAAGTATTTTGATTTTGAATAACACTTGACACTTGACAACAAGAGAGACTGAATTTGCATCGAGGGTGTGATGAATGAAGACTAGTATGTACATCAGCTCCAAATACTGAACTTCGACCCCAAACTGAAAGTAAGAAATGCACACACATTACTCGAAGATTCCGAACTTGCGCCGAAAACGAAAACCTCCAAACATATCGATATGTCATTTCAACTCTCCCTTTGAAGTTTAAATGTTTTTAAATAGCATACGTGCAGCCTTATGTAAATGATTGTTGATCAACAGCCTCGTACGAAACCGGGAGAATTTTTTGTAAAATGTTTAAAATCTGGAATACTTTTAAACAGCAAACTAAATCAACAGTTTTGTTGTCTGATGTAAAAGCAGCTGATATGGTTTTTGTTTGTTTTATTTTCTTATACAAAGAGACGATTATTGGCAAGTGCGCTCTAAATGTCAAGTTTCCTTTGTTTCAAAGGAACTTTAAAACAAATTCTAAAAATCGGTTGTAACGTTACTTTTTGTTAACAATGTAAGAGGGTATTTAAATAGACTCAGTTTTATAGAGAGGGTTGCCAATACCCGAGTGAGATAATTTCTTAGATAATAAAAACTATAAGAAGGTCTTTTGGAAGCATAGAATGCAACCAAGCAAAATAATAGCACACTCAGTTTGATGGAGTCAGTTCATGAGAGGTAATGAAATGTGCAACACCCCTCGCCCCCTAGCACCGGTTTAAGAGGAACTCTATTACACATGTATTAAATGGACTCCATGATCCCAAAGGAAAGGAGTATTCATTGGAAAAGAATGGTTTTGCAATTGGATAAATGCACGAACACTTCACAAAAACTTTCTATTATGAATGTGATTGAGTGAGCAGCTGTTGGATTATTCCTTAGTTTTAGCGTTTTAAATTGTTACTAATGTATCACATACTTTCAGTGTTGTCAGTTCACTATCTTAAGAAGATTACAAATCATTTTCTGTCAACAGAAAATTATTATTATAAATTGTATTATTTTGTTTTAAATGTTCTTTTTGAAAACCAGCAATTAATTATTACAGATTAAATTGACTCTTTGGTACTAATTTAATGCAAATGTTACTGTGAGCGCCGTGCTTCAGTTTTATGGAACAATGAAAAAAAAAAGAAAATTAAATGGATTTGTTTAAACTTTGCGTTTTTAAGAAATGTAATAATTAACTTTCAGGATGTTTGTTTAAAGCAATCTATCTTTATTTGGAAAACATTTTGTTGATGTTACACGACAGAGTTAGGCTATTAATGACAACTTGTCTGTAGGCGGATTAGTAGTAATTTCCGTATGGACAAAAGAAAATGAGAGAGATTTGTCCAGAGAGTATAACAATGTTAATATCTGAATACCAAATTTGTAAAACAAAAACAACAGGCTCTCTTAAGTAGCCGTAAACATGTTTTGCACAAATCCATATTGGATAGGCTTAAGGGCAATGCTTAAAATATTTTCGCAGATTTCCAGTATACATAAGTTCCTGCACTGGCTAAGTTTGTATGAATATGTAATAAATTAGTTTGTAAATATTTCTGTTGTCATTTAATTTCCAACAATGCTTGAAGGCTAGATAAACGAGTGATAAAAGTTAGATTCATAGACCGAAAGGACTTCGGACTTGCTCACATCTAGGCACATTAACCGTCATACGTGCGTGCTTTCCGCAAAGTATATTCCAGGATACTCCATGTAAATATTGAATAAACATTTCCGTAGGAAATTGAATTAATACAGAGGTAAGCAGTCTTAAATAATCTGATTACAGTATGTCATGTCTTGTTAAGTCATACTTCTAGAACCTACTGGAAACATTTTTAAAATATCTGGAATATGACAAAGCAGCTCAAAGTATACAGCTTTAACATGGATGTTTTGGGGAACATCAATATAAGTAAGGAGCTGTTGACGCTATCTCGAGGAAATAGATGTATTTTTCCCAAATACCCATACAGCATTAGTATACTTTGATGGGCAATAAAGAACATTCACCGTACATTATTGTATCTTACTAAATAACAAAAACGTACTTCTTCATACTATTGTACGTTTAGAATTGTAATGTTGATATCACATGTGCAGCTTGATAAATAGATTATATCTGGGAATGCAATGAATCTACTAAATACATATATTAAACAGGGAAGGAGACCTATGCAATGTTTTATTGTCTGATAACATATTTTCCTGCAACAAAAATGTTTGCTAAACTGTCGACATTTCGTATGTTCACTGTTTCATTATGTAACACATTATATACTTACTGACTATAGCTATATCATCAAAACAAAAATGTGTTGATATTAGCCGACATAAATCATCATGACCTACAATTGCCTCAACCAATTCACGATATATCAGCATTATCAAATGTTTATAAATTAAATCTAGAATATATTTGCATATGTTCAGACATCTTTTAACGTCTCACGGAATAGTTTTTGTATAGATGAGCTTTCTTAACTCTTTGCCTGATTTTCCATCTCCCCTCCCATACGAAAACGCTCAAATTTAATGTGACCTTGATACCTAAACAGTACGTAAATATAATTTCACACTTAACTTTTGATGTTATGCAAACGTTAATTAAAACAAAGGAAGCAAGCAATTACTGAAATTGCCGTTTCTCTAAAACCTAAACTATACAAGAACAAATTGCAAAATAATAAAATGAAAATAATTACAGAATTAACGAAATGGAAGATCTGTCTGCTTTTAGTATTGATGACGTAAGTTTACAGTTAATGCACACATACTTCATGAAAATTATTCTATTCTAAATATGATTGATACAGCAGGTGGTAAATTATAACGCCGAAGCTTCTGTTGTTATCTATATATGCATCATTTCTTAACAACTGAATGACCCAGAGCCGCTGTTGGTTCGAAACTTCTCTTTGGGTGAATAATAAAATTATATGTGGAAGAAATCCAGTTGGCTTTTGACAATTTCGCCTAGCTGCTCGCCCGTGCCTGGCTTTTACCGTTTGTCACATCTTTTTTGTTACTTCTCTCTGCACGTATACAGTTTGTAAGTATGTAAGATATTGAAATTATTTATCCCGGATGGCATTGTGGCTTTGAACGGCCATGTGTAAATCCCAATGATAATGTTCAGTTTTGCGCCTTTTTCTGTGCTTTAAGTATGTGGTGGTGTTCACAGACTCTGAACAGATAATTAGTGATTACGTATCTCTTAAAGGGAATTCCTATAGTTATATGCGCATATTTCTGCGCAGCCGACACTATCTATGGAAAATTGAAGTGAAGTCAAGATTTGTTGAAACATGTGACAGACAATCTTAAATATGAGGAATCTTGAACAAAGTAACATTTTTAATAAGTTTTATCAGTAATCAAATGTTGATACTGGATTATGTTTTATTAACATGTATCATGGCTGACATGTATCATGCAACTTGCCATTTGTGGCTGTGTTTTGACAGCGCATTTTAGTACAAAGACAGTATTGTTCATATAATGTTAGACAATTAACTTTGTATTGATAAGACAATATCTCCTTTCAGATCATTTAGTATTCAATTATAGAAAGGATTAAGCATTTTTTAAACATTTTTTAACTTCTAGCAGATATAATTAATTTGGTCAGGTTCACGCCAATTTTCGTCCGAACAGGTGTTGTATTCAAGTGGTCTGAACATAAAATTTAGCCCGGTGACCCATACATTTTTGGCCATTTTTATGTTCACAATACAATTATCTATACAGAAGGAAAACATGAAAAAAATCTATGAAACAGTTGTTTTCAAAATTTAGAAATATATATGTTTTACTATGAGTATTTTTCATTGAAAAAAGCTGATTAAAGTGAATATGAAACAATACTTTTTTCATTTATACCCATTATTGTAATGATATAGTATTACAAATATGACTATGATATCAAATAAGTATATAATAAAATATTAAAAAAGAATAAAACCTTATTGTGCTATCTTGATGCATAATTTGGTTGGTATTTATAAAAAAGCAGAAAATTATGAAAATGTTGAAAAATCCCTAGCAGTTTCAGCAAGAGTGGGTGTGTTCAAAACAATTTTTCACAAAAACAAGCCTGGTGACCCATTGTTTTTATTTGTTCTTTCTTTTTAACACAAATTTTCCTGTCGTATATGTGAATTTGAAAAAAAATCTATGAAAGGAAAAAAAACTATAGGAATTCTCTTTAAGTTCATTCACATCCGATAGCAGTGTATTTCTAAACAGTGAATAATGGCAATTACTATTAGTTTTTTTTCATAAGTCTTTTAATACACAGATTGTATTATAGGTAAAACAAATGTTACTCACAAAAGAGGGTTTTAACAAAAAACGAAATAACCTACTTTTGAACAATCATATATAAGAAAATGTCCTAATGCTTTGATTTGATACTTGTCCAAACAATGGTCTACTGTAATCCATCGTCCTTTTGAACAACACGTACGAAACAGAACTAGCTGGAAAATTTGTTTCTGCTTTTACAATAGCGGTATATCGTTTTCTAGCAAATATGCAACTTTATGTTAAAAATAGATTCATGGAATTCTTAAGCAAAGAATTCATGAGATTGCAATATTAACCTGTACGCAAATCAAAAGCAGTGTTTATAATACCACGGAAAAAATTAAGTGCCCTATAAAAGTACATATGCACATAAAAATGGAACGCAAAGAGATAGTACGGAATAATATTGTACCATTTGTGAACTTTTCATATTTTTATTATATAATTAGACCAGCTGCGCAGAGCCTGTTGATTAGTGCTGCGTACGACTTAATTATTCTCTCACAATATTAAGTCATAAAGTCGAACAAATACACTGATTACGAACATACATTCATCTCGTTTCCAGATATCTTAAATTGTACATAAAATGTTTCTAGTTATTAAAGCACATTAACGCAAATTTAAAAATTAGAAGCAACTTTGATACGATGTCAAAATTCAACATTTTTTAAAGTAATTGTGTCAATATCATAAAAAGACGCTGCAAAAATAAAATCCTTATATACAAACACATACAAGAAACATTCGTGCTAACAACCGTTTCATGACAGTAACTATAGTATGTCTGAATTATATATATATTGCGCACATATATTCACCAAAAACAAATATTTGTTCATATTTTCAAAAAAGGTTTTAGCCTTTATCTAATCTGGGGACAATACGCCGTTTTTCATGGAATTGCACTCCGTGCATAGCAGGTTCCACGTGCACCGCCATATGAATACATCTGCGGATGACTGTAAATTATATGCTGGTTCTTTTAACATGTGTAAATGTTGAGTTCCGCTCAACCCGGAGCTAGAGGGCATGGTCGATCGCTTGCATTTTTACTACCGTTCACGAACAGGCTCAACCAAACCGAGCCTGCAACATTTTCGTAAATGTCGTATTGGTCGACCTGTGGTTTTCCACTTTTTTCTACTTTAAGATCATTTTCTTACGTCAAATTAGTAATGTCTTTTCTTGCTTGCATTTGAAACCATGGACTTATATCTTGTGACTACCATAACCATTAAGAAGCGGGGAAATTATTTTATATCATTGTAGGATGTATCTTCTAACGCACAATGACATTTAAGGATATACGGCCCCTGACATGTTTTTCAGATGACCAAACCATAGGTTACCAATATATAAACGTTGTTAATATTTACTTGCATGAATAATTGCTAAGGTGTCGGCCTGTAATCCTGAAAGCCGAGGGTTCAGTCCTCACCTACAGAGAACCTATCAATATGACAGTACCAAAAAACGGATCCGATTCAAATGCTTTCTTTGGATGCGTGCTAATAGGATGCCGATTGGGGCGTATTATTGTTTACCTTGCGAAACATTTTTCATCAGAACTATATTAATTCCATGTTTATCAAAGGGTTTCCGATCCTGAACAAAATTACCAAAAGTTATCAGACCAGACTTAAATGAATTGTCTTATTGATAGATTTATGTGTGTAGATTTAATCAACCCTTAGATGAGATTCTCGACAAAGGTGTTATAAGAATGTTTCATGATGGGATGAAAGAAATTTTGTGTAATAATTTGGAAAGGAAACATGAATTCTAATTGAACGTTAATTAAGATATTGTTTAAATTCCAAGTATTTCTGAAGGTATGTTTTAAGTTATTTGATGTAACGTAAATAACGCATTTATTTACCGAAACGATTTCTTCATTTGTCTGAGTATAATGTATTGTCTCCAGAGCTAATTGACAAACGTAATTAAATTGGAAGATGCAAAATTCAGAAAAAATAAATACATCTGGCATCACAATAGATATAACAAGAAGTGTTTTTAAAATGATACACGGCCGCATTAGTCAATGCACACTTTTAGCTACGAAACGAACACGCACACTGCACTTTTACATACGATCGGGTATTTATAAAGCAAAACAAAATGTAGCTTTTAAGGTAAAATTTTCATGTTTTTTATTTAGAACATATGTTACAGAACACATAATTTGATTGATAATTATATTAATCATAATCTAGGAAAATAAGACTAAAAAGGAGGAGCAGAAAAGTGGGGGAGGGGGCGAAATGACCATTTTTGAAATCGTCAAGGGATATGCAATGACCAAAATGGGGACAAGTTTACTCGGGGACGAGTTGAATGTAAATCAACTACGGGAGACCACTCCGTATCAGAGTGGCAGAGTCGAACTCTGCCGCAGTTTCACTACCGGGGGGATTCAGGTTTATGACGTAAGCTTTTTTCACAGGAGTCTTGCAACGAATTATATTGTGTAACAAAACAGCTAAGAGGACCTGCACACGCCTGTTATGTCTTTTAAAATTACAATTTATGTGTTTTCTAACTTTAATTTAGCAACTGATAACTGATCTATACAAAAGACGAACAAAGAATGACGTTGACAACGTCACCAAGTAATGACGTCATAAGAATCAAAGAGTGATAAATGACAACATCACAACGCCTTAAAATATTATCTATTCCATACGAATTTCTGTGGAATTTTTCATCAACCAATCAAAATGTACAGTTTTAATTAGCTGTTAAGTGACCTTCACCCAAGATATTTACCGGAAGTACAGGTGAAACTAATACCGGCCTGCGGTCGGAAAAATGTGAATAAGTACAGGCAATTCAATATGAAATATATCCTGACCAAAGTACACATGGTAATAATTATAACGTAAGTGTTTAAACAAATACTGGTAACTCAGGAAAATTTCTTAAAGGCTGAGGATGTAAGATTTAATCACTCTCTTATCATATTGATAAAGTAAACCATTTTAAGGTTTAATTGTTATGAAAAAGTAGAACAGGTATACTACTGAAACATGTGTTTGATATCTAATGCGTAGTAACTAAGAAATATTATGTTTGCTTGTTCAGCAAGAATTTTGTTAGATCTGCCTAAACAGCTAATTAATCGAAACTAATGCTGTCAAGCGTTTGTGTACATCTAAGTGAATGAAAATTTCACTCACATTTTTTTCTGTCTGATAACTGCTTGCTAAAACAAACTGAATGATATTCGGTCTCATATTTTAGCAGACGCATGTAAAAACAGTACGGATATTTGTGCAAATTTGCGCTTTGACCTTTCCTCCCATTCTTTATTATTATTATATTAACCTTTTCTTGTTGGGAGACTTTCTTTAATATGGTGAGGAAACCTAAAATAATTATGCTTTTTGTTTATCTTTGTTCATTAGCAATTTAAATTGTGCAGTTCTAAATTCGAATTCATTATGTTTAAAATTTACAATGTGCAAACATTCATTCTAGGTCGATTCTTAAATGTTTGCTCATTGTTTAAAAATAGAAGATACCTACATGGCACAGTTTTGTCCCTAAAATAATATCTTAATGCATATTTTCCTACCCACACGCTTATCTTATCTACGTTTAGCGGCAAGAAAAAAGGACATTTCTACTGCACAGTAGAAAAACATTGGTATTCCATCCAACGACAAAAATGTGTTATGACGATTACTTCAACTGCAGATGATATTAAACAGAGACACTCTGAATGTTAAGTTGTTTTTAGAAAACTTCAGATATTTTCTTGCGAATTCAGATTCGCAGGACACACACACGTGTATCCTTTTATACATCTTTAATACAATTTGTGGGCGCCTCTTCGTGCTTGGTACAAAAAAGCATATTGTGCGTCATCGGCAGCTCCTATAAAGTTGACAACAACTGAAATGAAGGGAAAAATCACACTCGTGACTTGGGGCTAGTGGATAACAATTCATGAAATATTTTCGAGAGGATATTTGATTTCACTAGTTATTTATGTAGGTATTTACTTGTTACCAGACACTAACTGTATTAAATATATTTACCGTGAGAACGACACATTGCGTGCACGTTCGGCATCCAACACTGACATAATGGCTAAAGTTTAAACAATACGTGCAAAATTAAATTATGTTCATAATTTATAGTTTTTATTGTACAATGTAGCTGCAGTTCGGGACGCAGTCTATGTAACAGACGCTTTGTGCATTTTCCAAAACAAAAGCGGAAACCTTCAGGGCCGCATAGTGCGTCTATCACGCAGCTAGTAAAACTTCCGCTTTTCTTCAGTAGTAGAGGATAATATAGCATACTGTTTAATAATATTCTCACTATTTTTCTTGAACTCGTCATGCATTATTCTTTTAAAAAAAAGCAAATCATATGAAAAATGCTGGTTAAATATTCCTGCGAGGAATTACAAGATATAATCCAGATATGTGCATGCAACTTACAAATAAGAGTAGAAGCGTAGGCTTGCTGGATTTTTTTGCATTTTTTTCAAACCGTCAGCATAACAACATATTCAGACAGCCACTTAGAATGCAAGACTGTAGCGTTGAGTACTTTCATAACATTTTCAATAGTGACTTTTGTGTGTAGGTGAATGGCAAAACAATATTAGAGCAAATATGAAAACTCCGAAGACAAGTCTGCGTGTGTTCTCTCGTGACTACACATCAAGTTGTGGAAACGAGACGCTATCTCGCGGTCACGAATAATTTTAGTTCCCATGAATACGTATCTAGTAGTCACACATTTAATGAAGTCGTGGAATCGAGACCATATACCGTGACACCGAGGCTACAGTTAACGGTTGTACTGTGTAAACTTTGTTTTGATATCAAACGAAAGTAGCATAATTGATTTCAAGTGAAATTAGGTTTCTTTCTAAATGGTTTAGATAGTACAACTATTCAGGTTTGGCTTTCATTTCTGGGGTATTGCTTTGTAGAGCACGCTTATTGCACTCTAAATGTCACGCGCATGATCGTTAAATAAAAATGAAAATTAACAAACGGAATTTTTACGGTTTAACTATATCAAATGCCCATCTATCACTAAAATATTTCTTCTTTAGTTATTTGTTTCGAATGTAGAAAATCCACAGAATCATTTAACGGAATAAAATATAAATTGTGCATACAGACCTACATTCATATTTAAATATCATGCAGCATCAGTCAGTTCTTTAAACAGCATCCAGTTTTTAAGTAGTGGTACACATTTATATTGTCATAAGTTATAAATGTTTTGAGTATGTACATTTTAAAGCAGCATGCCTCCAGATCGTTCGACAACAAAAAATATTCTTTTTAGATATCTTGAAATAAATGCTATATTTCTTAAGAAGGCTTTAAAACTTAATTACTGACACGCTTTCTGTTATGGAAACACTTGAGAATCTGCTGTTTTTACTACTTTTTATGATGAAAATTGAAAAGCGTTTCTCATGCTTTTACTCCAGGTAAACTGTCTCGATTATAAATATCTATATTTTGAAGTCATTATTCACTACTGCAGCTATAGCGCTATTGGTTACGACGACGGGAAAATGTCTTTATTGCCGCGGCGGTCAGGGGTTCGATTCCCGACGCGGTCATCTTTTTTTCTTGGTTTGGCACTTTTAAAATTTGTTAGAAACAAAAATTCATATTCTAATGTTCATAATATGATCAAACTTCAATTTGAAAGAAAGATTATTTTTCAGCCAAATCTGAAGGCATGCTGCTTTAAAACCTAATACGAAACGTCGTGGTAAGCATTACAAAGTAACAATACGGTTTTTGTACACATAAACATGTTAATGTTATTTATACATAAACTTTATATAGGAATTGTCCAAACATGACACCACTCAAGTACACCTTGTAAGTGAAATCTGTTTCACAGTTCCTGATTTTATTAAACGAACAGAAAAACATCGATGTTTTGCCATAAAAACAAACATTTCACAATTAAATGAATTTACAGCTGATTTGCTTCAAAAAAGCATTCCGTTCTAAAATGACTGAGAGGGCAGCTGTCAGATTATAAAACAGTCTAAGCTTTCCTAATTGTTTATTACTAATATATCATATGTTCATGTTTGTATCTGATTTAGACTTATAAGTTAAAAAGAAAATGCAGTTTAATACCCTACAAGATAAGATAAAATATTACATGTATTTATTATTGTGACATGTGCTTGAATAGAACATAATTACATAGCATATAATTAAAAAATAGGGCACCCGGCCCATTGGACCTATATGTCACCAGGGTTATCAAGTAATATTTACAAAATTATATAACACACGTGTACATCTTAATATCCAATTTATAAAATTTGCACAAAAGTACAGTTTTGCCCCCAAGTAAAATGTTTGCAAATTTCAAACTATTCTCTTTAAGCAGTTTGCTGAAATAGAACAGTAAACTTGTCAGATCAATACTGTTAAGGTGTTTTATTCAATTTGAAACATACGCTGTTTTCCATTATCTGATGTTCAGTGTGTTTGGAGAGAACGTCTCTTTATTTTATAATTTCTATTTTTCATTATTAACTTAGATATGAAGAAGCTTATAACACATATCCTACCATTAAAAACAAAGTTTATAGTTACTTTCTCTCAAAGGGGAACATTTCCAGAGAAGGCACCAACTTATTAACTAATTTATAATTGATCTTCACAGACAATGGAATTTACTGTATGTTTGTCTTCGAGACAAAAGCTTAATTTCCAACTTTCATCAAATTGGATTCTCCTATGACGTAAAGACTACATTTATATTAGACGTTACACAGTTTGTGATCTTCATTGTAATAGACATGCATTCCCCATACTGTAGTTCATGTATAAATATCACGTTCTGTCAACAGAAAATTATTGTTATAAGTAGTGTAATTTTGTCTTAATGGTGCTTTTTGAAAACCAATAATTACTTATTCAATTTACAGATTAAATTGGCTCTGTGGTACTAATTTTCAATTTCATGCAAATGTTACTCTGATCGCAATGCTTCAGTTTTCTGGAACAATTGGAAATGAGAAAAAGAACTAAATGGAATTTTTAAACCATGCGTCTTAAAGAAGTGTAATATTTATCTTTCAAGATATTTCTTAAAAGCAAGTCTGTCTTTATTTGGAAAACTCTAACATTGGGCAAAGAAGATAATAACAAGTTAGGCTGTTAATGACAACTTGTCTGTAGGCACATTAATAGTAATTTCCGTATGGACAAAAGAAAATGAGATAGATTTGGCCAGAGAGTATAACCATGTTTATACCAGTATACCAACTTTGTAAAAACCGGAACTCCTAGGTTGCTGTATACATATTTTGCACAAATCCCTATTGAATGTGCTGATGGCAAATGCTTTGAATGTTTTAGCAGATTCCCAGTTAAATTAATTCCTGCACAAGTGTCTTAATTTTTATGAATATATAATACAGGTATATATTATGTCTATCAATGTTTCAGTTTTCATTTCATTTATTTCACATTCATTTCACACAATGCTTCAAGGCCAGACAAACGTGATAAAAGTTGAATTTAAAGACTTAAAAGACATCCTAACTTCTGGAAAACCTTTCTAACATGCTAGACACATTTTAAAACTGTCTCAAGTGTGAGGATATCCCATGTAGATATTGAATAGACATTTCCGTAGAGAAGAGGTAAGCAGTCTTAAATAATCTGATCACAGTATGTCGTGTCTTGCTAAGTCATACTTCTAGAAAATAATTGAAATCGTTTTAAAAAATCTGGAACGTGACAAAGCAGTTCAAAGTATGTAGTTTTAACATGGATGTTTTTAACAAAACAATTGTGCTTAAAAGTGTTTCTTACGGCATATTGGCTTATAATACCATTTCATTTCACTCCAATTTAATTCGAACGTGATACTTAAAGAGTCCGTAATTTCACATTTAACATCTGATATTATGCAAAATGTAATTATAAAAAGGAAGCAAGCAATTACTGAAATTGCAGTTTCTCTAAAAACTAAAATGTGCAAGAACAAATTGCCAAACAATAAAATGAAAATAATTATCAAAACAACAAAACGGAAGATCATTCGGTTTTCATTTTTGATGACGTAAGTGTACAGTCTTAAAAAAAGACGTATGCACACACATACTTCACAAAATCATTCCATTCTAGATATAACTGAGACGACAGGTGGTAAATTATAACACAGATAGGCCATGCTTCTGTTGCTATCTATTTATGCATCATTTCTTTACAACTGAATCTCTCCGCACCGCTATGAATTCGAACCTTTGCTTCGAGTGTATGATTAAAATATATGAGAAAGTTATCCAGTTGGCTTTTGAAATGTTCTGCCTAAGTACTTGTCCATGCCTAAAATAATGCCGGGAACTTCTCCTTTAAAAGCTGGAAAGTCACTCTATGACCTATTGTTTGTGTTGTTATGTCTTTACCTTTCCAAAGGTGTTTTTTGCCACTCAGCGTTCTATAACGGTGCCCAGCCACGTTCCTTTATGTGTTTATACGTCCTTGTTATCTATTTGCTTTACTTTGGCTACACATACAAACATACATACGTACATACATACTTATATACACTGATTTGGGAGTCTACATTCTCGGAACTTAACTATTCCTGTATGACATCTGGTTTTGGCAGATAAATAAAGCCCCTTTATCTAATTTAAGATATGCAAGTTAGAGTATTTTGATTAAGGTTCGTAATTTTTTTCTCAATAATAGATTTTGATGAAATGTTCTGAATTAAAAGATCATGTTATGATGTGTTGAAAAATGAAATAAAAATACTAGGTCACCAGCTTTGTTTCAATCTAATTTGCCCCTAGATATGGTGCTATTTTTAACATTTTCAAAATTTCTATACACCTAAAATATATTTCAGTAAAGTACAATAACCAGCATAAATTTGATATCTAAGCAGTTTTATAACGGAAAACAACATTTCTATTTGAAACATGCTTAGAGAAATCAAAAGAAAATGATTTTGTAAAGAAAGGAATACTTGTTCAGTAGGCCCAAGGGATATTTTTGCATATTTTTGTCAATTTTAAGTTGGCACTTCTGCTATTTTATCGAGTTTCACATAATAGAATTTAATCAAACTCTGCACATACCTTTAGTTATGTCTACCTAATCTAAAACAAAAAGAAAATTGATAGGTCACCATATTAGATTTCGCTTAAATCAAATTACAACGAGGTGGGGTGTGGCGGGCATTTATACAACGCAGGTTGGTACGAAATTCTCTTTTAGTGTTTGAGCAAATGGCTTAGAGATATATCAAATTATCAAAGGGCAGATTTCTTAATAAGCGGATTTTAAGGTGTTTCTGAAGTATTTTGATGTCATAGAATGATGTAAGTTTCAGCCTTTCTCCGTACAAAACCTATAGTTTACGAATACGGATGTACGGTATGGGTACGGTACGGGATTAGAAACGGCTGTGACTCAATGCAGAGTTGGAGCGCCGGTATATATTATAGACTCCAGTATATGCCGGATTGAAGCAATTTTAACTAAAAGTACTTTAAATGTTTATATTTTGTAACCATGGTAATACTAACTCTAACCTCTAGTCAGTATATCATACTTATTATACACTAAATGCATGCGAACATGCAATAATTTGCGCATTTTTGCCGTACGCTACATTAGATAATCACTTCCGGGCATGCGCAGAACACCGCTCCAACTCTGCAATGAGCTACGGTAGCAGGGTACACTTCGAATTTTGGCCCCCGTCAATATTTATTATAATTAGAACTTCGTGATTTTGGATGTCTGTAAATTAAGGTGAGAGATAATGATTGTTAATTCTTTAGAAAATTTATACAGCCGACACATGTAAAATTCTGATGTCTGTTGTAAAACTAATTGCTGGTAGCTTTGTATGAATCAGTGAGACACCTTTTCTCTGAAGAATTCAAATCACGGAAGGGTTCTATGCTTGTTGATACTCAGGAACATTTTAACTATTTTGTGAAAAAAAAACGAGCTGGATAGGGCCCCCATTCCGTTTATATCCTGAAGTTCAGTAAGGACTATTAAATTGAGAAATGCAATAAAATTAGGCACTGTTCTTGCAGCGGGATCATTGCAGGCTGTTCAAAAAGTGCAGAATTGATGATTTTGGCATGCTATTTTTCATGGATGGTGTAAAACTTTCGTTTTGATATCTTTCTTTATTCTTGTATGAGAATCCTGATCTTGCCATTAATTAAAAGCACGAAACATGCACGCAATTTATAAAATGGCCACCCTGATTCTGCTCATAAGAGAAGTGCAATATTGCGACTCGCTACATGTAAGACTGTCCGTGCCCAAAATTTTCGAATCTAAGTGTACCCTGCTACCTTACATCGATTAGAAACACAACCAAATTGAAACGGTGTTGGGGTAAATATCGACCCGTCCGAAAAAACTATCGCGAGTGCCCTTAATTTATTATGCTTTAATTCGGATATAATGATTGTAAATCTCTAACATAATATGATATTTTTTCAATACGGTAAATGTGAAACTATCTTATTCATTTCGAAACGTATTTTCATTTGTTTACATATCGCAGTAGAAAAGGAAATGGAAAAGCGAACTAGATCTCTATTTACAGGCTTGATATGTTTCGGGGTCTCATTTATTTCTAAAATATATTATAAAGTATAGGGACACACCACAAATAGTAGAGACAAAGCACAGATAGGATCCAACGAATATCATTTGAATTGGCAATTGCAGTTAATGGCAAACCAAATATAACGTGGAATGGACCTTACTAAAATAGTAAATTAAAATCTCATCGCCAGCTTTAAGTATAACATAAGTATATGACAGAGTATAGTAGAAGCATATGAGCAGGCTTCACCATACGTACTGAAGTTAGAAGATTAAATCAAACGCCTTTTAGGATACGAAGAGGCACAACGCCGTACCGTTTTACTGCCAATCATCAAACATTATAAAACTTCACATTAAATGGCAGTTCCTTAGAATATCGGTGATGGTACTCTATAACGCTATAACTGAAGACATTTCGTCAGCAGTTATCCCGTTTAATCGTTAATAATAGTTGTATATAAGCAAAATTTTAAACATTAAAGTTTCTTATTAAATTCAGTATTCGTTCGAACTTTTCTGGTTATAGTATCACTCGAATGGTAAGTGTCCATTGGTATTTTCATTCAGATGGACCCAAGATTTTCAGCTGAATGTTACATGAGCTTTTCTTTAAAATCACAATGTCTTAAGAATACGTATATATATGTTCAGACGTTAAAAATATATTTTATAGGAATGCCTTACGTATAATGTTTTCTGCCTTGTGTTGACTATACCAGTTTCCTAAATAATACGAAAGGTATTTCTGCGTAAAGATTCAAAGATTCAAGTAAAGTGTCATAAAATATTGTAATTACTTTGAAAGAAAGCATGTTCCCAAGGGAGCGAATCGCGAGTAATGTATATCTCTCTAGCTGGCTCGGATTTATTTGCATACCATTCTTAGAGCATTTGTATTCGTTTGCAGTTTTCGATTATACAAAACATGAAAACATTATTTCCCATTTGTATACGTGTTGTTTTCGAAATTTACCCGTGCGGCATGATGCACGTCAATATTGACAATTTGAGCGGGAAGACAAATGTAATTATTGACTAAATTTGTCCTCATTGAGAAGATATGTGATGGCAAGGTGCATTCTAATTCGCTTGCTCAAACGGAAATAACTTATTTATCATGTAATTCAGAAACAAGAAAAAATGATACAGGATTTGGTAAACATTTCAACCTTTTAATTTGTCTTCTTTAAAGCTGGGTATTCCTCATTAGTTGCCGTCGTAATGTATTCTGTCTGAAAACTCACTTTCAATTTACTTAAATACAAGTGTTCATCCTGAGAAGTAGATGATAAATATTGACTTAATCGATACTATGTTTACATGTATATTTTTTTCTTTTGTGACAACGTATCTTATACTTAGAAATACTTTTTCTTATACTTGAAAATATTTTTTCTCACGTTAAATTCGTTCTATGATTAAAAAAACACGAACAATTTAAATGGGTGGTTAGGCAATCGATAAGCCTAGTATCATTTCTAGCAATGCAGTTACTTGGGTGTCAAATACTTGCACTCATTCACGACGGAATTAACCCATACCTTAAGTATAGGACGTCTGAAGCACCTGAATCAACGATAAATATATCTCCTCTCAATTGCAATACTCAACGCTTTGAAATAAACACCTGTTAACAGAGACCATACGGCCCGAAATGCCATTTATCACATGTTTGACGCCGCGGGAGTGTAATAAAGCCATTGAATAAAAACGATAATACACGAGTGTAATAAAGCTTTGACGTCGACGTCGTTTATAGTATTGGAAACGTTGGTCAAGTTGACTTATTTATATAGTAAAAGAAAGTAGAATTTTTGATGTTTCGACAGGAAAGACTAACATGTGATCAAAAGAATATTACATTTGTGACTTTCCATATTGAATTTATTAAACTCGTTGTATAAAATTGAAAAAATGCTCGGCAGAGCCTCGCATTTTATCATTTTATTCAACACGTTTAGTTAATTCAATATGAAAAGACACTCATGTAATATCCTCTATTTACTTAATTTCCGTCATTATACCTGTAAATAACGATGACTAACAGACAAGAACCACTCTCATTCGTCTGTATGCATTTTAATGTATCAAAGGTAACATTTCTTTTTTAACGTTGGTAATCTACGAAATTTTTCACCTGGAATGGATTTAATATTAATAATTTCCAGCCGGTCATATTTACCTTCCCAGCATTCAGTGTAAGCCGATACGGCTGGAAACAGTACCAATTGAAAGATATTCAATTGCCATTTTTCACTAAAATATTTTATCTCTAGATATTTGCCTCAAAAGTAGGAGTTGCATAGCTTCAGTTATCACATCTGAACAAAGAAATACAGACTATTATCACAGCTGAGGTGGTTTAACACTGTAGGTGGACGTTTTGTTTACGGTTACAAAACATTTACTAAGCAAATAAACAAAATTGACTCGAAACTATAATTTGACTGGTATCAATTTTCATAAGCTGGCGAATATATCAATAGAATACCAGCTCCTATTCGTATTACACGATGCTCGAATAGCATCTTCCCTGTTGGAATTTACTGCCTTCTTTAATTGTTGTATGTGGTGAAGCCATACAAAAGATATTGTTTCGTGGAATGTAAGTCGCTGTTTTGGAATGTGTCCTTTCTGACAGTGAAAGTAAAATATGAACAGTACTAGCTTGTTTGCTTTTTATAAACCGAATACATTTTTGTACATTACTTTCGTGTTAGTTTTAATGTTTAAACCTAATCTGTCGGCTCAAAATAAGCCTTGCACTGATTACACTGATTACCGACATACGTTCATCACGTTTTTAGATATTTTATAATATACATAAAATATTTCTAGGTAAGCACTTTAACGTTTCACGTTAACGTTTTAACGTTTAAGTTTCAACATTAGAAGCAGCCTTAATTCGATTATTTGAAATTAATTGAGTGAATATCATAAAAAGAACCCGTAACTGTAAAATCCGTATACAAACACGAGCAAGAAATATTCGTGCTAATAACCGTTCCATAAAGTCACTATGGAATGTCTGAATTACATAAATCTTTAATAAATATATTTACAAAAAAAGGTCTTTTCGTATTTTTCAGACATGGTTTTAGTTTCATTTTCTTCAGTCAAATTGTAGTATAATAAGTCGTTTCTTGTTTGCATTTAACCATGAACGTATGTCTTGTGACTACAACAACCATTAGGAAGCGGGGAAATTCTTTTATATCATTGTGGGATATATCCTCTAACTCACAATGCCATTTAAGGATATACGGCCACTGACAGGTCTTTCAGATGACCAAACCATAGGTTACCAATGTTGTTTAATGCTGGATACATGCATTTACTTGCATGAATAGTTGTTAAAGTCTCGGCCTCCGATCCTGAAAGCCGAGGATTCAGTCATCACCGACAGCGAACCTATCAATATGACAATATCAGAAAACGGATCCGATTCAAATGCTTTTTTGGGTGCGTGCTAATAGGATGCCGATTGGGATGTATTATTGTTTACTTTGCGAAACAGTTTTCATCAGAACTATATTAGTTCGATGTTTATCAAAGGTTTTCCGATCTCGAACAAAAAATTATCAACAGTTATCAGACCAAACGTAAATGAATGATTTATGTGTGTAAATTTATTCGATCCCTAGACGAGAATCTCGACAAGGTGTAAGAAGAATGTTTCATGATGGGATGAAAGAAATTTTGTGTCATAATTTGGAAAGGAAACGTTAATTCTAATTGAACGTTAATTATGATATTGCTTCAGTTACAAGTATTTTTGAAGGTATCCTTTAAGTTATTTGATGAACTTTTTACAGATTTAATTACCAATATCGTGACAGGATATATCGCAAATGATTTCTTCCTTTGTCTAAGTATAATATATTATCTCCAGAGTTAATTGAAAAACGTAATTAAATTGGCACATGTAAAATTATGAAATAATAAATACATCTGGCATCACAATAGATATTACAAGAAGTATCTTTAAAAAAAGATACACAGCCGCATTAGTCAATGCACACTTTAAGCTTAGAAACGTGCCTGCAATCTGCACTTTTAAATACGATCAGGTATTCATAAAGCAAAACAAAATGTAGTTTTTAAGGTAAAATTTTCATGTTTTTTATTTAGAATATATGTTACAGAACACATATTTTGATTCATAATTATATAATTAATCATAATCTAGGGAACTTTGACAAAAATAAGACTGAAAACGAGGGGCAGAAAAATGAGAGAGGGGGCGAAATGACCATTTTTGAAATCGTCAAGGGATACGCAATGACCAAAGAGGGGACAAGTTTACCGGGGGACGAGTTGAATGTAAATCGATTACGAGAGATTACTCCGTATCAGAATGGCAGAGTCGAACTCTGCCGCAGTTTCACTACCGAGGGGATTCAGGTTTATGACGTACGCTATTCCCACAGGAGTCTAACAATACAGATCAGAGCATCTGCACACGCTTAAAGATATTATTTATTCCATACGAAAGCCTGTTGAAATTTTCATCCACCAATCAGAATGCACAGTTTTTATTAGCTGTTAAGTGACCTTCAACCAATACCGGCCTACGGTCTGAAAAATGTGAATAAGTACAGGCAATTTATCATGAAATATATCCTAATCAAAGTACACATGGTAAAAATTATAACTTAAGTGTTTGAACAAATACTGGTAAATCAGGAAATTTCTTAAAGGCTGCGGATGTAAGATTTAATCACTCTTATCAACCATTTTAAGGTTTAATTGTTATGAAAAAGTAGAACAGGCATATTACTGTGTTTGATGTTTGCTTGTTCAGCAAGAATTTTGTTAGATCTGTCTAAACAGCTAATTATTCGAAACTAATGCAATCTAGTGTTTGTGTACATCTAAGTGAATGAAAATTTCACTAAGTATTTTTTTCCGTCTGACAACTGCTTGCTAAAACAAACTGAATGATTTTCGGTCTCGTATTCTAGCAGATGTATGTAAAAGGGTACATATATTAATATAATAATAATAATAATAACTTTATTTTAAGAAGGTGACATATTAAGAGTACATAGTATACATACAACTTATTTCCAATATGGCCTTCTACATAAATGTTAAAACACAGTATCTACAACAATAAGAGTATCACTAGCACAATTTTAACGACTCTCTTTAATAGCGTTAGGAAATCTTATGTGCTTTTTATTATCTTATTTACCTTATCTTTGTTCATTAATATCGGTATGATTTAAATTGTGCACTTCTAAATTCGAATTTGTTATGTTTAAAATTTACACTGTACAAACATACATTTAATGTCGACTTCTAAATGATTTGCTCATTGTCTAATAGATAAAATAAAAATGCACAGTTTATGTTCCCATTTCTAAAATCTTATGCATATTTTTAGTAATATCTTCAATACCTACCCGCTTTTCTTATCTACGTTCAGCAGCAGGAAGAAATGACATTTGTTTTGCATAGACCAAAAGCATTATAATTCCATCCAACGACAAAAACTTGATGCATGTATGACGATTACTTCAACTGCAGACGATATCATACAGAGACACTCTGAATGTTTAGTTGTTTTTAGAAAACTTCATATGTTTTCTTGCAAATTCAGATTCGCATGTCACACAAACGTGTAACCTTTAGTACAACTTGTGGGCGCCTCTTCGTGCAAGTTACAAGAAACATATTGTGTGTCATTGGCCGCTCCTATAAAGTTGACAACAGCTGAAATTAAGAAAGGAAAATAACACTGGTGTGGAATATAGTAATTACCTATTGGAGCTAGTTAGTAACAATTCATGAAATATTTTCGAGCGGGTATTTAATTTTATTTGTTATTTATGTAGGTATTTTTAAAACTTGTTAGCAGACACTAACTGTTTTAAACATATTTACCGTAAAAACGACACATTGCTTACACGTTCGGCATCAAACACTGACATAAAGACTAAAGTTTAAACAGTACGTGGGAATTCAAATTATGTTCATAATTGTTGTTTTTGCACAATGTAACTGCAGTTCGGGACGCAGTCTATGTAACAGACGCTCTGTGCATTTTCAAAAAAAGACCAAACCTTCAGGGCCCATTAGTATGTGTATGACATGTCACAGCAACTTGTAAAACTGTGATTTTCACCTTTTCTTTAGAAGTAGAGGATAATGTAGCATACTGTTTAATTATATTTGCACTATTGTCCATGAAATCAGTTCGCTTCTCCCGTCATGCATTATTCTTAAAAAAAGGAAATCATATGACAAATGCTTGTTAATTGCTCCCGCGGGAAATTACAGGATAATCCAAATATAATATAATGTGCATGCCACTAAGAGTACATCAATCGTAGGCTTGTTGGATTTTTTTTTTTTTGCTTTCTTTTCAAACCGTCAGCATAACAACATATTCAGACAGCCACTTGGAGTGCAGCACTGTAACGTTGAGAACTTTCATAACATTTTCAATAGTGACTTTTGTGTGTAGGTGAATGGCAAAACAATATTAGAGCAAGTGCAGAAACTCCGAGGACAAGTCAGCGTTTGTTCTGTCGTGACTACACATCAAGTTGTGGAAACGAGACAGTATCTCGCGGTTACGAATTAATTTAGTTCCCACGAATACGTATCTAGTCGTAAAACATTTAATAAAGTTTTGGAATCCAGACCATACTATCTTGACGCCGAGGCTACAGATAATGCGTACTCTTGTGTCACAATTCCTCGAGTTGGTATCTCTTAGCCATAAAAACATTAGTCAACCCGGAGAATGCGTATGTAATTATATTAACAAATTTTATGACGGTTGTATATAATATCTATTTTAAAATTTCATAAGAAAGTAGCTCTAGGAACAAAACTTTAATGGATTTCAAGTGAAATTAGAAGGTTTGTTTTTATGTGTGCCTGTTTTTATGAGATAGTACAAATATTCAATGCCGGCTTTCATTTCTGAGTTATTGCTTTGTATAAGACAGATTTTGCTTATTGCACTGTAAATGCCAATCGCATGATCGTTAAATAAGGCTAGAAATTAGAAAACGGAATTCTTGCTGTTTAAAGACATCAAAACACCATCTATCACTAAAATATTTTAATCTGTAGTTATTTATTTCGAATATAGAAAATCGTCATAAAGTGTATTTAAAGTGATTAAATATATTAATTGTGCAAGAAGACCTACTTTCATAACTAAATATCATGCAGCAACAGTCAGTTGTAAAGCTTCCAGTTTTTAAGTGATGGTACACATTTGTATTGCCATAAGTTATAAATGTATTGCGTTGGTAGATTTTAAAACCTAAATTAATGAATATTGCTTTTTATACACGTGAACTTGTTGATGTTATCTGAACATAAGCTATAAGATTTGTCGATATTTTTAAAAATGACCGTTAGGTCTAGTACGCCTTTAAAATCAGTGGAAATGCTACTTTTCAAAATAAACGTTTGGTGCACTTAGACACGGTTTCATGTTGGAAAGAGTTTTTGTAAATGAAATCTATTTTACAGTCGGAGATTTTATTAAACGAGCAGAAAACAGTCGATGTTTTGCCATAGATATAAAACATGCAATTACATGAATCGACAAATGTGTTGCTTCACAAAAGCATTCCGTTCTGAAAGGATTGAGAGGCCAGCTGTTAGATTATAAAACAATATGAGCTTTCTAATTGTTTATTTAACACTACTAATAAATCATATGTTCAAGCTGTATCTAATTGAGACTTATGAGTTAAATAGTAAATGCAAATAAGTACGCTATATATAACACACTTGATTGTCGTATAAACCATCTTAATACTGAATTAGAAATGCACAATTTGTACATATCAACGAAAGTACAATTTTGCCCCCAAGGAAAACGTAGACAAAATTCTTACATTTGTTAAATATGCAAACCGAAAGACAGGCTCAAACTATTCTTATTGAAAGTGGTTTGCTGAAACAGAATGAATAATATTTTTGTCAGATAAAAGAATGTTCTTCATGAATATTTTGTTATCTCAATTTTGAATTTTTGTCACTAATAAGGTTTTCTCATGGAACGTCCCATTTTACTTTTTTCCTTATTTACCGTTATATTAATTCATTCAAATTACAATTTACTTATAACATATACTCTACAATAAAAATAAGCTACTCTCTCTCTTTGGTTCCAGAGAATATATAAGCCCGCCCGCTAAGCTTAGTAGGTAAGAGCGTTGGTCTACGGATCTCGGGGTCGCGAGTTCGATCCTCGGGCGGGGCATATGTTCTCCGTGACTATTTGATAAACGACATTGTGTCTGATATCATTAGTCCTCCACCTCTGATTCATGTGGGGAAATTGGCAGTTAATTGCGGAGAACAGGTTTGTGCTGGTACAGAATCCAGGAACACTGGTTAGGTTAACTGCCCGCCGTTACATGACTGAAATACTGTTGAAAAACGGCGTTAAACCCAAAACAAACAAACAAAAGAGAATATATAAAGTTATTAACTAATTTAGAAATGATCTTCAGAGAAAAATGGATTTCAATGTCTGTATGTTTTGGAGACAAGAACTTAATTTCCAACTTAAATCAAACTGGAATCTCATATGACGTATTTTGATTATGAATAATCGCTAATATACACACTTAGGACACTTGACAACAAGAGAAACTGAATTTGCATCGAGGGTGTGATGAATCAGGACTAGATATATCATTTCCAAATACTAAGTTTCGACCCCAAACTGAAAGTATGAAATACACGCGCATTACTTAAACAGCTGTAGTTGACTGCGACTCTGGGAGATTGTGAACTGGCGCCAAAAAAACCCCCAAATATATCGATATCAATGTCATTTCAACTCTCCATTTGAAGAGAAATGTTTTTAAAATAACCTACGCGTAGCGTTATGTAAATGGTTGTTGATCAAGAAACCGGGGGGATCTTTGTAAAATGTTTAGAATTTGAAATTCTTTTAAACAGATCAACATTTTAATGTCTGATGTGCAAGCAGTTGATATGGTTTTCATTTGTTTTCTTTCCCTATAGGAATAGACGGTTATTGGTAAGTATGTTCTAAATGTCACGTTTTCTTTGTTTCAAAAAAAAAACGGTTGTAACGTTAATTTTAGTTAAAAGTGTGAGAGAGGGTATTAAAATGGGCTCAGTTTTATATTAAAAAGAGTCTTGTCAATATCCTTTCTTTTTTATTCAACAGACTCCGAGTGAAATCTTTTCTTAGGGAATAAAATCTATAAGAAGATCCTTTGGAACCAAGCAAAATAAACGCAGACGCAGTTTGATTAAGTCTATTTATGAGGGGTAATGGAATGTGCAACACCACTTACGCCCCCTAACACCGGCTTAAGCGGAATATTTTTACAAATGTTTTGAATGTACTACATGATCCCAAAGGACCAGAAAATATAAGAGATAGTGTTCATTGGAAAAGAATGGTTTTGCGATTGAATGAATGCACACACACTTCACAAAAGCTTTCTATTATGAATTCGATTGAGTGAGCAGCTGTTGGGTTATATGTATTTCTTAGTTTTAAATTTTATTGTTAGCGATGTATCACATACTTTCAATATTGTCAGTTTACTATCTTAAGAAGATTAAAAATTATTTTCTGTCAACAGAAAATCATTGTTATAAGTGGTATAATTTTGTCTAAATGGTTCTTTTTGAAAAACAGCAATTAATTATAATTACAGATTAAATTGACTCTTTGGTACTACTGGCTAGCGACCACCAAATCCGGACGACCACCAAACCGGACAGTCTCGTAAACGCTTTATTTCGGTCTTTAACCTTGCTAATCTGTTAACGATCAAATGGACGCCTGATTTGCAACAACATAGCGAAGTTTCAACAGTTAAATTTAAGTATTTTACAAGAAATGCTAAATTTCATTTCGTCTGCATTCACGAAGCATGTTTACATTTCGGGGAAATCGGAAGTGGCGCGATGCGCACGTGCAGTATTTCCATGAGGTCCCGCCATTAAATTTAAAGGCCCCATGCAAATCTGAGGTAAGCAGCATGATTTTAATACACCCTAAAACGCATTTTCATACCAAAATATCCACTTCGAAAAGTGAAATTTTAATAGTTTTGGTCGGGAGAGTTGCGATCAAATTATAGATTCAAGAGACTCAGAGGTAATTCGTAGAATTAATTCTATGACTCCGACACTGTACGACTACTTTCCCTTGGTTGAAAATAAAGTTTAATTCAATGTTGAACGTAAAGTGAAAATCAATAAAGTGACAACTCGCTGTCCAGAAACATGGTACTGTTAGACCTTAAAACAACGCGATTTGTTGACCCTTCGTTCGGGCCTCGAAAAAGTACTTGACCTAATTTTATAAATAAACAAATTAGCTCTTTAGTTTGGAGGAGAACCTAGCTTTGTTCAGGAGAAATTTCAACCTCTAGATACATCTATTTTCCGAGTTATCGTGAAAAATATTCCAAAGGTGTCCGGTTGTAGGACGCTAGCCAGTAATCTTCAATTTTATGCAAATGTTACTGTAATTGTCGTGCTTTAGATTTCTGGAACAATGGAAAATGAGAAAAAGAATTAAATGGATTTGTTTCAAACCGTGCGTTTCTAATAAGTGTAATAATTAACTTTCAAGATATTTGTTTAAAGCAATTCTATCTTTATTTGGAAAACTCTAACATTTTGCTGATGTTACACGACAGAGAAGATAATAACAAGTTAGACTGTTAACGACAACTTATCTGTAGGCGGATTAGTAGTAATTTTCGTATGAACAAAAGAAAATGAGATAGATTTGGCCAGAGAGTATCACAATGTTAATATCAGCATACCAATTTGAATAGCGAAAGAATTAAAAGTAAAAGTTTAATACTATTACAAACCCGATTAACCAATAAGAGCTCTACACATAGGTAGGTAATACTAAATCGCCGCAAGCAACATAAGCATATGTCTAAGTTGCGTACTCACCCCAACCTCAGAAATTATTGAAAAAAATAGGCTCTCCTATGTAGCAGTATACATGTTTTGCACAAATGTATATAAGGGCAATGCTTAAAATGTTTTCGCAGATTTCCAGTATACATTAGTTCCTGCACTGACTTAATTTGTATGAATATATATTCAATTAGTTTGTAAATATTTCAGTTTTCAGTTTGCTTCAAGGCTAGATAAATTAGATTCAAAGACCGAAAAGACATCTAGGCAAATTGACTGTCACATGTGCGTGTTTTCCGCAAAGTATATTCCAGGATATTCCATGTAATATTGAATAAACATTTACGTAGGAAATTGAATTAATACAGAGGTAAACATTCTTAAATAATCTGATCACAGTATGTCATGTCTTGTTAAGTCATAATTTTAGAGAATACTTGATTTTTTTTAAATATCTGGAATGTGAAAAAGCAGTTCAAAGTAATAATATATAGTTTTAACATGAATGTTTGTTTTGGGGAAGATGCAATGTAACTAAGGAAAATAAAGTTATCTCACGGAAGAGTCAATTTTCTAAACTGTCGACGTATTGTATATTCAATGTCAACGTGCTTAGTGACTATAGCTACATTATTAAAAAATATTGTGTTGATATTAGCCGGCATAAATCATCATGACTTACAACTGCCTCAACCGATTCACGGTATATCAACATAAACAAATGTTTATAAATTAGATCTAACGTAATAGAGTATGTCTGCATATATTCAAACAATTTATAACATCTCACCTCACACAGGATACTTTTTGTTCACCTTTCCTGCGTTGATGAGCTTTCTTAGCTATATTTCTTATTTCCCTTCTCCCATACGAGAATACTCAAATTTAATGCAACCTTGATACTTAAACAGTCCATAAATAAATTCCACATTTAACATCTGACGTTTTGCAAAAGGTAATTATAAATAGGAAGCAAGCAATTACTGAAATTGCCGTTTCTCTAAAAACTAAAACACGCAAGAACAAATTGCCAAACAGTAAAATGAAAATAATTATCAAAACAACAAAACGGAAGATCTGTCGGTTTTCATTTTTGATGACGTAAGTGTACAATCTAAAAAAGAGACGTATGCACACGTACTTCACAAAAATCATTCAATTCTAAATATGATTGAGACGGCAGGTGGTAAATTATAACACAGTTGGGCAATGCTTCTGTTGTTATTTATTTATGCATCTTTTCTTAACACCTGAATGACTTCGCACCACTATGGATTTGAACCTTTCCTTCGAATGTATAATTAAAATATATGAGGAAACTTCTCCTTTAAAAGCTGGAAAGTCGCTCTTTGACCTACATTTGTGTTGTTATGTCTTTACCTTTCCAAAGGTGTTTTTGCCACTCAGGGTCCTATAAAGGTGCCCCAATATGTTCCTTTATGTGACCTTGTTATCTATTTGTTTTACTATGTCTACACATACATTCATACATACATACACTGCAGTAGGCTTTTGATTTGGGAGGCTATATTCTCGGAACTTAAATATTCCTGTAGGACATTTTGTTTTGATTTTAAAACAATAGAACAGCTAAATAAAGCTCGTTTATCTAATTTAAGATATGCAAGTATTTTGATTAATTTATTATGCTTTAACTCATATATAATGATTGTAAATCTCTAACATAATATAATATTTGTTCAATACGGTAAATGGATAGCAATTGAAAATGTGGGCAATAGTTTATACTTTTTTATTTTAGGTCGATTGTAAAACAAAGTATATAAACTACTTTCGATATCTCGTTTCTAATGATGTTCTCCATATTGAGATCTGAAAGGAAAGCCATTTTCACTTTTAATGCTGGGCGCCATGCATGAAGTTACTGATACAAAAATTGGCACCTTTATATGCTGGCACAAGAGACAGACACGACGACCTGCTGCACTTGAATCGGGTGGTTTATCACTGAGCTACCAAAGTTGTAACTCTTGTAAACAAAAGTGTTATGAAAAAGACACTCATTGTAAGCAATACGGTTGCACTTTACACGGCAGTTTTATGTAAGAAACTAGGCAGAGCTTTTGGTACACGCTGTTTTATATTTTACATAAATGCAGCGAAGCAAATAAAAGCTTACTCGGTTCAACTGAGTCTACCAGCGAAACGTGCTACATCCCTCACGTAATCTAGCACTGGCTTAAGCGGAGCGCTATAATACATAACGGTTTACTGCACTCCATGATCCAAAAGCACCAAAAAATGTAACAAAACTGAGACCATGAACGTACTTCTTACGTCCGCGTTTGAAGACGGATGTCGTATAGTAAAATTAATTTTTCAGGAAGATAATTTGGAATCATAAAACCCAACAAAACATATAAAAGTGAACACGGTTCGATAGAATGCCTCGATAACTTTCTAGCATTGTTTCATTTTGGATGAACTTATTATTGTTCTCTGAATTGAATAGTTTTGATAATAGGATCATACAGAATAACTGTTATTTCCATGTTATTTTTTCTATAACAATGTCAATTTAAAATGCGTACAATGTTGTGAAACTATCTTATTCATTTCTAAACGTATTTTCATTTGTTTACATTTCGCAGTAGAAAAGGAAATGGAAAGCGAACTAGATCTCTATACACAGGCTTGATATGTTTCGGGGTCTCATTCATTTCTAAAATATATTATAAAGTTAAGGGACACACCAAAAACAAAAGAAACAAATCACAGTTAGGATCTAACAAATAGCATTTTAACTGGCAATTGCAGTTAATGGCAAACCAAACATAACTTGGAATGTACCTTAGCAAAAAAATAAATTAAAGTCTCCTCGCCAGCTTCAAGTCTAAATGACAGAGTATAGTAGACATGGTAGAAGCATAAGAACAGGCTTTACCATACGTACTGAAGTCAGAAGATTAAAGTAAAACGCTTTTTAGGAGTCTCAGTGCCGTTTTTCTGCCAAACATAAAACATTACAGTGCATTTGTAAAACTTCACATTAACGGCAGTTCCTTAGAATATCGGTTATGGTGTTATATAACACTAAAACTGAAGACATTTCGTCAGCATTTATCCCGTTTAATCGTTAATAATAGCTAAAATATTATATATCAAGCAAAGTTTGAAATATTAAATTTCCTTATTAAATTCAGTATTCGTTCGAACTTTTCTGGTTATAGTTTCATTCAAATGGTAAGTGTCCATATGCATTTTCATTCAAATGGACTCAAGGATATCAGCTGAATATTACATGAGCTTTTCTTTAAATCACAATGTCTTAAGAATCGATATAAGGCATCACTTCAATTAATGAACTCTAGGAAAGTGATATATTTTAATTAGTGTCACTAATTTCCTGTCTGTAGTTGTAGTGCTTTTAATGGTCAATCAAGGGTCACGAACAAAGGAATAATGTTGGAGTATTTACCGCACTGCGCATAAGGAACGATAAGCACGGTGATGGACGCCGCCATAATTTACATTATCTTTTAATATCATACTTAAGTGTATATGATCAGACGTTAAAAGTATATTTTATAGGAATGTCTTACGTATAATGTTTTCTGTCTTGTGTTGGCAAAGCCGGTTTTCTAAATAATATAAAAGATATTTCTACGTAAAGATTCAAAGATTAAAGTAAAGTGTCATAAAATATTGTAATTACTTTGAAAGAAAGCATGTTCCCAAGGGAGCGAATAGCGAGGAATGTATATCCCTGTAGCTGACTCGGAATTATTTGCATAATATTCTTAGAGTATTTGTATTCGTTTGCATTTTTCGATTATACAAAACATGAAAACATTATTTCCCATTTGTATACGTGCTTTATTCGAAATTTTACCCGTGCGGCATGATGCACGTCAATATTGACTATCTGAGCGAGAAGACTAATGTCAATATTGACTAAATTTGTCTTCCTGTAGAAGATATGTGATGGCAAAGTGCAGTCGCTTGCTCAAACGGAAATGACTTATTTATCATGTAATTCAGAAACAAGTTACAACCAGAATGATATAGGATTTGGTAAACATTTCAGAATTATTTGTATTTCCTTTCAATTTGTCTTCTTTAAAGCTGGGTATTCCTCATCAATTGCAGTCACATTGTATTCTGTCTGAAAACTCGCTTTCAGTTACCTTACAATACACGTGTTCGTCCTGTGAAATAGATGTTAAATATTGAAATAATCGATACTTTATGTTTATATGATTTTTTTCTTTTGTTACAACGTATCTTATACTTGAAAATATTTTTTCTCACTTTAAATACGTTCTAATGAAAATGATTCAAAACACGAACAATTAAAATGGGTGGATATGCAATCGATACTTGGTAAGCCTAGTATCATTTCTATTAATGTAGTTACTTGGGCGTCAAATACATACACTCATTCAAGACGGCATTGTCCCATGCCTTAGTATGGAACGCCTGTAGCTCCCAAATCGTGGATAGATATACACAGTACAACCTCTCCAGAGCGACCCTCTCTTAAACAAAAACCTCGCTATAACGTCATCAACATTTCCCTAAGCTGAAATATACTATCAAATTTACTTCTCCAGAACACCAGTCTCTACATACCATTCAATATTTGTATTTTCCAAAGGGTGTTGCTCTACAGAGGTTGCACTTCGATGACAGTAGTCAACACTGTGAAATAAACACCTGTTTACAGAGACCATACGATCCGAACGACTATTAATTTAATTTCCGACTATTCCTATGTATTTTAACAAGTGAATAAAGATCACCAGCAGATGAAGACCACTTTCTTTATGTACATGTTTCACTGTTTTTAATGTCTTAAAGGTAATATTTCTTTTTTTAAGTGGGTAGACAATGTGGGTAGACAATCGCCACATGGTACTTCCTTCCAGCCGAGCTCACATATCTAAATTAATTGTATATGTAGAGCTACATTCATAATTAAATGCTGTGCAATACATTGTTTAAAAACTTCGTTTTTTAGCGATAGAACTCATTTATACTGCGTTTGTCTTTACATGTATACAGTGCGTACTGTTTAAACGTAATGCATAGTACAGTGTATACATATAAACATGTTAATTTTATGTTTACATATGCTATAAAATTAAATAGTAACTGTTCATGTTTCCGAATATGAAATTAAAGTCTAGTATACATTTAAGTAAATCACCCAGGGCTGAACACCAGACTGAGTCGTGATATCAGCAGCCACCTGAAATCGAACCTGGATCGCGTGCGTTCTAGTCCGAGCTGCTAACCACTGTGCCACTGATTCCCATCACTGAAGTACTACCCGAGATTCAATAACTACAAAATTATAGTGAATATGTAGAAATTTGAATTGTTACATAGAAAAAAATATGTTGTTACTGAATCACATTCCTAGAAGTGTTTTATTCAAAAGATGGCAAAGATGTATTTCTGCAAAATCCTGATTTATGGCATTATACAATGCAGTGGTAAGTGAAAGGTATGTGCTCTACACTTGATTCAACGATATTGTTATTAGAGTGAAAGGCAAAGATTCAAAGTTAATAGATAAAGGTAACAATTAGCAAAGCAAGATACATTCCATACGTTGTCCTGTTGCACCAGATCATGTTATTTTCAGACAATAGGTATATGCGTTCCTTTCATATCACAGCTGTCTCTCTACAGAGATGATAGTCTTTTTAAACTTAAAAAAATCATTTTCATTTTAATTTCTTTATTCTCTGAAAAAGTCCGGCTTTAGGAGAATATAGGTATACCTATAAAAGAATGAATAGCTCCATTTACCACATAAGAACAAAGCATATGGTCTGAAAATTTTGGTAGGTGTGTATGCTTTTTTTATATATATATATATTTTCCTTTACAAAAAAATTTACTGAGTAAATAGACTGGACTTGACTCTAACTATAATTTGACTGGAAACAAATTTCATATCTGGACGAAAACATCGATGACATACCACTTCGTATTCGTATTACACGATACTTGAATCATCTTCCCTGTTGGAATTTACTGCCTTCTTTAATTGTTGTTTGAGTGATGAAGCCATACAAAAGATATTGTTTCGTGGAATGTAAGTAATTGTTTTGGAGTGTGTCAGGTCTGGCAGTGAAAGTAAAATATGAAAAGTACTAGCTTGTTTGCTTTTCATAAACCGAATACATTTTTGTACATTATTTTCGTGTTAGTTTTATTGTTTAAACCAAATCTGTCGGCGCAAAATAAGCCATGCACTGATTACACTGATTACCGACACACGTTCATCACGATTCTAGATATTTTATAATATAATTTTATATAAAATATTTCTAGTTAAGCACTTTAACGCAAGTTTCAACATTAGAAGCAGCCTTAATTCGATGATCTGAAATTAATTGAGTGAATAACATAAAAAAGAAGCTGTAACTGTAAATTCCGTATACAAACACATGCAAGAAATATTCGTGCTAATAACAGTTTCATACAAGTAACTATAGAATGTCTAAATAACATAAATCTTTGATAAATAAATTTAGATTAAGGGTCTATTCGTATCTTTCAAACATTTTTAGTATCATTTTCTTCAGTCAAATTTTCGTATAGTATTAAAGTCTTTTCTTGTTTGCATTTAACCATGAACGTATATCTTGTGATTACAATAACCATTAGGAAGCGGGGAAATTCTTTTATATCATTGTGGGATATATCCTCTAACTCACAATGCCATTTAAGGATATACGGCCACTGACAGGTCTTTCAGATGACCAAACCATAGGTTACCAATGTATAAATGTTGTTTAATGCTGGATACATGTATTTACTTTTGCACAAATAGTTGTTAAAGTCTCGGTCTCCAATCCTGAAAGCCGAGGGTTCAGTCGTCACCTACAGAGAACCTATCAATATGACAGTACCAGAAAACGGATCCGATTCAAATGCTTTCTTTGGATGCGTGCTAATAGGATGCGGATTGGGACGTATTATTGTTTACTTTGCGAAACAGTTTTCATCAGAACTATATTAGTTCCATGTTTATCAAAGGTTTACCGGCCCTGAACAAAATTACCAAAAGTTATCAGACCAAACGTAAATGAATGATTTATGAGTGTACATTTAATCGATCCCTAGACGAGAATCTCGACAAGGTGTAAGAAGAATGTTCTATGATGGGATGAAAGAAATTTTGTGTCATAATTCGGAAAGGAAACATGAATTCTAATTGAACGTTAATTATGATATTGCTTCAGTTCCAAGTATTTTGTGAAGGTATGCTTTAAGTTATTTGATGTAACGTTAATAACAGATTTATTTACCAATAACATGACAGGATTTCTCGAAAATGATTTCTTCCTTTGTCTATTAAGTATAATATTTTATCTCCAGAGCTAATTGACAAACGTAATTAAATTGGCACATGTAAAACTAAGAAATAATAAATACATCTGGCATTACAATAGATATAAAAAGAAGTATCTTTAAAAAAGATACACGGCCGCATTAGTCAATGTGCACTTTAAGCTTAGAAACGTGCATACACTCTGCACTTTTACATACGATCAGGTATTTATAAAACAAAACAAAATGTAGTTTTTATGGTACAATTGTCATGTTTTTCATTTAGAACATATGTTACAGAACACATATTTTGATTCATAATTATTATATTAATCATGATCTAGGAAAATTTGACAAAAAACAAGACTAAATAGGAGGAGCCGAAAAGTAGGGGATGGGGCGAAATGTCCAATTTTAAAATCGTCAAGGGATACGCAATGACCAAAATGGGGACACGTTTACTGGGGGACGAGTTGAATGTAAATCGATTACGGGAGATTACTCCGTATCAGAACGACAGAGTCGAACTCTGTCGCAGTTTCACTACCGAGGGGATTCAGGTTTATGACGTACGCTATTTCCACAGGAGTCTTGCAAAGAATTATACTGTCTAACAATACAGCTCAGAGCACCTGCACACGCCTTAATATATTATCTATTCCATACGAACACCTGTGGAATTTTTCATCCACCAGTCAAATGTACAGTTTTAATTAGCTGTTAAGTGACCTTCACCCAAGATATTTACCGGAAGTACAGGTGAAACCAATACCGACCTACGGTCTGACAAATGTGAATAAGTACAGGCAATTCATTATGAAATATATCCTGATCAAAGAACACATGGTAAAAATTATAATTTAAGTGTTTGAACAAATACTGGTAAATCAGGTAAATTTCTTAAAGGCTGAGGATGTAAGATTTAATCACTCTCTTATCATATTGATCAAGTAAACCATTTTAAGGTTTAATTGTTATCAAAAAGTAGAACAGGCATATTAATAAAAACATGTGTTTGATCTCTAATGCGTAGTAACTAAGAAATGTTTTGTTTGCTTGTTCAGCAAGAATTTTGTTAGATCTGTCTATACAGCTAATTACTCGAAACTAATGCATTCAAGCGTTTGTGTACATCTAAGTGAATGAAAATTTCACTCAGACTTTTTTTTCTGTCTGACAACTGCTTGCTGAAACAAACTGAATGATTTTCGGTCATGTATGTAAAAAGGTACAGATATTTGTTTAGATAAGGCAAATTTGCGCTTTGACGGTTCCTCCTTTTCTGTATTATAACCTTTTTCTTGTTTAGAGACTCTCTTTAATAGGGTTATGAAATCTTATGTGTTTTTTTATTATCTAACTTACCTTATCTTTGTTCATTAATATCGGTATGATTTAAATTGTGCACTTCTAAATTCGAATTTGTTATGTTTAAAATTTACACTGTACAAACATACATTCTAGGTCGATTCTTAAATGTTTGCTCATTGTCTGAAAAATAGCAGATAATAACATGGCACAGTTTTGTCCCTTAACGTAATATCTTTATGCATGAAAACGTAATATTTTTATGCATGATTTCCTATCTACCCGCTTTTCTTATCTACGTTCAGCAGCAGGAATTAAGGACATTTGTTTTGTACAGACAAAAAACATTGGTATTCCATCCAACGACAAAAACTTGATATGACGATTACTCCAACTGCAGAACATATTCAACAGAGACACTCAGAATGTTTAGTTATTTTTAGAAAATTCAGATGTTTTCTTGCAAATTCAGATTCTCATGGCACACACACCTGTTTCCTTTAATACAATCTGTGGGCGCCTCTTCGTGTTAGGTACAAGAAACATATTGTGCGTCATTGGTCGCTCCTATAAAGTTGACAACAGCTGAAATTAAGAAAGGAAAATCACACTCGTGAGGAATATAGTAATTGCTGATTGGTGCTAGTGAGTAACAATTCATGTAATATTTTCGAGTGGATATTTAATTTTATTAGTTATTTATGTAGGTATTTTAAAAACTTGTTACCAGACACTAACTGTATAAAACATATTTACCGTAGGAACGACACATTGCTTACACGTTCGGCATCAAACACTGGCATAATGGCTAAAGTTTAAACACTACGTGTGAAATCAAATTATGTTCATAATTGTATTTATTGCACAATGCCACTGCAGTTCGGAACGCAGTCTATGTAACAGGCGCTCTGTGTGTTTTCAAAAAAAAGCGCAACCCTTCAGGGCCCAATAGTATGTCTATGGCATGTCACACAGCAACTAGTAAAAGTGTGATTTTCACCTTTTTTTTAGAAGTAGAGGATAATATATCATACTGTTTAATAGTATTTGCACTATTGTTCATGAAATCAGTTCGCATTATCCTTTAAAATGAAAATCATATGACAAATGCTGGTTAAATGCTCCCGCGAGAAATTACAGGATAATCCAAATATAATATATGTGCATGCCACTTACAAATAAGAGTACATCAATCGTAGGCTCGCTGGGTTTCTTTTGTTGCATTTTTTTTTCGAACCGTCAGCATAACAACATATTCAGGCAGCCACTTAGAGTGCAGCACTGTAACGTTGAGAACTTTCATAACATTTTCAATAGTGACTATTGTGTTTGGTGAATGGCAAAATATTTTACAGTCAGTACGGAAACTCCGGGGACAAGTGTGCGTTTGTTCTCTCGTGACTACACATCAAATTGTGGAAACGAGACGGTATCTTGCGGTTACGAATTAATGTAGTCCACGAATACGTATCTAGTCGTCAAACGTTTAATGAAGTTATGGAATCGAGACCATAATATCTTGACGCCGAGGCTACAGTTAATGCGTACTCTTGAGTCACACTTCCTCGAGTTAGTATCCCGTAGCCATAAAAAGCGTAAGTCAACTCGGAGAATACGTATGTAATTATATTAACAAATTTTGTGAAGGTTTTATATAAGATTTGTTCTAAAATTTCTTAAGAAAGTAGCTCTAGGAGCAAAACTTTAATGGATTTCAAGTGAAATGAAAGGGTTTGTTTTTATGTGTTCCTTTTTTTTTGAAATATTCAAGACCGGCTTTCATTTCTGGGTTATTGCTTTGTATAAGACAGATGTTGCTTATTGCACTGTAAATGCCAAGCGCATGATCGTTAAATAAGGCTAGAAATTAGAAAACGGAATTCTTGCGGTTTAAAGACACCAAAACCCCATCTATCACTAAAATATTTTAATCTGTAGTTACTTATCTCGAATATAGAAAATCGTCATAAAGTGTATTTAACGTTACTAAATATATACATCGTGTAAAAAGACCTACATTCATAATTAAACGCTTCCAGTTTTTAAGTGATGGTACACATTTATATTGTCTTAAGTTATAAATGTATTGGGTGTGTACATTTTAAAACCTTATGAATATTACTTTTTATAAATATGAACTTGCTGATGTTATCTTAACATAAGCTATAAGATTTGTAGATATTTTTAAAATTGACCGTTAGGTCTAGTACGCCTTTAAAATCAGTGGAAATGCTACTTTTCGAAATAAATATTTAGTGCACTTAAACACGGTTTCATGTTGGAAAGAGTTGTAAGTGAAACCTATTTTACAGTCTCAGACTTTATTAAACGAACAGAAAACAGTCGATGTTTTGCCATAGATTATAGAAAATGCAATTACATGAATCAACAAATGTGTTGCTTCACAAAAGCATTCCGTTCTGAAAAGATTGAGGGGCCAGCTGCTAGATTATAATACAATATGAGCTTTCTAATTGTTTATTTAACACTACTAATAAAACATATGTTCAAATTTGTATCTAATAGGGACTTATGAGTTAAATAATGAAATAATGAATAAAAATAAAAAAATAAATACACTTGGTTGCCGTATAAACCATCTTAATATCGAATTAGAAATGCAAAATTTGTATATTTCAACGAAAGTACAATTTTGCCCCCGAGAAAAACGTAGACAAAATTCTTACATTTGTTAAATATGCAAACCGAAAGACTGGTTCAAACTATTCTCATTGAAAGCGGTTTGCTGAAACAGAATAAATAATATTTTTGTCAGATCAGCATTGTTTGTGTTTTCCATTCCAATATCCATTATCTTAATTATCTATTGTCAGCTTTGAGAACGTCTTTAACTTGTGATTAACAAGGTAGTTTTTTTTACTTTATATTTTCAGTTTTCATTATTAACCGTTATATCAATTTATTCAAATTAAAGTTTACGTAAAACATATACTCTACAATTGAAATAAGCTACTCTCTCTCTCAAGGGTGTGTGTGGGGGGTGGGGGAGGGGGGGGGCGGCGGGTTCCACAGAATATATAAAAATATATAAATATTAACTAGTATAGAAATGATCTTCAGAGAGAAATGGATTTCACTGTCTGTATGTTTTTGAGACAAGAACTTAATTTCCAACTTTAATCAAACTGGATTCTCATATATGACGTATATAATACATTTATATTAGAAGAAACACAATTTGCAATGTTCCGTGAAGAGTAATGCATTCCCCATACAGTGGTTCGATTTGAAACATTTATATTCAGTAAGAAGTAATTTCTAGCTGATGGATTTACAAACAATAAACAGTCAAAAAAAGTAAATGTATTTTGATTATGAATAATCGCGGCTATACACCCTTAGGACACTTGACAACAAGGGAGACTGAATTTGCATCGAGGGTGTGATGAATCAGGACTAGATAAATTATCTCCAAATACTAAGTTTCGACCCCAAACTGAATGTATGAAATACACGCGCATTACTTAAACGGCTGTATTTCACTGTTACTCCGGGAAATTCCAAACTTGCGCAAAAGAAAATTCCAAAATATCGATATCATTGTCATTTCAACTCTCCATTTGAAGAGAAATGATTTTAGAATAACCTATGCGTAGCGTTATGTAAATGGTTGTTGATCAACAGCCTCCTACGAAACCGGGGGAATCTTTGTAAAATGTTTAGAATCTGTAATGCTTTTAAGCAGCAAACTAAATCAACATTTTAATGTCTGGTGTGCAAGCAGTTGATATGGTTTTCCTTTGTTTTGTTTCCCTATAGGAATAGACGATTGTTGGTAAGTGTGCTCTAAATGTCACGTTTTCTTTGTTTCAAAAGAACTTTACAAAAGTTCTAAAAACCGGTTGTAACGTTAATTTTTGTTAAAAGTGTGAGAGAGGGTATTCACATGGGCTCAGTTTTATATTAAAAAGAGTCTTGTCAATATTCTTTCTTTTTTTATTCAACAGGCCCCAAGTTAAATGTTTTCTTAGGGAATAAAATCTATAAGAACATCCTTTTGAACCAAGCAAAATAAACGCAGACTAGGTTTGATTGAGTCTGTTTGTGAGGTGAGGGGTAATGGAAAGTGCAACACCCCTTACGCCCCCTAACACCGGTTTAAGCGGAAATTTTTTACAAATGTTTTGAATGTACTCCATGATCCCAAAGGACCAGAAAATGTAAGAGATAGACAGTGTTCATTGGAAAAGAATAGTTTTGCGATTGAATGAATGCACACACACTTTACAAAAGCTTTCTATTATGAATGTGATTGAGTGAGCAGCTATTGGGTTACATGAATTCCTTAGTTTAGATTTTATTGTTAGTGATGTATCACATATTTCAATGTTGTCAGTTCACTATCTTAAGAAACTTTAAAAAGTATTTTCTGTCAACAGATGTCAACAGAAAAACTATTGTTACAAGTGTAATATTGTCTAAATGGTGCTTTTTGAAAACAGCAATTACTTATTACAGATTAAATTGACTCTTTGGTACTACTGAGTAATTTTCAATTTAATGCAAATGTTACTGTGATCGTCGTGCTTCAGATTTCTGGAACAGAAAACGAGAAAAAGAATTAAATGGATTTGTTTCAAACCGTGCGTTTCTAATAAGTGTAATAATTAACTTTCAATATATTTGTTTAAAGCAATTCTATCTTTATTTGGGGAAAACTCTAACATTTTGCTGATGTTACACGATAGAAAAGATAATGACAAGTTAGGCTGTTAATGACAACTTGTCTGTAGGCGGATTAGAGGTAATTTCCGTACGGACAAAAGAAAATGAGTTATACTTGTCTAGAGAGTATAACATTGTTAATATCAACATACCAGTTTTGTAAAAATCAGGCACTCCTAAGTAGCAGTATACATGTTTTGCACAAATCCATATTAAATGTGCTTTAAATGTTTTAGTAGATTTCCAGTATACATCAGTTCCTGCACAAGATACTTAATTTGTATGAATATTTAATAAATTAATTGATAAATATCTCAGTTTTCATTTAATTTCCCACAATGTTTCAAAGCTAGACAAACGTGTGACAAATGTTGGATTCAATGACCGAAAAGACTTCGGACTTTCTCACATGTTAGACAGATTAACTGTCACATGTATGAGTGCTTTTCACAAAGTACATTCCAGGATATTTCATGTAGATATTGAATAAACGTTTCCGAAGGAAGCTGTAATGGAAGAGTCAAAACAATTGTGCTTAAAAATGTTTCTTACGCATAACGGCTTACAGCAAAATTTTCCTGTTGACGCTATCTCGAGGAAATAGATGTATTTTTCCCTAATACCCATACAGCATAAGTAAACTATGTTGGGCAATATAGAACATGAATCGCACTTTTGTGTCTTATTAGATAACCAAAAAACAAACGCATTTCGTCACACTATTTTATGTTTAGAATCGTAATGTTGATATCACATGTGCAGCTTGATAAATGAATAATATCTGAAAATGTAACGAATCTACTAAATACACATATTAAGCAGGGAAGGAGACTTATGCAATGTTTTATTGTCTGACAACATATTTTATAACCAAAATGTTTGCTAAACTGCCGACATTTTGTTTGTTCTCTGTTTCATTAATGCAACACCTTATGTGCTTACTGATTATAGCTACATCATTAAAACAAAAATGTGTTGATATTAGCCAGCACCATTAAATCATCATGACGTACAATTGCATCAGCCAATTAACGGTATATCAGCAGTATCAAATGTTTTCAAATTAGATCTAACATAACACAGTATGTCTACCTATGTTCACAGAATTTGAAATGTCTCACCTTACATAGGATACTTTTCGTATATCATTCCTGCGTTGATGATCTTTCTTAGCTCTGTTAAAATTTAATGCGACCTTGATACCTAAACAGTCCGTAAATAAATTCCATATTTAACATCTGATGTTTTGCAAAAGGTAATTATATAAAGGAAGCAAGCAATTACTGAAATTGCCGTTTCTCTAAAAACTAAAATATGCAAGAACAAATTGCCAAACAATAAAATGAAAATAATTATCAAAATAACAAAACGGAGGATCTATCGGTTTTTAGTAAAATTTGATGACGTAAGTGTACAATCTAAAAAAAGGTGGTGGGGGCGGGGGGGGGGGGGGGTGGGTGCACATATACTTCACAAAAATCATTCCATTCTAGATATGATTGATACGGCAAGTGTTATATTATAACACAGTTAGGCAATGCTTCTGTTGTTATCTATTCGTGCATATTTTTTAACAGTTGAATGACTCCTCGCCGCTATAGATTCGAACTTTTGCTTCGAGCGTATGATTAAAATATAATTATGAAGAAGTTATCTAGTTGGCTTTTGAAATGTTCTGCCTGAGTGCCTGTCCATGCCTGAAATAATGCCGGGAGCTTCTCCTTTAAAAGCTGGAAAATCGATCTTTGACCTACATTTGTGTTATGTCTTTACCATTCCAAAGGGGTTTTTGCCACTCAGCGTTCTGTAACGGTACCCTACCATGTTGCTTTATGTGTTTATATGTCCTTATTATCTATTTGTTTTACTCTGTCTACACATACATACATACATACATACAAACACTACAATAGGTTTTTGATTTGGGAGTCTACATTCTCGGAACGTAATTATTCCTGTAGGACATTTGATTTTTATTTTAAAACAATAGAACAGCTAAATAAAGCCCCTTTATCTGATTTAAGATATGCAAGTTAGTGTATTTTTATTAGTTACTCCAATATAATGATTGTAAATCTTTAACATAATATATAACCGCCTCGGAAGCGGTAGAGCGTCCGCTTCGAGTGCGGGAGGTCGTGTGTTCGATTCTCCGGCTGCGTCAAACCAAAGACGTAAAACATGGTACTAGCAGCTTCCTCGCTTGGCGTTCAGCATTAAGAGGGTAGTGCTAGGACTGTTCATCCCGGTGTCAGTATAATGTGACTGGGTGGGGTATCATGTCACGTGTTTACAGCGTGATATTCCAGTGAGGCAGCACTATAAAGTTGGGCGTTGTGCTCACTGCTACAAGTAGACACCGTCGTTTATATAACTGAAAAATTGTTGAAAAAGACGTTAAACCCGAATACACACACTTAACATAAAATAATATTTCCCAGTATATATTTTTCTGTAATAATGTATGCAATTTGAAATGCATACAATGTTGCGAAACTATCTTATTCATTTCTTAACCTATTTTGATTCGTTTACATTTCGCAGTAGAAAAGTAAATGAAAAGAGAAATAGATCTCAATACACAGGCTTGATATGTTTCGGGGTTTCATTCATTTCTAAAATATATTATAAAGTAAAGGGACACACAAAACAGTAGAAACAAATCACAGATAGGATCCAACGAATTGCATTTTAACTGGCAATTGCAGTTAATGGCAAACCAAACATAACGTAGAATGGACCTTACTAAAATAGTAAATTAAAATCTCCTCGCCAGCTTCAAGTCTAACATAAGTGTATGACAGAGTATAGTCAAAGCATAAGAGCAGGCTTTTCGACACGTACTGAAGTTAAAGATTAAATCAAACCCTTCTTAGAATACGAAGAGTAACGCCGTACCGTTTTACTGCCAATCATCAAAGATTATAGTGCATTTGTAAAACTTCACCTTAAATGGCAGTTCCTTAGAATATCGGTGATGGTGCTCTATAACACTAAAACTGAAGACATTTCGTCAGCAGTCATCCCGTTTAATAATAACTATATATAAGCAAAGTTTAAAATATTAAATCTCCTTATTTAATTCAGTATTCGTTCGAACTTTTCTGGTTATAGTATCACTCGAATGGTAAGTGTCCATTGGTATTTTCATTCAAATGGGCTCAAGAATTTCAGCTGAATGTTACATGAGCTTTTCTTTAAATCACAATGTCTTAAGAATCGATATAAGGCATCACTTCAGTTAATAAACTCCAGGAAAGCGATAAATCTTAATTAGTGTCACTAATTTCCTGTCGGTAGTTGTAGTGCTTTTAACGGTCAATCAAGGGTCACGAACAAAAGAAAGAAGTTGAAATATTTATCGCACTACGTATAAGGAACGATAAGCACAGTGATGGACGTCACCATAATTTACAATATCTTTATATCTTTGTACTTAGGTATATATATGTTCACACGTTAAAAATATATTTTATAGGAATGTCTTACGTATAATATTTTCTGTCTTGTGTTGACAATGCCATTTTCCTAAATAATATGAAAGATATTTCTGCGTAAAGATTCAAAGATTCAAGGAGACCTAGTAAAGTGTCATAAAACTGTGTAATTACTTTGAAAGAAAGCATGTTCCCAAGGGGGCAAATGGCAAGGAATGTATATCCCTCTAGCTGGCTCGGAATTATTTGCATTCCATTCTTAGAGTATTTGTATTCGTTTACAGTTTTCGATTATACAAAACATGAAAACATTATTTCCCATTTGTATACGTGTTTTATTCGAAATGTTACCCGTGCGGTATGATGCAAGTCAATATTGACTATCTGAGCGGGAAGGCAAATGTCAATATTAATTAATTTGTCCTCCTTTAGAAAATATGTGAAGGCAAAGTGTATTTTTCCTCTTTAAATGTATTCCTCATCATGTGCTATTAGACCTGGACACATTGTATTTCGTCTGAACGCTCACTTTCTGTTAAGGTATCATACAAAAATAATATTCATCCTGAGAAATAGATACTAAATAAATAATCGATACATTTTGTATATTTTTGTGACAACGTAACTTATACCTGACATTTACACTTTTTTCTCACTTCAAATTGTCCTTTATCAGAATACGTTAACATTCCATTGAAAGTGATTCAAAACACGAATACTTTAAGCCTAGTATCAATTCTAGCAATGCAGTTATACGGGTGTCAAATACATACACTCATTCACGACGAAATTAACCCATGCCTAAAGTATAGAACGCCTGAAGCGCCTAAATGTTGGATAAATATATATTCTTCGATGACAATAGTTAACGTTATGAAATAACCACCTGTTCAAAGAGACATACGACCCGAAAAGCTATTGATTTAACTTCCGACTTTTCCTATGCATTATACCTGTGAATAAAGATCGCTTACAGACAAGGACTACTCTCTTTCGTCTGTATGTATTTTAATGCTTTAAAGGTAAAATTACTTTTTTAACATGGATAGTCTACAACATTCCCCATACAGAATGGATTTACTATTAATTATTTCCAGCCAAGCCCACGACCCGTGTCATATTTACCTTTCCAACATCCAGTATAGGCCGATATGACTGGAAACAGTACCAGTTGAAAAATATTTAATGGCAATCTTTCACTCAAATATTTTATCTCTAAATAGTTGCCTAAAAAGTAGAAAATCCTCATAAAATGTGTTAAATTTTACTCATTATTTAAATTAATTGTATATGTAGAGCTATATTCATAACTAGATGTCATGAAGTAACAGTCCGTTGTCAAAAAACTTCCAGATTTATACTGTATTTAGCTAACATTTTATACAGTGAGTACCATTTTAAACCTAAAGCATGGTACCGTTAATGCATATAAACGTGTTAATTTTATGTTTATATATGTAATAACTGTTCATGTTTTCAAGTACGAAATCTAAGTCTAGTATACCTTTAAGTAAATCACCCAGCGGGATATTATCTTCGACAAGTTGCGTGCGCTGTAGTCCAACCCGCTAACCACTGCGCCACTGGTTCCTCACTTAAGTACTAGTAGAGATGTAACTATTCACAGAGTACAAACTTTTAGTACATATGTGGATTTGAATTTACTTTTAGTTACATAGAAAAGAAATAAGTTACTAAATCACATTCCTTGAAGTGTTTTATTCAAAAGATGGCAAAAACGTAATTCTTCTATATCCTTATTTATGGCATTATACAATGCAGTGGTAAGTGAAAGGTATGTGCTTTACACTTGATTGAACGATATTGTTATTGGAGTTAAAGGCAAAGATAATAGATAAAAAAGTAACATTTCACAAAGCAAGATGCATTCCATACGTTGTCTTGATGTTTTGTGTAAGTCTGGATGCACCAGCTGATGTTATTTCCAGACAATAGGTATATGTGTTCCTTTCATATCACAACTGTCTTTCTACAGATTAGATAGTCTTTTAAACTTGAAAAAATCATTTTAATTTCTTTATTTCAAACTTTTTCTTTCTCTGAAGAAGTCCGGCTTTAAGAATTTATAGGCATACTTACAAAAAAATGAATAGCTTAGGGTCTGAAAATTTTGGTAGGTGAACGTATTGTGTACTGCTTTTTTGTCGTTAACAAAACATTAACCAATCAAATAGACAAGACTTGACTCGAACTATAATATGACTGGTAACAAATTTTAGGCGAATATATCAAGTTTTGTATTCGTATTACACGATACTTGAATAGCATCTTCCCTGTTGGAATTTCTTGTCTTCTATAATTGTTGTGTGAGTGGTGAAACCATACAAAAGATATTGTTTCGTTGAATGTAAGCCATTGTTTCGGAATGTGCCGGTTCTGACAGTGAAATACAATATGAAAAGTACTAGCTTGTAGCCGATTACATTGCAATCGTGTTATTGTTTAAACCAAAACAGTCGCCTCAGAATAAGCCTTGCACACATTTTGTGTATTATTTTGGAGTTGGGAGTATGGATAAAGCTTGTCATGTCAGCTGAGAAGTAACGTTAAGGAATATTCTTTGTGGACGAGCAGTTCTATGGCGTAACGGTTCCTATTTTCAAACCTGAATTCCCTTATGCCCAACTTAATGCAACTGAGATGTATTATTTGTCAACTTGATTTATGATAAGGTATTTGCATTAAGTAGCACATCAAATATGATATTTCATATAAGTAGTGAACACTTACTTCTTGAGTGTTGCTAACAGTATTACATAATAAAGAGAGACGTTTCGATTACGCCAGGGACACTATTATGATTAAACGAAACTTGTAAGTTACAAGATGAATAACAAATGCTATACTTTTCATGCCAGACTCTCAAGAGGTTTCGTTACGTAATGGTTAAACATATATACTATGATTGAAAGATTACTAGATATAAAATATTATAATCCGTTCGCAAGTATTACATTTGAAATGAAAAGAGATTAAAACTATATGTTTGTATTAGGGATGGGAACGAATACTGAAATCAATATTCGAATATTCGGTCTGCCATATTCGAATATATTCGAATATTCGGTTAGTTTTAATGGAAGTTTCAAATTCTTATTAAGTGATTGGCATATACACAACGTATTCATTTGTTTAAACCGTGGATCATCGTAAATAAGGCCAAAAAAATGTTTATTTCGGGTAACCCGATCCTACATAGCGAAACCCGCCGATTCTAAAGATTTATTTCACGATTCTGTCAGTATAATCATGAACATATTTAACTAATTCAGTATTTTAGCTTCAAAATGATACAAAAAATCAAAACGATTATAATTTGGACCGTCAGCAGGTCGTCCCATTTAAACATGTGACGCGCTGTTGTATTACCGCCGCCATTTTGAAAAATTTCAATCGGCGTGTAAAAAAGCAAGTAAGGCAGACTTAAACCTCCTTCAACATGAACTTATGCATCAATCATACGTTTTTCTTGATTTTATTATTAAGTACTTCAAAATTTAATTCGAATACGGCCGATTGCGGATGAAAACCGATTTTGCGGATGGTCTGAAACGTCGTACAAAATATTGTGAAAAGATCGACAATATCTACAAGTTTGGTATTGTTTTCGAAAAAAAAAAAATTCTACAACTTGTTACATAAAACAGGCGCCAATAAAAATGAACAAATGATAAAAAGATATCACATTTACGCCTAATACAAACTGTTAATCCGTAGCGATGACCCCAGGTAATTATACATTGCAATTTTCTTGTTAATTGGACATCTTTTGACATGCATCTGACACATTGACGCCTGTTGCAAACTGTTAATCAGTAACGATGGCCCCTGCCAATTATGCATTGCTATTTTCTTGTTAATTGGACATCTTTTGATACGTGATAAACTAACATGACATAGTTTTATTCTGTAGACTTAGCATGCTCATATTGCCTAAAATGAGCTAAAATCAATGATACTTATTTTGAAAAAAAGAAATATACAATAATTTACGAATATTCGAATTTGATTTTCATATTCGAATATTCGACCGATTTTCGAATATTCGAATATTCGAATATTCGTTCCCATCCCTAGTTTGTATATTGACTAGTCAAGTTCCGACTGTTTACAAAAGTTAAATGATGCCGTCGCATCTGTGATACATTTTAAACGGTGCAGTATAAACAATCCTTGCGTATTATAGCACAAAAGAAGTGTCATTGTTTGCAAATTAAAAGAAAAAGTAGATTCAACATGTCAAAATAATGCATTTATAATATTGTGATTAAAAGACGTTTAAGCGAGTAAGTACAACAGGGAGATTTCTCTTTGCAAACTATATATATCCTTTTCGCGTTTTTAACGTATGATGACCCTTTCACGCTTCCATAGAATCAACTTTTATTAAAGTTAACGAAATTCTTTTTCAAAACTGTTTCTGAAATGTCTAGGTCTGCTGCTCTCAAATACGGAAATATCTAACATCCGAGGCATATATTGACACTTTTGGACAACATCAAAAAGACCTTTTGAACGATTTGACGAAGTTCCAAAAATCTACATATACCCTTGCTCCGTTACGGACCGCTGTGGGATATGTGTTTATTCCGAGTTCAAAGGTGTTTTCGTAGATGAAAAGCTGACATGTTGTGCTAAAGCTCAGGTATTTTCAAATCGTTAGAAAGTGCTGAAAATTGATTCTCCATTAGCAAAAAGAAAGAGAAGTCCATTTAGACGGGATGACCTCTGCGCGTACTATCAACCAATGCAAATGCGACTTTCGTTTCAAGTTTTCTTTACTTCCGGAAAAAGCTGTAGGTCGTCTGACGTTACTTTCTGTGTTGTCAAAAACATACGTATGCTTGTCGAGGTTGTATAGAAATGTGCCCGGCGTTCTAAGTATATGTAAGATTTATGATAAGGTATTTGCACTAAGTAGCGCAGCAAATATGATACATTATATAAGTACTGAACACTTACTTTTTGAGTGTTGCTAACAGTTTTATGACATCATTTAATAACGATATCATATATTCTGTAAGTTGTTCTGAAACAGAAAAATAACAGGAAACAGTCCCAAAAAGCCGAAGTTTCCTCTACTATTACAACATTCACACACTGGTTTGATACAGAACTGGTTTTAACTGCACACATTTCTCAGTGCATATTTCTAACGTGCGTTCTCTGAACTCTTTAAAAAAACTGCCCGAAACAAGTAACTATATACAAAGGACAAACGCATAAACGTTGACAAATAGTAACTGTTGATTTTTTTTCAATAGGAGATACTTGGACAGAAATAACATAGCATTAATGGTTAGAAATGTGTGTTTCACTTCAGAGCTTTAAGTTGTATATTCAAAATATGGTTCATGTTTTTGGTTTGTTTGTTTGTTTGTTTGTTTTTGTGGCGGAATGGGGGAGGGCTTAATGCCATTCTTCAATGGTATTTCAGTTATGTAACGGCGGGCAGTTAAACTAACCAGTGTTCCTGGATTCTGTACGAGTACAAACCGGTTCTCAGCAAGTAACTGCCAACTTTCCCACATGAATCAGAGGGGAAGGACTAATGATTTCAGTCACAATGTCTTTTATCGAAATACGCCCCGCCCGGGGACCTAACTCAAGACCCTGCGATCTTTTTCATATTATTGCAATATAGTTCTAATACTACAACGTAAAAGTCATGCGTTTGTCGAAAACCGCATGCCATATTACAGTTTTATGTAATACAGACACTCTACTTCATAGAAAAGACATCAATATGACACCGACAGAATAATACACTGTCTCGGTTTTTATTTTCTTCGTCTTAGATTCGTACTCTCTTGAGACGGTCCTTACATCTGAAAGTCGATAATTTCATCAGATGGTGAAACCTCGAAGGATTCGAAATAAACTGATTTTCCGTTCCTTTATTTTTTAATTACTTGACATTTTGAGACCTTTCACATACCGCCTATCACAAATACTTATCAAGATGTAGTCTCACATCAACATATAAAGAAGGAAAACAATCTTAACTTCTCGAAAAGCAATGCAACCTTCGGCATGTAATTTATTTAGTGAAATACACTTTAGCAATAATTCGCCATCTCTGATTAATAGTAGTTCAGCATTTTAATTTTAAGTTTGTTTTGGAAGTAAAACTCTATTGCAAATTTTCATGGGTGATGTAATCAAACGTAAAATTCTTGTGTTGCCTCGGGAAAGAGTAATTATGCAATTGCATGTAACAGAAACAAATTTTACTTTCTTTTTCTTGTACTTTTTAACCAAATTCTACCCGTATCTGCTTCTTGTGAGAAATATGGTTGTTACATTACAATAAATCACTGCAAAATTTGTTACATGTTTTGTAATAATTCTGATTATTTCGCAGAAAAAAAAATCATTTATACAGAATTACAGTCTGTGTACAGTTTTGTTATAATCATTGAAAATGTTCAATACAAAGAACATCTGTTCGTTGAAAGCAGTATGACGTCGTCGTACACGGCGTGTATTTTTCATTTCATTTATGCGACAAATTATGCGTTTCACTTACATTATACATTTGAATATTTAGTCAAAAATTATTTTACTGAAAAATAACAGCCATGCATCTTAATATTCTCATGGTGCATAGGTGCTTTTGAAATTTCGATTGCCGTGACAACACAAATAACATTCATATGTAAAATATGGTAGATTATGATTTGCCTTAAATAACTGAATGACCGCATATTATTTTCTAGTTCTTCATAAATATTAGAAAAAAACATGAGTTTATACAATAATTATATCATGATACTAATACAGGTTTTCTCATGGAACGGTCCGTATGTTTTATAGTTTTTATATATAATTTTTCATATTATAGTATTTAAAGATCTGAGTGTTTCTCTTCATCGAAGTATATTCTTTAGTTTTACATTTAAGTTTTATTTACATTGTCTAAGCATATTCATTTATTCTAAATATGTCTTGTTTGGGCGACCAAGATAGGCATAGGGAGGTAATAATAATTTTAAAAACTTGCATTTCCAATGATTATCCTGTCAATTCACAACAATGACCGGTGTGATACAATTGGTTTAATATTCACATCATTTCTTACGAAAAAATATGTTCATTAAATTTTTATTTATGCTAACGTAAGTCTATTTAACTGGGCAAGAAGGACATAAAACTAAATCTTTAAATTTCTAACAAACAAATCAATTGCATTTACTACATTTAAGATATTGGGTCGCCATTTTTGACAAAGGGCAAATAATGTATTCTTCATATGCCATTTCACATCTTCCGTTTCTTTTCTGTAAGCCATTTGCACGCGGAGCTGCATATGACGTCAGAAGAAGGCCAAAATACGTAATCATACGGAAATAGTAAAATGTCTTTATAACGAGTCCATGTCCTTCCATTTTACAGGCTTTTTGTCTCTTTATCAGCAGCGGAAGTTAAATTCCTTTCTATTAATTTCATTTGCGCATTCTTTACAAAAGAGTTTTTTATGATATGTGACGATATTGCTTTATAGCCACTTTGCAGAAAGTATTAATGTTAAAGTTGAGTATTACAATAATACAGCGTACAGCTGTCCTACTTAAGAAAAATGTGGACTGTTTAATTAACCTTTATGCAAAATATCTTATTACATTTAAAAATGAATACACTTTCAATTATATGTCACGAAATTATGCATGACCTTAGACTATTTTTATACTCAAATGTTAATAATAGTACATTTTACTACATTTTACGAATGCATTAACATCTGCTAGTATTTATAGGAACAGAACAATTCTGTTCTGTTATGTTTTATAGGAATCTAAGAAATGTTCTATTATCATTGCAGAATATTCAGGAAATCGGTGATTCTTTGAGACGTAAAACAATCGCAGGATGTAGAAATGATTTTTAAAGAAGAACATATGTTTTCACAATAGCTAAATACGTCTTAATTTCATTTAGTTTAGTGAAATAT